>NC_053517.1:20432500-21043750 GCF_016920715.1 Anopheles arabiensis
TCGTGGCAATGGATCTGTCTCGGAACTGTTTCGTAATTGGCGCTCGTAACATCAATCAGAACACGCACACACACACGTAGGCAGGCAACACAGGAAGGATGTAATTGGGTGTGTAATTTAGTCGTGATATTTGATGGTGGAGCGCAACGCGACCCGGCAAGGTCCTGGACAGGAATGATTTATGCATTGCGCTGTAAAGTGTTTCCGCGATAGCAAGAACGAAACAAGATTTCACAAAACAATTAGTGCTTTTGTGAAGCGATTGCATACATTCGGGAGTGAATGTAGTTTCCCAGCATCCGGAAGGCGAACTCGAACGATCGAGTCTATCTATCTATCTTCTAGGACGAAGACCAGAACACAGCTCGCGATGTCTTACTTTACGATGACGAAGAATCGGCTGCCGATAACAATCTAGACCTTTCATTTGCTGCTCGTGCAGTCTAGCTCCATTCAGCTGCCACGGTGAGCTTCTTTATTGCCCTTTCCGGCCTTCCGCACCGGGTGGTACAGCTGGCTCCCCGTCGGGAGAAAAGTTTCGTTTTGTTTGCGCATTGAGAGCAGTTAATCGACAACCTGCTGCACCAGAGGTTGCAAAACTGTCCTTCCCGTATGTCTGTGTGTGTGTGCCCTTGAAGGCTCCCAAATATACAATCCACCGGAAATGAGGCCAAAGGCTTTGCAAACGTGGATAAAACGGCAAGCGGGCGTATGAACCCTACACTGCCTTGCTTCGCCCGCTTGTCCGGCTGGTGCTGTTGGTGGTTTAAACCCCCCCCTTTTTTCAAAAAGGGTACCCCAATCCTTCGGGAGTTAAATCGTTCCCGACGACAGAGTCATCCCGCATGGCGAAAGGCATCATCCTTTCCCCTCCCATGCGCTAAACAACAACATTGTATTGCCGCGTGGCAATAAATCAGCCATTGATTTCGGGCGCATTCGAGAGCGGGCGCGGGTTCCGGGGCTTCGCTTCACGGGGTTAGACGGCGAAAGGGGAGGGCGATCTTCTTCACCCGTTCGGTAATTGGCAAGATTTATGTTCGTGCCGTATCAAATTAGGTCTCTCGCTCTTGGTGGGAGGGAAGGATGGAAAGCAAACACAGCTGGCGAACAGAAAGGGAGTGCTTTGCGAACCTTCCAGGCCGTGTTCGTGTGGCTTGGAGACAAACTGAAGACCATGTGTGTGTGAGTGGAAGAGCAATCTGATGAGAATCAGATAATTAGTGATCTGATTGTGCGATTCGGGACGGCGTGCGTTATATGACGTTACCTTTCTTGTCTCTCGATCGTAAGATCCTTCGTCGCGCTGAAGGACATTACATAAAACAATTTAAATGCATGGGGTTATTTCGTTCGAAGCATAGTAGTGCATACTATTTGTAAAATAAATATAGCTACTTAAGTTTTTTTTTTATATAATTAAGATCGAAAGAAATGATTTAAACATAACAATAAATACACAGCAAAACCTTATGATTGCAACTTCTCGAGCAACTCTCAACAGCTGCATCTAATGAGGCATAAACTTTGCAATAATTTAACCGTCTCCATCCGCCTGCCAGCTTACAAAGAGTAGAGCGCGCCGGCAGACAAGTTGCACCAGTGGCACCAACATCACCATAAGACTGTGTAATTGGAACTTCCCCGTCCCGCAGCAAACCGGTCAAAACAGGCGACGATCGCACCCCATATGATCGATCACGAACCGATTCGAACTCACATCGGGGCGACACTATTTTCCCCCTCGCTCGGCGCATATCATATTTTCAAGCTGCCCCTTAATTGCGCCCATTCCGGACGACCGTGGGGCGCTTTCACTTCTTCTCTAAATCATCTAAATCAGTGCTCCCAAACGGACGGCCACAAAACACCGCACTCAACCGCGCACGCAACCGCGCACGGACGTATCAAGTAGGGCAAGCGCGCGCCTCAAAGCAGTAGCCACCGGAGCTGAAGGCTGACGACGCAGGGTGCAATAAATGGTGCATCTGCATGCATCGGTTTTACTGGGCCAGTGTCGACTGCGGCAGCAAAACGGTGTCATGCTCGGGCTGTCCACCGCCTCTCGGCAAGGCGGACGTGGCTCATAAACGAACGAACCAGCAGTGGGGCGAGCAGTGCCTGCAGACAGGTTGGATGTCCCTCTTTATGGCAGGCCCGGTCCACGAGAGGAGCCGGTGTCCGAATCGCAAAAGCCTAACGCCGTCATCGTCATCCATTTGCTCACTTTCGCCCTGGGAGGCACCGAACGTACATTTAGCTTGGCGCTTTTCGCACTTTGCAAAACCGGACAATGCGTGTGCCGATTAGGGCAAAGCGGGCCGACGGCGAGGCCGGTGGGCTGGCAAGGCAGGTCTGCAAATATGACACACATTGTTGTCGTCGAGGGTGTTTGAAGCTTTGTTTTTTATTTTGTTTCCTTTCAAACAAGAACCACGGTGAAAGTGGAAGGATATTTTACGGCTTGAAATATGATGCTACCGAACTGTATTATTATCCTGCCCGCGAAATGGGTGTTAAATAAGTGCTGCTTTCGCGAAACCGAGCGAAACCAAACGCAACAAGACGGCCCGTTGCACACATCTTTGTTTCCGGGGCACAAACATACTGCTGCAACAACATACCGTAAACTAGTTGCAAATTATCGACCATCGAGTTTTCTTCGCCCGCCCATGAAACGGGCAATGAAAGAAAAGCCATAAACCTGCCAGTGTGGGATAAGCATCGTCCTGCTCGTCCTCCAGCGGCTTGCTGCTTGCAACGAAACCGAAATACCTTTCGAAAAGTTTTCCAAAATATTGACACCCGGGACACAGTAACATTGTTCGAATAATGGCGGGGCGAAATAATTCACCGAGCCGGATAAGAAGAGCCCGAACCCGATGGCCGGATGGCTTTATCTCTAGCGGGGAATTATAGGCCTGCAGGCTGCAGCTGGTGTGGTGGCAGTAGGGTGTAGTGGACCTTAAGATTCTGCTTTACATTGTTTCTTTTGTTGCTGATGTTGCATTTCTTGACGTCGCTTGTCGCGAGAGAGAAGGAGCGCGTAAGATGCATCAATGCCTAGCAGTGGAGGGGACGCGGCAGTGAGACTTGCGAATCTCTTCCGGAACTGAAAGGAGAAAACAATGAAAATTCTTTCCTCCCCAGTTCCCACCGACCGACGGTAGAGGACTGCTACGAAGAACGGGTGGGGGAGAGACTGTGTCTCAAGAACACGGGCTGCAGGAATTCCCTTCGCCGAAGGGTCTGTGTTAATCGGTGCCGGGTTTCGTCCGTTAACGGGTTTGTCGGCCAACGCCCGTACGATGCCGTCGAGAGAGTGAGAGAGAGAAAGAGAGAGAGGAAGATAAGAACAAAGAGAGCGAGCGAGCGAGAGAGTGCGTGTGCAAAGTATTCGTCGGAGTGTGGGTTCGTTCGGGGCGTGCTTTTCTTCGCAAGATTTTCCTCTCATTTCAACGCGAAATGGGAATCGATCCCCCCCCGCGCCAACCCTCCTCATATATTCCCGTACGTCCCTTTCGAAGGTGGAAGGGCTGGTAATAATAGTTATAAAATTTAAGTACCATCCAATGGCTCGCAGCTCCGCGTTTGCTGGTGAGCGTTAGCGCGAGCATAAATTACTTTTACCCCGCAGCAGCACCAGTGACCGGTGCGTGGTGGTGGTGCAGAGAGGTGGCGCGACCGCCACATTATCGTTCGGCCCCCGCGGGTAGGTCGAGCCAGCGCCGGGTTTGGCTGGGTTGAGCCCGGCCATCCAATTTAATCCCTTCCGAAACACTGGCGGCGGTGGCGGTGTCGGTGCCGAATCGGACGCATTCCCGGTGCCCGACGGGTCGGTTTGGAGGAGTTTTCCTCCGAAACTGTTCCCGTGCTGGCTGGGCAAAATGAAAAGAAAACACGCGCAAACGAGGCGTGAGATGCGTGCGCCACGCTCGACGTGCGGCGGCACGATGCGGTCTTCGCGAATCGCGATCGGTTCTCACTCACTCACTCACCGATCAGCACCGTTCGCAAACCATCATCATCCCCGTCAGATTAACTTACCGTCCACTCCATCCCTATCCACCCCCCTTCCCCCTTCTCTACAGACACTGTGTGCGGCACTGGATGCAGGCTCGTTAGTTGCCTCGTCCACTTCAACCACGGAACCGAGCGAACCGTCTTTACCCTCAAGAGAGCAAGAGAGAGAGAGAAAGAGTGCACAATGGAATGCGCGCAAGTGCAGTCTCAGGTTGTGGTTGTAGATTTGTTTGGAATGCATATCTCAATATTACGGCATTATGTCATTAAAATATTTCCCCGTCAACTGGCAAACACCTGCCACCCTACTACACAGAGCCGTTGCTGCTTTCCCCCTTTCCACCTTCGTTACTGGTATCGGCGAAAAACCGGCTTGTGTGCGAAATGGGAGGCCGCTGGGTGCGCGCTGGCCGGGGTGGGTAGCTCGATGGAAAAATATTATGCTCTCACTTGTCCGACTTAATTAAATCAAAAGGCCCTGACTGACTGAGCAACCCATGTCCGTCGGCGCACCATATTCTTGCTGCTTGTTGCTGGTTTCTTTCTCATTTCCCTCCACACAATCGGAGGCTAGAAGGAGGAGGAGGAGGAGGAGGAGGTTTGTTGCGTGTCGATCGTCACCCGTCCAGTCACACGCATCCGCCAGTGTCCCCATGCAATAGCGGGGCCGCGTAGATTTGGCATGGTGTGCAGGAACTGGTTTGTTAGAAGAGCAGCAATCGGCAGCACACGGCCTGCTAGGGCCCAGGCTAGTGGCGGCTAGTTAGCGTGGTTCGGATTGCGCTACGGAAGAATATGGTGTGCGCCGGACCATCTCGCTAAAAGGGTTCGCTGCGCGTTCACTCCTCTTCACCGGAACTTGATCGCTTATTAAAGGCTGGCATCGATCGTTAAAAATCGTTCCCAGAATTATGGTACAGAAAGATTAACAGAGGGCAGAGCATGATGAGTGTTTTGCTGCACGTGGTTTCACCTTCCAGATTGATACGAGATTCGCTAGAAACGTTGCCGGTCTTGGGCTGTTTGAAATGAACAGGATGGGAGGGTTTGCAAATGCTCCCAGAGGAAGTAACACGCCTTTTTCACAGCACAGGATGACTGTCTCGGGCTGGATTGAGTTTATGCTCTGTTATGCACTTACTTTTTAATGAGAATAATAAGGCTCACACCACTGTTGCAGCATAAAGATATACGTCTGAGACGAAGAGTGCTACTTGTTTTCATAAATAAGATCACAACCACTCGACCACAAGTTTCTAGGTCCTACCGGCAGTTTTCCCTTCTAATAAACAAATCATGTTTCCCTGGGCGCTAACTACGAAGGCACAGCTTTCCCTACTTAGCATCCCACCATTTGTTCGAGATATCATCCGAACGAAAAAAAAAACAACAACCAAAAAGCAAACAACAAACTCACCCTCCTAAAAGGTCACACCTGCGCGTGTCGCCGAGCGGCGGATGTGTGTGTGTGTGTCTGTGTGCTGGAACCAGGAATTGCCACCAGCCACGACCAACATCTGTCGATACCGATCAATCAACGCGATCGTTGAAAAGTGGTTCTGCACGCGTCGCCCGTCTAACGCCCGGGAGGTACCTTGCGGACCGGGACCGGATCCATTTCCGTCCCAAACCCCCAGCTCCAACCGTGAGGCCTCAGGAAACCTGAGAAATTTCAACCATCGAAATCGGTGTGATCGAAACTGACCGACTAACGCTCGCTCGCACACAGACACACATGGGCATACAGGACATCTTGCTTCTACAAAGGCCCCCAAAAACATGCCCGAGGGGTCATGTTCAATTTGGATCGAGATAACTTCATACCTCGGCGACTGCCTTCATGCCGGACAGGGTAAGGAAGTCACACCGGAGGAATGCAGAGGGAGAGAGAGAGAGCGAGAGAGAAGGTGTGAATCATGAAAATGTATTAAAACAGGAAATCTATCAGATCAATAACCGGACCCCGAAGTTGTCTTGTGGTGTGAGGAAGGAGTTGAGGCACGCTTTTTTCCCCCTTCTCTCTGTCTCTCTCTCTCTCTCTCTCTCTCTCTCTCTCTTACGTCGTGTGTCTATCACTATCTGGCGACTGTGGTTTTAGGGAGCGCAATGGTTCCAAAACATTAGACCTTTCGGCTAATCGCTCGCTAGGCACGAACGCTTAGATAGAGAGCACAGAAATTAGCGACGTTTTCAACCCTGCCACGGATCGCTATCGAAATTTTGCCATCGATTTTCCAGCCGTACGGGCACACCGGGCCTTCACGCGTATGTGATTCCCGACCGAAGGGGTCTGTACAGCCTTTCTCGGTACAGATCTCGCATTAGCCCCGAGGGTCACAAAGAGTCCGCGCCCCGCGATAGCTTTGCTTCATTATCGTTCGGGGCGGTTTGGGGCGCGGGCAGCAGTGCTTTCTCGCAGCCCGATCGCGATCGCGCCAGAATCGTGATCGTTTAGGCTTGCCAAATGAGTTGTGAACATGGCATATTTTAACTAACGATTCGCTTCCTGTGGCCACCGGTCGCTGCTTCCGCATTCCAGAATTGCGCGAAAAAACGGTATCTCCAATCGGAAAGGAGTTTTTAGTGATTTTTTTAACCGATCGAACAACTAGCTATTGCGGCACTGCACAAAACTGTGATGAAAAATAGGACTGTCCGGTGGATAGTTTTTTACTATCAAACGCTTGAAGTGCTTCCTCATAAATAAAGCTACGAAACAAGGGTGTGTACAATAAAATCGACTCGCTAACACAGCTATCACACAGGGCCTTAAACATCGGTAACAAATGATCGAAATTTCGAAACAATCACAAGAACACAAGAACAGTAACGACAGGGCGAAACAAAAAACAGCATCCAACTCGTGCGCAGATTTATTGGAGTGAAGTCGGCGATGGGGTACTGGCTAGCTCGCTCGTTTGCTAGCGCTCCACAAAATATAGCTCTATCGGGTACCCCATCCGCTCCCCTGCCACCCACCCAGACGGGTTTGGATTTTGGAGCCCGTTGTTAGCCATCCCCGTAGCAATGCCGGAGCGATGATAAAGCGATTAAATAATATTTATGGAAAATGGGATATATTTATCAGAAAGCAACCTTTCTTTAGGTTGTTTTTTGCGCTGCGACCGAAGCGCTTCGACAAAACGGCGTAACAAATTGAACCTCGGGACAGCAGCAGCGGACTAGAGAGCGATCCTAGGATCTCGTTCACCCCGATTTCCCTCAGCCCCTCGGTCCACGGGAATGATATCTACAGCCCGTTGAAATATTACACATTTCATTTAATCTATGGCTTTCGACGCCCAAAAACCCACGGACCAGCGAGATCGCACCCCCATACAGCAACGAGGCATTCGACGGAAGCTCGCCAGAACACGAGGGTTGTGATAGCGAAGCGGACGGGGAGGCCGACGGTTCCATTCTCTTTAGCTAACCTTCATCACGGCTGCTGTGATTGGGACGGCGGCATGACGCTTTTTCACAATTCGATTGAGCCTTCCCCCCGGAAAACCGGTCTAGGTCTAGGTTCCGAATGTATCGAGCCCGGTGTGCCTCATCAGTAGTGCCCGGGTGTGGGTTCGGGAGTAATTTTTCATCGATCTAAATGTGATGCGTCGGTTCTTTGCAGGTTCGCTACAATTCTGCGCCAGGCCGCAGTGCTCTCCGGGCTCTCGATGGTAAGTTAGCCATCGCTTGATCAAGATAAACAAATGTACATAGTTGGTAGTGCGGGAGGTTTTGGTGATGATGCTGGTGAAGTCGAAATCGGGACTCCAAATTAGCTAATCTGATAGCGATTTCTTAGCGAGGCAGCGTTTACGTGGTGATCGGACCCGATTAACGTATCAAACGGGTAGCCCACGCAACCCGGCCAGTGCGGTAGCATAAGATACAGAACTTTATTGATGCTTGATAGCCATCAAAAAGGTGGACCACCGGCAATGGCAGTGTGGTCAGCGGTTCCATCGCGAAGCTTAACGAGAATCCTTTAATTAACGCTGAACAACTTTACTTTTTTCTTCAACTCACTACGCTCAATGGCCATTCGTGTGGCCACAGACACACACGTTCGTACGAAAAATTTAGGAGTGCTTCTGGTGTGTGCGTCCGCACAGAACCTGGCGAACAGAACCGTTTGCATCTACCGAGCTTGCCCCATTAATCTTCTGCTTAATGAAATCATCAAACTGCATGCTGCACAGTACGGCTGCGGGTACGATTTCCGAAATTAGTCGTCCATTCGCTTTGCATCGCGATTGCCTGTTTACGAGCTGCATCGCTGCATCAATTCCGTTTCTTCCCCTTTGCCCCTTCCCCTCGAAATGTCTAACAGGAGAAGCAGGCGTTTTGGGGAGGATGCTGGATACCCGTGTGCCTTGGAAGAGGCCAGCAAATCGAAGCTCAATTAGTGAGGATCTGCTCAAAAAACCGATCTGCGATATCTGCGCCCCAAAAGACGCACAGATGGTGGATCAAGATCTTGTAACGATCAAACAAGAAACAAAACAACAACAACAAAACTGCAAGAAATGGAGGAATAATATTGGAATGCAAATGTCTACCAACCGCAGCGAGCTCATCAGAGAGTCACATTTGGTTGTTGTTGTTCAATTTCACATGCAAAATCGACCCAGAACATTCCACTCAGGCACGTTGATGGCAAAGTCCCGGCAGGTTCAGCGTGTGTTTGTTTCCCGCAAGCACCTGAATTCTATTGTAGTACAAAAGGGGTAGATCATATGCACAAAAAAAAACAGAAAAGAACTAGAGCACGTACAGGCGCCCATTCCTTCCGCATGCCGTTCGATCGAGCCCAGCAAACGGTCGGCGGATTTCTGAAGACGGCGCGCGGCGACCTTTACGACTTCCCGGATTCCCGTGGGTTGATCTTGAACACGGGAAAACCTGCCCCGGGACCCGCCGTGAATGGTCAATCGTACACCACTGGCTGTCTAGGAGTGTATTAAGTTGTAATGTTACAGTTGTCCAGCCGCCTCCATTGCCCTCTCCAGCTCTCTTTCTCTTTCTCTCTCGCTCTCTGTATCTCTTCCTCTTTATTTCTGTCCTTCCCACCTCAAGGTTGATCCTGACGCGTTGACAGTTGATCAGCACCACACCAGAGTGTGCCACAGTGGGGAGGACGAAAAACGGGGGTAGAGCAGAGGCATATTCGGTTCAGTGTCACCGCCATCTGCACGCTACACATCATCTCGCATTCAACACACACACACACACACACACACACACACTCATGCGCTGTTCGGTTCGATTCGATCGGGGCACTGCTGTTCGACAAGCTGCACGAAGGAACGGAGAACGACGACGATTGAACAACAGAAATAAAATCAGTGAATAAAATTTTAATGAAGCCAGTTAAGCAGGCCCGAAAACGACCACCGCCCGGAGGAGGGCTGCAAAACTGTGCAACAAGAAGCAGCAAGTTTGTCCGGGGCGAAGCAGTGGCTGCGCCTGGGCCGTGTTTTGATTGGGTTGAAGGGAATGAATGAACATCATCACCTAATGGTCCCCGCCGCCTGTGTCGGCCTGTGTCTGTGCGTAAATAAAACCAACCGCTGGTCGCTGGGCGTTTGATGATAGCACACGACTGCAAGTGAATAAGTCCTACGACTACACCAAACAGCGACTGCATGGGGATGGGATGAGAATTTTGAAGTACACTTCAGGGAAGGTTGGAAATTGTTGGCGAGGCAAATTTTCATATTTATATCGCCCGGTTTGGAGCGTAAACACATTCTTCCCAGCCCAGTTCACACATTACAGACGTGGCGTACAAATCGAAACCTGTGCAGATTGAAACCAAACGGCATCGGCATTCTTGGTGCGTGTGCAAATTGGCACATTTCCCGCGCGCGCGCGCTCGCTCTCACATGCGTTTGCGGTACACACACTACGAGCAAACCGGAATCGCTCGGGGATTGGATGCTAATTAAGGTACTGGCACTGGCCGCTACTGGTAGGAGAGACAGTGATTTGACCCACTCCCACTGCCAAGGGAAAAGCACAGCGCCTTTCGCAAGCTCCCGCAAGCCGGAAGATGTTGCGTATGTTTTGACGTGTTCGGTGGTATTCATTTCGTGTCACAGGGAAACGTGTTGAAGGGCCGTTGCAGGGCAGCGAATTAATTTCGGTGGCAGCTTAATTTCTCACCTACCGTGCGAGCCAACGCCAAAGCCGTTCGCGTGTTAAGCACGACAAACAGAGAGGAAAATGGGAGATTCAAAAATCAAAACTCATACAAAACACACGAGGGAGGCATTCCTCCCTATTGCGAAACATTCTCCTCCGCCCGGGGGGGGGAAAAGGTGAATTTGTACCGCGATCCAACCGATGAAGATGATGCACGGCCTCGCAACACGCCGGTCTGCAATTAACGCCCAAAGTGGCCCGAGTGCGCAACCACCGGGGTCCGGGTGGTGGAGATGCAGCTACAGCGAGATGCAGTACATCTGCACTCGACCACTCGAGGACGCGCTGGCGGAAATGGGAAAGTGTTTTGTGTGCGTTACGAAACGAGCACTCGCACGATAGATGCGGCGGTCGGATTCGGGCCAAATAGTTTCGCAAAAGTGCAGTCCGGCACAGACACGTAACAGGTGGTGATGCAGTCTCCATCGCCCACCAGGCTTATGCAATTACTTTTCCTGCTAAAGCAAGCAAGCAAGCAGTGCACATTTGCATCTTTTCCCTGGTGGCTTGGCTTGGGAGGAATTGTACATTGAGAGGAACAAATATATCACACTGACGGCGTCTATTAACGCTTGCAGCCAGCCAGCCAGCCAGTATCTCTTATTAAGCCATCCTCATTGAACTTTCGCTAAAAACGGCACTTTGCTCGGCGCGACAGACGCCGAAACAAATGATGTCGAACAGACCATGAGACAAGTCGGAAAAAACGAAAAACCACTGGCCCGGGCGGAGAAATCGACTACATGACATTGTCTCGGCCCGGCCGCCAGCCAATTGCCGCTATCGGAGGGTTCAAAATGTACTACTAATGACGAAAGTTATCTGTTAACATTCCGGCCACAAAATTTGCCAGTTTAATTACCCCGTTTAACAGACTGCACCCTACCGGCGGGCGGTAGGTTTCCGTGAAACTTTATCTTAATTATTCGATTCTTCGCTGCTTAAGTTTCTCCCGCAAATCATTCCGGCGTTAAATGGCGTCACGGAGGGCAGGAATGGCAACGGAAGGGATGAGATGGCAGCATGTGTTCGTATCAGGTAAAACGTGCCATTTCCCCCTCTTTACTGGAGTTTGGATACTGCTTTTGGGGTAAAACGTGCAATAAAAACCAACACACACACACACACACACACACACACACACACACACACACACACACACACACACACACACACTGCCACGCACAGCAGGACGAGAATCGACGTGGGAAAATACATAAATCGTGTTTATATTTCAATTAATTATTTCAATCCTTGTTGCACGCTGCTTTACGCAGGCACTGCTTGGGCGCAGGATTTTTTTCGCGTCCCGAAGTTTGGGAATTCTTCGTGCGATATAAGTGCAACGCACCATCGGGCATGCTTTTGTTTCTGTTACTTTATGCTTTATGCTTTTTTTTGGCTAGATATTTCCCAACCCCCCCTGTCCTGCTGGCAGGAATTAATCGTTTTCATAATCGGTTGTAATGAACGCGCCGGTTGGGCCACGAGGGCCAACGTACGCTGCTGTACTACCACCACCAGCTGATAATTGTTAACGCTCGCAAAAAAAACGCATCCTACAGCGCGCTCGCAATCCGAATCGGCACTTACCTCTGAAAAATCGCGTTGCGACATGTTGCCGCCAATATATCACCGTCTTCGCGCGCTGCCGAAGGTGTCTGCATTCGCCGTCGATGCTAAAAAGCGGCCTGTGTTGCGATGCTGTTGCTTTGGCGTTAGCACGATGGTTTGCTTTCGGTGAGGCTGCCCTTTCGTGCCATTTCCTGGGGAAGCTTTTTCTTCTCTTCTTTTTTTGTTGGCAAAATATTAATAACACTTTAGCTCTCTCTCACACACTTTTTTGCCACAATCACACAACACAAGATGCGCTAAGCACTGGGTAATTTGATGTTATTTACGAAATAAACACACACACACACGCACTAACGATACACTTTACGAAAGAGTAGAAAAAAAGCACTGTTGCGCAACAAAATATAAAGCAAAATATGAGTATATGTGAGTAGAATAAATTTCAAACCTAACCTAACCGCAAAATTCACTCTAAGAAGCGAGCGAGTTTGAAAATGTTCTTGACGCGGCCGCAACAGCAGCAGCAGAACTGTTTGCACGATTTACACGTTAGTTTGGGGCGAAACAGCACGCTCTGGCAACGGCCGTACACTGCTGACTGATTTAAATGTGCCTCGTTCCCCGCGGAAACCATACGACTGCACGTTCCGTGAATGGCAAACGAATGATTTCAACGCGCAACAGCAAGACGACGAACCCGCGCCAATGCTGAAGTTCTGGCTGCACGTCGCCGACGAATTATTCATCAGCACCAACGGGGTTCGTTCGCCACCGTCCGCTCCGTCGTCAACGTTTGTCAACACCACTTTGTTGCGATGCTTTTTCCCATCATCATCATCATCATCATCATCATCTACATCATCATCATCGTGATCATCGGTTTCTCCCGTGTTCGATCCCAGAAAGGAAACGTACAACAGAGCATTGAATGATCGGCGTCCTTCCCTACGTATCGATGAACGTCGTCCATCGATGAGCTTCACTGCGAAATGTGTGCGCGCGCGCCCATCGTGCTCCCACTGGCGGAATGTTCCAAATTGAATAACTTTCATGCGGTCATAAAACTTAATTGATTTTCAGCTTCAACCGTTTTCCCGCGCTGCACTTGCAGGCAGGGCGAGCAGGGCAGTTCGGCAGGGGGAAAAGGTCATCGGGAAGAAAATGTATAAATTTCTTCCGCCTCGCGGCCACCCGGTTCCGGGATGTGCGCGGCAGATTCGGTTTAGTGTTCCTTCTTCCTCCACCGACCGGGACTGCTTTGTTTTTTTTTGTGGGACGAATCAACGCCACGGTTTCGGAGTCGGATGCGAGCCCGGCTTTACGTCACATATGTTACGATTTTCGTTTTTCCCACTCTTCGGTGCTCTGCGCGTGTCGGCGGCGTGCACGCTCAAGTCGATCTCTGGTGTCCGGTGTGAACTAACCGCACGGCCCGGAGGTTCGTTCTCGCGCTGGTAAGCTGTTCCATTTTCACGCGCGCTCCCAGTCCGTTGATGGATTATTATGACGATATTGTCCTCGAGCGATTTCCATCCATCGGGTCGTTTGTGTCTGCAGTAAAAACAAAAATAAAAAAGAAAAGAGAAAAGAGGTAAAGGAAACGGTTAGCAAAAAAGTGTTGCAAAGTACAAGGGAATGGCAAAAAAAAGCGTTACATTGGGAGTTATTTTTTTTTTACATCAACACGTGAAACATTTCCTTCTCCCCAACTGCAACTAACGGGACTATGGCACAAGCACAAGGATATACAGTTTCCCACCTTCAACCTTCATCCTGAATCAATCGACCGGCGCAGGACTGGCAGAGCAGTGCTGCGATCAGATTGAAGAAAAGTAACAACGGCTACCAAAAGCCACGAGAGAGCCACAATCCACAAAAAAGGGCACCACCAACACGGAAAGCCCTTCGGCCCATCGGTGACGAAGACGGGGCCGAAACGGGGTGAGTTCTGTTACGGATTTTCACATTTCGGTGCAAAAATTAAATGGGACGGCTCTCCTGCCGGGTCCGTGGGTAACAAATGGGAGATTTAAATTAAATTTTGCCGTATTTTTTACCGACAAAAGCAAAAAGGTGGCGTGTAGCAGTGCATGGGGCATAGAATGCGAGTGCACTAATCCTTGCATCCTCGCTGCGCTTTCGCAGCCACAACACAACACGCGGTCACGAGCAATGAGCAAAGAAAAGGAGACGATCTTCCGCCACAAATTCACCTCGGTGAGATGAAGGGCGAGGAATTTGTTATTGTTGCAGGTTGGGAGTTTCTGTTGCTGTTGTTGTCGCTCTTCTTCGTCTTGCTCTTTCTCCGTTAAGCTTTCTTTCGCGTAAGCTATCTCAGGAAGAAGAAAAAAACAAGCGCACAGTGCCGGGTGTGTTTGAGTGCT
Source organism: Anopheles arabiensis (assembly GCF_016920715.1). Lineage (NCBI taxonomy): Eukaryota > Metazoa > Arthropoda > Insecta > Diptera > Culicidae > Anopheles > Anopheles arabiensis. The sequence goes on from NC_053517.1 coordinate 20,446,690, forward strand.
GCTCTTTATGACAGAACTAATTTAAAACGCCATCAGAACGTACCGGACCCCACCTCCCCCACACCGCAGTAACCGAGGGGGCAAAATGGGGTGTTAAGGTGAAAAATGGCTCACACAGCCCTAAACGGGGTCGGAGTGTTTCGGCCAAAAAGTGATTTATAAATTACCATCCCCATTCGATTTAATGAAGCCTTGTGGCGCGGCACAACTCGTGTGAGATGGCGTTGGGACGTAAAAGTGGCGGGTAAGAGAAAAAATTGCACAGGCTCAAAAATCGATCAATCCTGCAGCAACATTGTTTCCCAACCCGAAACACTACTAATGAATGAGACAATTTTCAAACCCCTTTACTGTTTGAACTGTTACATAGTGCAGGAATTTTCGGTCTGTACACCTGTGCCTGAATTGTGTAGCATGCCTTTAACCAAGGAATGTCGGTATCGATAGATCGCCCCACACTAATTGGAACGTAGCTGCTTCCCTTTTTCCTTCCGACAAGTCTTCCACCATTTTTGAACGCCTAAACAAACAACAGTACAGCGACAAGCACCCTGAACGTATGACATCGAGCGCGACCGGCAATCCGTCATCATTTTTCAAAGCCCCGTCAACGTCAGCCCGCGCTCTTTTCGAACGCTACAGGTAGCGCTTTTGTGGTGTAGGCAGGAAGCACGTCTAGCAGCCGGTCGCGAGTCTTTTGTGGTATGTACCGGCCGGCGCATGCCGTCCCCCGTGCAGGGCAAGCGTGCGGGCTAGAGCACGGCACGGCATTAGTAGGCTCGGTCTAGCTGGCTCGATCATCGATCTTCCCCAGACGCGGGACAAGCGATTGGACATGTTTGCTCCATTGTTTGCGCAGGGAATGGCAGGTTCGTCGCTTACATCTTTCGTCGAACAAGTACATCAGCGCGCAACGCCGATCCACGACATTGCACATCGCTCTTGTCCGATTGGACGGCATGCTGTAGGGGTAACAGGCGTGGTTCCAAGGCGGACGAAAACAGACCGCCCGAAATGAGGATGGCTTTTAGCAGTAATCCAATTTCGCTTGCAAACCCCCGTTTAGTGCGGGGCTTGATTTCAATAAAACGGTTCCCTGTTTGGGAGCAATTACCCACGGTGTCGATCAACGATCTATACAAAACCGACAAGCATTGTACATCGTTACATCGGCAGACGGGAAAGAGGGGAAAAAGGGGGAAACATATTTCTACGGATGGAAAACGGTTCTTCCGAATGCTTAATATGGATAATTTATCTCGTCGTTTGTGCGCCTATGTTTATGACAGCAATGTTCGTATGTCATCTAGAACCGTGCGCTCGCTTCGGATCGGGTTGTTCGGAGATGATCTTAAGCCAGTGCTGTAAATGGTCACCTGCCTGCCTCCCCCATGAGCGCCTTGTAATCCGCTTCAGAAATGAGATTCTTATGATTGTTCTTCCCTCATCATCAGCAGCAATAACAGCAGCAAACATTACAACTGGTACCAGACCGAACGTTCAAACAGGGCAGCCAGCAAAAAAAACAAGGAATTGCTTCTTCTAGAAACCAACCTGCAACCCGCAACAGGGGAAGGCGAGTAGTTGGCCTTCTCTTTCCCCTTGATGACAACTCCAAAGACGTTTCGTGTGTCGTCTGCCTTGCTTGCTTACTTCCAAGCACTTTTTTTTGCGTAGCATTCGAAAACGATATGAATTTGTTGGTTGAACTATCTTCATTCGTTCTTGCAGTTCCTTTGCCATCGCAAGCAGCAGTGTGTGTGTGTGTGTGTTTTTTTTGTTGTTTCCATTTTTGCCGATTCCCTTTCCACTCTTTGCACCGTTTTGTCTGCACAGCTGCATTTTGTACTTCATCCCCCCCCCCCCCGCACTGTTTACCATTCCCATGCCTTCCTACCTTCGGATCGAAGCGATCGGCTTCTTAGCTCTTCGATTTTTATTTATTTCTGCCATAAATTAATAAATTTGAAGCCGTTCGTCCCGTTCGGCGGCTGCATTTCTGCACAACCCCTCCCCCGTACGCGGTGCCGGATTTGCCGGACGCCTTTGCGCACTGGTACCAGATTACGACGCAACCCGGGCGGGCCATATGGCGCACGGAAGGGAGTGCGCGATGCACCAACACAAGCGACGAACGTACGCGGGCGCGCGCGCGCTCGCTCGCTCGAGGCTTGCGCGATCGAAATTTGTGATTGCCGGCCACGGGGACAACGTGGATCCTCTACTGGCACAATCGTCCAAGTCTGGAACTGCTTCGGCCACCACGAAACGGAGGAGGCGACAGCGTGTACCTGCCGTGTGGCCGTTCGAGTGTGGGATGGAGTGGCAAGGGTGGCAGGCGATAGGGAGAGCTTGTGCGAACAGCGTCCAACCACAATCGCTAGACGGACCCGAGCGCGAAAGATTAGCGAAACATGTAGCCTTTTTTTTTTGCACAACCACCCCGTACTGCTCATTTTGTCCGCAGTTGTGTGTTGCCGTTGGACTTCCTGGCGGGCAAAATTACGCTCCACGTATCGGCAGGCCCGGTAAGTTACGAGCCGGCCGGTTAACCGGATCCGGCGGTCCGTGTGGACGGTCCGAGATAATGAAGATACTCGGAACATTACGGGCCATTGCAATAGTACTATCATTCGAGTCGGAAAGCGGACATGGTGGTAGAGCGCGACAGTTTGTAACAAGGGTGCGACGACGACGACGCAGGGATTTGATTTCCGATGAAGCGATTCGTGCGTTCCCACAGGAATTTTAGCAAAATGTCACACCAGGCGAGGCCGGTGTCGATGGAACGCAGCTGGAATGTTGATACAAAGTTTTACGTGGGACGCCGAGGGAAGATTTATGTGGCGGGCTGCATGATGACAGGTTCCGATTGGGTGCTGGGCCGAAGGAAGCAAGCGCACGGGGAAGGGGAAGCATGGACATCTACACAATGGGCAGTGCTTGGTGAGGAAGATCCCAGCTATCGGCAGGCAACAAATCACGCGACGTGCGCGTCGGCATAAACCGTTGCGGCAGGTGACAAAACGTTGCGTCCAAGGACATATTGGAGTTTGGGGGCTGAAATTCCCAGAAGAGTTACCTAATCCCGTGCTGTACTGTCAGGACTGTTTCAAGAAGATTTTGAACTTGGAAATACCCGTTTCCTTTTAATACGACAGATGACGTTCCTGTAGCAAAACATGAATTATGCATCCCTGACCATTTTTAGCTCCCAGATTGTGGTAGCTGCTCACAGCCAAAACGCACCAGTGTGCGATTGGCAAATCAATTTACCTTACCGAAACGCTCATTTCAACCGGATAACGATTACTTTCACTCGTAATTGCCACCGAACGATGGTGGGCCATATTTCGCAAGCAGCCGTAAGCTGAACCGTTCAATCCGTTGTAAAGTGACCGGTAAAGTGACGGGCCCAAAATGACTTCACCAAGCAAGCAGGCAGAGAGATGACAATACGCGCCACTTCAACTTTCAACCGTCCAAAACGCGCTGGTCGTCACTGTGAGGCACTCACTATTATTAGCTACCGGTCGTTTTTGCCTTAAGTGATATCTATTGACGACGACGACGACGACGATGACTGCTAACGATCTCGGGAATTAGCTCCCCATGTGCCGTTGCTGCAAGGGTAGGCCGAGCTAATGCTCAAAATCGTACGTCCGACATCCGACAAAAAAACCGCGGGGGCTCTCTCGAACCCCTTTTCGGGCCGAAGGCAAACGCGGCAAATTCCAGCAGTGCAGTGAAAGTCGCGCGTCGCCCTACGTTCGCTTCGAACGAAAGTAACGCAACGGGAGTTACTTTTCGCTGATGGAACGGCTACCGGCAAAGATTACTATCTTCGGACCTTCTAATGCTTTCACACACATTCAAAGGAAAATAGCCCCTTCCCCGGTGGGGGATACACGCCCTGATAGCGGAAAGGACACTATTCTAAGTACCGTGCGTCCGGTCCACATCCGGTGCCAAGGGTGCCAAAGTATTCCTCTCAAGCCTAAAAGCTGACCCACAAAGGAAGAAAAGCAACGAAAAAACACACACACAGAAAAATGCCGAAAAAGACCCGGTACACTAGAAATGGACAAAGTTAAAGATTTATAATTAACAGCCACCTCTTTCGTCCCACCACCCCCTGGCCGGGGGGGGGGGGGGGGTCATTGAGGCTTTGTTCCCGTGGACGCCTTTTCCGTCAAAAAGTCGAGCCTATGCTTTCCATTTTGTTTGCTTCTCCCCTTCCTTTTGGCCCGTCTTGGCCCGTCCCGTCAGAGTGACCGGCTTTCCTCTCTCCCTCTCACTCGCGCTGGTTGCTCTGTTCCGGAAGGATTGTTGTAAAAAAGTCCAATAAAGCCAGCCACAATACACACATAGACGCACTGAATGTGCCCAAAAAATAAACTAAAATGAAGAGATGATGTCTCCCAACACACCAAGGGTCGTGTTTACTTTGACCCCCGGAATATATCGTTGGAATCTTAGAGATGTGGTGGAAAAGGCAGGGAAAGGAAGAGGAAGAGAGAGAGAGGCATTAGGCGGAGGAAAACAAAACCAGTTGCGGATAGAACCGAATGGTTAGATGGTGCCGCTTTCCACACAGCCCAATGTTGCTACCGTTCGGTGTTTTTAATTGCCCATGTTGTCGATGTTGTTGTTGCCTGCCCGTCTGCCTAACCCATCCTCGTCCTCCCCTCCCCTCCGCCTTCCTTTCCTTTCATCATTCACTCTTTCTCTTTCTAGGCACAGCGACCTAGGAAGCGACTCACAGCCGAACCGATAGTCGGCCGGCGTTGGTCCCGAACGGTCAGTAATCGGTGTGGAATGCGTCGGCTGAAGATGCTGAAGATGAGCGACGCTTTGGAGTGCTCGGCAAACGTCGATGGATTAGCTTCACTATCTTCCTCTCCACAGCCTCCTCCCACCCTCGCTTCCTATCCCTTCTATGTGGTAGTTATGTTTGGATGGGTTCTTTGTTAGCCTGCGCCTTTTTTTATTGATATACTCTCAGATAATTCCGGAATAAAGACGATGGGCGAAGCGTACAGCAGTTTGTTTTTTTTTTTACATTCTACCAATGCTTGCCCTTTCCACATACACCAAGCCGGCGTACGCACTACACACTGTTCACTGTTCCGTTCCTACCTTTGAGCGTCTAATTTCAATTTGCAACCGTACGGTGGTCTCCAAAGAGAAGTTGCGCTGTGTTGCTTTCTGGCTGCTTTCCGATTTCCATCCGTGCTGCTTGGCAAACAAAAGACTCGCACACACGGGAGGCCACACGACCACGTAATCCATGAGTAAATCGCGTGTGGTTTTTTTTTTTGTTCTCCACAAAGAGCCCGAAAATGATGAATTCGAAACCCACAAAGATAGGATAGGTGTTCTATTTTGGACTAAAAGGTTGAAGGGGTTTACTTTTTTTTTGTTTTTGTTTTTTTTTGCTTCTCCGTCGCTGGAGCTCATTAAACGTGACGCATTTGCTACAAAACTGTTTTGCATCGCCCGACCAGCGCGCACTGTAATGTCTTCATTGTACCTCCCATCGGGGTAAAGCTATATAATTAAGCGCACCCCGTTGGAAGAAGTTCCCATCGAATGGTTTGGGGCGCGCAGTGACAAGAACTTGGGCCGCCCAGCAGGGAGAGGGAGAGGGTAGTACAAGCGGATATAAAACGGAAACCTCTTTCTTTTTCAAATAATACCCAGCTGCATCGCCGTTTACGATCGGTATGGAAGGTATGTAAATTTTCTGTACTGGCGAACCTTCCTCTACTCCACTCTCGGCCGGCCGGACACGGTTTCGAGCTGGCGGGGAGGAACAAAAAAAAAAGAAACTCAATAATCGGACGGCCGGGCACAATTTCTGGTGACAGAGCGAATTTCCAAAAACTGTTGGCAAGCTCGGCCAGTCCAATTTCTTTGGCCCTTGAGGGGAGCCAAATTTTTCCATTTAGTCAGCCATTTTTGTGGCCACAATTTGAATAAAATGGTTGCTGGTAGCGTCTGGCGAGCACTTCGCCCCGGGTGACAGTGCGATCCCTAACGAACACACACTCACACTCCGCACCGGATGGAGGATGACGTGCATTTGATGCATCGCAAAACTGAAGGCATCCGTGGGCTTTTGATAAAACTGATAGCAGAAAGCGGAAAAGATGAAAATTTAAATGAAACTACTCCAAATGGGTTTGATTGCCTTGAGCGGCGGGTTTTTGTTATTCCCTTGTGGAGCGTTGTGTTCCTTTTTTTCGTAATGGACAATTTAGCTCAACTGTAGCAAACTGTTTGGCCCGTCCTTGCCATGGTGCAATGGTGCATATGTTTTCCTCGCCGCCGCCACCGCCTGCTGTAAGGACACTTTTAGTACACAAATTCTTTTGTGACTCGAATTCCACCAAGATGCGATCCGGCGGAGAGGATCGTCTCTCTTACTCCCTCCTTCATCCACCAGGATTCGCAAATATGTTGAGCTAAGCCGGCTGGCCTCGCGCGGAAAGAAATTTGCCTTTCTGTGTGATCGTCATCCAGCACATCCGTCGTTGCGTTGACAAGCCTTCAGAGATCAACGATTGGACCGGCCAACAGGGAAAAAAATGCCCATCATACCACGGAACAAACAAACAAACGGTGAAATAACCCCCCCCCCCCCCAATGCAACCAAAGGGAAACACAGATTAGGGATTGCGGATCCAAACCCCATTGTGCTGGGCCTTTTCCGTGCAAATCCTTTCTCCAAGTTGGCGTTTGTTTCTTCTGGTTTTCGGCTGCCTACCTCCGGAGTTTTGTCTTTGTTGTACGCTCTGCTTACCCCCTTTTTTGCGACTGTTCGCTGAAACATTTTAGAAGGGCAAACGAGGCAGACAGGCTTCAGCAGCAGGGAGGAGGGACGCGCTGGTCGTTTTTTGAAGCTTTTTGTTCGGTAGCCGTGTGCGATGCACCATCGGGCATGCGGTGCATCGACACTGCATATGCAGCCGACTTTATCGGATCGATTTCGGAGGAACTGGTGGCCGGACGGACTCGTGTGAATTTGGACGGACGCGATCGTGGCATGGAGCGGGATTGGATTGATTGGATGAAATACGTCGACGAGTGTGATTGAAATGGTGAGCGGAACGAGAAAGCGCGAGAGAGAGAGGGAGAGAAGGAGAGTCACACATGTGCTAGAATGCCATCCCAGCGTGGTACAGTTTGGGGGAAACTGTGAGAAACTGTTGTCAAGAAAATTGGCTATCCAATTAAATTGGGCTCGGGGGTTCCGTTCTGCACAGCACCAAGCACAACAAAAAGCAGAGAATGTGCGGAAAGAATTGTCCAAAAATCTCCCACATGCTTGGCGGGCATTTTTCACGTGCAGGTTTGCGCTTCATTGTGGTGGACACCATTCGGTTCGTTCGTATTGTTTTTGAATGTGTCCTTTTAGCACAAAACGTATGCAACTCGGGAAAGAAAACAAAACGATTTTGCATATGCATTTTATTTAATTTGATTGGATGTTGCGGCAGAAGCATGACGAGCGTTCCGAGCACGTCGGTGTGGTTAAAATGTTACAGAAGCGTTGCATCCAGTGCTTGCCTTAGCTCTGTTGTGAATTTCGTTCGTTTCATTCGTTTACAGAGCAAAGAAAAACCAACGCTTTTGCACAAAACAATATACCAGTTAGCTAAACATACTTTTTCAATCAAATTTTGCGATACAAAAATTGCATACAATTCTCAGCATACAGTGACATAACTCCTGCCCGACCCAAACGACAATCCCGAACGATTCCAGAAATGGAAGCGCCATGCTAATAATGCAATATTTATTCATATTTCAAATTATAAACAAATCAAAACACAACGATCAAAACATGAAGCCCGTGGAGCGACCAAAACCGGCACAGGATAACCGAGATCCGTTTGCAGTAATATATTTCTCCACGGAATAAGCAATCGGCATGTGTAAGAGCCGCACGCGCATAAATCAATTCTGCGTCGATTTGGGGCGGTTGTTTTTTGGCCGTGGTGGTGCCGTTGTGCTTCGAATTATGGGTCAGTGATGAAATGATTAAGGGTTTCACTAGAATCGGTATTAACGTCTCCATTTGGGAACGAATGTTGAGCCCGTTTACCATGCCTTCCCAAGATGTTGTGTCGAAACAAGTACCGAAGGGATGGACATGCAGCCAAGAGGGAAATCATCCCGAGTGTCATACAGAATGATGAGAAAAGAAGAAAAAGAATTTAAAAAAAGAACTCGTAGGCGACATGACGAGCCTGCACGGCCAACTGCGCTACCTTAATGAAGACATTAGCCCTTAAGTGCAACGCCTAAGGAGCGTTTCTCCTCCCATTCGGCCAAAGCCCATTTCCGCTGCAATCTTGCTTGTTTTTACGATAAGCGCAGTCAACAAAAACAACCGGCCCCTACCTTTCCGACTGGTCCCTTTAGGGCGACAGATTGCCCGAAGGATGGCAATGGCAAATGGTCTTTCCCCCTAAGCGGGGGACCATAAACGGCAAACAAACCAAATTTCAGTTGCAGCACCACTAAACCGATGTAATGAACTTCGCTCGTCCGCGCTGATTGCTGCTTAATTGTGTTATAATATTTGTTTTCCCCCATGCCCCGCATCATGCGCTGGTTGCACCTGCTTCCTTTGACCACAAAAAATAAAGAAAAAACAACGGGAAGTCGTAAGGACGGTTTACGCCCCGCCAAAGGTGTTCCCGCAACTGGGGGATCCGCGCACGTTCGTTAATGAGTTTACAATAATTCTCACACTATATCAGCACGGTTTATGATATGGTGCCGCTGTGGGAAAGAAAATCATTGCCCTGGGGAGAGTTCATGGTGCGACAAGTGTGTGTGTGTGTGACCTCTTCCCGGGGCCACTGCAGTTAAAGCAGAGCCAGTTGCAGCGAGCCACGAACACTTCACCTTGATCATGACCGACCGAAATAAACAAACGACTATAAAAATGTTACAAGGGGCAGCGAGGAGAACAAGATTTAAAAAAAGAGACTGCATTTTTTGGCCGTTGCCAACGGATCATGTTTACAGCAGCGTTGGGTGGTGTTTTTGGAATCTTGGGGTATTCACCACCCCCTCCCTGCTTACGTTCGTTACTGGAATGCTTTTGGGGAATATTTTTCACTCTTTATGGCACTCGTTTCCCAGCTGATAATTAATTTATATATACCTCTAATTAACGGTGCATAAATTACTAACGCCGGTAGGTAGAACGATGGATGGCATCGTGGCACCCGCAGGGGGTTCGGGCACATCGGGCTGCAGGGTGATCATTTTTGCTTTTTTTTTTGCTCTCCCTCTCTCAGGAAACATTGTACTGTGTAAATGTGAGTTTTTTCCGCGCTGTAAGTTGTTTGCTGCACAACCAACCCGCCCACGGGTGGGTGGTAATTTCACTTAAGATTTTGATTGATCATAAAAAAATAATATTATTATTATTGACAGCGTCTGGTATGCGTTTAAGCGCAACACCTCCTAAATTAACCGTCCGCTACACGTCCAAGAGTGTGTGAAACTGTGGGTCTCATCATATCCGAAAAATTCACACACAAGCGAATATTTGCTCCTCTAAACAGAACAAAAAACAAAACCACAAAAAAAGCAACTTCTTCCCGGTGTACTTTGCAATTCGTTCCCGCCAGCCCAAATATACACCATGGGAGAAGTAGTTTCACCAATGTTTTTTAATCGGTAATTTGGCGACTCTTCCGGCCGTCGAACACGGGGACGGGGGTAGTTGTGCCGTTGGATACTTGTTCTAGCGCTCCTAGATAGGGGATATTAAAGCAGAAATCCCCCGCTTCAACGTGTGTATTGCGGCACTGCCACCGCCTGCCAAACCCTATTTTGGTCAATTTAATCGAACAAGCCCGCTGACAAGCACACAGCACAAACGAGAAATTACCGCACTCTGGACCAAACGAGCCCAATCTAATCGCCAGAAACTGGCATGAGCTTAATTACTGTGACTAACAAGGACGGACCGAACACCGACCCGCAACCACTACCCAGCCAATGGCTGGGTAGGCAACGAAAGGGGAAACACAACGCTGGCGCAGATGGGGATCGCCGTTGTTCCCGTTTCTGTTCCGGCGCAACGGAACCGGCGACTAATAAAACAACGTTGTTTGCTGCCATTTCCGATTACGATTTCGCGGCCCGTGTAAATCGGCACTTGTTTTGTTGTATTTTGTTTTTTTTTTCTTTAGTTGAGTTGATGTGCTTGAAAGAGGTAAGAAAAGGTATCATACTCATTGCTAATGTGGCTATTGTTTTTTTGTGTGTGTGTGTGTTGCGGTTTCTCAGAGCGATAGAGCATTCTTGCAGACATTCGTAGCTAACAAGGTACATCCATAATAGAAGATAGCCCCGTTTAATGTGCAGTTTAAGCACAGAGATAAGGTCAGTACATTTCGGGTGTTTAGAAAAAAAAACACTCAAATTATCAACGTTCAATGCTTCAAAGTTGTAATGTAGATAAAAAAGGAACTTCAAACACATTCCTTACATTTCTAGATGAAAAAGTAAGCACTCATTCCCACAATAGCACCAACACAGTTTTAAGGCTTCCACCAAACATCGCATACGTTTCGAACGCCGACAAAATAGGCCGACCCTCAGCCGCCTGCCAGTCATCGAAAGCAACACGATATTAATAATAACAGCAAATGAGTTTTTAATGTCCGCACTGTTTGTTCTACCGTTCGCACGACGGGTGGGGCATTTTCTTACCCCCACACTTCCTCCTGGAGATCGCCCTGTCCGAAAGGGGTGCGCGTTCGAGGCGTCCGATCGGATCAAATCGCGCAAACACCGACAGGACTGCCAGCACACGACAGCGGTTCGTCGCTTTGGACAACCCGTTGAAGTCACCGCATCAGAAGCAACCTCTACCATCGCCCCCACATCCCGCGCCCTATGCTGTGATCGGGCAACGGGCTGACAACCGCGGGTGAGCCGCACGCCGCGCTCGTCGACAGCCCAAATTGTGATGTTTAGTTGGCGGGGCGTCATGGGCGATCGTAGACACCGCCGGACGCCTGTAATGGATCAGGGTTCCAAAAGGTGCAGCGCCGAGGGACAGGCAGAGCAAACGGACAACACAGCGTCCAAGCAATGAACTGGATCGGTATGTGACAACCAAACCTAGCAGCAGCCGCCGCCGCCGCCGCCGCTTTCGTCCGATCGCACGATGAACAAGCGGAATTTGGTTTTCCCGTGTACGGGGCCGACCAGCCAGCTCACACACCTTTGCTGACGAGTGGCGATCGACGGTGATGATCGTTCTTGATTCGCATGATTCGGTCACCCTGTTCAATCCACCTTCCACACCCCTTCCCTCATCGGCTCGTTCCGTCGTGTGGGATGACTCAAGTTCTGCCGCCATCTTCTTCCCTTCAGGAGTCAAAAAAAAAAAACAGCGGGAGAACAATAAGCCAGCGCACGGAAGGAATGATAATAGTAATGACGATAATGAGAAAAAATATGATTGGTTTTTAATTTCATACACCATGGTGTGTGTGTTTTCTCTCTCTCTCTCTCTCACACACACACACTCTTGCTCTCTCTCTCTTTCTTTCTCTTTCGTACACAAGCTATCTCAAGCGTGTTGCTACGATCTGGCAGTGCGTTTACGATCGGCTTGGAAAGCTTTTGCAGCGACGACCAAAGGTGCACGGGTGATCGTGGTTCTTACGGCTGAACTCACTCGCTAAGCTTCTCGATTGCAATTTCGATCCCAAAATCGTCCGATTCCACCTTCATCCCATCGGACAAGAATGGCCACTGCAAACAGGCGACGAACGGACCATTCTGCTGGATTGGAAGTATAATTATTTCTCTTAACGTTTTTCCCTGTTTTTCTAAAGCCATTTGACCCTGGTTCCATGAGACTGCACTAGAAAAAAGGAAGTTGATATGGCCATTTCGACGAAACTTAACAATTGTGACCGTCAATCAAAAAAAAGTAGACAGATGCTCGTGTTTTTGAAAAAAAGAGGGATACAATACATTTAAAAAAACACATTAAGACAGAAAATTGTCCATTAACAGAATTTTATATCAATTTCAATTGTCAGTATGGCGTACAAAGGTGACTTAAGAATACAAAAAAAAAACATGTTTGACTCGGAACCAAATGGAAACGATATCACAAATATTGTCAAAAATATCAATAAAAACAAAAATGTAAACAAGCATGTTTGTCACTTACTCGCAGCAGAGCGGACCAGCAAAAAAAAAAAAGACACACTCCGTGTCGTCGCGGTCGATCTACAAAATTTTGTCCCACCAGTTTCCAAAACATTACATATCCCATCCGGACCCCAGACCTTGATCAAGCCCGATCTTATTATATTCGCTCACATCGTGCGGGTGACGAGCGACATGACATTTTATTTCCACTTCACCACCTCCCTCTGCCTGCCTGCCGGGCTCCACACCGCCCTTTAAACACAAAATCCTTTCCTCGCTCAAACTCTAAATTCCCATTCTGTCTTACTCTTTCCCTGCGCGGGTACACCCGGTATCCATTCATGCCACTTGTTATCAATCCGTTTAAATCGCTTTTGATGCACTGCGACACATTCTCACATTCTTCACTTGCGTACACGCGTACGCCCCCATTCCTCTCCTCCTGGTTCGATTTCTTTTCGCTTTTTTTTTGCTATTGCAGGCAAAGCCCTGGTGCGCACCGCAAACGGGACCAAACGCAGCCAAACGCGGCCGGTGGTAGCGGCGGCGAGAAGAACATTAAACTTTAAAGAAAGATATTCATCAATTCTCATTACTTTCAGTTAATCGGAGAACAATGTGTACGAAAAAAAAGGAAAAGAAAGAACAACGATGCAAAACAACAACATGAAGGGGCACCCTTTCGATCAGCTACACGGTGGGATCTGGCGTACGGTTTGATGCAAAACGGTGGAAAGGAAAAGGCTTGACAGTGTGTGTGTGTGTGTGAGAGAGACAGAGAGCTCCGAGATGGACCGACATGGATCACGCGCAGCAATCCGACAAGGGGGTTCGTGTCGCATCCATGCGTTCAGGTCTTTCCTTGCTGCAGAAGCGTGAGTATGTACGTTTGTGAGTAAACAGGAAGGGGGTTTTAACATTATTCTCTTACTCTCTTTCTCTCTCTCTGTCTCTCTTTCTCCGGGTTGAATTCCTCACCGCATGATAGAAGAACAATTTTCCTTCGCTTTGGGGTTCTGCCCTTGCATCTTTCCTGATTGAACTCTATCTACATGCCTCTCGCACTGTTTATCCCGGTGACGCCAACTTTTTTGTTTCTTCGCGTGTATTTTTTGTTTTGTTTTTGTTTTTGCTGCACTCCACCCTAAAAGAAGAGCCTCCAAAACACTCTACCAAAAATGTTGGGCCACTCCCTTTTCGCTATTACTCATTTCTTTTGGTGTGTTTTTTTGTGTGTGTGTGTGTGTGTGTGTGTGTGTGGTGGGATCCTGTCTGCCCGCTTGCGAGTTGTTAAAATTGCAATCATCGCAACGCACTGCACACACCTTCTCTTGCAAACGGACCGGCACCGGCTCCGGCGGTAACGAATGAGGTGCGTTCGATTAGGGGGCATACACACACACACAGCAATGGCGACGATGAGCGGAATAAAACAAAGATCAATTTTCACTTACCGCACCACCACCACCGGCCGCTGTGTGTACATCGTTTTTACAGGATATTAAAGGTTCATTTTGAAAATCACACAGTGCTTGTTTCGCTGCTCGAAACGCGGAAACCATGTAATCATCCGATTGAAACGCTTTGCAGGATAAAACAATCGATCGCGCTTCTACGTGTGGTTGACAGTTGTTGTTTTTTTTTTAAATACGAATGTGCAACGGTATGTGTAAGGAAAGTTTTCCCCTGCGCGTTCACTCTCCCGGCCAGCCGGCCAAAATGCATGCGGTCGACAACAGTCGATCAAGTTGTTATGCGTTCGTGATAAATTAGTACAAGGAAATTATCGGCTCTCGCTTATCGCAAATTAATTAAAAATTAACCACCATTCGATGGCAGGATGCAGATAGTGCACTGTTCGCGCATGCCCGTGCAGGACTGCGAGGACTGCGGGCAAGTGGAACAGAGCAGCAACTAGCGAAAAGGACTTTCGCGTCGTTTGTTTGGTTGCTGCAACGGCTACGGCTCTGCCGCATCGATCTGGCCACTCACCACGCAAGCAAAAGGGAGGGGAAAGAAAAGAAAAGAAGGCAGGAACATGGAGGATCGTGTTCCCGAGATCGATTGGTACGCCGAATTCTAAGAACATAAATCCGGGCCTGTCGCTTACCTTTCGGTCGCGTCATTAGTGATACGTGAAAATTGTCCCGAAACTGCAATGGCCCAAGGGAGAGTTTCGCAAGCGCACGGGAAGGGGGTCAAAGGGATATCTCAAGAGATTGAGAAGAGAATCGCTGCACAATCTGTATTTTTTTCGTTTGCCCCTGGTTTGCCAATTCACAGATTGCAGCTTGATAGCAGCGGTGCTACCACACGGTGCGCAGTGCACAAAAGCGTACGGTGAAAATCGCTGCCAGCCCCCGGCGAGGATGCCTCGGAAGGCTGAATTTAATGATGACATAAATTTTTGCGACAATTCACCGCGGCGCGGCTTACACCAGAAGGTTCACCTGTTTTCGTCACATGTCGTTGTTTTTTTTCGCTCGCGCTTCCCTCGGTGCAACACCGCTTTCTTCCCCGGTGTGATAAATAACAAGCAAGATAGAAAGAACGAGAGAGAGAGAGTGTGTGTGAGAGGGTTTGAAAAATTGATTGCCCTTAATCCGGCAGTACAATGTCATATCCCGAGCAGGGGGGGCAGGACGGTTCTATGGTTGAGGCTGTGGGGAGCCGTATTCCGTTAGCGGGACACACAATGCGGACGACGACCACACCCCACACCAATCGATCACGATTGGATGGGCGGGAGCGACATGATTTTGGGCGATCGATTCGAGCGCGGTCGAAACTAATTAAAAAGAAGCACCCGCAAATTGGGGCTCATTTATTCTCGTGCAGTTTGCTGCAAACGGTGCAGCAAGAATGCTGAGGATGTTGAGCTGTTTTTCTCTCTCTCTTCGTACTTCAGGAATATTTATTATGCCGAGATTGTTGCGATGAGCCAATCGATGAGAGCGTTTGATAAGCGTCGAATGCGACACATGACATGTCAAGCACTGTCACAAGCAATAAATTAGGCAGAATTATTTCATCCTCATCATTATCACCACCAAACAGTGCCATTGTCAGGTGAGCAAAGCAGCTAAAGTTTGAATATTGTATGACAGCATTGCATAACTTTAGGAGGTACCGTCGAATGTTTTAAAAAGTGAAAATTTTACATCAAATCTGCTCTTCTAGAACGATTCTGCTCTTCTCGTATTAAAAACTCTTTTATAGCTCCATTACTGCACCGAGCGAAAAACACTCATATTTGTGTCATTTTACACAGCATAGCTGCAGAACAATGGAAGCCGTCGCTTCCTGCAGAAGATGCAACCCACCACGGCACCGAAGTGACGCTCCGGCCGATAAGACTCCGGTGGTGATTACGATGACATTAACCGTGGGCGAGCGAATTCGACGCAGGGGGAGGGGGGGGCGATAACGCCGAGCTGTGCAGCACAACAAACGGTGCCGCCCCACGGTTCCCGGTGGTGTCGATCTGACCCCCGATGATCACGCTAATGGTAGCGTTGGAGGATTGCGCCGCAATGATTGCATTGTGCGAATGGAGCGTCTAATAAAGCTATTACCGCCACCGACAAAGCGGTTGGCACACAATTATGGACCTCGATGTTGATGAAGACAATGATGATGATGATGATGATGATGATGAGGATATATTTGGCACACGGGTGGAGACACATGCGGACACAGGACACCCTTTGCTCGCCCGCGGTAAATTACTCGCAGGGGACAGACAATTTTGGAACCGTCAACCAGCCCAGGGTAGCGAGATTGTTGTTGACTCAAGCAAATGAGCCAATGGAAGAAGGCAAAAGGGTCTGTGTGTTGCAATGATTATAATTTTTTTTCGCAATCGCCAATCACTATACTTTGGCGAGTACGAGCATAAAAAACACACACACAAATGGATCCAAAAGTAGAGCTAACGACCTTCCCAATTAAATAATTTATCTTTCGGTGAATTATGGCCTTGGCTGAATCCTTGGAGCCTCCAAACCTTTTTTCTACCGCGAACGGGAGATTTTTTGTTTGTTTGTTTCTCCCCCCTTGGAAACAACACAAAATGGTTGCCCTTTTCCCTAACCTTTTGAGCCGGGGCTGATTAAGCAAGACTGTTTGTCTTAAATGTCGAGCAACACCCAGGAAACATCCTAATGATTTGGCAAACAAGATGTGCACAGTGTGATTATTGCCGAGGCACGACCATGTCTGGAACCCTTGTTTTTTCGTTATTCGTTCGTCAAATCAGTCCCTAAAGTAACCGCAGCAAGCAAGAAAAAAAGCAACAACACCAAAAGGAACAACCATGGGCAGTGCGAAACAGTTCAACCAAACAAACCCAAACCAGTCGAATGGGGTTCGATCTGCAGCTGGCAAATGGTCGAATGGTACCGGCCAGACAACGTACGTTGCACCGTTTTTACTGAGAGACGAAAAGTTAGCAAACGCGGTCGCTTCTCTGCTGCTGTGGTCTTTGGAGCTTCGCAGAAGGAAACTCATCCATCTGCACAACCGCTGGACGAACCAAAATCTGTACTCAGGGCCAAGGAGTGATTATATAGGCCTCGTTCGGTTTTCCCGCTGAAAGTTGGAGCACGCTGCAGGTACGCTTTTGTTCGTCCCGTTTCTCGCAGGGGTAGAAAAGATGCGCCAGGAAGTAGCGCCGAGAACGAGGAAAAAGGGAATTCTCCTTATACTGCCCCAGCTTGAAATTGAGCTAAAATTATAGGTTAAAACCTTCTTCACCCCTCCTCGCTGTGCCAGGACAGAACCGACCAGGCGTCCGGGCGAAGTGCTTTCGGCATCGGTCTCGTACGAACCGATTTTTCGATATCGAATAATGGTCGTCGGCGTCGTCGGCGTCGTCGTTGGGTTGCTCGCAATATGGCGCAGGATATCTGGACAACAGGAACGGGGTTCCCATTCCGCGCCCGAGACGAGTTGACCGCTCAATTCGCCACTATCATCACCATCGATCGCGACCGTCCCCCGTGTCTCGGACGATCGCTGCGGCCGTGTTGGCACTGTTTCGGTGCGACCGGCGACCGGCCATCTTTTGCTGCGTGTGTTCGCTTCGCTTCCACGGCCGCCGAGTGGCGGCCATAAATAGCGCCGTCGCGTTCTACTCATTTGCAGCGGAGGCTTCCTTGCGACCCAACCCGGTTCGGTCCGCACCATATAAGAAGCTAATTGCTGGTTGTAAAACTATTTACCATAGACTGTTGCTTTTCCCACTCATTTAAAGTGGTGTTGTGCGCTGGTGCGGGAGCGCGGCATGGCCCGCTCGGTTATGTTAAATGCTTTGCTTTACTTCCCCACCAAACCAACCCAACCGCTAATCTGCCTATTTTCTTTTGCATTCGTAGAAACTGCTTTCGCTGTTCTATTTGCGTTCGGGCAGCAGTGCCGGCGGCGCGGGCAGGGAAAGACTAAATCCATCCCGGCCTTCCTTAAAGGGATAGGATTGGAGCCCTCACGTGGTTCACAGCCCCTTAGTCACACACATACACAGCATAACAAACGTATCACTACTACACCAACCAAACCAAAGCCAACGGACACCACACGGTGCAAACACGGTAAGTGCAAACAAACAGTGCGCGCGACCGCCCAAGGCTAGAACAGTGCTACGAGTGTGTGTGTGTGTGTGTGTGTGTGTGTGTGTGCAGAAAATTAAAAAGAAAACACAACCGTTTCGTTCGCTCGGGGGGTAATCCAGACCCGGACCAAAGCGTCCCCCGATGCTAGGTGGCGAATATGTAAATCATGTCAAGTATGCTCGATCTCACTCCGCACTGGACAGAGTGCTCCCGTCAGCCGCACCAATATGCCGGCGAGAGGTGGCGCTGGTGGGCTTTGCTATTTAAAGCACTTCCTTGCGCGAAAGATGGGTTTGTTTTTTGTTTATTTATTTTTTGTTTGTTCCTACCCCTTCTGCTTTTCACAGCAGAAAACATGTGTCGAAGTAGTTTGAACCATTGAGCGCGTGACATGATACTTGTGCGGGATGTACGGCCCGGAGTGCGTGCATTGCTCGATGGCCGATGAATCATTGTGCACCGTGCTTCGCTACAGGAAAGGGGGGACATCCCCCACCCCCTCTCCCATAGAACCCCAAGCGACTGACAAAGGGAAAGGATAAACGAACGCTCCCCAACGGCAAGTGGCTGCCGGATAAGCAAGTTGCGCGCCAAAAGCAACGCGTAACAACTGCCAGTAGCAAACACATCATTTATATTTCCTCTATCGTTGCGCATTTGGGAAGCAAAGAACGAGCAAGAAAAAAAGAGAAGAAAATACAACTGAAGATTAATGAAGGAGTCGCTGTGTTTTTCGTGTTTATCTAACCACTCGGCCACTGCCATCTAATTGATCCCCGAGGCCTTTTCATTCCCGTTTTGAAGAAGCAGTTTTGCGCAACAGCACGCTTTTGCGTGGTGTTTGGTACACACACAAAAAAAAAACAAATTCTGCAGGGCGCGCGATTGGAAACTCTTCAATCTAGCCATATTTAACCAGCAACTTACCCGCTCCCCATAAAAAAAGGCCCGCCAACAACACATTGGGCGCGACGAACGGAACGGGCCGCTGCTACACACTTTATCAATATTCATCATCACGATTCGCACTGATGCCAAAAACAGTGAGTGTAGAGCTGCCGGCTGCTTCCGTGCCATGCGTAACCTCTAACCTACGCTACGTTACGCGGAGAGGACCGACGTTTGCATGCGAAAAGCGAAACGATCCAGCAACGAGGCCTGCCCCTACCGAAAGCTCCAACACCGTTCGTTCGTCATGATTCGCCATGATGCACCCAAAACGGGCATGAAGCTGACACGAAACGCAGTGGAAAGGAGAGTCTAACAGCACCCCCATTTCCGCGGGTGCTAGGCCATTATTTTCGCATAAAAGCTTCGTAATGCTTATACCGAACTGCCACCGGTCGGTCCCCGGCGTGGTTTAGGTCCCGTGACGGGGGGTTATGTTGCGTTGCTTTGGTGCGAGAAACACTAAAAAAAACTCCGGTAAAACCCCGCAAGCTTTGAGCAAGCTTTTGTGAAACTTAATCCGTCTTGCCGCGCGGCATCAGAACGCGAAGCTTGTCCATTCGCACAGCGAGTGAGATTTATTTTCGGTTTTGGTTTTGAAAACTGTCCTCAAATGTTTCGGGAGTTGAGAACCTTTTTTATATGGGTTTTTTTAATTGTTCTTTTTTTCTGATACAAAATCTAAAACCAATCCTGTGTTGCTCCAGCATTTTTCCAGTTTGCATCATCAAGACGAACACACAGTGATTTGGAATGTCGTTCCGGGCCGGGTGGAAGTTTGCGCGACAGGTTGCGATCGAGCTGGAATGTAGCTGACATCGTTTTTCACTCCCACACACTGCCCCCCAGCTTCCGTCGCCTTCGTTCACCGTTAGCCTCATTAGCGACGATTATGATTTTTCAGTAGTTCACTCCACCCGGTTCCTCCACCCAAAAAAAAGCGCCAAAAAAAGCCACAACCAGCCACGGGCTCCACATTCCCATGGGCTGCCCGAAGCGAACGGAACGGAACGGATCATAATCGTAAATTCTACTTTTCACGGACTTCGATTATGTTTAGACAAGCTGTCGGCGCGCTCGGGGCCAACTCAACTTTATGGGCCGCCTCTTCCGCCCTCCCCCAATGGAAGTAGGGGCAGCAAGGTGTCCTCCGCTCTAGGAATCTTGTCCACACAGCGACAAGCCACTATGCTTCATGTGCTTTCCCTAGCTTCCCCCAAATAAAACAACAAAAACGGGGTAAAATAAAAACACGCTTCACATCGTCGACAATCGACCATCATCCCCCCAGTGCGCGGACCACCCGGCATTTGTGAGCGAATAAGTGCTGGGCCCGAGCCGAACCCAGTAGCCCAGGAGTCCCGGCTGAAAAGCGAACGTACACACACACACACCACTGGGGCGTTATGTCGTTCGAAGGCATCGATTTTTTAATAGCCTTTCTTTCCAACCATCGCTGGCACATTTTAATGGCTTCCAAATGGCTGGACGTATGGGGAGCAAACGGGGCGGCTTCCCGCGGTGCGGTTCGATTTCATAATTGTGTGCCCACCCCCTTCGCCCGCTTCTTCCCGTACAGTGGAATTCAGCTTTTCCAATTCAAATGCCCACCATCCCAGTGTAGGGCAATAAAAGCAAACCAAAGGACGGAGAGGGCTGGGGAGGGTAGGAATGGCACTGCTTCGGTTTAAATACGTCGCCCGGAGGCGTAGATAAAACACGGCCGATAATGATCATGAACACCTGATGAAAAATGTCCCGATCCCGATGTGACGATTGCGGGAAGAGGACCACTTTCGATTTGCCCCCCTTTACTCCCCGCCTCCCCAGACAAGGCATGTTTAGGCGAGGGGAAGTTCTATTTCGCAAAACGCAACCTGCCATTGCGGCTTGGCATGAGTCGCTTGTGTCGAAGAATTGGGCACGAACCCGAGAACTGCTACGCGTTGCGTGGCTACCGAAATAGAAGATCGTTATCTATGGCTGGCAGCATTGGCCCTCCTCTCCCATCCATCCCCTGATCACCCTTGTTTTCGCTCATCCTGGTGGGAATACGTTGAAATCGTAAGCTTTTAGCCTCACGCGGCATCAAGCGACGAACGCTACACGCAGAGTGGGGGGGGAAGGATTTTTACGACCAGCGCGCCTTCCAAGCGGTTTATTACTTGTCATCGCATTACAAGCGGCTAAAACGGCTGTATTCAATTTACATACCGCCGCTTTGCTGGTTTTAGTATCCGGCTAAACCATCCTCCTTCCTTTGGCGGCCCCACCAAACCAAACGCCATCCGGATGATGAGAGCCTTGGCCACCACACCAACGGAACCGGTGCGCACATTCTGCCGCAAAAGAGGAAAACGAAGCCCGCGGGAAGTCACAGCAGTCTGTGAGAAATTTGGGGAACTCATGCCAGCGCTTAGAAGGGAGTTTCTGGGGATGTTTTTCTCTTTCCTTTGAAGATTAGAGACGCAAGAGAGCGAGCTTGTGCGACACGATTTGCCCGATGAAGCAAAATAATCGAAAGAGATCTTTAACAGGGCATTGTTTTAAGCTTCTTAGGCGGAAGGTTATGTTAATGTTTTTGCTGTAATTTGCCTCGCCTCAAGTTGACCATGGTTCACGACTGCTAATCCTTTTAAGAGTGAACACAACGGCAAGCGTTCTTTAGAAAAGAACGAAGGAAAAGGAAGGATCCAAGTGTGAAATGAACTATTAGACAGATTTAAAAGAAATATTGTGTGAAAAATGTGGACTTTCATTAATTGTTTGCCAGCTTTTTTTTGCAGCAAATGATCCGCATAACTATCCGTGGCAGATAATGAATTGTATCGATGTATCGATCCTCTCTCCCAGACCCCAACGTCATTAGCGCAGGAATACTGGAAAAATGGCTCCACAATTACTCTCTTTCAAATGGGGAATGCACATGTGCGCCTCTTGTTTCCTGTATGCGGTGGAGAAAATTATACTGCAGAATCGTTTCATTAAAACATAATGCAAACTATTTAACGAGCCTTCGCTTTGGTCGGTGCGATGACAGCACTAAATGCTGCTGCAAAGCGTTCTAATAATAGAAGCAATATAAATTGCCACCAATCAACCACACTCAGCAGTAATCTGGCGGGTGTGTAAGTTCTTGGTCATATATTTTTTTCTCCTGCGTCCAGACCCGCGAATGACACCACTAACGCACAAACGCACCAGAGCTAGTAGTGGTGCACCTGCCGTCCGGGGTAGTATTTTTTTTGCACCGACGCACCCTCCGGTTTGTGCCTATTTTTGTGCCCTTTTTGTCATTTGATTTAATGCCATTCCAGACACCCCGGCAGTAGCGATCGTAGAGTCAAGCCGCGGCGACCGAGCCGCGTCTGGGAAGTGCAGCAAACGGAGACGAAGGGAAGTCAGAAGCTTCCGCATAAATCATCCGGTTCTTGGTCGGCCGGGCGCTGCAGTGCTTCGGGAATACAGCAGCAGCAGCAGCAGCCTCCGACGGTGCTACTGCAGAGCTGTCCGAAAAGACGCAGAAACGCTGTTCTATGATTGTAAATCATTCTACATTGAAGAAAGAAACCAAAACGGTGGCAAAGAAGGTAGAAAGGATGGGAAAGAGCTTGCTTTGCTAACAAACGGCAAAGCTTTGATAAATGGTGGTAAGGCGATCGTAAGACACACCGGAACGAATGCAAGACGGGTGGTTGGGAATGGTTTTGGAAAGTGTCACGTCGGTGGCGCACACAAACCGTCCTTATTTGCTTGCGAACCCAGGGGTCGGAATTTGCTTGACCAAGGCCATTTAAACACTAATCATTACAACCCGGTTGCGCAAATACTTTTTCCGATGAGTAGTGCAACAACAACAGCAACAAAAAAGAACCACCTAAACCAGCAAAAAAAAACATAAGCCGCTGGTTTCTGGAGCCAGAAAAGAAACGAAACAGAATGAGGGGTTCGTCGCTTGTTTATAAACGAAGGTGGCTACGGGGAGCTCTGCCGCATTGAAGTCTTTCGTTGGTTCGAAAAGCAGCGGCTTCTTGGGAGCGTGGCTTGTTGAAGGAGAGGAACGCTGTTAAACTGTGTTTGCTTACCGGTTACGCCGTTTGTGTGTGTGTGTGTGTGTGTCCGCCGTCAGCTCCAGATGCTCATCTGCATGCTAATCTAGGCACAGCCACCGTTGGCAGCCGCCTGCATTCTTTGGCTGCTGATAAAAATCTCTTCTCCCGGGTGATGGTCCACGAGCTATCTGCGCGCGCGTTGCCGTTCCCGCCATCGCTCCCTTTGCTACTACTACCTGTGTGTGTGTGTGTGTTAGTGTGTAGCTTTGCGAAAGAGGGCGAAGGCGACCAGCAGACGACGTTGACAATGAGCACACGATGATGATGATGATGATGATGATGAACCGGAATCGATCTATCGTCTGTCGATCCAAAGTGAGCCCCCGGGGAGGGGTGGGTAGGGAGAAAAATGGGACGCTGGATGGGGTGTGAGATGCACGAAGCCACGAGCAGTACTTGACGGGGCGGACGGGGAGTGCATTGACACTAACACCAGCTCAACCACCAGGCGAAGGGGGGTACACTGCAGTGGCACTTTCGAACGGTAGCCCGCTAGCTACGGCCGTCCCGGCCCGCTCGCAGAAACGCACACTTGTCACCCCTCTCGACTCGAGCGCGACGCGGGAACGATTCGTTATCTTGCACATCGACAGATAGGGGGGTAACTACACTCGAATCTTTCACCGACCGAGCGCTGCGTTTCGGTTCGGAATGCCTTCCGGCGGATTCCACGCCACACTTTGGGTTCGGATTTGCGTTGCCTCCACACTGCACACTGACACTACATTCCGCCTGCCGTAGCCTACTTCTTTCATGTGTCACACGCCAAAACATAGCAAGCTCTACAACTACGATGGTTTGCTGGCGCGATGCTTATTTATGTTCGAGCACTGCAAAACATGCTTTTCATCAAGCACAATCAACACGCACGCGTTAGCTCTAACTTTGCGCAAGGCTTTGGTTCCGATTCTCTCCCTTTTCTAGTACAAGCACACACTTACTACGTACACTTTTCAAAGCTATCTTTTAAGCACGCACGAAGAATCTGCACACCAGGGCTCGGGCCGTGGTTCGATTCCACCTGTATCGGGCACATCTAGCCACTATTGCGTACAAAACATACCTGAACCTCGCGTAACCGTAGCGACAGCAGATGTGTGTGTCGATCAAAGTCAGTCATGGGACGTGAATGAGGCGGCAGTGTCTTGCGTGCCACGGGTGGGACGACCCTTTGGCTGCCTGCTCCCGTGCCTTGGCACGGCGTCTTTTCGTCCCGCATGAAGCGGACCGTTTAGCTTAGTTTATAGAAGAATTGATAGCATTTTTTTTATTTCGGACTGTTAATCCAGCCGTGCTGCTGTTAGATTACGGAAGGAAATTAAAAAAAACACACACACACGCCTCTTTGGGAAAAAAATATTTCCCGGCTCACTCTCCACTGCCTCTCTCGCTTTACCGTGTACCTTCGCGCTAAGAGGGACTGGGCGACTGGGACTACAGAGAAGAGGGAGAAAAAAATGCCACAAACACGTTCTACAAGAGCTGCACGCACACTAACCCACACTAACGGACACCTGTACGCCGAAGGGGGTTTCTATGCGACGGTACCACCACTACTACCACAGCAGAATGATGTTGAGTAGCAGGAGCAGCAGCAGCATCCGATCACAATCCCGCACACAGGGATCGATCGAGCGAAGGAAAATGCTGGCAAACATTTATGAAATAAACTTTCCAGCGTTTTTCTTCTTCTACTACAGCGTGCAAGGAAAACTATAGCGCCCTACGATAAATGGACACCCCTTCGGACACGTTTCTTTTTCACGCACACGCACACACACGCATACATACATACACACACAGTGATCTCCGTTGCTGAGAGTGTACGAGTACGAGCAAGACGGCCGATCGGCACATTCCACAAATTTTTCACCTAAAAAAATTTCCAACACTTCCGTAAAGATTTGTAACGCAAAAAGATGCGACAACGAATACGCTTTTCCGAAGCACACACACACGCGACCTGCTTGAATTGTTTGAGGCAGTTCACTTCTGTTTGCTTCGGACAGGCTGTCGTCACCAGCCACTGGGCAGCCCGTGGCTGTTCTCTCACCAACTTGGTATTGATTCCAGCCTCTTTCGTCAGTAGACTCCACTCGCTACTAACGCTGGGGCACATGGTTTCCTTCACTAAAATATTATTTTCTTTCACCTGTGTATGGACAGCAAACAATAACGCACGATAAAATCCACCCACAAACGACGGCAAGTGTGATGGTGCGGTGGAACTAATAACAACAAACACGGTTCCGCACTCGTTTCGGCTGACAGAAGAGAGCACTTTGATCGGAGCAGGACGGGATCGGAAGATAAACCAGCCGCACGGTTGCTGCGGTGTAACGTGACCCAAGCAACAGTTATTCCAGCCGAGCATAAGCAGCCAAGAAAATGCCGTTACAGTCACTGCATCACGTTTCGGTTTGTGTCCTGGGTGGAAGCGTTACGGTGCGTTACCACCGTTGCATTAGATGCGTTACGATGCATAATCGTGTTTTAGAACTGCAAGGTCTTTTTTTTTTAATTCGTCAGTAATAATAAACCAGATTACAGACTATAATGTGAAAATTATGAAACCATAACTACGTCAGCTCAACATGTATATAAATATTGTATTGCTTTTTAGTAGATATATTTTTTTCAACTAATGTAACTAATTTACTACAGTAAGTAGCACGATTTATTTAGTTACTATTTCTTTTTATAACCTTAAAACAAAACATAGGAAATGAAAAACGCTTCTCTGTTTCACTGTACCCTTCATTAGGGTTCGTCGTTTACCGTCCTTGTAACGTACATTGCAATGCTCAATGCGCCACAATGTGTAACAAACAAGAGTGTCTCATTTTTGTCATTTGGTTCATACGTATATTACCTCTTCTTACTTATTATTAACAGTAGTGTACATAGCTATGGTTGTATAAAAAAAAAAACAAAAAAAGGCGAAAAACTTAATATCATCTTCTCAGAAGCAGATCCTTCCTTTTCCCGTTGCCTGCACCTCCTTTACACAGCATAATCACGTGAACCTCCCTCACTCTTCTGTTCTCATTGCTTTGCTTTCTATGTCTGTCCGACGAATGATCGCTTGTGCTGTCTTCATTAGTCCAGTCCTGCTGCATTGTTTTGTTCTGCAGCCATAGCCACCTAGGTCGTAGGAGGTTGCAGGGTAAATTCTAGCTTTTAAATTTACTATGCTAACGAGAAACAGACGTTTCTCCTCTTTAACTATTTGTAGTGCACACTAGCCAGGGGAGAAGAAAGGGAGGGGGGGAGGGGCCATGTGAGATGAAACAGGAATCATATTACGTGGATGCAGTGTCGGATGGATGAATGTTTAAGTAGGTAGCTAAGGTTGATGAAATTGATCCTGCCAACGCAAACGCTGATCGCTGTGATCATGCGCGCTACACTCTAGGATTGCTTATCGAACTTATTGCGAGCAGCGTTTAACGTGTTGAGACGATCGCGACTAAATCGCGACTGCAACGGACGACATTCTCCTAATGCTGCCATGGTTATTGCTGCGTGCAAGCGTTCATTTTTTCACCGAGCGTTGCACACCACCGTGCACCACCTAATCCTTGATCTAGCGCCTTCCTCTCCGATTGATTCCAGCCGCGAATTGATGGTCCCGCGCATCGTAACGGGCGGCAGCAGCAACAGCAGTAGCGAGCTTGCGCACCTCCTCTACAGCCTATCGATTAAGGCTGTTGATATAAAGATTATAAACCTCGCATCGAGGCGTATTCTCGAACAGGGCGGCCCGGTTTTGACCCTCGCCCTTCTTGACCCAGTGGCCGTACACTCGAAATGCACATCCATCGATGACCTGTAGCGGAGAGCGGAGAGAGAGAGAGAGAGAAAAAGTGAAATTATTCATTGCGTTATCAACTTTTCGTGTGAAAATTCGCCCAGCCCCATCAACACCTTACCTTGCGCAGCACCTTGACGCGGTACGGATCTCTGAGCGCATCCTCGACGCGCAGCGGTTCCGGCGTGTACCGTAGCCTCTTGATCCGGATCATAGCGCGTACACACAGTATAGCAAACTGAAACTTCTTCCTAGCGTTGAACTGACTTTGCTTACGCAACTGTAAGGGTGTGTGTGTTCAGCGACGCAAAAGAAAGGACAAAAATAGATGCAAAAAAAAACGTGGACGTTTTGGGTCGGTCAAACGGGGGATTTTTGAGGCAATTTTGAGTTTATGATACAAAAAGGGGTTAGAGGAGGAGGAGATGAAATAAACGGAAATGAAAAATCGCACAATTTGTATTTAAGTGAGCGGTAGAAATGAGGTGAAAATTATTCGAAAATGAGATAAAAAGTGAGTGGTAAAATGTGGTATATGTACGAATGGGTTGAATGGTTGAAAGAAAGTTTCGAAAATGGTATTAGAATTTTCATAAAAAGCCAATATTGATAATGGGACAAGTTTAATCAAGAGAGAGAGGGAGAAATAGAAAAATAGAGAGAAAGAGAAAAGAGAGAAAGAGAAGAAATAAATCAATCCGTTAATATTGCACTAAACGGTTCCGCCCGTCCATCCGGTCGTGGTAGTGTAAAAGTAGAATGTAGCAATTTACATGGATATAACAAGAGAGGATATTCGTGAAACAAGAGCACAAATGATGAGTATCGTTTGAGTTAAAGGATTCTGATTGTTTGGTTTGATAAACTGTAGCCTGCGAATGAAGAAAGAAAAGGTAGTAGAAGAAAAGAGAGGGAGAGAGAGAGATAGAGAAAAATAGATCGATAGGCAAATTTTTCGTACAATTTTGGTACATTTTCAATTGCTCAGTTCATTTGTGGGATGTACGGGATAATAGTGTAAGCGTCTATTTGGCCAGTGTGTTACCATTTAAAATAGAGCACACACACACACACATACAAACGGAGAAGGTAAAACAACACCATCACTTCAACACAACAGCACTTTTACAAATAGCGTTGCTTTTGCTTTAATGTACAACCACAATCACTCACACACAACGTAAATGTGCACCAACTAAAGAAGCTCAGAGAAAGAAAGGCCGCATAAAACCGCAATCACAATTTGCCTTTAGTTATTTAAACCGTAAACAAAGCAAAGCTAAATTGGCTCTCTTAACAGACGCAAAGAAACAGCACCGCCAGAAGAACAATATAATTACGTCAATTTAAACGTTTTCTGGCTTCTTTTCTTCTTTAATTGATTTGATTCGTACCTCTATTTTATAGCAGAGGGATGGGATTTTATTTTAAATATATACATCCGACACCAAGTGAACGGGTGTCATTTATGAAAAAACGGTTTATCAAAATTTGCCATATCTATCAACAGTCCGTAAACGTAAATTCTCTCTCTTTTGGGGATGGGGATTTGGGGAATTAAATCGAAGCGAAAAATGCACAAGCGTACCTTAAACTTTGGTTAAGTTATGTTGTTAAAAGTAATAATTATGCAACAAAGTAAAAGCCATTCGACCAAGCGAAACCATTGCCCAAAGCTGCAACTGTTTGAAATGTGCATCTGAAACCGTCGTCGATACAATGAAAAGGCTCCTAAACAGTCGATGTTTTTTTTGTAATTTTTAAAGATAAATATAGGTCATAAATGGAAACAAAACGATGACTAACTGTATCACAACTTATCTATGTAACAGTAATTTAAAGCTTTTTGTACTGTAGTAGTGTTTTAAAGCCCTATTCCTCTGTGTCTTGACAATGTCTGTAGTAAAGTGTGAATCCATCAACCATTGTGTCGAAGGACAACATTGTTTTCACTAGCCTTACGATCAACGACAACAACAACAACACACCCCAGGCGTAATTGTGTGTTTATGGAGTGTTGTTCTGTTTGAGTGAGAAGAGTTTGCTGCTGCTGCTCTGTTGTAGTTTACTGTCGACGCGTGTTTACGCGTGTGTGTGTGTTCGATCGACATTGCTAACGAAATTATGATCACCGATCCGATCACCATCGGCACACAATATAGAAGAGCAAATAAGAAAACAGTCTACCTTTTACTCGTTTGGTAACACATGTTAATTTCAGTGCCCTACATGTTCGCTGGGATAAGAAAAGAGAAGGATTGAAGGCTTTGGTGAATATAGTCACGGTGGTGGGTTTTTTCAAACCCCGTACGAGGATGACCAGTGTATGAACTAGTATGAGATGATGTGCTCTTATTTTGCGAATCTCCTTCACCCACAACTCCACAACCGTAGCGGGGGGACGGGCACGAATCCACGACGACCAAAAAACACGCTGTATGGCTAAGCATGCAAGGCAATATTGGTTAGTAGTGATGCAGTATGGGCACGGAACACACGTTAGACACGAATCTATCTACTCGACAAATGATGATACGGGTGGTTCTGGTTGGAACAACAAAAATCACACACAAAAACACACAAGAACAGTACACAGACGAGTGTACACAGACACAGTGTAAGCATACTGTTCCAGCATAAGCACAGATGGTGGACATTGAGTGAAGTTTTGATGTGTACATTTGATTCAATTATCAAAAGGCAAGATTATATGCACAAAGCGATTGTTATTTATAGCCGCAAACTACCAAAAAACACTGTTAGAGCACAACGCCAACGGTGAAAAGCACGATAGCAAGTGAGGGTCTACACTAAACCCCCCCCCCCCCAAAATCATCACACACTGGCGGCAAGAAGCGTTTAACGTCCCCGGGAAGGGTTGGAAAACGTTGCTTTTGTGATACAAGTCTAATGTGAAAACATTTGCAATACTTTTTACTACACACAAGCGCAACGTTTTCCGCACACTAGCAAGAAAACTCGACCCGGCGGAACTCGAACTACTGCGTGAAAAAGCAATTATCGCTAAGGTGATCGATTAAATATCGACTAAAAAGAAAGTGTTAATTTTTAAAACATTTTACGCTTCAATTTGGATTGCTAGTCGTACATTTTCCGTGGGGTTCTGGAAGACAAGTGTGAGAAAAAGAAACGATTGTCAGTATATGACCAGCCGGTACAAAAGGCAAGACACGTTTAAGTAGTAGAAAAAGAAAAGAAAAAACAAATCCGCTTTTCGCTTATTGTCCTGTAATTTCGCGTAATAATTAGCTTTAAAAAAATGAACGAAAATAAAAGAAACCAAAAAACAGAAATGAACGATGCAAAACAAATAACATGAAAAGACAATACGAGAGAGAGAGAAAGAAACAAAACCCCCTTAAATCACCATCGTTTTAATGAAACTTTACAGATGTGTAACAACGTTGCTACTACCGATAGTAGTACAAGGGAACACAACACTGGGGCAATACTATCGGTTTGGAGCTGCAGCAATAAAGCTGCAGACGCGTTAACGATACGTCACGAAATTAGCGATGGTATGATAAACTGAACCGTCGTAGCTAATAGAAGAAGTAATGCAAAACTCAATTCGCAGCTCTTCACCGGGAGGTGAACATTTGTCGCATTTACTTATACTATTGAGCTTTTAATTTGACGTAGTAAACGATGGTGATGTTTATAAATCAAGTGAACAATAGTTTTGATCAAGCAACAATCAAGTAATTATTCGAAACAGGTAGGTAAAAATCAGTTATCATCACAATGAACATTACAGAACGAATACTAACAAACTGGTAAGTGTAACGTAATGAAACAAATAACAGAAAAGAAAACATGAACATAAATGAAATGAAGAGAGAACGAAAAAAGAAAGACAAACAGCGAAACGTGGAACAAACACAATAAGGAAACATAAAACAACGAAAACAAAAAAAGAACAGTATAATCAACATTACCAGTGCGAGGTCAGCAATGCGACTGAAGCGTCTCGATTTAACCGAAAGGCTCCGTTTCAGAGGTCCAATGTCTTGCTCGAAAAGCTATTTAATGGTAATGGCGGGACAGTTGTGCCAATATCATCATCACCGTGTCATGACCGGCGTTGGGAGGTTTTGTTTTGTTTTTTTTTTTTTGGATTTGGGAATCGGTTATCCAGGTTTCCCCCCATCATCGTGTACAGTTGGGTAGAAGTTTTGTTGTTTTTTGTTTTTGCAATCAATTCAAGTCGATTGATCATAGAAAAGCCATAACCATCACGATAGTAGCAGATGAGTGTGGCAGATGATGACGGCAAGGTGTAGTAGTGGCGCAGTAGATGCGCATGACCACGTAGAGCCCAGGTAGATGATGTTCCAGTAGGTGGGTGTTGGCCGTGCAAGCGGGATCCATAGTTTTCGATGCGCCACCACACCATATTCAGCCACATGCACCGAATCGCGTGTGCAAATGGGTGAGATACAATATGGGTGTGCGTGTGTTGTGATGCAATAACAACGATCCAATAGATTTGGAGGGTGTGAGATTTGCAATCGTGTGGGTGTGTGTTTTGAGTATGATTTTCCAGCATTTTTTGTTTTGTTTTGCAAATTGCCCAACCAATGTAAAGTTTGAATAAAAAAGATAAAAAATAAAAATAAAAGAAAGGAAATGGTTAATATTTGTTCCAAGGAAGATTTCGATTTGCATCAGATACATTAATTTTCTACAGAAAGCTACGATTATGGTGTCTGCGCGAAAGGCAAGGGAAGCTTGAAGCGGCATTGGCATAGCTTAACAACCGATCCATGATCACGTTCTATGATTCATCTTGATTATCTGCTCAAACTTGTTTACAAACGATCACCTCTGTTCGCAGCGCGTTTCATGGTTTACAAACAAAATGCACCCCGCTCATCGGAGCGGAATAAATTTGCCACCAGTAAACGGACGGGATCAGCTCTCGCATACGTCAATCGCATACGCCGGGGTGCGACGATCATGTGTGACAATTTAGAAGCAGGGAAAACATTTCTGCAAACAATTCGAAACGGTGCGTTAGCGTATACCGACCGGGTGGACACGGCAAGTGTAGTACGCGCGGACGAGTTATTTATAGAACCTCCGTTTCAGAACACGAATCACGCGACAGGTTCGTCAAGCTGCGCCAATGCTATCGCTTCAATGCCGTGTGTGTGAGTGCGCGAATTGCCGTTCGTGCGGCGGCCTTTCGCTGCGTTTAATTGCTGGC
Source organism: Anopheles arabiensis (assembly GCF_016920715.1). NCBI lineage: Eukaryota > Metazoa > Arthropoda > Insecta > Diptera > Culicidae > Anopheles > Anopheles arabiensis. The sequence goes on from NC_053517.1 coordinate 20,478,604, forward strand.
GTGCTACTTTCCCCCACAACCCGAGAGCCGTGCCTTTCACCAGCCGAAATTGAAATGTTTTGTAAGAACAGCAACACCATCATTTGGTGGGTAAAGAAAAGGCAAGAACTAAAACCAAGACCATATATACAGAAAGCGCACAAGAGGTGCGGAAGGAAAACAAAATTAAGCAGAAGAATGGGTAAACTAAAGCAATGGAGGAACACTGGAACGCTTCCCGCCACTGTGACGTTCCTTCCGGTGGCACAAACGTAAGCTAGCCATTGCCAAGCCATCCTACTTACAACTGTGTTGAAGAAGGGATGCTTCAACGCTTCCGTGACTGTGATTCGCTTCGATGGGTCAACCACCAGGCATTTGCGTATCAGGTCCTTGGGATCCTCTGCGGGGAAAGAAGCATCACGCATTATTATAATGTTGTTTGCTTTGAAAGTAATGCCAAGAAGGATTGCGCACCTGAAATGTCCGCCCACTCTGGGGAGGTGAAGCTGTATTTGCCTTCCATGATGTTACGCAGCATTACCATCTGCTTCCGATGCCAGAACGGTGGACAGCCGACCAGTAGCGTGAACATGATCACACCGCAGGCCCAGCTATGGTAGGGAAATGGTAAAACAGAAAGAGAACATTATACGCCCAATTGCAGTGGAGAAATGTCGTTGATAGTTACATGTCCACCTCCTTCGAGTATCCTGGCGCATCCTCGAACATGTTGCACTTTAATGTTTCCGGTGCCAAATATCCAGGAGTTCCACAGAGATCTAAAAAACAAAAAGAATTTAAACACACAATATAAGCAAGGATCTACATTACCATCCGATCCGGTAGCCCAAACCACCACCACCACTACCACACATACCATACAGTTTTTCGCCCTCTTTCAGCACCCGGGCGAACCCGAAATCGGTGATCTTCACGTTGAGATTATCGTCGAGCAGGATGTTCTCCGGTTTCAGATCGCGATGCACAATGTTCTTCGAATGGATGTAGTCGACGCCCTCGAATATCTGGCGCATGATGTAGCGGGACTTTTTCTCGGACAGTGTCACCACCGACGTGAGATAATCGAACAGCTCGCCCTGCCGGCACAGTTCGAACACGAGGAAAATGAACGCATCCGATTCGAACACATCCTGCAGCTCGACTACGGGAGAGTTGGAAAGGGACATTAGAAATATTAATAAAACGTTTCATACGCCTGCGACACAGCACGTGCGACCGTTTCGCTACTTACTGATGAACTTGTGTCCCATCACTTGGCGCAGGATTTGAATTTCCTGCCGGGTTGCTTCCAGCATGTGGTTGGAATCGCCCGTCTCTGCCGCGCCGAGATCGATGATCTTTGCCGCAAACTCCTTGCCCGTTTCCTTCTCGATGCATCGCCGTACCGTCGAGCTGATGCCTCTGTGGCGATGAATCGCGTGAGAAAGAAACAGTAGGACACGTTTTGGTTGAATATGCAATTGATAGGCGGGTTAATGGGTTTATGATGGACATCATTAGGTTGAAATGATGGCGCTGGAGTTAAGTTATTCCGAGTGCGGGGAGAGTGCGAGTGCGAGTCTAGACATGAGGGCACGTGTATGACGTATGACGCGTGTCATAAGATCATCCGATCATCTGATTGCTAAACTCATTCCATAGCTATAGTGTGTTAATTGTAAGATCATCCCGAACAGTGATTGGGAGTGAAGAGTGCACTTTTAAAAAGGCCTAGAATTAGCATATTGTCGCAAATTAATCCCTCCGATTAAGGCACACGGTACACACACTGTGCTCATCAAACAAAGCAATATGGACCAACGTCACAAGATTGCGCGCGACAATCCGAACCAACTCGCTTGGGGGCAGCAAAAGCAGTCCAATTTTCTCATTGAGCAAATCCCTTTCTACCAACTGGTTGTTCTCTCAATCACCAGTTGATCGTACGAATTAGCAAACCCCGTTCCCCTCTAAAGCTTCTTCTCCACAGACCCCCCTCCGCGTTGTGTCAGGCAAATCACGTCCAATTTGCAATTGATGCGCGGTAGTTGATCACTGGACTCTGTTGGTTCTTTCCAACAATCCGGTAGCAGCAAGAGCGCTACCACTGCACCTCCTGTCGGTCGATCGTTTTGGGAAAGATCGCCGGCTTCCGCACATGGTGCTAGACCACAACCAGATCCAAAGCAGATCTTCGCTCCCAGACGTGTCGCTCAGCCGCTCGCCATACCCTTGGGTTAGGACCGTGGGAAGGAGTGGTTCAGTGCGCTATCCAATTTAGCACACGCAAAGCTGCACCATCTGTCTGGCACGGTCCGGAAGTCACCGCTGCAGTGCAGCGTGGGGCAGTGTTCGTTACGTGACGACTAAAACGAGCCCCCCTCGAACGATGGGCGGAAGACTTGGCGGCGGTACCCCGTAGGAGGAGAAGGGCGCGCGATGACGGCAACTGTTCATTCATCCACGCGCAAATGCCACAAACGGCGCAGTAATGATCGATGGCGACAACGGGTCGCTCTCTCTTTCTCTTTCTCTCTTTCTCTCTCAACGCTCCAATCAAATTATCTTTCCCTGTTCGTCGCGAGTAGCGGCGTGGCGCGTGTCAAGATCGCTGGGAATGGATGGGGCTGGTGTGTCCCGTGACTCTGCTCACGCTACGATCACCGACCGAGACGATCGACTCTAAGGGTTCGGAATGGGGTTTTGCGCTACCCAAGCGGTTTAAAATTGAAGCAGCCAAATCGCTACGATGTAGTGAGTTCACGATCGATGTTTACATTCCCACCCCGTACACACTGTGAACCGATTCGATCCGATCGAAGATTGCAATCGGAAGAGAGTCTCGATCCGGTGGGCGGTTGGGGGGGACGGCGACTGCTAGTGGGGCCGTGTTAAAAATAGCACAATAACACCCAGCCCCATCGCAGCACACATGCGCACGAAGCTTAATTGTGGCATTGTGAGATACATGCACACACCACACTTACACCACACCATGCAAGACCACACGATACGAGCCGGGCTTGGGGGCACGTCAAACGCGACTGCCTTGGCGTCGTCAGTCTGAAACGATCACGTTCCCCCTCCCCTTCCTTACTCTACTCGCGGATCAATATACTGAGCGAAGTACGAATTTGGAAAGTATTTCATCATCTGGGGGAAAGTTGGATAATTGATGGATGGATGTTTAGCAGAAAGGGCCTATTTATACATCTCATCCATGTTGTAGAACAAAATAAATAAAATATATCATAATCCCATTTAGAGGGAGATAGCTGGTGTTCTAAAAGAGAAGACCATAAATGAAAACGAAAGGCCAACACTACAATAACAATCCTCCGTTTTGGGGGGTGGAATGGGGGACAAACCTATACCACAAGACCCCCCCCCACCCAATCGGTTCCGCTGTATTCGTCCTGAAAAGAGGGGGACGATGATCATCAGGTGGAAAGGTTAAATGTAAATAGAAACAAGTATAAAAATGGGACAGTTTCGCCGACACGTTGTCACGGGGGCGCCCGTGCTCTCTCCTTCCCACCGCGGCTGACGAAAGTAACTGCTTCAGAATGTATTTGTTGGTACCTTCTTCTCCTTCTCCTCCCCTCTCCCGCTGCTCGCTGTAAGTGCTCAATGATCGCGGCTATTACATCCATTCTGCGCGAATTACACTTGCTATGCGGGCGTTCTGCCACTGCGTTAGCGAGATCCCGATTGTTGGGAAAATTAATTTTAGCACACTTTTTTCTGTCTATCGCCGCCGTTCTGGGGGGGCTGTGTTCAAGAGAAAAAACCGGCCGTTACCGGCCATTGCTACGGATGCGGCAGGACATCGGGCTGGGATAAATATATGTGTTGTCACACGCGTCAATGGTGACGTGCTGCATTCCTCGCCGTTTGTCACCCGTGTTTCGCGACCAGCGGCCAGCGGGCTGAAGTCAACAACAATATAGCCCACCTTCTCGGTTCGTTCAAACAAAAACTGCATTGCATTGTTCGGGTTGTTCGGTGTACGCAATTTGTAGCACCGTTTTCCTGCTACGACGCCGCGGTCCATTATCTCTCTCGCGTGGATTCGTGGAATCGTAACGAGGAATCTAAACGCCCCATGCCCCTGCTTGCTGAAGGCACGATCGAGAAGGCCGGGGCTGCGACACGTCGGGCAAGGGTGCACACGGGTGAGGGGACACACAACCTACTCGCAGCTGTGCTGGCGGTTTGTTTGTCGTGCGTTACACGGCGTTACATGAGGGCTTATAGAGCGAGAGAGCGGCTGCTTCGGGGTGATAAACAATGAATGAGGTGGATTTTTACAATTGCAGCAATAAACCCTGTTGGATTGCCTTCTTCTGGTAGAGGTGTATCGTTTCGTGGATTGGCTTATTGATAAGGCGCCCCCATCTTTTGTCTACGAGCACGTTGCTGTACGACTTAAAGCGTGAGGCTAATTAGGTTTAATTGCGATGGGTTTTGTTTGCCATTTCGAGAACGGGACTTCCTTCCGATTTTGAAGGTCGGTCGGCCCAGCACTGATAAGAAGATTTCCATTCTGGAAAATTTAATCCTCATTTCCCATGGGTCCCCGTCGTTTCCATAGGCAACACGGCACAAAATACCGCCGCCCAGGTATGGGAAACACAGCCAACTGTTGCATGGTGTGTGTTGTGTGTTTATATATTTAAATGGCATTGGAATCGCGTGCGTCTGGGCGCTGGGCACACGACGAGGACAGAACCACGTACACACGCCCCTGCCAATCACGAAACGGGGCAAAACGCCAATCCGTACGAAAAAGGGAATGGAAAGATTCGTTGCTGTCGAGCCCCCTAAAAAGTGTGCCTCGTTCGGACGGTCTCCACATCCACAGCACCGTCCGGGACAGCAGCAGCAGCAGCAAGAAAAGCGTGTGTCCGTGTTTCAATCAATTGAAATAAATTGATCATGTGTTGCCAAAAGGAATTGATTACTCAACGGTTAACTAGCGCACGTTGCCGTTGGTGAGGTACGGGGCACCGGGGTACGGTGAACGCTGGCCGTCAAAAACAGAGCAAAAGCAAAAAGAGAAACAACCACGCTCGATCGATCGATTCGTGTGATGTAAGAAGGGGCATTGTTGCTTCGCGTTAACGTCTTTTTTGGAGAAAAGGGTCGGTAGTTTTCGTTGCCGGCTGCTCTTACCTGCCGAGAATTTCCTTGGGCTCGTACTTGGCGTAGAATCCCTTCGCCGCATCCTTGTCGGGCAGCAGATCGTCCTCCTCGTCCTTGGCCATTCTTTTTTTGAGGCTTATTTTTCGCGCCGGTACACCGTACGATAAGCGATATCGACTCAGATAGTCGTGGATTCGTTCCGGCTCAACGGTGCTGTTGTCGGCATGGACCGGATCGTTGCACGACGACGACGACGACGCTGATGCTGCTGGCGAGGACGGTGTTGAGCTGGAGTCACCACTGGCACTTGTGTCACCGAAACACGCCCGGAACGATTAAGTGAAGTAGATGATTAGACCAAATGCTCGCACCGACCACTCAGCCTCTGCACCGTCTGCCTCTTCCTCAAAACTGCACTCTTTACTTTCTTCACCTCGCGGTGGAATGCTCTACCGAACTCCAGCAAATGCTTGGCCTCGTTCCACGCGTTTAGTAAACACCGTACCGTGGGGCCAAACACAGCGGGGCGTTTGTGTGTATGTGCGCACCGGTATCTCCCGATCCGCGCACCGTTCTAGCATCCGACTCCGAGCGGAACCGCTTTTGCAGTGATACAGTTTTCAATGTCAGAAAGGTTAAAACACACACTCTCCGCCTCACTGCAAAGTGGACGACGGTTTGGGGACGGTGCAGGGTTTTGTGCGGGCGGGTGCGGACTCTCCACCTCCTGCTGCTGCTGGGAGCACCAATTGGATGTCAACTTGACGGATGCACACACACGCAACACACATGCCACGATGCACCAACACACAGACACACGCGTGCAGAGGAAGAGAAAACACACACGAGAAATGCAGACAAACGGCGATTATTGCAATAAACAGTTCAAACAATCCAATTCACATGCAAATTAGCCAAATCGAAACGAGTAAATGATGCAATTTGGAGGCGAATCGTTGTGTTTCCGTTGTTCTTGCGTAAATTCGAAGACAAATCGAAGGAAGGTGCTGAGAACGGCCGATGTTTTCTTCTGTGTTTTTTCTTCGCTGAGCAACGGTGTCAGATTTGACATAAGCCTAGTGGTGGTTGGAAAACGGGTTGGCTCATTTCGTGTGTGTTATGTCTATTTACCTTGTTCGTTATGGGTTGATATTGAAATTTCGCGTTTGCACGGAATTTACTAATTTACCTTTATTCCTATTTTTGTTAAAATTCACTCTTATTAGCGATAACGTATTTACTCAAATTTAACTGAATCTCATTCGAACCACGTGGTCGTTTTCAAGAAATGGGTGCTGCTCGAAAAGGAATTTATTCATACCGCCCACAAACCGTTCAATTTTATTTACACCTGTTCAACAAGACATCGCACACCGACTGTTCGGCTGCCGCATCGGGTCAGAACTGCAAACGCTTCGGCACGGTCCCGCCATCAATACTGTCCAGCAGCTTCCGCTTGAGCGACGGTTTCTCCTCCGGCTTGCTGTTGGCTGCATTGTAGCTGGCGGGCATGGGCAACCGCGGCCCGACCGTCGGCGCCGGTTTGTTCGAAAAGTATGCCATCTTCAGCGCCTCGGTACAGGAACACCGGTGCAGCGGGTACAGGGCCAGCATTTTGTTCGCCAGCTCAATCAAATCGTCCGACGCCGCGGTAAAGATGTCCCGCAGTGGAATGGGCGGATAGAACTTGTACTGCACGTAGTCCGGCAGCGACTTTACGTCCGGCCAGTTCGTCTCGTTCGGCGTACCGAGCACCTGGAATATTCGCGTCAGCTGATCGAGATCGCTCTCGCCGGGCAGAAAGGGGACGCGCAACAGTAGCTCGGCCAAAATGCACCCCACCGCCCAGATGTCGACGCCAATGCCGTACTGGCGGGCGCCAAACAGCAGCTCCGGACAGCGGTACCACCGCGTCACGACCTGGTTCGTGTTGATGCGATTGGGCGAGCCGAAAAACTTGGCCAAACCGAAATCACCAATCTTCAGCACGCCGGTGCCGCTGATCAGCAAATTGTTCGGCTTCAGATCGCGGTGCAGTATCCAGTGCTGGTGCAGGTACTCGAGCCCCCGGAGCGTCTGGATCATGTAGCTCTTGATGTTGGCCGGCGTGAGTATGATCTTCGGATCCTTGATGATGATCTCCAGATCGGTGTCCATGAAGTCGAACACCAGCGACACGTTGCTCTTGTGCCCGAACACATCCAGCAGGCCGATGATGTTCTCGTGCTGCAGCTCGTGCAGCAGCTTGATTTCCCGCAGCGCGGTACGGTTGATGCCGTCGGCCGCTTCCTCCCGGTTGCCGATTTTGATCTTTTTCACCGCCACTATTTCGTTCGTTTCTGCATCCCGCGCTTTGTAGACGGTGGCAAACTGCAAAGAAAGGCGCAAACGCATGGTCAAGTAGGGTGCGGGCGTGCTGGTAGCTTTCACACGCAGCAGGAACGGATGGCCTACCTGTCCTTCGCCAAGGAAGTCAATTTTTTCATATCTGTTCAGTCGGTTCAAGATTTCCATCGAAAGTGTAGTAAACAGGAAAGCGCTACACAAAACTAGGAACGAAGAAAAATACTCGCGCAGAAAGTTGTACGGGAATGTGTGTGTTTGGGCCGGGGAAGCGAGATTGTTTACAGTTGAGCAAGGAACAGAAACGTCAGCTGCTGACGTTTGATTTAAAAAACTTACCGTTTATCCGTCAAATCGCATTGAGCTGGGGATTTTGTCATCCAACCAGGGATAGGCAAGCTGTAGCGGAATGATAAAGGTTTGTTTATGTAATTATTAATTTATTTTGTAGTTTGATTTTCTTTAAACGACGTGCAATACAGAAGAAGTAATAAGAAAAGTATTTTAAAATTGTGAAATCCACTCCAAATGAGTTTTAACTATCTCTTTTCGTTTACCATTTAGGTTGCCGCCCCCTGACGCTGGTACGCTGCTGCCATCGCCTTGCTGGACAAAAGCCGTTTCGCTCCCCAGCGCCACACAACAAGCAAGCATCGACATTTCCGCACCGAAAAACACGCACCGACGAGAAAGACGGTCAATCGGTGCTGTGCCGCGAAACGGAAAACCTCAAACCGACCGAGTGTATTCTGCCCCAAAGAAAAAGACCAACCAAGTCGAAAACTGTGTGCGTCTAACAAATATCTGTGCGTTTGTGTGTGTTTCCGGTTGTGTGAGTGTGTGTGTCAGTGTGTGTCCTTCGTCTCCCTTTAAACGGGGAACAATTTAGCTGTAAACTACCTACCTCCTTCCACCCTGTTCGGAAGCATTTTCCTGCATGACCTTTTGTGAGTCGTCGGAGTGGTTGCGTTGCTGTTACGGAAAGGATTGGCCATTAGCCATAAGCTAGCCCTCTAGGAGTGTGGTGTGACACACAGTGCCTGCCGAGCGTCGTTGCCGCTTATTTGTTTTTGTTTCGTGCCGCCCACTGCCACAAACAACGTCGTCGACGATGTCCGATTCCGGCAAGTCCGTAAGTATTACCCCCTTACCGTGTCCCCGCAGAGCGCACTGGCGAAGAGCGAAGCCCGAGCATAACCTTCCCCTCTCCAGCAAGCAAGTCACATTCTTATCGGTAGCGGGCGCCTCCGGTTCACGGCACGGTCCGCCAAATCGATAACGATTAGGCTAGCAAAAATGGGACCGAAATATCGTGTGTCCTAAAAACATGCTGATGTTGCCAAAAAAAATATAAATCCACCACCGCCATTTCACGCTGGCAAAGCGATTGTGTGTGTGTGTCCAGGCGCGGTTTACGTGCCGTTCGCCGCATTCTTATGACTCACATCGAAGTTGGCGGCGAGTCGCGGCGCTTGCTGGTGATGATGGCAAAATGTTTGCAAAAAAAGCAGAGCAAAACCTTCACAACACACCAGCAGAGTCTGGCTTGCGTTGCGCTAAAAAAAAGCACACAGTGTTGCGTTCCGTTTGAGAGAACGCTACGGGTGTGTAGTAAAAAGCCAGCCTGGACCAGGCGCGTTGCAGCGAAGCGCATGGATGCACTTGTGCGCCACACTTACACCCGCCGGTATGGGTGCGCGTGTGGGATGGAAATCATCGGCATTGGCATCAATTTGTTGTTCGTCTGCGCTACTTCCCACATTCGACAAGACAAGTGGAAGCGTTTTGACTTGTGGCTAACACTTGTCTCTGGCCGGAGGAGAGCAGTGAATCACTTGACTCTTCGGCGGAGGGTTCACCAGCGGCCGAGCGGTTTCATTCAGCGTACACACGCATGCTGAGGGAATAATCTTACTTGAGTTTTTTAAAATAGGTTCATTTGTTGGCTGTTGACCAGGGCCAATCCAGCCACCACTGCGTATGTTATGCTGCTCCACTACGCATAGCACAATGCAACTCAATGCGTTGCGCTGCCGTGTTTGTGCGTGTGCGTGCAGCTGGCAAGGGAAAGATGAATAAGAGCGGTTTAATCTCTTTGCATCGTGACGCTTCAATCACAGCCACGCAGCCCATGTTGAAGAAGCTTGTTGTTGTGTAAACTTCCGGTATGTGAGATTGTTTTGCTTTGCAGCGATTCGGTTGAGGTTTGCTTGTGTGAATGTTGCTCCCGGTTTGTGGCAGGGCAACTGTGTTTACTTTGATTGCGTGTAACTTTCCCTGCATTTAAGTAAAGCATCATTCATTCCGTCAATTGTGGGACGGAACCGTGCCGCGTATCTGATCCGTTGCCGTATTTTCTTAATATTTGATTTTTTTGTACGAAAGGAATAAACTGTATGCTCATATTGTGAAGTAAATTTAATGTTTAATCCCAAGCACCAAATGAATCAGGTTTAAATATTGTATCGCAATGCTCAAACAGTTTAGCAATCGTTTATCTCGCTTGGTCTGTGATTTGGTTCCAAATACGTGCTTCAATGTCTGGCAGGATCTGTCCTATTTGGCAATGCTCCATTGGCAAGTTTGTTCAGGCCCACCCGCCCCCACAATAACATTCAAACATAATCACCATACATCTGATCAGATACCGGAGGTGCATGGAATGTCCACGACAAGGAACAAACGATTAGAACAACCTTGCCCTTGGCCTATTTTCGCTAGCGATTTAAAGCGATGGAGAGTTTGCTGCAACGATTTTCTCTTGGGATAATAAATCAACGCTGGCTGCAGTACGATCGATGCGCTTTATGTAGTGAGATTGTCGAATTTATAGATTATTCGAAGCACTGCAACGTTTGTTGTAGTACTGAACGATTGTTTTGCTAAAAACATGTATACATGATGTATGAATTTTGAACAATCTTCGTTGGGATGCCTAGGAATGCGATGAAAATGACACCGAACAGCCTCTTGTTTAATGGAAAAGCGCTTGACTGCGAGTGTTCCGACGTATTTATGGGATTTTTGAAATCATCGTAATCAACAAAATTAAACTGCAAAAACTGTGTATTAATCATTTTAATGTTCCTAGTATTTTCAGTATAAAGATCCATCGGCAAATTGTAGCAAATGGTATTTTAATTAATGTACATGAACTAGCCAGCAGCGAGCAACCGACGATGCGATGCGATAACAATTAACAGTGTAGTGTAAATTTCACGCTTGAAATGTATCGGATAAATGCAGATGATGCTAAACATGTCGCGGGCCCCGAAAACCACTTTCACCCTACAAAACCTTGCTTGCGTACAGAGGCGAACAGTTGCACTACAAGCAGCTCTTCATCCGCCGAATCACGAAAGTAGATGTCCATCCGATAGTCGCCGGACGGTAGCGTTGGCAGTACGTGCTTTGGCTCAAACATCCATAACGTAGCGTATGTACGATTCTGCAGAAGAAAAAGGGAACGAGAGATGCTACACCACCGTCTTATGGCGACTTCCGGTCGCTCCCTCAACTCAACTTACACCGTGCGGACAGGGATAGTAAAAGTCCGGTAACGTTTCCTCGATCACCCTCATCATCACGGCTGTGGTCGGGCTGAAGTGTCCGTTCCGTGCCGCCTGACAGTACTCCATGTTCCAGTCGACCATGAACGGTCGGTAGGTGGTGTACTTGTAGAACAGTTGCACCACTATGCCCAAATAGTTGACCACCGTCGGTATCGTGAGCGAAACGTTCAAGCCGACCGTTCCGTTTGGCATTTGCTCCATGTAACAGTAGTGCAGTTGGGTGTGCTTGTACGGTGCGTTAGCGCACTGCAACTTGCTGACACGCAGCTTGTGTGAAACACCACTCTTGGTTGATTTCCGTTTAAGCTGGGCCGTTGTTTGCAGTACCGGTGACCACAGGAGTGCGTGCGCTAGAAGGCAGAGAAGAATCAGGGTGCGTTTTTTGGGTATTAGCGAACCCATTGTGGGGGCCGGCGCGGATGAACTCTCCTGCGTACAGTCCGGTTCAGAAGCAGAATGGATACTGATCCAGCTCCAGCGAATGATGGACGCACTTAAACGGTGTCTCGGTGTTTAGTGACAATGTTGATGTGATTTTAAATTTAGAGCTCGCGGGTCGGGACTATTAATTTGGCAGTTTTACATTGAAGATAGTCATCACGATTTACACCAATTATAGTCCGTTATTAGTGCATGGTTTTGTGATGCTGCAGAAGCATATAGTTTGGTACTGAACCTCATCCGCTATTTACCAATCTGTTTTACAAAGACAATATGGTCCCCTTTAAATAAAACTTTAAATTTATGCTTTTGTTTTTTTAGACTGATTTTTCCACCCGTAGCTCTACCCGATCCGGAAACTAACTACATTGTTTGAATAATTGAACAGCTATACAAAAGGTGACTTGACAACTGGAAGGAATGTTTTATCTTGTGCCACAGCACCGTATTTAACCGATAATGCCATGTCGCACCATACATCTGCAGTGCAAACAGGGGCACATTGGACGATTCGCGATAGAAAATGTCCAACCGGTAGTCGCCGGACGGTAATGTTTGCGGTATGAATTTCGTATCCAGCAGCCAGAAAACGGTGTACGTGCGGTTCTGATGGAGGGAAGAAATCAAGAACATTTAGTAGCTGTTTGGATCGGTTAGGAGGCGTCACTCGTTCCCCACTCTTACACCGTGCGGACAGGGATAGTAAAAATCGGGCATGCTTTCCTCGATCACCTTCATGATCAGTGCGTTGGTCGGATTGAACGTGCCTACCCGGGCCGCCCGACAGTACTCCATCGTCCAGTCGATCATGAACGGCCGGTAGGTGGTGTACTTGTAGTACACTTTAGCCGACACCGCTATATAGTCCAGCACGATCGGGATGTGGACGGAAATGTGCAACCCGACCGTCCCGTTGGCAAACTGTTCCATTTCGCAGTGCTGGAGCGTGGAGTGCTTGTAAGGCTGCTCGATACACAACATTTTGGTGACGCGTACGGTACGATTGGTGGCCATGCCACTGGTACGTGGCTTTGTCTTCGGTGCGGTCACCCCGTCGGACAGTAAACAGAGCAGGAGCAGCTGTGCGGTGAGGCAAAGTAGTAGAAGGGCCCTTTGGCGTTTCAAGCTGCCGGAAGCTGTTGACGGGATCATACTGACTCGCACAAACTGGAGTGACAGAGTTTTGGTGCAGTTTAAATCGGGCAGAGTTATCGCTGCAAATGCCACTCATTACCACTTTGTTGCACAATTAAGTGTTTGTATTATTTTTTTTTTCTACAATTTTTGGAACAATTTTATTCGGCTAACTGAAGGTGTTTCTTACACCCATAGTCGTGGAATTTATTAGCACAGCAGCAGACCGGGATAGTTGAGGTGTACTATCAGCAAGGAGCAGTGCGAACAAGACTAAGCTTTCTACATGCTGAAGATCCAGCCGTTTTTGTAAACTTGATCATTCGCAGACAGTCAATCCTTTATAAAAGGTGTATGCAGTTGGTACAGTAGGATTTATTGAAAACAAGAATTATAAAGACTTAAATTGAATTTTGGATGCTCACTTCATGCATCAACCGATGAGTCCCTGTTTGCGCATTGCTGCGTACATCTGCATCGAAATCAGCACGGTGTTGGACGTGTCGCGAAACACAATGTCCAACCGATAGTCGCCGGAGGGTAGTTTATCGGGAATAAATTTCGGATTAAAGTACCATAGGACCGAGTATGAGCGATTCTGGGGAATAAAATCAGCGATGGAATCAGACCGACAGACGTTGGCGAACGCTACAGAACACTTACCCCGTGCGGGCAGGCATAGTAGATGTTTGGCACTGTTGTTTCGATGATTTTTAAAACCAGCGCACTGGAGGGATTGATCCCACCCATCCGGTACGCTTGGCACAGTTCGATGCTCCAGTCGATCATGAACGGTCGGTAGGTGGTGTACTTGTAGAACAGTTTGGCCGTTATCTCCAGATAGTTGAGCACGGGCCGCACGTCGAGCGAAATGTTCAGCGCAACCGTACCGTTCGGAAGCTGCTCCATCCTGCAAAGGTGCAACTGTGACAGCTTGTACGGCGTATTGGTACATTGCATTTTAGTAATGCGCAAGTTGTGTGTGATATTAATGCTGGCTCTCTTTCTCTGCAGCTGGCCCTGCGGTACGAATGCCAGAAGCAACAGCAGCACTGTCAAGTTCAGCAGTGCAAGGTAGTTTGCATTATGTTTTGCTGCTGCTGCTGCTGCTGCTGCTGCTGTTGGGTTCATTCCGGATCGATTGATTGATGATCACTAGCCAGTATGGAGTTGGGCACATGCATTTAAAATAATGTAGTAATTTCAACCCACGTCTAATAAGGCTCTTTTAATGGTTATAATTGAATCGTTTGCGAACGAATTGTTTGCGATTAATTGTCTAGATTTGGTTACTTATTTTCTTTAACCGTCACACTTTCGTTGTGTTTGAATCAATAATCCAAGGGACCTGAACGCTGTGGCGGTCCCGTGGTGCAGTCTTAACTCGATCGACTCAATAACATGCACGTCATGGGTTCAAGCACAGAATGGACCGTCCCCCCGTAGCAAGGATTGACTATCCGGCTAATGTGGTTATGAATTAAAACTCGAAAGCCTGTATAGGCCGGCATGCCCGCGTAGGACGTTACGCCAAATAGAAGAAGAAGAAGACCTGAACGCTTGATAGTACTTAGGGTTCATTGGTTTGTCATCCTCTAGCAATTGTTATGCAAAAAGAGTTACGACCTTAATCGATCACACCTGGCTTACGTATGGGAAGTCCTGGACGACGGTCTGGTCGTTGGAATGTAAGCTGGTTTGAACATCCAATAGGGAGGATACGTACGGTTCTGTAAAAGAGTGAAAGAATCATCATCCGCATGATCATTAGTACTCCTGATTACTTAAACATCTTCAACGTGGTTTGTTCTAATTTAGGTAGTCTTTGAAGCATTTACGACTACTGAACCATTTTTAGGTGCGTTTGGTTATACGGCGTCTCGGTGCACTGCGGCAATGGTATTACCAAACGCATACATAACATACAGAAACACATAATACACCGCCAATAGATGCCGTTTTTACCTTTATTGTCACAAGCAAATTACAACAACAGCACTTGTGATATTACAGACATAAAAGTAATATTTACATGTTTTGTGGATATACAGCTCATGTGAACTGATCTGATTGAATGGTGTTCTCTCTTATCCAAGAAACGGTTGACGAAGTTTTTGATTAGACAATGGGTTATCATAGATCATTCCAAAAGGATGCATCAAACACCGACGTTAATGAATCCATTAAGTTTTTGCGTTGTTGTAGATATTGGTTGTGTTTTTGAGGTTACAACTCTCCTAATTTATGAATTAATCGTTACCTAATAAGAGAACAAGATAAATCCATAATACTGCGTTATTATACACTGAATTGCCAAATCATAAACTAAATACGCAAATCAACACAACTAATTATAGGTTTGGAAATAGTTACTGCTAAAGTTCGTCGTGGTTACTACTGATTACTGAGATATTGGTCAGTTCCATGCCTCTATTTGGAGAAAAGCGCTATTGAAAGGCAGGATATGTGCTGGATTAATTATCCTGCTTTTGGGTAAAACTTATGCAGGTTTAGAATAAGATCTATATTGTGACACAGGCATAATAAGTCAACCTTTGGACGCAGGCACTAGATCAACGCATGGATGCTGTTGCAAGTGGAGAAAAAGAAGAAGAAGAATACTTTATTTAAAACATGATTAAAAACCATTCATTGAACTTTGGATCCTCACTCCATGTACCGCATCAACCGAGGAGTCCCTGCTTGCGCACTGCTCCGTACGCCTGCATGGAAAACAGTATGGTTTTGGTCGATTCGCTGAACGTAATGTCAAGCCGATATTCGCCGGAGGGTATATTTTTGGGAATGAGTTTTTGTTCGAACAACCATACCGTCGCGTATGTGCGGTTCTGTGGGAGAAAGTAGAGAAAAATCACAAAATCCCGTGGTGTACGCGCCCGCGCGTTCAAACAAACAGAAGGCAAGACAACTGACGCGCACTTACTCCGTGTGGGCAGGCATAGTAGAACTCGGGTATTGTTGCTTCGATGATTTTTAAAACCAGCGCAGTGGGGGGATTGTATCCTCCCAAGCGGAATGCTTGGCACAGTTCGATGCTCCAGTCGATCATGAACGGTCGGTAGGTGGTGTACTTGTAGAACAGTTTGGCCGTTATCTCCAGATAGTTGAGCACTATTGGCACGTCTATCGAGGCGTTCAGTGCGATCGTTCCGTTCGGAAGCTGCTCCATCTTGCAATAGTTCAGATGCGTCAGCTTGTACGGCGTGTTGACGCAAATAATTTTGGAAATGCGCAAGTTGTGCGTGATGGTGCCTGCTTTGGGTCTGTTTCTCTGCAGCTGTCCCTCTGGTAAGAGTGCTAGCAGTAACAGCAGCACGGCAATGTGAAGCAGCGCAAGGTGGTTTGCATGATGTTGGTGAGCGGTTGTTGGTGCTGAGCTCATTTCGGATCGTTTGGTTGGTAATCACTGGCAGCAGGGGCATGCGATCCTGGGCTGAGAACCAGTAAATTTAGTGACCAGAGATGTGAATGTTTTGAGATCCACATAGATTGTCTAGCCCTAAATGATGCTTTTTTGAGTAATTAAAACGTTTTAATGGGAAACGAATTATTATCGCGCGATAGTTATCTAGATTCGGTCGCTGTATGTTGTACCCAGTACTGTTCGAATGAAGTAACCGAGAACAGTGTCCCCCAGACATGACAATGCGTACTATTTCTGTCAACATAGTGTATTTGGTTCATTAAATTTGATTTTAGGCATGCATTAATGTTTGCGTGAATTTATTTAGACTCCAATGCCCACAGCCTTTCGATCCTAACCGATCAGCCCCTGCTTACGTATCGAGGCAAACATTTGCAAAGCGTACAGCGTGATACGGCTCGAGTCCCGGAAGTAGATATCCAATCGATAGTCACCGGAGGGCAGGGTTGTCGGAATGTAGCTTGGCTCAAACGTCCAATAGGTAGCGTACGTACGGTTCTGTGAAAGACCGAAGAGAAAGCATCATCATCTGTATCGTTAGCATTATCATTCCGTGCTTACTCCGTGCGGACAGGGGTAGTAATAGTCGGGCATACTGTTCTCCGCTATCTTCATCATGATGGCAGCGGTCGGATTGAGGTTGCCCTTCCGTGCCGCTTGACAGTAGTCAATGCTCCAGTCGACCATGAACGGCCGGTAGGTTTTGTACTTGTAGAACAGCTTGGCCACAATCTCTGCGTAATTGACCAGCATCGGTACGGCGAGGGACGTGTTGAGGGCGACCGTCCCGTTCGGGAACTGGATCATTTTGCAGTAGTTCAGGTGCGTTCGCTTGTACGGTGCCTCGATGCACTGCAGCTTGGTGATACGCATAATGTACGAGATGCCGTTCTTGTCTTGTTTTCCCGCATTACCGCTTCCGGACAGCACGATCAGCAGCAGCAGCAACACTTGTGCCGATACGAATAGGAAAGTAATATTTATATGCTTGGCGAATATTATACCGCTCATGCTTATGCTTGGGTTTGGTTGCTTGCTACCCGTCTTGCAACACGTTCTGGTGCTAACTGATCGCGGTGATCAGTCTTAGTAAACCATCCATAATCCAGAGAGCAGGAATTAGAAGCTGTAATTTGGGAAACTATCTATTTAATTGTGAGAATTAAATTATCAGCCAGAAAAAATGCAATAAAAATATCCATTACTGTGGGCGTTTCATGACGTTTTGGACATGATGGCTCTGTCGATATTTATAATAGTTGCTTTTGTTGTTGTGAGGATATAGTTGTCCTATTCTGTTCGTTCATTGTTTTCTAGTAAGAGGACAAGATCATACAACACAAACGCAAATCAACTACGCAAATTATGTTTCTGAAAATAGTTACAGCTTATGATCTTCCTGATCTTCCTGATCTTACCGACACATTGATCAGTTCCTTGGATGCTTTTTTTTTGTTTGAAAATAACTAAAGATCTTAATTTGATCCTTTCAAGTTCTCTTATTCGCTAATCCAAGAAGGCCCTGCTTGCGCATTGAACAGTACATCTGTATCGCGTAGATTATAGAGCGCGTCGAGTCACGGAAGAACACGTCCAGCCGATAGTCCCCGGACGGTAAGGTCGACGGTATATAGCTCGGTTCAAACATCCACAAGGTGGCGTACGTACGATTCTGCAAAGAAACGGCCAACAATCCTTCCCTAAGTGATCTCTCGAGATTGATTTGCTCCCGGTGCTCCCGCGCCCCCGCTCACTTACACCGTGTGGACAGGGATAGTAAAACTCGGGCACGCTTTCCTCAATGATTCGCATCACCAGTGCGGTGGAAGGATTAAACTTGCCGATCCGTTCCGCCTGGCACAGCTCGACGCTCCAGTCGATCATGAACGGGCGGTAGGTTTTGTACTTGTAGTACAGCTTGGCCGTTACCTCGAAGTAGTTCAGCACCTGCGGGATGGTGACGGAAGTGTTCAGCCCGACCGTCCCGTTCGGGAACTGGATCATTTTGCAGTAGTTCAGGTGCGTCCGCTTGTACGGTGCCTCAATGCACTGCAGCTTGGTAATGCGCAGGACGTGGGAGTTGGTAGTGTTGCCGAGTTTGCGGTTAGGCTGTGAGGCACCGCCGGCCTGGGCCGTTAGGAACATTAAGGCAACACCGCACAGCAGTACGAGACTGGGCCATCGTCCATTGACGGGGAAGTTCATGGTTAGGTTTTGCACTAGTTCTGATATACTCTTTTTGCTGTTGCTCATCGGACTGATAGAGTCATCGGAGTTGAAGTCAGAAGTTAGCAATTCGTGTGTGTCATTTAATGGAAAGTGTAATTAAACGCTAAAAGTATAATTGATTTGTAACCATTACGTTTTACAAAATTGCTTTATAATCGTATGGAAAGGGTTGGAGTTTACTAGACTCAAAGATCGGCTCATCTCTCTGGGAGGTTTGGATGATGTTATTACTGATGTCGTGTGAATAGTGTTGTGTTTTATCCAATGGAGATGTTGAAGAGTTTGGACATTTCCATACAATTGGTAGTACATTCGAGGGGCTCCAAGAAAGGAAAACGTTTATCTTGGAAGTGGAATGTTTGCGGAATTCCCTCCAAAATAGTTCTCGCAACTGTGTACGTAAATGGTGTGCTAGTGTTGTTTACAGATCATTTCCTCTCTGCACTAAGCTAAGAAAATCAATAGTAGTAACCATTAGGCGGCCACACGGCGTCTTCTTTGTAAACGCATTAGCTGCGCTATTCGTGCGTGTCGAAGCAATTTCCATCAAATGAAACAGGACATAATTTAACCGACGGCACCGTTCAGCACTAGGCGCCTGTTGTTCTCCCGATCCGTGTAATTAAACCGCTTCAAGGTCTTTATTACTTCGGGGCCACTTAGTTTTTCACCAACTCTCCAACAAGCCTTTCCGTTCGTGGGCTTTTTTTTGTTTGCTGCTGCTTTTAGTTTAATAAAATTCACCCGCCATGTCATTTTTTTGTTCCTGCTTGCAATCGTGTTACTTCATCGGCCAAAATTATCACTATCGATCTCTTATTCGCCTCTTACCATGAGCCGAATTCACAAAAAAGAGGCCTGGCAACATCGTATGCGTGTAAGATTGTGTTGGTTCGACTTCCGCATATTTCCACCGTTGTGTTCCGTCTGCTCCGCTTACTCTCCGCCAGCGTGGTTTGGTTTCTGGTTTTTCATTGTTTGGCCATTTTCCGCCGTGAAAATGGACAAAAAAGCGAGAGCGAAGTAACGCATTTGGAAAACAAATTAATGCCCAACATAAGCCAAATTTGATCACGTAAATCGCAATCGCACACACTCTGTTTAGTGCTCCGTGAGATCATGGGTGTGTTCGCGTGTTAACTAATCGAATGATTATTTTCGGCCGGCATTTCTCACTCTACGCCACTGCAACCTGTTTGGGAAGTAATTTATTGTCGATTTTAATCATGATAATGATACCAGTCAGTCAGTCAGTCAGTCACGGCGGCGTAACGATGGAGCCGACAGTAGCCCCCCCGGGGCAAGTCCAATTCAAATCACCCCCTAAACAGCCACAGGTTGGTGGAAAGTGTCTCAAGCTACTAAGCTATGGGCGTTGTGTGGTGCGATACTGTGGCCATTCGAGCGGTAGTCACCCACCTGTTGTAGGTGGTTGGGTTGAGTTGATTGAACTTTCGCGTAACTTGCCGCAGTGGTGCGCGATGCAGGAAAGCAGGCGGAGGACGTGGTTTTGAATGCGCCTCTCTATGCGTGTAGTACCGTCTTTGCATACGGAATGAATGGGTGTGTGTAGAAGCGGTCCCCAGGTAGGGCAGTGTGCTTTTAAGCCGGCTGATCATACCGTCACGTCTTCGCTTCGTCCAATGCAAACTCCTCTTCCGCTAGAAAGTAAACCACCACTGCGCCAGGTGAGCCGGGTAAGAAATTCGTCAGGAAATTAGGTTAAATTTCCTATTCCAGCTCTTCGGGAGCGGCCATGCTTCTGTCGGGGCTGACTGAAGGGGTAAAGCGGAGAACCGATACGAGTCGCTTGGAGGGAAAATTTGGTTTCCTTTCCCCAGCACTGTTTGCAATTAGCCGCAGGTCGTCACATAATCAATTGATCGTTGTTGCCGTCCGGATCACAATTAGTGGTGCAATTAAACCAAGCGGCCCAATATGCGAGACTTACGATTGCTCTGCAAATCTGTGGTGTGTGTGTGTGTGTTTTTGCATTAACAAGTGCCTCAAGAGTTTGGGTGTTTAGCTCCGCAAAATAAATCATCTAATCTGTTCGTTTCGTGTGCTTTTTTCTTTCTCTCTTCTTTTTCTAGTTTTCCAACGTGGAAACGTCCGGCTATGTCGGGTTTGCCAACCTGCCGAACCAGGTGCACCGGAAGTCGGTGAAGAAAGGGTTCGAGTTCACGCTGATGGTCGTCGGTGAGTCTGGCCTCGGTAAATCTACCCTGGTGAACAGCCTGTTCCTGAGCGATCTCTACCCGGAGCGTGTCATACCGAATGCGGTCGGTAAGTTCGATCGATGTGTGCCCTAAGTAGTGTGTAAATGGTTTGCGCCGTGAAGTATGCAATCTGTGTGGAGTTTTGTGCTTTTTAAGGATTGTTCCAGAGAGAGAAAGAGAGAGACAGTGTACGATCAGCGCTTTGGTTTGTACAGGGAATCTTCTACAAGCTTCTTTTGCTGCATTTCAATTGAGTTCGTTCACTTTACTACCCTGCCGTGGTGCTGTGATGACTTATTCATGGCTAAAATTGAAAAAGGTGGAAAAGTGGCGCATTTTAAAAGCACCATATTTCAGCGACGTTACACTCTCCTTTCAACGTTGCTCTTTAATTAATTCCACAATGCGTCCTGAAACCGACGACATTAGTGCAAATGGAGTATTTGGATAGCAATTAAAGCCTCTTTTCTTACGCTACATCATAATTCCGCTAGACGACTAACCTTGGCACATTGATCATTAAATCAACGTTCTAGGGGACGACCCCCGCGTGTGCGTCGTTGGCACATTAATTTAGTCGCCCTGTGTTCGCCATCAATTAAAGCTGCACATGTGCTGTCGGTGGCTAGTGAATGGAATGCGAGTTTTTGTTGGCGTGGTGGTGTCCTTCTTTACCTTCGCTTCGAACGCCACAAGCGAGTGAGCGTTACGCGATCCGCCAAAACCCGGGTGTAACAGGTTGCAGCTAACAACAACAGCAACGACTGAAAAAGAGCATATCATTCCACGGTGTATGGAATTGCTAGTGAAAGTAGCAAAGGAATGGTGGTGTATACACGGACAGGGGGCCACCAGTCTGCCACCGCACATATTATGCTAGTTTGTGCAAATGAAGTCGTTACTAGGAGCCACAGCCGATGATAGTAGCCAGCGAAGCGTTACGCGACGATCAACGTGCCACTGCGATCGTCGCGCATGTGCTGCCACACGGAGGAAAGGAATTGCGAATCGTTGTTAAATAATTTGTGCAGCTCTTCTCCTCTCCTCTCCTCTGCTAATGGAGGTTGTACAATCGTTTATGATTGACTAATGGTTTCTTCTATGTGTCTTTGCTCGATAACAGAAAAGCAAAACATGACGGTCAAGCTGGACGCGTCCACGGTGGAGATTGAGGAGCGTGGCGTCAAGCTGCGGCTGACCGTCGTCGATACGCCCGGGTTCGGCGATGCCATCGATAACAGCGATAGCTTCAGCGCGATCCTCGAGTACATCGACGAACAGTACGAGCGGTTTCTGCGCGACGAAAGTGGCCTGAATCGGCGCAACATTGTCGACAACAGGATACACTGCTGCTTCTACTTCATCTCGCCGTTCGGCCATGGGTAAGTGTGTTTGGCTTTCCTTTACCGGGCATGATTTTAACGTGCTTTTTCCACTCCGCTTCGCAGTATGAAACCGCTCGATATCGAGTTCATGAAGAAGCTGCACTGCAAGGTGAACATTGTGCCGGTGATCGCCAAGGCGGACGTGCTGACGAAGAAGGAAATCCAGCGCCTGAAGTGCCGCATCCTGCAGGAGATTGAGGATAATGGGATCAAAATCTATCCACTGCCCGATTGTGATAGCGACGAGGACGAGGACTACAAGGAGCAGGTGCGCCAGCTGAAGGAGGCGGTCCCGTTCGCCGTCTGCGGCTCGACCACGCTGCTCGAGGTGAAGGGCCGCAAGGTGCGCGGTCGGCTTTACCCCTGGGGTGTCGTCGAGGTGGAAAACCCGGACCATTGCGATTTTATCAAGCTTCGCACCATGCTGATGTGAGTGTTTGTGTTGTCGTCTCCATTCCCCTTCGTTCCCTTGGACAGCTTGGGGTTGTTTTATGCAATTCATTCAACTAATGAGTGCCGTTTCTATATCATCCCATCCACAGCACGCACATGCAAGACCTGCAGGAGGTCACGCAGGAGGTGCACTACGAAAACTATCGCTCGGAGCGGTTGGCGAAATCCGTGCGCAAAAACACCAATTCCGTGATAAAGGAGGAGAACGGTGGCGCCGGCATTGTGCCCGGCGAGGTGTTGTCCGAGAAGGATCGGATCCTGCGCGAAAAGGAGGAGGAAATCCGCCGAATGCAGGAGAAGCTCGCCCAGATGCAGGCCAAGTTTCAGGCACAGAAGTAATTGTGGTGTAGTGAAAAGAGGGATATACACAAACACACAAAAGAGGGGAGAAGAGGATGGTGATGATGAATCAAGTTAGTTCATGCACATGCACAAAAAAACCCGAAACGAAACGAACAAAACAGAATGTATTGGTGTCCTCTCATGAAATGATTTTTTCGAAAGCATTCATCATTCCGCGCAGTACGATTCATATCAGAAGAAAACAAAAAAACGCAAAAAAAAAACAACGAGACGGATCTTCACAGTTCGTCGTGTGCCATCTTCCGCGTAACGTTAAACGATCATCTCATCCGGTTCATCAGCACGCGCGCACCATCTTCTTCTTCCCATCCCACTCCGTGGGAACTGAACGAGAATCTCTTCATTTAAAAAATAACCCCGATTGTCGAGTAGTAGTAGTTGGTGGATGGCGTTATTTGCGGTAATGGGCCGCTTGTTGCGCCCTGCCAGCAGCCCCCCCACCCCGTGGTTTCGATTGCGTTTAATGCAAACACAAAACAGTGAGCCCACGCGTTTTGAAATCTTCCTCATTTTTGTGCATCATCATCATCATCATCATCATCATGATTACACATATATTTTTGGTACGAACTATTCGCATATAATTGTAGAGTAAAGGTTAGATCGTATAGCATACAAGTATATATACAGAACAAACCTTCCATGTTAGTTGCCTCTCCAAACAAAACACAGCAGGCCGGGGTTAATAACGGGTACTTAAAAAACCAGACCAATTGGCTGCACCCAACCCAAACCCATCTCGAAAAACGCTCTCTTGTTTGTTTTGGTTATTTTTTAGCTTCATTCATAAAGTTGCAGTTGCAGCAGCTCGTTTTGGGCTCGATGGCTTTCCTTTGTTTTCGGGTAAACGACACGAAATGTCCAATTACGGTACGAGTTCAATTGTGCAGTGGGTAACAACGACACCAAAATAATGCTTTTCCTTCTCTCGAGATGCCCAGGGGCGGTGTGTTGTACGTCATTCAGCTGCAATTCATTCGCAATAATTTTCTACGGGGACGAAAGTAGAGTAAACGTTAATCCATCCTCCCCTTTTCTCCTTTACGCGCGTCTGACACGAAACTAGCGACGAATAAGTAAGGGGAAGGCCAGGGAAGACAGACAGGATGGGATGGGTGTGTGTGTCTCGAAAATATTTTAGAGTATTACTATACATAAATATATATATTTTTTTACATTTCGGTTCCGACCCCTCTCTTACCCCCGGGCAGGATCAATTTTCAAATAAATGCGTATTCTAACTGGAAGCTGAAGCTGTTGTCCATAAAATAGAACAAAAATAATGAGAAAACACACCACCGACGATTTACTGACACGAATTACGTTCGTTTACGCGTTTCCGTTCGCCTTTATTTCACAGCGTGTTACCATCATCATTACGAGACACATACACACATTCGTAACATTGTTTTTTTTTTTTGTAGTTCTATTATGCGCTCTTTAGGAATGCAATGCGTCCGCGCGGTGTTTTACGCTCGCCCTTAAAAATACACAGTTTTGTTTCAATTTGTTGCTAGCGCTTGTTCTCTCTCACTTGCTCTCTCGCTATCGCTATCTTTCCCCTGCTTTGCTAACTTTTGGTTAATACACATTAGGCGCCTCCGCTTGCATTAGATGCATTCTTTACCAATTTTTTTTTGTACATAGTAACAACAATACAAAACTAATTCGTAAAATTATGGTTTAGTTTCACTAATAGGTGTTTTTGGGGTAAAAAATAAAAGTAAACTACAGGACGGTAGGAACAAAACTTGCACGTTTGAGCAAACGCTACGCAACGTAGGTAAAAGGCGCACAGTGCAAACTATCAGAACGGAAAGTTCTATAGAGAAGAAGAGAACAAATTACACTACTAGGCATGTGTGCCGACTAAAATAATGTTAAAAATATTACCCTTTTTTATTGGAGAAAAACTAAACGATCTTTTATCACTACTTTAAGAAGAATGTGTAAACAAAAGGAACTGCAAAGAAATGGACACAAAAAAGGTAACTATCTTACACCCTCTACAACCACCAAAAAGAGAAAGAGAGAGAGAGAAACAGCATTAGCATTAGAGTAAGTAAAATATTACTATCTGTTCCCATGGATACATCACCGCACACAGTCAACACTTTCCAGCAAAACTCTGTGTACGTATTTTTGTGTGTTTGTGTTTATGTATTTGCACTAAAGCCCCGATTTAATCTTCCTTTCTTCTTCTCTTCTAAAGCCTAGCTGTACGTTTGCTGCTGCTATGTTGTTTTTTTTTGTTTTTGTATCATTTGATTGATTGTGTTTTTATTTCGTTTCTTGTCCATTTTTGTTCATCTTTTTCCTTCATCTATATTTACATCGTTTGCTTCTTTTGTATGTTTACTTTAACGACTTTTCCAAGTGTTTCCGTTGTTTTTTTTTCTTTTTTCTACTTGTGTGAGCTCTTTTGTGTGTGTGTGTGTTTTTTTTCTCTTACACATACTCAATATCAATATTTCTTTCGCTTCATTTGTATTTTGTTTTTGTTTTTTTGTTTTGATCTCTCCCTTTTTCCTCTCTTTTTTCTTCATCGCACAAAAGTTGTTCTGTTTGAACGAGTTTTTTCATGTTGGTTTTTTTTATTATTCACGTTTCTTTACACAAGATATAACACTATTTACATTCTCCCCTGCTTTTGCTCTTTGGCCTTGTTGCCAACAGAACGGCGTCAATTCAATAAATTGCCATCCCCATCCCTCCGCACTAAGCTTATTTCGCATTGCTGTTTTGCTGGCGGCTGGTTTCGTTTTCGCGTTCGCATTTTCTGCTCTCGTAATATATCAAATATGTAGTCACAGGACAATCACAATAAGTTCATAATGTGTAATAATGCTAAATGTTATTCACCTTCCTTCGTTCGGCTTGTTTCGCGCCCCCAAAAAATTGTTAGTTGCGCTCGTAGTTTGTCTAAATATGAATGATCTTAGTAAAAAAAAAGAAGAAAATCGAGATTCGAAACATTCGAGATGAGGCGTGTGAATGATGGAAACTCAAAAACGGGATGATGATGATGGAGGCGTTTTTTGTATGAGCATCGCTTGGCGATCCGTCTTTTCCCGTCTTTATCTTACTCTCCCCTAAAGCCGTGGTCGTGTCAATACTATGCTTAGAAGTTTATCGTAAACAGCTGTGCTTAAACACCCACACTCTAGGCGGTTTGCTCGACTTGTTCTCCTATGAAATACTTGTGTTATTATTGTTATTTGTCAGTTTGCCTCTTTTCCCTTCCTTGCAGAGACACGCGGGGTTTTATACGGTTATTTGGTACAGGCAGGAGGGGGGAGAGGAGGGGGTGGTTGGTGTGCTGCTGTGTCAAGTTTTAGCATCCGGTCAGTGCCACGGATTGCGGATTACGTTTGGCAGATATCAACATTCGCTTAAGTACCTTTTCTTCTCAGTGTGTGTGATAGCGTCTTAATTTGCGGTCCGTTTCTTAACCAGGTTCACATTGATTGGTACAGAGAATGTTGGTGTATTGGGTTTAAAATTTTTAGCTCACACGGTGGAGGCAAAATAATTCTTTCTAATTTTCTAAACAATTCGGGTATCGGAGTATTAAAAAAACGTCAAAAAAGCAAAACATGGGACACTTAACACACCTTTCCTGTGGACACTGGTTTTGTGGTTAACTCGTTGCAGCCAAGTGGATTATTCGTTGTGATTTTTGGTTTCGACGAAGGTGGGATACCACCTTGGATTTACAGGTTGATCGTGTCCAGATCTTGGCACGGTGCCCGCGGACTGTGCTGATCACCGCCGTTCGAGCTGCCGGGAAGGTTAACCAGCTGCTGCTGCTGCTGCTGATTACCATTGACGGTCAATGTGGTGACCGCTGCCATCGCCGACAGGGTCGTTGCGGTCGCAGTGTTCGTACCGGTTCGTGTCCCAACGGCCCCAGCACCATTGACCACATTCGAGGCGTTATTAGCGTAATTGCTGCTATTGTTGTTGTTGTTGTTGTTATTGTTGTTTTTGGTTGATTCCGTCGACTGTTGCTTCTTGCTGCCCAGCCCCAACGGGAAGGCAAAGTCCTGGGGCAGTTTGCGCATAATTTTACCGGACGTAATAAGCCGGCCAAATCCTTCCTACAATGGTGGCGGTGGTGGTGGTGTGCATGCGATACAAAAGGGGGAATGGTTAGTAAGCGGGTTTGACGAGAAATGCGCCGTCATGTATGCAATCTGCACGACGTGAATAGCCGCTTTAGCAACGCTACGCTTGCTACGATCGGAATACGGTACCTGATGGGCGAAAGCATAGCCGGAGCGTAACGAGCGGCGTGCCTTGCGGGCGGACGGTGTCCTCAAGACGTCACTGCTCTGCCGGGAACGCAGTAGCGCCAGCCGTTGCTGTACACGAATCTAAAATAGCAAAGAAATGTATTAAATTAGTAAATCCCTACAAAAAAACAAAGCCTTCACACCACGAGCTCCACCTTATCTGGTAAGCTGGGGAACACATCGACAAAGTAGAAGCGTGATGCCAGCACCGGTATCATGAGGACGATCACTGTCAGCACGGTGGTGAACCAGAACGTGGCCTCCTTCATCGCCTGCGTCAGCGAGCCGACGTACGGGCCGCCGATGACGTAGTTGTAAAAGTAGTCCAAAAAGAAGTACCACAGCAGGCTGCCCCAGATCATGATGTGGTTAAACACGGTCCAGTACGATGTGTCGAGCGCGATCTGCGTAGCGAAGTGAGGATTAGCGAAAACGAACGAACGGTACACACGGACGAAGGAGGCTGGTTCTTACCTGCGCGGTGTTATCGAGGATAAGTATGGTGGCCACTACCGAGCCGAGCAGCATGTGGTCGTTCAGCACGTACCCGTCCGGAGAGATGCCGTCCTTGTACGTACCTGGGGGGAAACCGAGGTGTTTGTTAGAGATTAAAGATTCCACTTCATTTTAAGCACACCCTTCTGCAGACCCTTACTTACCGTACGGAATGAGAAACAATATCAGCGAACTGAAGATACCGTGCAGGACGCTGCGTATGAACTCGGTCGTGTTGAACAGTGCGTTCGTCATGCCGGGCGTGTAGAGCTTCGGATAGTCGACGCTACTCTTGTCCGACACGTCCTGCTCGAAGATGCCGAGCGCCAGCACCGGCAGCGAGGTGTAGAACAGATTGTACACGGATATAAACATTGGATCGAAAACGGTCTGTGAATGGGAGAAGCAGAACGGCATCGTCATTAGATAGGAACGGGGAGCACACGTCGCTCGCACACACACACACACTTACTTGAGCACTGAAGCCGCAAAAAAATGCATACCAAAAATGGCACAGCGTGAATGCAAAGTTTTTGTAGAAAAAGTAGCGCAAAAATTTACACATCCGGTAGTACGACCAGCGGCCATGCACCAGCAGCAGTCTTTCGAGAAATTTAAACTGTGCGATCGAGTAGTCGCTCGCCAGTACGGCCTGCATGCCCTCCTGCCCGGAGATGCCCACGCCGATGTGTGCCGCTGCAAAAGAACACGGAAAAGGACCTTAGTGTGTTGCTCGTCTCTCTCTCACTCCCTTTGGCCTTCATTTAAATACCTTTTATCATCGACACATCGTTCGCACCGTCACCGATCGCTAGCGTGACCGCATTCTTCGCCCGCTTGATCAGCTCGACCACCATCGCCTTCTGGAGCGGCGTTACCCGGCAGCAGATGACCGCTTTGCAGTGGGACGCAATCTCGAGGAACTTGCTCTCCAGCTCCGACGTCAGACAGTGCACTAGCGAGTGCCCGTTGATCACTAGCGCCACGCCCGTGTTCTCGTCGATGTCGGTTAGCGTCGGTTCGCCCTTCTCAAACCCGTCGGAATAGTTGCTACAGTTTACACTGCGAAAAGGGGGGAGGAGGGACGGGAAGGAAGCAGCAGCAGTTTAGTACCCAGTTGTAGTTGACAATTCGAAGGGTCGCACGCGCGTGTTAGTAAGTGGTGTGATAGGATTGTAAGGGAAGGTTAGGGATAGGATTTTGGACAAACGGGACACACGGGAGGTGGTGTTGCTATGACGGAGTGAAGCAACAAGAAAAAGGAAGGAATGGGAGGACAACATATAACAGGAACACAAAAAACAATGTGCTAAATGTACATAACTATACACAAAAAATAAATAAATGGGACACTACTAAACGCAGTCAGCAAAACTACCAAAAACAAACAGTGGTATGTCAGTAACTGAAGGTGTAACAGAAAAACACGGTTCACTATTATGGAGGGTAGAGAAATGAAACTATACACACACATACTATACACTACGGGTGGGGGGTGGGTTGGATAACGGGAAACACACACACAGAGATAGGAGCCGCACTACACAAAAACGTACGTCTCGAGAGGCATTTTAGAGATCACGAGATAGAGGGCAGAGTTAGTGTTTGAAGGAATGTTAGTTAACAGGGAGATGTTGGTGTGTGTGTGTGCTTACGTCACTATATTAGCTATATTCGGGCTATATTATTTATATATATATTGTTTCGTACAGGCATATGAGGAAGGCATTGGCTAGCACATGTGTGTGTGTGTGTATGTATTTGTGTTTGTGTGTGTGTATGTAATAGAATGGTTCATTGGTGCATCACGTCAGTAGTGTAATACCGTTTTCGCGCCACGCAAAGTGTTTGCTTCTGTTACAACTGTTTTATCTGTTTTGTTAAGGAAGTACGTTGGTAGTTGAAGTTGGTTGTTTTTTTTTTCAAAACTTAAAAAAAAAAGGAACAAAAAAAAACACGATCAAACAACAAACAAATACAGTAACTCTTGTACCAACATCATGTCGAGAAGGTAGTGAAGAAACGTTAAGGAAATGGAAGGAAAACAAAGGCCTTATACTCCTTAAAAGAACAAAAGAAGAAGAAAACAGCTTACTGGTACGGGCGGGGGGCCAAGGATGAAACAAGAAATATAGTAGAACAATGAATATAAAACAAACAAACAAAAACACTGTAAATACATGTACAGCTGTTAAAAAAGGGGCGGGGGTAAATACATTGAGGTAAAAATAAGAGCAATAAAGAAGAAGGAAAACAAGAAATAGGTAAATCATACACAAAACAACACATCCCCACAGAAAAGATAGGAAAGAGTCGGTTATACAACACAGAACACTCGAACCCCGTTGGGTTGGTAGATGTTCGAGACCGTTCCGACCGCGAACCCACAGTGGAAATGGGGACCGTAGTAGCAATAGTAGTAGTAGAAGTAGAAGTAGTAATAGTACAAGGATTTTGGGGTGAACAGAAAAAAAAAACGAAAAAGAAAGAACAGTTTCGTCCTGTTGGCGGATCGCTTCTCCACCGGCGATCCGGCGTGAGTTGTTGTGTCGGTGTGTACCTGTCCGGTGCCTCCTCGCTTCCTCCTATACTTGTATATTTATGTCTATTATCCCACCTAAACGTCACCACCGATACGGACGGGGGCGAGGTGTTCTGTATGTCGACCATCGGACCCGAGCTGCTGCTGTGCGCTCCGTTTGCCGTCACGGCACTGGTTTCGCTGGCGGTGCCACCACCACCAACCGTTTGCGAGTGCGCTTGGTTCGCTTTTTGGACGTCTATAAGAATGTAGGGAACAGAAGAACGTGAGCATAGTGTTTCCCGGACAAAATCAGCGCCTGTATACTCACTGGCTGGATGGTAGGTGTTGACGATCCGTAACGAATCCATGTACTTGCGCAGCTGCTGCTCGACCTCGCTCTTGGTAATGCCGTCGATCACAAACACGTCCACCATGTCGTCCGTCAGCAGCTGACACGAATAGCCTATGTTTATTGCCGTTTCTGAGGGGAAACAACGTGCATTAGCAATGGTTAATGCTGTGTGAGTGTGATGGACAACAGCATGCGCGTACCTTGCTTGTCGCCCGTAAGTACCCAAATCTTAATGCCGGCCAGCTGTAGGTTCGCGATCGTCTGGGGCACACCGTCCTGTAGCTTATCCTCTATAGCCGTCACACCGACCAGCTGCATATCACATTCGATCTCTTCGTAGATTGCACCTAACTTATCCTCCCTACCGTCTAAAGATAAGGCAGCTTCTCTCTGTCGCACCAGCCAGGACTCGTAGAACTCCTTCGTGAGGCGCCGCTCGGCGAGCACCAGCGTGCGCAAACCTTCGCCGGCAAATTTCTGCCGAAAGAGAGAAAAAAAAACCAAGCGTCAATTTACAAGCAAGAATTGGCACCACGAGAATCAACTCACGTTTAAATGTTCCTGCGTGCGAGCCTTCAGGTCGTGCTGGTTCGGTCCTAGCCTATCGTATATCACACTATCGGCGCCCTTACAGTACAGGATGATGGAGTTGTTGCGACGTAACACGACCGACATTCGCTTTCTAACGTTATTAAAATCTAATATACTTAACAGTTCATATTCCTAGGGGATGAGCATACAGTAAGTAGACGTAAGACGTAAGTGAGCATTACTATATTCCCGCCACTAAATCCTCTGTTAAACTTACCTCTGTTCGTCCCATGACCTCTATTGTTATACTGTTCGGTGCTCGTGATTTAAAAACAAATCCAAAATTACGCGCCGCCGACACGAGGGCTGCCTCGTCAGGACTTTGTGCTTGATAATCTAACCTGCAAGGTAGGAGGGAAGCGATCACTCGGTGAGAGAATTGTTGCAATAGCCGGTCACACACACACACACAAACTTACTTGCCATTTTTCTCCTCCGCCATCACGGTATGGCAGAGGGCTAGCAAACGAAAAAAGTTATGCGCGTGCTCCTCGTCCGCCCGCACGGCATCCAGCAGCCCCTGGTCGTACCACCGGAACTCGGGCTCGTACTCCGGATTGAAGGAAAAGTCTACCGACTCCATCACCTGCATTAATGGGTTGGGGGGGGGGGGGGAAAGGGGGAGGCGGCGTGTGGTGTTGTTGGCGTTTGTTTGTTATGGTGTCCACCCCCCAATGAATCGTTGGGAAGAGAAACGATGAGAAACGAACACGTGGTTTGTTGCAGGGAAGACACATGGTTGGACAAATGTTTGAGACATTTCGGTGCAGAGAGTGGTGGTGACACGAGTAGCATTAGTAGATGTGGGATGAGAAAGAATCGAAAGAATTGTAAAGGAAAAAGAAACTGTAAGCATAATTGTACCGAGCATATACGCGCTGCATACACGTTGCGCAAATTAACGGAACGCAACGGAAAGTGTGCGCAACAAACTTCAACTGATGAGCTTCTAGTAGTTCCGAATTTCAGTAAGGTATGTTTGTTTGTTTAATTTTGATTTATCGCTTTTTATATGAGATAACGTTTAAATTCTACTTCAAAACATGCGGTGCTGTACTTCGATAATAAAAGCACTAAAGCAAACTCCTGATCATATGTAGTTAAAAGTTGTGCAAGATAAGTAAAATAAAAGGACGAATAAAACTGTTTTTGACGTTGAATAAAAAGGCTCATAACAAGAAGTAAACAAAAACAAGGCGCACTGTCTAAACAATGACATAACTCACCACACTATATGAAGAAACCTAAATTGAAAAATGAAATTGAAAAGTCGTTACAAACAATTGAAAACATTAACGAAACACGGTGGCTTAAATAACAGATTATTATAGAGATCATTAAACAGTGAAAACATATAATTTCGCAAAGCAATGCGCAAACTTGTAACGGCGTGTACGATTTATCCTCTCTGCTCATCAAGAGTGCTTTAGTGCAATTATTAGCGATACTAGTGATGAAACGTGAACGAAAATTTGCATTGTTTGCTATCTTTATGATAATAAAAATGCTTAAAATTGCTGCAAAACGCAGCGCAAATTACTAAAAGCGCAAGCTTTTTTATAATAATATTAATAATTAAGATGACATAATAAAGAAAACTGTCCGCAAACAAGCGTGAGTACGGTATTACAAACGAAATCATGCATACATGCAGTCCTTCTTGCGTATTGTTCCCACTTGGTGGTACGTCCGTAGTTGACTGCGCCGGGATATGGGTTTTTGGTTGTTGTGGTGGTGTTGGTGGTGTTGGTGGTATTGGTGTGGTGACTTGCTTAGTCGTAGTGGAGGATATGGACGTCTGCGTTTCTTGGCTATTACTGTGCTGACTGAATCTAACATGTAGTGAAGGTGGATGCTTTTTGTTTGGGGTCTGAACTGGCTGTTCGGTGGTGATCGTGGTGGTGGTGGTGGGCTGAGGTGTGCTGCGACCTGGCGGCTCTTCAGCGTTTAACAAAAGCGATGTGTTACTGTTGAATGTAGGCTACAAGCATATCAATCGCGCAGGAATTAGGGTTAAAAAATAGAACAGAAAAAGAGAAAGAAAGATAAAGAAAAAAAAAAACATATAAGAGACACAACAAAACGCAGCAAAAACAGCAACATATAAATATTATGATAAAGAGAACAAGAAGATGCACGTTGTAAAATTAATTAATGGTTAAAAGATAGAAAAATAGAAAAACAAATTAAATGTATATGTAACGAACAGTACGTAATATATAACAGAAACAGCAACAAAAAAAGTATGGTAAAGAGAATAAGAATATGCACGAATTACAATGAAACAATACATGGTTAACAAATAAGATAAAAGAAAAGAATAATGAAACGTTCATATTAAGAACAGTACGTAATATAAGTTGAAAAGAGTAGAAAAAACGAACAATGGGTAAAAATACGAGTGTAATGAGCAGGAGAAACACACATACCACGCAGAAAAAGGGGTAGAAGAAGAAAGAAAGAGTATAAGAAAGTTGTTGAAAACAGTTATAAATTGTCACACGTTGTAAAAAACAAAATAACACGCACAAAAAGAGAGACAGCGTTCTGCTAAAACGTCTCTAAAACTACAGAAATATCACCAAACAGTTATTAAACACACACACACATATAGGACGACACGAAGAAAGTGAATGGGATAATAGAATAGAAAAAAAACGGTACAATTGAAAATATTCATTGAAAGGACTGGGGGCACCGCTCGTTGGGGCTATCCCCCTATAATAGAAAGTGTTAGAAAATGGATTAAGGGAGCGCGCGAAGCATTTTGCGCTTGCTGTGGCAGCATTGAAACTACACTACATTAGTATTAAAAAAAAACTATGGGTTGAATGTCGGACACCGCTTAAATTCGGGACAAGGGTTGTTGAAATGGTGCTTGATGCTTCAACACACCTTTCACCGAAGCGAGCGACGACAAACGAGACATGAAACAGGATGGAGATCGTTCCAATATGGAGTTACAGGGGAGTTGCGAAAAACGGCTGTGTGTACAACACTACTGCAAGCCATCAAATCGGTTCTACTTAGGTGGAGCAGGAAGAAGGACGACAAAAACGTATAAACCACGCGCGGTTCCGACCCGGGACAGGCAAACGTACCTCCGACAGTTCGACTGTTTCGCCCGTACGCACATCAACCACATCGCCATAGGCACGGCCGGCAATGCTGCACTTGTTGAACGTCATAATGTTCTGCGTCAGGGTGCCCGTTTTGTCCGAGAAGATGTACTGTATCTGGCCCAGCTCCTCGTTCAGCGTGGTGGTGCGCGCTTTCGCGTGAGTTTTCGTCTTGTCGTAGTACATCTTTTCATCCCAGTTGATAAGGAAGGATTGCGCGAACCGGATCACCTGCAACGAGAGAGAGAGAGTGTGTGTGAGAAGGGGAACCGCGTTAGGTGTGCCATGTTGATGTGGATGGGCTTTCACGGCCAGCTCGTACCTCTACCGACACGTATAAAGATATTGGCACCACTGTGTTCAGTACGATTGCGTAGGAAAAAAAGACTAGACACCCGATACTGATTGCACCTTGCAGATAATCCTTCGGGATTATCCGTTCCCATGGCAGATAAATCTAGAAGGAAAGTAGTAATGGAAAAAAGCATTTTATTAGTGTGTGTTTCGATATGAGAAAAGAGCGTTTTTTTTTTGGGGAGCGAAAGCTTACTTGAAATTTGTATCCTACTAACGCCTCCCATATTGCGGATGCAATCGTGCAGAAACCGCATATCGATAAGAGAAAGAAAACTATCTGCAAATAAGAAGAGAGAGTGAGAGAAGAAAAATATTATTAGTAAAAAAAATCTTCTAGACAGGAGATTTATGAATATTAAAATGACCGATTCACCGTTTCGTCTTTCTAAATAAACCGCTCGTGCTGAATGAATGTAAGACATTGACGATCACTTCAATCTATGACCCATTAATCTACATGGTTGCGCTAATTATTCAAGAAGCCCGTTAAAACCCATTCACCACGCAACAACTTCCGGGACAGATGTCGATTTCTATCAACAACAAATGCTTCGCATTCATCGTTCGAAACGATGATGATACGCGAGATAAATATGCTTCATTGATTGCCAACGGCAGCCAAGTGGGAGGCAAATCAACGAACGACCTGATAGTTCGCGGAATGCTGATCGATTACCGTCATTCAGAGCTCAATCGCGCGTTCGACTGCTGACAAAAAGCAGAAAAAAGGCAACTACTACTGTGCCAAAGCACGACCGCCAGCAACAACAAGGCACATAAATATCTGCATTATTTATCGTTCAGAGCGTGAGTGGAGAGCTTCTAGGCGCGCGCGCGTCACTAGCAAAACACGGACCACCCACCGGAGATGCATCACGGGGTTTACGGGTGAGATCGTTTCTGGAGTCGACGGCAGATGCCATCTACTCGATGGGGAAGAATTTTTCCATTAGCCACGTTGTTGTCGTCGTTGTCGTCGTCGCAAACATGCACAGCCTCAACCATTCTCCCACCCATTCAACCGTTTCTTCGTTGTTTGTCTACTTACTCCTATGATTATAAAATTTAATAGCCTATCGATGGTCGTCCGTTTGAATTTGGTCTTGCCCGAGTTCTGCATCAGCTTCGTGTCCTTGCCGGCAAAGATGACGACACCGTAGCACCATTGCGTGTTGCGTATGATGCACCCGCGCAGCAGGATCTTGTCGTTGTCGAGCGGGTAGCGCTGGTTCTTCCACGTGAGCGTTCCCTCGAACTTGTTCAGCAGATTGTTCGGCGGTTCGCACACGATCTCGCCGTTAAACTTCCACAGCAGATCCTCCTGCTGGCCCAGTGCGGCCGTCTCGGGCAGGCACTGCTTGATCTTGAGGTTCGTTTCCCCGTCCAGCTCGGCCGTCTCGATGAAGCACAGCCCGTTCGGTTCGCTCGACGACAGGAGCAGTATGTCCGCCGCCACGAACTGATCGTTGTCCATGCGGATAATGTCGCCGACCTGCACGCCGGACCACCGTTCGTCCACCAGCTTCCCGTGCCGGAGCGCTTTCGAGCGCCGATTGTTAACTTGCGAGTCGGACATGTGTCTTTGCTGTTTGGTGGGAAGGTAGGGTAAAGGGCACGGCACAGCGTTAGAGCGAGGGGTTTTGAGTGAGCGCGACATCCACAACATTACTTACGAAATCATCGTACGCATCCTTGATGGCAGTCAGCATGAGCACACCGATCAGTGGAATGGCGGTGGTGACGGGCGTCAGTGACGAGATCGCCGGTATCAGCTGGAGAATTAATAGACACAGAAAGTAAAAGTTGGCAAGACGTTGGAACTGCTCCAGCAGGTTCAAAGGCAGAAATGTTAATATCGAATATTTGGACGTTTTGATGTAGTTGTTCTGCGAAAAAAAGAAAGTGTAGGAAAATGGAATCAAAGAACCATGACAGAGTGTGATTCATTCATGTTGGAATACTTGTTCTGAATGAGCGAGATTAATAATTGCTGTCAATATGTGAAAAGAACCGTAGAGAGCTTAATTAACTCATTTGGGAATGAACTCTTAATGGCGAGTAGTAACTGAGCGCCAGGGAATTAATGAGTTAAAGAGTTAATCCTTTCCAGAGTTGTATCTCAATGAGTGATTTAACTTTCTGAGTCAGTCAGTAGCTCACTCAAAGAGAACTTAGCTCAATTATAAATTATTGAACTCTTTTGAACGTTAAATCTCAATTTAACACTGTACGCCGACTAGTAAGACACTTGCTGGTTATTAAACCTTTCATAAGTAAAATAACTCTTTAGAGAGTAAAAAGTGATTTAGATTAGATAATTAAATCATTAATCATCTTACATTCGTACTTGAAGTCTTGTTGTATGTATTAGCTCTCGACGACGACAAGTAACTCACTCGCAGTGAGTTACACCGTTAAAAGAGTTGAATAACTCTTTTGAGAGTTTAACCTCAATGAAACGATCTAACTCTCCCGATTAGTTCTTTTAATACGGTTCATTCGTGAGTTAAATAACTCTTTCGAGAGTTCAATCTCGATGCTTCAGTTCTTTCGGATCACTAGCTATACTCAGTAATAGTAGATTTTTTCGTGAATCATAGAGAGTGACCTCATCAGCCTAACTCATTCACTTGGACTCAATTCTCGCTACTGAGTGCTTATTTTCATATTTACTAACGGCAGCAAAAGCTACCGCCTGTGGACAATGTGGTACTTACAGCGTATTTGAATTGTGTATTGTATTCTCGATCGTTGGCTCGTATTCGTCGCTCATTTTCTATAAAAAAAGATAAACACAGCATTAGAAACTAATTTACGAATGCCTGTACGTCATCGATTAAAGCAAAACTGGATGCGTGTATGAATTCTATGAATTAAAACGAAATTAAACAAGGTAAATCACGGTTTTTCGTTAGTGAAGTTAGAACTTGTTATGCAGAAAGCTCGTACCATGATGAGTGCGATGCGATGAGTGACTAATGAGATGA
Organism: Anopheles arabiensis; assembly: GCF_016920715.1. Taxonomy (NCBI): domain Eukaryota; kingdom Metazoa; phylum Arthropoda; class Insecta; order Diptera; family Culicidae; genus Anopheles; species Anopheles arabiensis. The sequence continues at coordinate 20,516,035 of NC_053517.1, forward strand.
ATCACACAAACACAGCGCAGGCTTAAGTCGATATGATTGATGCGGGAAGCGAGTTAGAGTGAAAGGCAATGGAAGCGAGTTAGTGGTGCATAAATGGTGCATTGAACACTGACACAACAAACGGAGTGCGGAGTTCATGAAAGGTAGTGCTGCCGTGCAAGCGCAAGCATGCTGGGTGGTGTTTGGGTACCCCCGGTGAGTGGATGACCAGAATGAGCAAGATGAAGCCAGATGAGGTGTGTCTGTGTGTGTAGGTGGGCATGCTCAATTTTACCCCCAAAAATCGACCGCAGTCGGCTGGCTCCGTTCGATATGTAAGATTGTCCCCGATCGAAGGATGACTTCGTTTCGCTTCGGTGGATCATCACCGGGACCGGTTTGCCGCCCGGCGGCTTGTTGGTGTTCCACATGCCCAGCCTCCCCAGCACCGACACGATCGAGGCCCGCAAACCGTGCTGCGGTGCGGCATGCTGATGATGGCCACCCGTTCCCGACCCACCACCACCACCACCACCGAGACAGCCGGCCATCATACCGTCGTCGTCCGTGCCCCTGTCGTCCAGTGCGTCCAGGCCGCTGCTACCGTAACTCCCGTCATCGTCCGCCCCATCACCGTCGTCGTCGTCGTGGTGCAGTCGACCCCCGCCACCGCTGCGTCGTGAGCGTCGCCCCGTCGCGCCGAGACTTTCGCAACTTTCCAGCACCGGTGCATCGTCCAGCGTGTTGGAGCTGTCCTGCACGTGATAGTCGGCATCGATCGTGCCGCCCCGCCCGTACCCGCCATCGTCCCCGCCGCCATCGTCGTGCTGGTGCTCACCGGGGCTCGAGTAGAAGCTGACGTTCGGCTCGGACCGCTGCGGATGGAGCGGCCGGCTGCTCGCCGCTAGATTGTACAGGCTGCCGCAGCTCTGCGAGTTCGACTTGCGCCGCGTGCTGGTGCGATGGTGCCGGCGAAACCGTTTCCGCTTGGGCGGCGAGCCGGTTCGTGGCATCATCATGCTTCGATCGTCGCCCGACGCTTCGGTACCTGCTCTCGCGGTGGAGCTACTGCCGGCCAGGACGATCTCATGATGGTGCTGCTGCGGGTGCTGCTGCTGCTGTCGACGGACGATCGTCGCGGTGGGCAGTCGGCGGCAGCCGCGAACCGTACGCGTACCGTACGGTCGACCGGCGAGATCCTGCTGCTCATCGTCGTCATCGCTCGAGTCCTGTCGGATCTCGAGGATTTCCAGCTCGACCGAATCGGTGGTGGCGTGCGAGATAGGCATGCTCGCGTGGTCTCGATCACGGGCACGATCACTATAACCGCTGCTGCTGGTGGTGCTGCTGCTGCTGTACCGTGGTGGGACGGCAACCGTCTACCATCGTACCACCGCGGGGTGCTGAATGAGCGTGTGGCGTGTGGCGTCACCCTTCGGTCTTCGGACACTAGACTAGCAGACACTTTAGACTTTTCGCTGCGATTGATCACAGTCACGGTCCGGGCATATTGCCCCGCCTTTTAGTGCATCGTAACCGTTACAAACTTGGCGCTGGTGTGCTTTTGTAGTCTTCCCTTCACTTCTGCATCTAAGCAACCATCGTATAGCAGCAACACGAGAACCAATTTTACACGTCAATTAAATCACTTGCCACCAGTACCAGCTCTTCGTCTATATTGCACTGACACACACACATACGCGCCTGGAACGGGTGAGAGGAGAAGGACACACACGCACACACACACACACATATTCATAAGAAATGCAGAATCACTTTGATTATTACCCAATCAAAAACCCATCCATTCATCGATCTATTCAGCGCGTTCCAAAGGTTCGTCGCCTGCTTCGAGCGTGGGTCATCCCATCCTCCGGAGGGGTCGTCTCCGTGTCGCTAGAGGTCAAGCACACACAACGCCACGGTCCACGAGGGCGGAGGCGAACGATACTTTATTTCAACTGACAACCCCCCCCCCCTCTTCTGTTTCCCGCTGGCGCCAGTCATTGTTTAATTGGCTTAATTAAAGAGAAATCCGTAATGGGGCGTTGAAAATTGACAATTTGTCCCCGGGAGTGCCGGGAGCGCCGTCTGGCGTCAACGGACTTGTCTGATGTCACGACGGCCGGCGGCAGGTGTCAAAAAGGGCAACCCGGGGGGCAGAGCACTTTCTTCCAACAATCAACCCCTCGCAATGGATTGATGTTTGGAAGTGGGATGGATGGATGTCGAAGAGCTTCCTTCTCCGTTTCCAAGGTAACGACGAACCCCCGGGATTGCAATCTCAGTTGTTTTTGCGAGGAGCAGCAAAGTTGATGGTGTTTTAGGGCATTGTTTCTCGGAACGGGGCGGCTATATTTGGAATGGTTGTTTCGCAGGCTTGCGCTCCACTTGTTTTGAACCAATATTGTCTATTGAAGCATTCCGAAGCATCTTTAAGTTCGTTCACGGCCGGGTACAACAACCAGTGCTGCAAAATGTCATGACTATCACGAGATTTTCACCAACGAAAACAATCAACATATCCGTGGTAGCTTGATGTTCATTGTTGATGGTCAATAAAAGTGCTTCATGACATGCTGAACACGACATGTGAATTCTTGAGTCCAACGCGATACTCTGACTGACAAGCTTAGCTTACTGCCCGCATAAGCATAATCATGACTATTGCTGGCTGTGTACTGTGCTGCCAAATATCACTGTTTCAGTCACCAACGCTCATGACTGAAACGAACATCAAATCAGCTCACGTACACAAGTGCGATGATCAGACGCAAGATGAACATAGTCGTTGTGACGTGTGACCAGATTGGTGACATTGCAGCAACCACCTCTTGGTCGGTCACTTTGACGTGACTTTGTTTATCTGTGATCAATTTCGAAATGTCACTGATTCTATCACGAGCACTCGTGATTGAAATGAAATTCATTTCGGTTCACGTACACATGTGCGATGATCAGAAGTAAGACGCACATGGTCGTTGTGACGTCTGATCTGATTGATGATATTTTGGTAACCAACTCCTGGTCAATCAGTTTGTCGTGATTTTTTGGTATTTTATTATCGCGATAGACTTAGAATATACATGGCGCGGGCGAGTGGTGTAGCTCAGTTTACCCAGTCAACCTGCTTGTTTTTTGTTAAAAAAACATAAAAAACAAGTTGAATTGTGCTCAATTTTATTTTTATTTTAGTTTGGCATTAATCTGGCTGGAACAAACTGGATAATTTGATTCTATTTGGTGCAGCAGTATTATTGCGCTAGGCAAGTAGCTCTGTTTGCAAAATTGGGCTACTTTCTGTCACGCGCGACGCTGCCGCCCTATGTCTTTTTGAACGGTAACGGAAAGACATCACTATGGAATAGTTTGGATTATTTCGTCAAAATTTTTTATTGTTCAATAGCATTTTATCTACACAATTTGATACATTATGTATGCCTGTGATTGTATTAACTGTTGGTTTTTACAATAACGAAATAATATGATCCAGTTTATACAAAAGTTGAAATTTATAAAAAATATAAATTTGACATTAATTAAATCGAAATTTTGACGAGTAGACTTTAATTCTGTCCCATCGTTGAAACGGTAGCATCCTTTTGATGTAGTCGAACACTTCGCTGTTATCATTCATGTGGATTGGAAGTCCGTTATTGCGTGCCAAATTTTACTCTAAATTAAAAAAAAAAAACAAAAACAAAATGGAAGCCTCGGGAAGTGGTAGTGGACAGCCGAAGCGGAAAACGTATGCGAAGCGGAAAACGTATGCGTCTACTGCTTGGAAGTTATTGAAGCAGGTTGAAGATCGACTTGTGTGCAACATCGATCCACAAAATGGCTGCCAGTATGAGCAGGCGCATTATGAAGGAGGCAACTTCATACGCCATTTCCGGCTATGCCACGAAGAGCTGGCTCGGCTTCATGGGTTTTTCGACAAAGAAAACGAGCCACCCAAGCGCAAAAAAGTGATCGCTAAAAGATATGTTGCGATTGACCACGAAACTATGTTTCATGCTAGCGTTGATCTAGTCACAGTAAACAACCTCCCCTATAGTTGTTTCGAATGGCCTGCTTTCCGGAAGGTTTGGGGTGCGTGTTGTGATGCACTAGGCATAGTTATAAATCGCGAGAACATTAAAACACACGTCCGAGCGGTTGTGTCACGTGTAGTGGATAGTCTCGCCAACGAAATGCGCGAGAAACTTATATGTTTGAAGGTGGATTCCGCTGTACGTTATAACAGGCATGTACTAGGAGTGAATGCCCAATACGAGCTGGACGGTATAATGGTGTGTCGTACCTTGGGTAAGTAAGTCGATTAACAAAAAATGTGCATATATATATATATATATATATATATATATATATATATATATATATATATATATATATATATATATATATATATATATATATATATATATATATATATATATATATATATATAAACATATCTACACACATATATATATATATATACATATCTACACATATATATATATATGTTTATATATATATATATATATATATATATATATATATATATATATATATATATATATATATATATATATATATCTCTCTAAAGGTTCTGTTTAACTATAATTTTGTTATGTTATCATTGTTATTGTTATTTTACAGCAATGCTAGAAGTCAACGAAAGCCAGACCGCCAAATTCATTAAAAACAGAATCCTAGATGTGTTAAAACGCTACAAATTAAAGTTGGAACAGATTTTTTCGATTACAACCGACAATGGCGCAAATATGCTAGCAGCTGCCAAACAATTGCAACAACAGTTTGTTGCGGTTCAGGCGCAATTTCATGGGATGATCGACGATGAGGACACTACAGCTGAAGATAGCTTCATGGAAGCCTTAATGGGAGAGCTTTTTGAACAATTTACCATAACACGTTGTTCCATTCATACACTGCAGTTAGCTTTAAATGATGTTGTGAGAAATGAAGATGACTTCATTAGAACAATCACTAACATTGTGAAGCAATCGAGGAAAGTAAAATATAATCCCTTTTTCGACTGCCACAAGGAAAAGCGTCCTCCGCTGTGGTCGCCTACGCGTTGGGGTGGAAAATATAAAATGGTGCGGTTCATAGGCAAACGCGAGCAGTTTTTTACGACACTTGGAGAGCAGTACCCCGAACTAGGTAATTTTGTTAAATGTACTTTACCAAAATTAAAACTTTACCAAAATCACACTAAACACATCTGTCCACTTCGGATAGAAAACATTCTTCTTTACCACAACCAAAAATTGCACAGTTAATCTAGATCTTGAACACACACTACATACATTCAGCTGCACATCTGTTCACTTCGGATACAATCATTCATGTTTTCGTCATGCAGTGTAGTTCACTCTCTTACAAATAGTACCAACAATGTTACCCATCCCATCGATCATTTCAGAATTTTCCTTCTTCCTCGTGGTTTAAACCATTATCTATCCATTACAATTATTGAAATGTTATTATTTGTATTATGCCTTATATTTATTCAGATGTTAATTAGCAAAAATTCTAACTCTACTTTTTATTCCTACCCAGTGATTGATGATGAGTCATGGACCATAATTAAAGAATACGAGGAGGCCTTCAGACCTTTCTACAAGGTAACCAAGCTGATGCAAACTTTGCATCAGCCGTTTTCGAGTTCTACATCCAATGGCTAAATGGTGTTCGTGAACTAAAACTTTTGAAAAACAATCGGTTTGTGACACCGTTATCAAACGGTTTGATGAACCGGTTGAACCTCCTAAAAGACAGCCAATTATTCCGAGCCGCATTGTATTTGGATCCTAGATTCAATTTCTTGGATTCTAAAGTATTCAGTCTTGAGGAAAAGGAATCAACCCAGGTAAGGATGTAAGGAGACCGTCATACCGCTTTTTATATTGTTATGAATGTCTTCTGACAATAATATGTCCTAAGGACAACACATTTCACCAGTTAGATAAAAACTTCATTATTAACAAAGTATTGTTATTATCATTTTTCTACAGGAGTATTTGATGCGAATTTGGGAGAGAGTCCATGCGCTTTGCTCTGCTAATAATGCACCGTTTGAACTATCACCAGATAATTCCATCAATGAATCTGCAGCATCCGTAGTAGAGGATTTGGACGATTTCCTTACCGATATGTACGGTGGCACGCTGAGCACATTGACACATAACTCTAAAACTGTAGATAGTATTCGGCAGCAGATCAAAATGCTGGAAATTGAGCCTCGACAACCACACACGTGCGATGTATGGAAGCACTGGTTGGCCAGAAAGGCATCACACCCGGAGCTTTTTGCTGTGGCTATGGTGGTGCTTTCTGCGCCGTCAAACCAAGCATCGGTCGAAAGAGCGTTTAGCGCTTTGGCTCTTGTGCTTACGAGCCATCGAACTGGCATGGCTGATGATCTGTTGGAGAATACGTTGTTGGTTAAACTTAACCAGCCCATCGTTGAGAAAGTAATGCCAACGCTTTATCCTTGGAAGGACTTCAAGGAAAATATTAACCAATAATAGTGATCGAATTGATACCAGTTAGTATGACTAATTTATATGAACTCATGTGTATATAGTTATGAATATTTTAGCTTTATAGTTAGCACTTTATCAATATTTTATTAGCTTTCATGCCACCATTGAATTTTTACTGAAAAGTAGTATAGACTGTTATGAATTTTGATGTGTATATATTTATGAATTATATAGCTTTACTTAGTACTTTACCTTTTCCAGAGCGTTAGTACTCTACCAGTACCAGTTTATTAGTTTTGAAAACCTGAATTTCTATTTATTAGTATTACTAACTGTTATGAATTTAGATGTGTATTATTTCGTATGGTTATTGGTAGCTATTATACGAACTGATCTCTTATGTTGCACTATTTAAATAAAGAGAGATGAACTACAGACACATAATATAAGTATTGCTCATTTTTTGTTAACGTTTGATAGTAGTTTATAATCACCATTACTTCTGGATTTTTTTCTTTTCCACAGCTCAAAAAGTGATGTACATAATATAAGCAATTTAGCTCCCTAATTTGAAATTCCACCTTTTAACCTTCACCTGTATTATCCTGGACAGATATATTTTTCATTTAAATAATTAACTTGTTTGGATTACGTCCAAAAGTTTTACTTCACATCCTAGGAATGCTTTTAATTCAGTATACCAAAAATTGGGTTTCAGCATTTTTTTACACTATACGCTCGGTAATAAGTACCTTTCTAATCCACATGCTCGATAATCTGCACTCAATCAAGTGCGGATTACCGAGCGTATACTGTACAGGCGGTCACTTGATGAATTATTTGATATGATTCTCACTGAATATAACAATTTTAAATTTTTTGAAATAGTTTTTAACATTCGATCGAAACGGAAATTATTTGGCAATTTACAATTGATGTGTCAAATCAGTACAATTTGCTCAAAGCACTGTCAAATTTAGAAAACCGTGTATCTCCGAATCCGCGTATAAGAGGTACCGTGTATCTCGGGGACCGCCTGTACTGATCTACAGGCTGTTCCCGAGATACGCTATTAATGTGGACAGAAAAGAAACTTCATATCTCGATTTTCTGCGTAAGGGCGGTGGCAACGGTGATCGGATGCGATTTTATCGGATGAGATTTATATGGGATTTGACAGATAACGTCAGACGTGCGATTTCGTCGTCCGACGTTATCCGTCAAATCCCATATAAAAATTTGACAGGCCGTCCGATAAAATCGCATGCGAAAAAGCGTTGCCACCGCCCTAAGTCAAATCACGCGTCCTGTCAAAAAGTGATGTTTAAAATTGGTTATTAAAAACTGCTATGCAACCACTTGGTCTGCATACACTTTGATTCTAGATTTCACCACCTAATCTCTTTAATGCACCTTGCGGTAAATGTAAACAACACCTTGTTTTGTCATTTTTTTCTGCAGGTACTCGAATCTAATTCTAGCTTTGAGGCTAGAATAATCTAGACTGAAAATTGCAGGCTATTTATTTGTGTGGTTTTGTATGGAGTGTTTACATGATTTCAGCCTCCAACTTTCAAACTCCATACAAAAAGCTGACTAGAATCGTGATGGACCCCATTTCTGGATTTATAGCGGTTTCAATGTGTTATCAAAAATGCAATTTATACTGAACTTGAAGCGAATTGTAGTTGTTTGACATTTGATCTGTCTAATTAAGAAACCCGCGTATCTCCGAATGCTTGTATGTCGAGAACCGCGTAACTCGGGAACAGACTATATGCGAATTCGCAATAAGCGATTCCTATAAATTTGACAGCTTCATGTGTTTTTTTTTAAAAAAATTAAACATTATGATTATTATGATTTGTATTGCTCCCGATGAGCGACAGCGTGGGCGGCATCTGTCAATCTCTGCTAACAGGCCATGTAGTTTTGTTCTGTTAATCTCTGCCAACAGGCCATAACTTGTTTTTTTTTTAAACCAGATTTTATCTTTCCTTTTTGACAGGACTAGTAACATGACGAATACATAAAACATTCTCAAAATCTTAATTATCTTTACTTAAAGTTCTTCAAACATTTGAAATGCTGTTTGGATATTGCTTGTAAGCTTAATCCTATCTAGAGCATCAAATAATAAACTGCAATCAAACGTTAACAAATAAAGGCCTTATGAGACGGAGGAAACTACTGTATTTCGGTTTTGGAATGTATCCTTCAAACAGGGCTTGACAGATAGATGCCAGTCGGAAAATCGGAATTCGGTATTCTCAATTCCGATTTGCTCGAAAGTGGATTTTTACTGTCAATGTCGGTGGAGCGTATTGAATTTATTGATAACGAACACAACGAATGATTCTTACGGATGAAGCCAAAAAAAATCAATAAATCAAATAATAAATGTGAAAGGTGACAACAAGAGAGTTTTTTGTGTGCCAAAGTCTAGGATTGACAGATAAATGCCAAAAGAGAAATGACAGTATTTTCCTCCGTCTTATAAGGCCGTAATGAGCAATACTTATATTATGTGTCTGTAGTTCATCTCTCTTTATTTAAATAGTGCAACATAAGAGATCAGTTCGTATAATAGCTACCAATAACCATACGAAATAATACACATCTAAATTCATAACAGTTAGTAATACTAATAAATAGAAATTCAGGTTTTCAAAACTAATAAACTGGTACTGGTAGAGTACTAACGCTCTGGAAAAGGTAAAGTACTAAGTAAAGCTATATAATTCATAAATATATACACATCAAAATTCATAACAGTCTATACTACTTTTCAGTAAAAATTCAATGGTGGCATGAAAGCTAATAAAATATTGATAAAGTGCTAACTATAAAGCTAAAATATTCATAACTATATACACATGAGTTCATATAAATTAGTCATACTAACTGGTATCAATTCGATCACTATTATTGGTTAATATTTTCCTTGAAGTCCTTCCAAGGATAAAGCGTTGGCATTACTTTCTCAACGATGGGCTGGTTAAGTTTAACCAACAACGTATTCTCCAACAGATCATCAGCCATGCCAGTTCGATGGCTCGTAAGCACAAGAGCCAAAGCGCTAAACGCTCTTTCGACCGATGCTTGGTTTGACGGCGCAGAAAGCACCACCATAGCCACAGCAAAAAGCTCCGGGTGTGATGCCTTTCTGGCCAACCAGTGCTTCCATACATCGCACGTGTGTGGTTGTCGAGGCTCAATTTCCAGCATTTTGATCTGCTGCCGAATACTATCTACAGTTTTAGAGTTATGTGTCAATGTGCTCAGCGTGCCACCGTACATATCGGTAAGGAAATCGTCCAAATCCTCTACTACGGATGCTGCAGATTCATTGATGGAATTATCTGGTGATAGTTCAAACGGTGCATTATTAGCAGAGCAAAGCGCATGGACTCTCTCCCAAATTCGCATCAAATACTCCTGTAGAAAAATGATAATAACAATACTTTGTTAATAATGAAGTTTTTATCTAACTGGTGAAATGTGTTGTCCTTAGGACATATTATTGTCAGAAGACATTCATAACAATATAAAAAGCGGTATGACGGTCTCCTTACATCCTTACCTGGGTTGATTCCTTTTCCTCAAGACTGAATACTTTAGAATCCAAGAAATTGAATCTAGGATCCAAATACAATGCGGCTCGGAATAATTGGCTGTCTTTTAGGAGGTTCAACCGGTTCATCAAACCGTTTGATAACGGTGTCACAAACCGATTGTTTTTCAAAAGTTTTAGTTCACGAACACCATTTAGCCATTGGATGTAGAACTCCGAAAACGGCTGATGCAAAGTTTGCATCAGCTTGGTTACCTGTAGAAAGGTCTGAAGGCCTCCTCGTATTCTTTAATTATGGTCCATGACTCATCATCAATCACTGGGTAGGAATAAAAAGTAGAGTTAGAATTTTTGCTAATTAACATCTGAATAAATATAAGGCATAATACAAATAATAACATTTCAATAATTGTAATGGATAGATAATGGTTTAAACCACGAGGAAGAAGGAAAATTCTGAAATGATCGATGGGATGGGTAACATTGTTGGTACTATTTGTAAGAGAGTGAACTACACTGCATGACGAAAACATGAATGATTGTATCCGAAGTGAACAGATGTGCAGCTGAATGTATGTAGTGTGTGTTCAAGATCTAGATTAACTGTGCAATTTTTGGTTGTGGTAAAGAAGAATGTTTTCTATCCGAAGTGGACAGATGTGTTTAGTGTGATTTTGGTAAAGTTTTAATTTTGGTAAAGTACATTTAACAAAATTACCTAGTTCGGGGTACTGCTCTCCAAGTGTCGTAAAAACTGCTCGCGTTTGCCTATGAACCGCACCATTTTATATTTTCCACCCCAACGCGTAGGCGACCACAGCGGAGGACGCTTTTCCTTGTGGCAGTCGAAAAAGGGATTATATTTTACTTTCCTCGATTGCTTCACAATGTTAGTGATTGTTCTAATGAAGTCATCTTCATTTCTCACAACATCATTTAAAGCTAACTGCAGTGTATGAATGGAACAACGTGTTATGGTAAATTGTTCAAAAGCTCTCCCATTAAGGCTTCCATGAAGCTATCTTCAGCTGTAGTGTCCTCATCGTCGATCATCCCATGAAATTGCGCCTGAACCGCAACAAACTGTTGTTGCAATTGTTTGGCAGCTGCTAGCATATTTGCGCCATTGTCGGTTGTAATCGAAAAATCTGTTCCAACTTTAATTTGTAGCGTTTTAACACATCTAGGATTCTGTTTTTAATGAATTTGGCGGTCTGGCTTTCGTTGACTTCTAGCATTGCTGTAAAATAACAATAACAATGATAACATAACAAAATTATAGTTAAACAGAACCTTTAGAGAGATATATATATATATATATATATATATATATATATATATATAAACATATATATATATATGTGTAGATATGTATATATATATATATATATGTGTGTAGATATGTTTATATATATATATATATATATATATATATATATATATATATATATATATATATATATATATATATATATATATATATATATATATATATATATATATATATATATATATATATATATATATATATATGCACATTTTTGTTAATCGACTTACTTACCCAAGGTACGACACACCATTATACCGTCCAGCTCGTATTGGGCATTCACTCCTAGTACATGCCTGTTATAACGTACAGCGGAATCCACCTTCAAACATATAAGTTTCTCGCGCATTTCGTTGGCGAGACTATCCACTACACGTGACACAACCGCTCGGACGTGTGTTTTAATGTTCTCGCGATTTATAACTATGCCTAGTGCATCACAACACGCACCCCAAACCTTCCGGAAAGCAGGCCATTCGAAACAACTATAGGGGAGGTTGTTTACTGTGACTAGATCAACGCTAGCATGAAACATAGTTTCGTGGTCAATCGCAACATATCTTTTAGCGATCACTTTTTTGCGCTTGGGGGCTCGTTTTCTTTGTCGAAAAACCCATGAAGCCGAGCCAGCTCTTCGTGGCATAGCCGGAAATGGCGTATGAAGTTGCCTCCTTCATAATGCGCCTGCTCATACTGGCAGCCATTTTGTGGATCGATGTTGCACACAAGTCGATCTTCAACCTGCTTCAATAACTTCCAAGCAGTAGACGCATACGTTTTCCGCTTCGCATACGTTTTCCGCTTCGGCTGTCCACTACCACTTCCCGAGGCTTCCATTTTGTTTTTGTTTTTTTTTTTAATTTAGAGTAAAATTTGGCACGCAATAACGGACTTCCAATCCACATGAATGATAACAGCGAAGTGTTCGACTACATCAAAAGGATGCTACCGTTTCAACGATGGGACAGAATTAAAGTCTACTCGTCAAAATTTCGATTTAATTAATGTCAAATTTATATTTTTTATAAATTTCAACTTTTGTATAAACTGGATCATATTATTTCGTTATTGTAAAAACCAACAGTTAATACAATCACAGGCATACATAATGTATCAAATTGTGTAGATAAAATGCTATTGAACAATAAAAAATTTTGACGAAATAATCCAAACTATTCCATAGTGATGTCTTTCCGTTACCGTTCAAAAAGACATAGGGCGGCAGCGTCGCGCGTGACAGAAAGTAGCCCAATTTTGCAAACAGAGCTACTTGCCTAGCGCAATAATACTGCTGCACCAAATAGAATCAAATTATCCAGTTTGTTCCAGCCAGATTAATGCCAAACTAAAATAAAAATAAAATTGAGCACAATTCAACTTGTTTTTTATGTTTTTTTAACAAAAAACAAGCAGGTTGACTGGGTAAACTGAGCTACACCACTCGCCCGCGCCATGTATATTCTAAGTCTATCGCGATAATAAAATACCAAAAAATCACGACAAACTGATTGACCAGGAGTTGGTTACCAAAATATCATCAATCAGATCAGACGTCACAACGACCATGTGCGTCTTACTTCTGATCATCGCACATGTGTACGTGAACCGAAATGAATTTCATTTCAATCACGAGTGCTCGTGATAGAATCAGTGACATTTCGAAATTGATCACAGATAAACAAAGTCACGTCAAAGTGACCGACCAAGAGGTGGTTGCTGCAATGTCACCAATCTGGTCACACGTCACAACGACTATGTTCATCTTGCGTCTGATCATCGCACTTGTGTACGTGAGCTGATTTGATGTTCGTTTCAGTCATGAGCGTTGGTGACTGAAACAGTGATATTTTACAGTGCTGCTCCCGGTCCAGAAAATTTCATAACAGTGATTGACTAAAAGTTTATTCCCAAATTGTCATCAATCGTATCACTCGTTACAACCACTTGAGAATTTCACCTGTGATAATCGCAATTGAGTACGTGACGCTGTCAAGGTTTTTGATTCACTCAGTTTTTTTGTGATATTGATGGTGACATTTTGCAGCACTGACAACAACAACAACTACTACGGTCGTTTTCTTGGCTCAACGCCACAAGGAAGCGTTGCAATGTGTCAAACGCGCAACACTGCAGACTGTTTGCCCAACCACCCACACCCACCCACACTGCAGCAGTACTTTGTTTGACCTTCTCCACTCCCCATTACGTCCTCTCTGCGAGAAGTGAGCAATAAAAAAGCCGCACACACAAAGCTGTTCGTATCGTTTTTAGAGGGGGGGGGGGGGGGAGCGCATCACCCGGTTGGGGAGGGTTGGTTGGTGGGTCGTTAAAAAATGACTGTTTTGAAAATGATTTCACCAAAGCCCCGCGTTAGGGGAAGGGCAAAAGATAAACGTCCGATGCAATCACAGAACCCTACTCCTACCCCCCCTCCCTTACCCTCCCATACAGTACAAGTGCAGTTTGAACGTTTGCGGCAAGAATGTTAACTTCCCACCCACAGCAATTGCCGATTAGAGAAGGGAGAAGGTCTGTGTACTAGTGATGGGTAAGGTTAGCAAAAATCCAGAGTCGACTCCGATCCGATTCCGATCCGACTCTGAAAACTTCCGAGCCGATTCCGGAAGGTAGGTACGTCCAGCATAATCCGGAGTTGTCCGGAGTCATTCGGAATCATCCGGAGTCATCTGGAATTGTCCGGAGTCATCTACAGTCATTCGGAGTTTTCGGGAATTATCCAGAGTCGTCAAGAGTCGCCCAGATTCTTCTGGTATCATCTAGAGTCGTCCGGAGTTATCCGGAGTCATTCGAAGTCATCCGGAGTCATTCGAAGTTGTCCAGAGTCATTCGGAGTCGTCCGGGGTCATCCAGAGTCATTTGGAGTCATCCGGAGTCATCTGGAGTCATCCAGAATTATCTGGAATTGTCCGGAGTCATCCGGAGTGATCTGGAGTCATTCGGAGTCATTTGGAATCGTCCGAAGTCGTCAAGAGACGTCCAGAATCTTCGGGAATCATTCAGAGTCCTTCGAAGTCACTCAAAGTCGTTCGTAGTCGTTAACCGGAGCCATCCGGAGTCATCTAGAGTTAACCGGAGTCATCCGAAGTCGTCCGGAGTCATCTGAAGCCATCTGGAGTCATTCGGAGTCTTTTTGAGTCATCCGTAGTCATTCAGAGTCATTCGGAGTCGTCCGGAGGCATTCAGAGTCGTCCGGGGTCATCCGGAGTCATTTGGAGTCATCCGGAGTCATCCGGAGTCATTCGAAGTTGTCCAGAGTCATTCGGAGTCGTCCGGGGTCATCCGGAGTCATTTGGAGTCACCCGGAGTTATCTGGAATTGTCCGGAGTCATCCGGAATGATCTGGAGTCATCGGGGGTCATCTGGAATCGTCCGGAATCGTGAAGAGCCGTCCAGAATCTTCGGGAATCTTCCAGAGTCGTTCGAAGTCACCCATAGTCGTTCGGAGTCGTTAACCGGAGTCGTCCAGAGTCATCTAGAGTAGTCTGGAGTCATACGAAGCCGTCCGGAATCATCTGAAGCCGTTCGGAATCATCCGAAGTGGTCTGGAGTCGTCAGGGGTCGTGCCGAGTAGCCCGGAGATGGCCGATGCAATGTTTTTGTAGTCAAACCCTTCTCCGAACCCGACTCTTGCTAACTCCAGTCGACTCAAACCGCTATTCTTAAAAAAAAGGTCGGTTTAAGAAGTGCACGCGCAAAGCGAAAGAGGAAAAAAGGAAATGCCTCTGACCGATTCTGGCTCCTGCTGACTTCGGACGATTCCGGACGACTCCGACTCCGGGCGGAACTAGTAATTCCGATTTTAGCGGAGTCGGAATCGGACAAATAATGGGAGTCGTCGGTAAAGTCCAGACACCACATCACTAGTCTCTACTAGCACTCGTTAGAAGGGTTTTACGAAGAGCGAGGGGTTGGAAAATTCAACGCAAGCAAATAAAGGTGTAGTAGGAGGAGTGTCAGTGGTAAAGAGTGCGTGTCATTTTCATGCCGAGCGGGTCGGTAGGGTGTAATGGTACACTGCCTATCCCACGCCCCATCCTCTCTACCAGCGCACGAAGGGAACGCTCTTTTTGCTGCACGAAGCACACCCCTCCCTCCTCCAGAGAGGTCATCGTGAGGTTATGCCGACAAGAAGGAGAGTTAATGATAATAAGCCGCTCAGCCGGTCGTTCTGTGGGACAGAACAGAGGGTCGCGGTAAGGTTAAGTGGTGCACACCGGTTAAACCCTCCACTCGATACTTGTATTGAACAGAGGCTACAACACAGAGTATGTGCAATGGGGATTGCACAGTGTACATTAAATGGCAATTGCTCGAGCACTTAGAAGCCATGCGGTGAAAACATTTTTACATCCCTGTAACTGACACACAGCTTCCATGCCGGGCGTTGCTGACAATTGGGTCAACTCACGACCCACACAAACAGCTACAACCGCCCAAGAGGAAGGCTACATCCTGTCCGGAGCAGCAGGGAGACGGTGGTTTAATTGCCGGAAACGGGTTGATTGCGTTACGCCAGCACATCCTTGCAGCACAGAAGGAGCGCGTCTACGCTGGTTCGTCTGCCTCCTTCGAGAGTGTATGTGTGTGTGACCACATGCCGATCGATTTAATAACACACACACAAACAGGGAGGGGGGACAAGGTGGTTGGTGTGCTGTGAACCAACAACGTCAACACTTACGGTCCGCTTGGCCCGTGCCGTGCAGTTAGAGGCACTGCAAACGAACGCGTTTGGTCACAAAACGCTGTGTGTTTCAATGCTTTGGGGCTTACGCTAAAAGAAGAACTAGAAGATGGCTTAGGGATTAATTGAAACCTTTCACTGAAGCACTCCCCGCATGGCCTACTAGTGCACTGGCCGCAGGAGGCTCCCTGGATTGGATTTATGGGCAAATGTATCTGCTCTACCATTGCTTCTTCCTCTCTCTTTCTCTCTCACACACACATACAGAAATGAAACGATGAGAGGATAAGGGGAGAAGATGCAAAAAGAAATAGGAAAAGAAAGGACCATCATGGATGCCTCCCACCCCCCACCAAACACATCTTATTTTCCTGCTTAAGGTGCAGCTACTCTGCTGCACACATCTTTTCCCGTCGATGACTCACATGGCAAATCTGGCTGGAGCCCCACACGCACACAAATACACACACACACACACACACACACACCGAGATTTATGGTTGGTTGTATCGCGTCCTTCGCGGATTTTCCAACCGGATGTAACCAAACACCTTCCCCCACCCTTCCCTCTCTCTCTTCCTTCACGTGTCACAGTGTCACAGATAAAGTGTTGCGGAACATGCGGAAGGACACACACACAACGCAGCCGGACGGACACACGCGGTATTTGGACGGGCGCGCACACTTTTCACACGCCGACGACCCTGACGACTGCCTTCCTTTTCGACACAAAACACACACGCACGCATCTGTCACACACGCGACAGACACACACACACACTGCAGGGGCCCACACTCCACGGTGGGTGGAGGAGGCGCCAGGAGACCGACCAACCGACCGACCGACCCAGGGCGTACTTAGATTGTGTATTGGAAAAGTACCACACACCGTCGCCGTCGCTAGGGAAAAAGGTGTCGTCGATGTCTGAAGGGGGAGGGGGGGGTGATGCGGTTGGAGACCCGGTGTGTAGAGGGGAAGCAGGGGCACAAGCTTTCGATCGATTTTCTTCCTCCAAATGACAGGGGGGGAAGAAAAAGACAGGGCGGCGGCATAGGGGAGGAGTTGGGGATTAATGCTTTCTTTGCGCCTTCGTGCTAATATCTTCGTGTTCGCGTTGGAGACACCTTGTGTTGGGTGGAGTTGGAGAACGATCAAAACCAGCAACAAAAAAGAACCTCCAACAATCGTCACATTTTCACCATCGCACGCAGCCTGTGGTGTGTAGTAACTTTTACTTCTGTATTCACACACATGGAGACACACAAATACACACACAAACACACACACACACGCTCCACAGACGCACGCACGAACGCACGAGCGTATTGTGCAACGCCGATCTAATCAAGGCGCTTTTTTGTTGTTACTTCTGCCTCTTTCTTCAACTTTCGTTACCGCGGTTTCACTTCCCCCCCTCCTCCCCTTCTCCCCCACACAAAAAGTGTGTGGAGCAGCACGGACCCCTCCCAACCCCATCTAACGGTTGTGTGGTTGCGGTACGGTACGCACTTTTACGGGCCAGTGCGCCTCTGGAGGTTCACGTGCTTTTTTTTCCTTTCCCCGCTGGCACAACCACACACACTGAGCACATTCCCGTTCTGTTCCGCGTATCGATTCAAACGACGGCGACGCCGTTCACCCGAGCTTTCCACGCGCGCGTGTGCTTTACCCCCTGGGGCAGTGGTGGGTCCGTCCGCTTGGCAAGTGAAAATGGAACTGGTGTGCGCGACCGCGACTTTGGATGTTTGGAGCGGTGGAAAAACACTCACAACTGTGGCTTTTTTTCCTGCCGACTTGACGCAGTGCTGCTCGTGGTGGAAAACTCTAGCAGGGGGGGTTCGGATAACCATAACACACACACGAAGCGCTCGAAAAGAAGAAGCGAGACAGGTTGTACGAATATTAGTATGCGGCGCGTTTAGTGCAAAACGAGCGACAGAGAAGGAGAGCAGCGGGGAGAAAGAGAGAGCGTGCGCGTACGATAGAGAGACACTTCGATGCCGACACTATCGGCAACGGCACGAGAAGGAAAGAAAGAGAGCAACAAAAAACCCCACGACGGTGAGCGAGAAAGCGTGGAAAATTGTTTTTCACCGTTTTCGTTGCGCCCGCTGCTACGCTGGTAGTGGTGCAAAATGTGACGTTTGCCTGACGTTTAGTTGACAGTTTCGAAACCAGTGGCCAGTGTTGCCAGCAAAGCTTCCATTGCTTGTCACTATTCTGTGCTAAGGGGGATGATGAACGTTCAGTTTTCCACCCCCCTCCCCTCCTCCCTTCGAGACATCGAGTTCGGGGGATGGTTGGTTGTTTGGGGGTACGACCAAAACATAAACACGACCGACTCGTGGCTGATGTGCGCGTGTTTTCGTGAAAGTGAAACCCACAACCACCGGCCGCACTGCGCATGGCATGCACTTTCTGTGGAGGGTTGGAAGAGGAGGAGAAGGAGGAGGAGAGTTGGGGTGGGAAGGGAGTTTTCATGTGGCGCCTTTTTTTGCGCTACCACACATGGGAAAGGCGGGCCTATTATTGCAATCTCGATTATTGCACCGTTACCAATACACACGCGTGATGCATAATGGTTGCGATGCGCGTCCGTTGGGTGCAAGTGCACCGAACAATGCAGCGAGTAAAGCGTGCGACAGCGAGTGAATAATGTCCAAATGTATGGTAACACACCGTTTATGTCTTAATGCAGAGTGAGTGCGAATTGTTTCGTATTGTTTGTTAGTTGCAAGCATTCTCTACGTGATCTTGTCGCCGGTCCGGAACCGGGCGCCATCATGAGTAAGCGTTTGAAAAGCGAAAAAGCGTACAATTAGTAACGGAAATGGGCCGCCAGGCGTCGAAACGTGACTTTTGGAATAACTGCAGCTAAACTAAGCTATGGCGGGAGTGAGCGATGAGTGATGGGGTTCATTGATAATGATGAACGCGAGTACAGGTCATTGCGGTTACTTACGCAGTCGAGCCTTTTCCTGCTGCTGCTGCTGCTGCTGCACTTTACTCGTCTCGCCCATGTTGACGCGCGTTGAGCTTACTTATTATATTATGGTATAAAAACAACAACTGTGCACACTAACACTACACTTATTGTTGGACGGCGTTGCTTCGGCGCTGCGTAACTTTCTTTGGCCCCAAAAAGGTTGATGAATTGCACTTGGTGGTGGTACGATAATGGCGCATGTACTTTTTTTCACGTTAAACGATATTTGGCCGTTACTTATGTTCGAACTGGCAGCATCTTGGCAACAGCCCTGGCACACACACACACACGCACATATGGACGGGAGCAAATCACTCAGTCACTCACTCAGGGTCACACACACGGTTTGCCCCACAAACAGGCGGCAATACACTTTTTGGCAAGGGATGCAGCAGCGCCTTTTTTCCTCTTCATTTTAGCCGGCTAAAGAACGGGTTTAAACTGTACCACCCTGATACACGCGCGACTAAAATCCACTCAGCATAGGAACTCGATGGTCGATGATCTTAAGTAGCACTTTTATGGTAACTTATAGACACACACATACACTAGAAAATGGACGATTTCTTACAGCACATTACTCACTCGGTGTGGCACTAGTAGCTCTTGCTTTCATTTGCGTCCAGTTTCTGTACGGGACGGAGTTGCTGCTGGCGATCGCCATACTTGTTCACTTAGCACTGAACACCACGCGTTCGGCGCGCGCCCTATACGCCACACACGACCGGATGCGCACGACAGCCGCGATCCTGGTGCCGGGGTCGCGATTTTATCGGTGGCACCCAAAGCCAATGCTCGAACGGTGGCACGGAGCGCGGCACGGGACACCACCCGTCCATCAGAAGCGTCACGTGCGGTATGCGGCGTTGGTGAGGCCTGCGAACGAAACCCGAAAACAGAACAGAGGGTAAGAAGTGATGAACACTTTAATTATTGCTTCTGGGCGGACGAGCGCAGGACAGGGGGATTGTACTTTCCCGGGACGTGCCCGGTTCTTGGTGAGAAACTTAACACACTGACAAACTTGCACTATGGAGAGGGGGCCCGATTCTACCGGGCAGCTTCTTGGTCTGCCGGTTCCGTGGTTCCGTTTTCCGCGGTGGCGGCAGCTTGTCACTGTCCAAAATATTCTCACATACCTTACAACTGGACACACACACATGTGGCGCCTCTTCTGGGTCTCTAAATGGCGGGGAAGGGGGGCCGCATGTAAAATGGAGCTAGGTGGACTGTCTTTCAAACCAGGGAAGGGAAGAAAAGTGGATGAATTATAGAGGACACGTTCGTTCTATCGCGGCACGAGAACACAGAAGCGGTACTGCGGGACGCCAAAGCGAAAGGGAGTGGTGTGGCTTCTGGTTCCGCGTGGGAAGAAGGTCGTCTGGCAGGCCGGACCAGCCGCGAAAAACGCCTGCCTACCCCCGGCCGGCGTCCCGAGGAGAAAGTGATTCCGATGAATTATTAGTAACTTTAATTCTATTTGTACTTGATACCGAGGGTAAGTGGACAGCCTTGAAGTGGCTGTGAAAGGGAGCACATGTTTTCGGGCGTTTGTTTTTTTGTTTTTGCTTCTTCAAGCCCACTGGCAAGCGGCCACTGAAAAGTCGAGAAGGATGAAATTTCCTTCTGCTGGATAATACAAAGTGTGGAGCCGATACAAATGTTCCAATTCATAGGACATTTTCATTGCCTTTGGGACCGTTTTTACTGAGGATTCCTCAGACAGCTGGGAAAGCTGGAAAGAATTGAATTAAAACAAGCAGAAGGAAGCCTCCTGCCTCGGGTGACTAAACGCTTGTATTTGTATCGAAACTATTGCTCCTTGTTGATAAGACTTATGACAACACACCGACAGCAGCCACCATGAGCTCATCTATTAGTGTGTACAGACTGTTTACATCCGCGCCCATTGCTTATCGCCACCATCCATCCGTCGTTTTATCAGCGAATTTGTAACCAATTAGATGTTGCAAGCATTTAGCGTTGCGGAGCAGCAAAGCTTCTGTTTCGGTAGGTAATGAAGATTCCGTGGACCAGGGGGGAAATCACCCACGTGATAACAATGGTCTACGCGTTTGAACCGTTGGGGGGTTCCCGGGTTCGCGCGTTAGATAGCGAAACCGTACTGAGAGAAGTGGGTTTAATCAAAAGCACTAATACATAATGTATTGCACCATTGTGGAGCGATAAGCTAGACACAATACTAATCGGTTATAAAAATAGCTTCGGCATCGATCGACACGCCAACACCAGTGGCGGCAAGGACAGTGCATGGTATTTGCGATATTTCCGGTACCTATCTACTACGTTTTAATCCGTCTTCGTCGCTTTGCAGGGTTTTACAACCAGGCCCCTATATCTTGCACGCGAGATTTTCGATTTGCAAAGCAATATCATTCTATTCTACCACAATGGTGCTTCACATCCAGGTGATGTGGAGCTGTAGCATGTTTTAAATACAAATTTTTATACTTTTTAACACATTTTCAAATAAAGAAATGTAATGGCTAGGAAATCATGTATACCGCGATGAGTCATTCGATCCTGAGTCGGCCCCGTGGTACAATCGTCAACTCGTACGACTTAACAACATGCTCTTCGTAGGTTCCTCATTTGGATCGCCAGCTCGTTGCAAGAACTAACCATCATACGGTTACGTGGTACTGAATAAGTCTGGAAAGTCTGTATAGGCAGGCATATCGGTGTAGGACGTTACGCCAAATAGAAGAAGAAGTCGTTTTAGGCACACATCGTGTTAAGTATTGAAATAGGACCAGTTTCAAACTATCATCCCTGTTAGAGTTTGACATTTGACCCAAGCTGTGTATATTCATACAGTGCGTAACATAACTATACAAAACACCTATTTTACTCCAAAATTGTTTGTTTGCATTTCGTCTGGCATGGATTTCACAGATTACGCACTGTGGTAAACGAAATGTAAACAAATTTGGAGTGAATTTTCAAATGCTATTTATTTAGTGAATAAATCGAGTTGAATACGAGTTAAACGAGGTGAAACGATACATCATTGTAAAGCTTAAGTCCTCTCCTTTCCATTTTTGTGCGTGAATTGTGAAAACACGAGAGTCAAATAATGCAGAATTGCATAGACAAAGCTGAACCTCAATAGGGCTGGCAAAATTTAACTTGGACGGGTTAATATTAACATTGGGCCAGCCCAAATAGTCCCTGGTGTCAACATAAGTTTCGTGAGAGATGAAATATGCAGCACACATTGCAAAATGAGTTGATCAGCCCTGCATGATCAGTTGTCATAGAATGTGAATGTGAATAAGCCCATATTGCAGACGAAAAGATGGTTAGACAGGAAACATATGAAGGAGTTTTCATCGCAATAAGAATTGTTAAACACTTGAATAAGAACCTTCCCCGATAAAGAGAAGGCCATAGCAATCGCAAACGGAAATAATATTATATATTGTGCCGCCAATACAAGCACGATCTATCCACTTGAAGGAGAGTAGAAGGAACTCCGTCACCACCGGAAGAACATATTATATGTGACGAAGTGAGGCGGTTTATGTAATAAATTGCGTTGGCATTGTAATTGTAGTGTGGTCATTTGATAACGATCGTTATTGCATTGCTTCTTAATCGTCTTGGCGTACGTAACGCTTGAAGGGATACAACACGATGCACTCAACATGAAGTTAATCCATCGCAATCACAAGCACGCACTGCAACCGAACCAGATAGGACCGAAAAATGACTCACATCAAACGGGTCTGAAGGTAACACCAAAGCAGGGTGACTCCCTATCTTATCAATATCGATTATATCTGTGCCCATTGATCGTTGTTGCTGCTTCGCCATCCAACAGGGTACGGCATATTAAAACATGAGCGTTATCACGCTTTTAAACCATTCGCGCCCACATTAGGCACCAGTACGGACCAAAGTGTTAAGTGTGTGTTTTGTGACAGGTAACACCTTCCGCCCAGCAGTGGACAACACAGCGTGTAGAAAGTAAAAAAAAAATGAAACAGTTGAAAATCAGCAGCTTTTTGGCGGCGTGCCTGTTTTTTGGCGCTCTATTCGCACAATCTGGTAGGTGACACAAGCGTCTATGTGGGATGTAAACCTATGATCGCCTGTAAGTGATGCGTTGCTAACACACTCTCCCCTACTTTGCCTTGCGTGTATGTAGTGTCCGCCCTTCGATGCTACCAATGTGCCAGCCCTTCGAGCTGGAGCGACTGCCAGGCCGGTGCACAGTCGGTGGAATGTACCAGCGCCAGCCAGATGTCCATCATGGGTCACAGCCTGTTCCTGCCGGCCGAGTCACGCCAGCAGCTGGAGCCGGCCTGCGTTTCGGTGTACGCCAAGGGTACGGTCGGTGGCGCTACCGGCTATGCCTACGTTCGGGACTGTCTGTTCAACGATAAGTCCATGTGTAGCTTAATACAGAGCGCACTGCCGTCGGAAATCCGTATCGTCGATTGTGATCTTTGCACCACGGAACTGTGCAATGGGGCGAGCAGCATCACGGCGGTGACGCTGTCGAGTGTCGTGATGGTGGCCATCGCGTTGGTGCTGTGGCAGTGAGCTTAACATAATACACCGCCCGGAGGGGTGAAGAAGGCTACAAGCGAGTGAATAAAATCGTTGCTGTTAATTTACTGTAAAGGAATGTGGCGTCGTAGTGATATTCATTGCTTCACCGCAAATGACTTCAAATGGGGTAATGTCTTATCGATTCCATATGTGTGCTCCCCTGCACTATATCGTGCACGTTGGAGGATGGGTTGGTGATAGCTGGTGGTAAACATGTATAGCATGTTGCGATAGATATGGTGGAGCTTTTATCCTTCTCCGATAGTATTTTTGGACGTTGAAAAAGATAAAAATAGTTCAAGTTAATAGTTCAAAACACGTCAAAACGCGGTCGTTTGATTGAGGCCTAAGGAATCAGACGTTTCTTCTTTTCTTTCACCGTTGGTTCGATCACACCGTGGAAGTTGATTTCTATGAGTTTTTATGCACACAGTCAACCAAATCAACATCATCAACCAGCATTATTATCATCCTTCATCAATTGGAATGAATAATGGAGCGAGTCTCCGTCGATTAGATAAGCTCACTTTAAACCGAAACCTAAATCACTGAAGGGTCGACTAAGGACTGTATTAATATTGATTACGCTAAACTGTATGTGCCATTTCCAAGTGGACACCGGAAAAACCAATAAGCAATTCCGCTGCAAACTGCAATTACGCTGTTATACCGAGCGACGAGGCAACTGTGTTCGCATTCTTTTCGTGCTACAGCAATCTATGCGGCAAATCTTAACGATTTCTTAGGCAAACAAATCGATCGCTTTCTATTGGACATTTGGACGACTCAAATACGGGTGAAGGTCTTTAGAAGCATCAACGTCATCAACCTCAGTTTTTGCTTGTATTATAGCTACGCAGCCAAGTATTTTAGCAACGTTCCCTTTCAATGGGCAAAAATTTGCAACCAAGTAGAACATTAGGACACCACGTCCGACGGGACTCTCTTGGAGGGTAATCTTGGAAGAGACTGCAGAACTTGCCCCCTAATTACCATCACTCGAGTAATGATGGCCAATTTCGTTCTTTGCCTATCCATTAGAAAGCAGCTCGTACTTCCTTAATGCTTTATGCATCCATCACGTCATCAGTCTTATGTTTCCACAGTTGTTGGTTGCAAATGTTACACCGTTGGCCTCAGTAGAATTAGCCGGTAGAACAGGGTTTCTTGAGAAAGCTCAATGTTAATTACATTTTAACGATATCAGTTGCAACTCGAATCCCTTATTATTTGTTGCCTGCACCTACACTCTACACACAGTTCACAATGTGAAGTATTACGTTTCTGGCGTTTTTTCTGTATACGGAGTTCAACATTTCCCAGCTGAAAGTATGTCAACTATCGTTACAAACCTATGCGGACAGATTAGCGTCTCTAGCATGATTTAACCAATGCACATTAAAACATTTTGTACAACGATCTTTCAGAACAGAATAAAAGTATTTTCATTATTGCTGTAGTTAACAACGCTTGTTAAAACTGATAATAGGGATTAGCGAACTGTCAGAAGTTGAACGATGATTTACGATAAATGATCGGTAATAAAAAGATGAAAATCTAGGTATTACGGTTAATAGCGATAAAATACACAAAGGTTAATATATAACACATAGTAAAGGAAAAGTAAATGTTGACACACCCCAGGGCCAACCTAAAGGATTTAGACTGTTAACTTTGTTTGAGTTAGAACACCAGTTTTTAACAACGAAAAACTGATCTTGGGGTGCATGATCCTCGGTAAACAACAAATTTAATGAAGCTTCCAGTATGCAATGTTGGGATGGATAGAGAAACCCTGTATGTCGGTGTCATTTTCATGACGCTCCGCAACCGAGGAGAGCTTTTTTGGGGTCATTCATGATTGGCGTCATATTTTGTGTGCGTGTGTGTGTGTGTCTGTGTACACAGTGCACACAAACGGATCACCATCACCATCACCTTGAGCGGAGTTAATCTTCCCCGTGACCTCCGGATTTTTTCTGCCTGTTTTTTTTGCTTTACCCCTATGTGATGTAAGCTTGAAACATTACAATGTTCCTAATCCTCGCGCGTGTGTACACTAATGGCAGGCAGGAAAGGTACAACGAAACGGAACCAATTTCCGTCCCACATTTCGTCCCACCAAACGGAAGCGGTCAGCGGTTCGTCAGGCAAAGGAAGGGGAAAAGGGGAGATGAAACCAAGTGTCGGACTTTGTATTTACATGTGTCACTGTTTGGGGATCGTAAACCTTGAGGCGGAGAAGTTTGCCACATTGTCTGATGACGGGATACTTCAAGAAGGTGGCTACAGTACCATCCCTCTCTCATGGTCGGATGCCTCTGCTGTGGCGTAATTCATCATCGCGAACTGCATACTCGCACACTCCCCCCCTCCCCCTTCCGCTCCCCTGTTTTTTGTTTCGGTGGCAATAAACAAACCAAAACAGCAGCAAAGAAAAAAGGCCACGTCCCGTGTCTCGTTATTGATGATGAGTCATTAAATTTTTATGGACCAGTTTCACGTGTCAACCGGCAACCGACACACGTACGAGTGCACACACAGCAAAGACTCATTCGTGGATCGAGAGTGAACGTGTTGTGTCGCACTGCTCATCCTTTTTTCACCGTCCAGTTAGCGTGGGAACTGCATGAATGTTTTAGCCCTGCAGATTAGGTGTAAATCATTAGCAAACCTGTCTGTCAGGGTGTGACGGAAACGGGGGTCAGCAGGTAGAATATTGGAGGGCATCTATGAATCATCCTTACCGTCACCGGTGGTGGGCAAACTAGATTATGAAGGTTCGTGATGGTACCGTTTTACAGACACAAATTGTAAAGAGAAATAGAAAGAGAGACAGACAGAGAGAGCGAGAGTGACGATTTGCATGAGGTGCAGAAATATTGCAATAAAAACTGAGAAACATAAGCACGAAAACTGGACGCCCGGTAAGCACACACGCGTGCCCAATTCCATTAGGTGCGATTAATTTCGTGCTCACGTTTTGTGATTAATTTCTTAAAAAGGGTAACCATAATTCCACGAAAACTTCACGCATGTGTCACTAGAAAGTCCACAATAACTCAAAAAAAACCCCTCGAAACTCTAATAGGCTCATTACTATTGGGGGGCAGTGGAATTTTGCTTCAGAACACACACACGCACACACTTACCCGGAAAAGCGGAACACTCACACGGCCGCACTTTCTTCTGGACATCAATCATTGGCGATAAATTGTCGCAACAACCGCGTGTGTTTACCTATCGATCGGTGGCTGGCGGTGATGTACACAGTACAGCAACAACAGGTTGGTTGCGTGTCGGGGACAACAAGGGGGGAGGAAGCCATACTGATGGTACACACACCATGCCTCCAAACGAACCGCGTTACCCAGACCTTGGCACTAGATTCCCGATGGCCCCGACAATACTCCATGACCGTACGTGTCCAACGGTGGCGGTAGAGCACTTCGATATGTAGTAGTTGGGTCGTATGACCCAGCCGTATGACGACCCTTCGCGACGACCACACGAGGTTGCAGCACACCAAAACCACACATAGACAGTACAGAGCACCGATTGAGAGATTGAAAAAGGACGGCCCCGCTGGAAAAATGGAATCGATTTCTTATCCATTTCCTTTCATCGGGGGAAGGGTGAGCGAGCACAATATCCAAATGACGCTTTTCCGAGTGTGTGACCTACTTTGCAAAGGACCCATCGATGGTTGGTAAAATTGGAGCCATTGCAATGGTTGCCCGGTAAAATCGATGGGCAGGAAATTATCAGAATCAGAAACGCCACGCGGGCGGTAGTCGGCGCTGCTGCTGGCTGATGGGAACTGGGAAATGTGCTATCAGGAATGTTTGATTAGCAACTTTCCGGTGTCCCAGTGTGTATGCAAGGGTGTGTCTAACCGGTCAAAGTGTTTCAAATTATTGGCTTCCGCAACCCGCTCGACCATGGGGCCATTTTGAACCGATTGTAATTGCTTAGTAAAACCCACTGGATATGCACAAGCAGTCCGGTTATCTTTTGGTTGGGCATGCGGGTCTTTAATTTTTGGTGCAAACCACGGTGTCTAGGTGTGTCATAAAGGCGGTATACACTACACAAGGCATTATTCCCCACATGAACTGCCTTCCAACACAGTCAGCGATAAGACAATGTATGCGCTGTAAAGTAGGTTAACGGCAGGCAACATCATGTCGCTAAAAGACATAAAAATAAGCGACAGAGATAGTGACACTTCCCAGCAGGCCTACGATGGCCCACATTACCTTCGGTGAGTTTGTACATTTGCAAACTTTTCGTCCAATGCCGACACAATGCAGCAATCGCAATAGAGCAATGCGGTACGCGGGTACTCTCCATTAAGAATGCCTCGAAGAGAAGGTTGCTTTCTGGCAGAGTTGTTCGGATCATTTTGGTATGTGAGCTACCGAAGTTAGTTCGTAAAAAAATTGAATTAATCTCTCTTATTTGTACTATTCCAACAAGTTTTTTAAATGAAATAATACAAAAACACTGTTTTGCGAGCTCCCAAAAGCAGGTGCGCCTGGGTTGCTAGTGATCGCGTATAATCAGATCATAACTCAATGTGCCTACACACACAGGGGGTAGAGAAGGTGTTGATTGTACTTACAATCGGTTTACTATTACTATTACTACTACTACTACTACTGGCCACTACACTACTCGATGCTAATTACCAATGCGCAATGAAGATAATCCCGCGAAGAGAGCAGCACACAGCCTTACCCTTACCCGACAGTACACACACCACGTGGCGCATTAATTCCAATTCCACGTGGGCTGTCGTGGGCGAGTACCAGCACCATTCCTGCCTGCTAATCTGCCATTCCCATTTCACCCACTAAATGCTGGTGCCTATCATAGCTAATTGAAATGTATCCACCAGCATATTTTGACTGCTTCCCCGTTCGATAGAGAGAGAGTGAGTGGGAAAGCAACCGCTAAGGACACACGGTTAAGATGAAGGGTTGGGTAGCGACTTATGCGACAAAACACGGTCACCTCCGCGCGCACCTAAGCTCGCTTTGCTTTGGCATAAAATATTTAATGAAATTCAGGTTGTTTATTAAGAAGGTAAGAAGGGCACATCGTGCTGCAAGGTCCGCAAGGTCACCCACGTGAGATTAGCGCATAGTAGAGTGGTAGTAAATTCGGTAAAAAAAAAAAGACATTATGTTGCCTTGGTATTGCCTTCGATTGATTGGGGTGGGCAGGCATAACACAGGCCGTGCCGTATATGCAAAGCATTGTGCCCGATGTGAAGAATTTTAAAAGCAATAAATCTCGACAAACCTCCGGAACCCGCAAATCAATGTACTGTTCTTTACTACCTGTTATGGCCCCACCACTGGAAGACTGCAAAAGCCGCCACCTACTGTCAATCACTTCGGTCGGTTTCACCTTTCGCTCTTCCTTCTTCCTTCCCCACTGCTTGAGAGGTCAGGCCAGTATGCAAAACGTAACTATTCGCTAATTGTGGGAAAGCAGAGGCATGCATGGCCCAGCCTGGCTTCCGTTCGTTCTGTTCTGTTCCGTTTTGCGCCCTTAAACCCGTCCTCCGCGGACGATGCGCGCGATGGCCATAAAAAGTGAAACGACAAGGAAAATTTGCATCCGTTGAATAAAGAACAAAACGGGGCACAGTACAAAAGTACAGTACCGACGAGGGAGGTTTTTCCTTGGGCTTGGAAAGGACAATTTCCGTTCGCCAAAGAATGAACCAAGCTTGGTTGGCTGCAAGAGTTCGGCAGCCACAGTCACAACGGAACACTAAGGACCCATGGAGTGGGACACACACTAGTGGTCAACGGTATGGTGGTAACCGCTTAGTCCGTATTTTGATGACAATTGATTTTTGTGTGTGTGTGTGTTTGTTTCCTCTCCTGTGCCTTACTTCCAACGTGTTGTACACCCTTCCGGTGTCGTACAGGTGAAGGGGTCTGTGTTTGTGTGAGTGTTTGCACCAGGAATTCATGGCCAACATGGTGGTCCGAGAATCCGGAAGGTTGACCACCGTCCATCCAGTGCAATGAAGCGAAAGAGAAATCGATTTGCTAACCCCTCTTTCCGGTCGCAAATGCTCTTTCTCTGCTATATCTTAGAGAGGCCGCGGACTAGTGCTTGTGGCAGATGCCTATGCCTCCATGGGGTTCGCCAATTTATGAGCGAACGTGTTTGTTACGGTCCATCGGGGACAGCAATTGACCGGATTTGGGCTGATTTGGTATTGGCGAGGGGGTAGTAGATGTTTTTTTTTACTTTCATATGTCCTACGACCTCCTGGCTTTTACACGACATGATTGAATCACCCGCTGGTACCTTGCGCACGTGTGGTTTGTGGCGCTTATACGTTAGCTACCTTAATTTTCCACCAAGATGGCTTCCGCCTTCCTTTTCGAAGCGATCATTCGCGCTCCGCAACGATGACTTATATCCGCCGAGCAACTCCGTTATCTCACAAATGGGGGTTGAAGATGGCACCAAAAAAAAAAAAAAAAACGAACAAGAAAACATACCCACAATTCCAACTCAAGTGCGCATTACGTGGCCTTTTGTGCTAAGAAAGCCGATGACATCACTGCTATTCCGACAAACATTCCGAAAGGGAAACAAACAGAGCAATTGTGTTTAATATGCACGCACACACACGGGCACACCATCGCACACTAACAAAATACGTTAAATATTGGTGTGTTTTTAGCTGATTGCTTCTTTCGTCGAACTTATTTTCTTATGTTCCTTCCTTTTTGAGCGATCACCAGTACTAGTGATGGCGAAAATGAATTTTTCGTCGGAATCGATTCCGGCTAGCTCCGAAGTTATCTGTAATCGAATCCGGATAGTAGGTCCGGAGTCAGTTTCCGGAATAGGCTCTGGAATCGGACTCAGCACCTGAATTGGTTCCGGAATTAACTTCGGAATCGGATTTGGCTCTGGAATCGGATATGGATCCGGAATCAGAATCGGAATCGGCTTTGGAATCGGAAATGGCTCCGGAATCGAAATCGGCTTCGGAATCGGAATTGCCTCCGAAATCATAATCGTCTTCGAAATCGGAATCAGTTTCGGTATCTTCATAAGAATAGGCATTTGGGTCCAATGATGCATGCAATGCATTGATAACTACAAAGAATCAAAATTTCAAGAATCAAGAACGGATAGCAAATTCCAATTCTGGAGTCAAAACTGATTCCGTTACCGGAGCAATTTGCGATCCCCAGGTCGATTCCGATTCTGATTTCGGAGCCGAATCTGATTCCGGAAACAACTCCGGAATCGGCTCTGGAATCGGCTCCGGAATTGATTTCGAACACGGAATCGTAATTCGGTTGGTCCGATTTCGAGCTCCCACCACTACACCATACTAACTGAAGCAATAAACTGTGTCAGAGTGGTAGGGTCGATCGTTAGCGTAGACATTCGAAAAGGGCTTCTCTTTACAAAAGGCAGCACCACATTGACCAAAGTGTCTAAGTAAAGTGTGATGACTAACTGTCGATTTGGGGGAAGAATTTAAACATATTGGAATAGATCACTTCAAGTTACACAAGCAACAGTTGGTAGTCGGTGGTCTAGGCCTGCCATAGATCATTACATAAACTTGGCGCTCAGTGACGTCTTGGTGAACCTTCTTAGTCTGTCCGACGTATTGGGGATGAATCTATAGCAGGCCAGAGCAACCTGAAGAATAGTAGGTGTAATTCTGCAACAGTGGTTCAATGAGTCTAACTTCCAACTTTTCCTGTTAACGACCAAACGTTGTCCAGTGATTGAGCTCTTACGAACCACAGTTTCATAACAAGATCATGCCTGCTTATCAATTTGTTCTATCAACATGAGAGTAAACTTGCTCGCTTCTAGAGCCATGATCGGGTGATCTTGCATCTAATCCTGCGATCACTGCCCGAAGCCACTTATAATGGAGGGGAGCAATTTGGTTTAGCGGGGACCTACCCCTCTCACATCTGTTGATCGACCGGTATTATGATCACGCGCGCACACCATACCGTACCATAGGTTTCGATCAGCTGCACAATATCTCAATATCAATATCTCGGTCAAATAACCCTTCTCAGAGGGGCGAGGGAGGGACACGTCGTAAGCATCGCTCGGTAGTTGTGGAGAAAAATTATAGGCAACAAACTAATTGCTGAAAGCGACAAGCGTTACTACACAACACCGTCCCCGCGTAAACCTGCTAATTGTCAGAAGGTACACACCATCACTACTACCACCCCTTGAAGGTCGAAGAGTTCATGTAGATCCGCTTTGCCGCCTAACAAACGCGTTCGTCGATCAAGTTCTTCGGGCTAGTACTACTAGGCTGCAACAAGGCAAGACGAATTCAAAACAGATCGGAATAGACTCAAGCAAAGTCCTTCGGCAGTATAAACGAGCTTTATTACGCACTTCCTTCGAAAGCACGTTTCTCGTTACATCGTTTCATTAGTGTGGAACTGAATGCTTTTTTCTTCTTTCAACTAACGTTCACCTCCAAGACGGCCGTTTGACCGTCAGTTTGGATTCGTCTCGGGTTTTGGGGAGTTTTGTACGATCAACTACGATCGAGCGACTTGCGCTGGGGCAATTCAAATGGTCGTTTATAGGGGACAGG
The DNA here is from genome assembly GCF_016920715.1 of Anopheles arabiensis. Lineage (NCBI taxonomy): Eukaryota > Metazoa > Arthropoda > Insecta > Diptera > Culicidae > Anopheles > Anopheles arabiensis. The sequence goes on from NC_053517.1 coordinate 20,548,308, forward strand.
CTCGTCGAGGACCGAAACATATCGGAAAGGCCACAGTTTGGTAGACCCGTGACAAAATTTAACCCAACCATCTCCCCTCTCCCAACCCCCTTTTTTGTTGGTCTGCGTACGTTGTGTGTCTAATGGTAAATAATTATCTCACCAACACGTGCACCACTCCGATTTCTATGGTTTCACTTTTCGATGCAGCGGTGGGTCTGGTTTTGGAGGGAGCCTATTCCATCCTGCCCGGTGTCACCAACACACACACACACAAACCGTCGTCTTCATATTTCTTGTCCGCTTCCATCACGATCGCGTGGAGCAGAAGGGGAGCAGTTTACATAACATTCCACGAGTTTGGTGGCACACAACGCTATCTGGAGTCGCCGTTGGAAAGCTGCAGCCGCGTGTCTCGTGCGGTTTGGTTACGGGGCTTGAGAGCTTGAGCTGTCGCTTGGAAGGGGAATGACTTTGCGGCCCGTGTTGCACATCGGACAAACGCCAGAGACAGTGTCGGTTGCACACGCACTCTCCGTTCGAGTGTTTCCCCCCCCCTCCCGCTCACTCAGACTTAGACCTCGGCCAGACGGTTAATGTACCTACGTAGTAGTGCTGCCGTGAGCCGACTAACGATGACTTAACCTTGCCGCTGGATCGGGCTTCCACGGGCTACAAGGTTTTTGATTCTGTTAAGAAAAGGCCACATTCTCGCGCGATGCGTGAGAGATGTGTAGAAGCGCCGTTTGGTTGGTGCTGGAATTCCAAAGCCAAGCTTTTGATTACTATTCCAACCCACCGCGCGCAACAAGTTGTTGCCTATTGCCGCATCCCGCCCCCTCGTACATGGGGAGGCCATGGACTAAAGCGCAAACTTTGCCAGATAAATCACTTGCCTGCCCAATAAGCGTACGGTTAATGTACGGCGGTGGTGGCATACTTTCGTAGCATGTAGTAGCCGCAAACTTCCCCCTCGAGGGAAAAATTCAATTAAAATCCGGTTTGCAGAAGGGGGTACGAAGACGGAGCAAGGTACGACGTAAGCCGATGTCCGCCGCCAACATGTTTTTAGAAGGTATCGCCCGGTCTCGCTACTCTGGTGAGCGGTATGCGAGAAGGTTATAAACAAATGTGAACTGATACTGATTACTTCCCTCCGAACCAGTGACTAGAAATAATATTGCGAACGTGCGTGTGTATGTGTAGGTTTTTACGCAAAATGTGCCCGTAGAACAAGGAACAGTTTTGGCATTTGGCAAACGGCCAGCGCGTGAAACGGTTAAAGACCAATCCAAAAACGCAAGGTATCGTGTTTGGAGCAACCAACAAGACGCACCAAAAAAAAAAAAACATTCTAACACCTCTGCTACCGTTCGCCCTGGACAGTTTGGAAAGGGGGGGGGGTAAAGAATTGTCCCCATTTCGGCCTACCAACCTACTAACCTTTTGTTCCGGTTCGGTCCGGTTCATTCCCGCTCGTCGGCACCGTTAACGCACGGTCGACCGCACAGAACGCCATGAAGGGACGGTGATATTGCTTCGATTTATTTTCCACCCACCAGAGTGACACACACACACACACGCGCCGCCGGCCACTACCGACCGTTCAATCCGCGGTTGGTATGGTAAAATGGTGGATATGATTTTCCGTTTTCCCTGCACAAACGGCGCTGATGACAAATGACTTTACGGGGAAAGCATTTCACTCCAAATCACTTGACACACAAGCACACACAGACACACATGCTAATGGATCCGCTGTCACTGTGGTTGGATGGGAACGGGGGCAAACGTGGCCCCGGCCAATCCGCCACGAACAACCGTTGCAACCCGAACACGACCACAAACACCACCAAAAGACGTAGGCAGAACGGGAGTCAGGTGCGGGTGCACAAGATACCCCCACACACACACACACACACGGAATAAAACACGGATTCACTGGCACGGTCGAACCCAAACAACCACCTCCCCCGCTCCTTCCCAATGACAGTGCAATAATTGCAACACACAGTGATTTTTTTCTTCACCTTCTTTTCGCCGACCTTTCTCAGTGGGCCACAAAATCACAACACAGAGAACGATTTTTTGCTGTTGTTTTGCTTGCACGAGCGCACTGGAATGCACCTTAGCACAGCGTCATCGTAAACAAAAGGGCGCGCTGGAACGTGTTACCGGTTTAAGACCACTGGCGGGAGCGAGGGCCACTCACGCTGGTCGGCCATCCGGTTGTGATTTTAGGAAGCAAATAAAAAACAATAAACATAACACTAACCGTGCATTTGCTGCCACAGCCCAGAGCGGAACGCGAACGACGACAACGGCGAAGGACGACGGCACACACTCACAACAGTGTGGACCTACGGCATGAATGAACGAACCGACCAAAAATCACCGACCATCGGGCGGCCGCTAGCGTACATACAACTACCGCTTACCACTGGAGAACCAGCACAAACACACACACACACAGGGGCGCGCAACGGAACACCGAAACCAAAACACCGGGAAAGCGGGAAAACGCCACGACCAGAGACAGCGGGAGGGTGGTTGTGCGCGCGCGTACCAACAGCGGGTATGGTACAGTGTACCGTGTCATATGTTACAACACACTCACTGCTGCTCCAACACAAACGACCGCCGGAAAAGGAACGGTGTCGCGCCCGAACGGTGTCTAGCGGCGAACTGGACGGGCGGCCAAACCATACGCGACCACGAACCGATTCCGATGGCCGGCCGCCTCTCAGCGTCGCGCGACGGCCGGCGCACACACTAGCGACACGCACACCGGTACAGGGGCGTGCGCGCGCGTGCTCTATGCTTTAGGGGTGTGTGACTAATACTACCACACCAATACACTACCAGCTACACGGGAACAAAAAAACCGGAACACGATACCCTTAGGAATGCTGCGATCATCGTGGGGCGAAGGTTGGGAAAAACCGACCCCCCGTCCAAGCGAAGATCGTGTTCCACAACAACACTAGAGAGAGCGCAAAAACAGAAGGTTGCATATGTATGTTGGTGGAGAGAGAGAGGTATCATATCTCCAGCATAGAGAGCATATGTTGAATTGGCAGACAAAATCTCTCTCCCTTCGCATTATTGTTTGGGGAGCTGTTTTTGTTTTTGTTTTTTGCTGTTTTTTTTTTGTTGCCCACAACAAACAGATGATCTTGGGCGCGTTTGCTTACAGTACCGCCAAACACCGATGACTCACACACCAACACTGGCTCAGTGGCTGTGGGGTGGGTTTTGCTCGAATGCTCTGGAACGTTTTGTATGATGGGGTGGTGGGGTAAAGGGGCACTGGCAACTCTTTACTTTGGCAGCGAAAGAGTCATATCTGTACGCCACTTTTAGCACCCTTCACATAGGGGTGGCCTTACGCACCCACCACCCACCCTTCTTCCAGCGATCGAGCGACGCAACCTGCCTTCTACCGCCATCACTCGTTAGGCGCAAATGACGCATTACCACCATTTTGCACAGCCCGCTCCATTCGATTAGCGCGAAATGAGGGGGGAAAAGTGAGCGACATTCGGTGTCCACCCGTTCGGGCTTAAGGCTTAAGTAACCAGGTGCGCGTTAGTGGACATTTCCCATTAGCTCGTACTTAGGTTTGTTTGAGTCGTTGGAGCAAGTTTTTGTGGATGGGTGGTAATTTGTTTGGGAAATCATAACATATTCCACATATCCAACTCCAAAGCACGAGGTGCTGGGAAGTAAACACCTTGGTGTGGGCGATGGACGATGAGTGCTCCCCCAAAAGCATCGAAAATTGAAATGATGTGCGTATGGTGGATCTGTTCCCCGTCAAGGTGAGCGCACAAAGTGTGTCGCTAACGCTTTTTTAATTGCACATACCACCGCCGGATAATCTTACGCACACGATCACGATCGCGCATCATCATTATTATGGGTTTTTCTTTTGTTTTTCATTCGGTACGGTGTTCCGAATCTTCCGCCAGAGTGTTTTGGAAGCTGTCGGAAGCTGTGGAGCGGATCTAGCCGTGCTGTTTGATTCGTCAGCATCACCACCACCGTCACCGTTGCGCAGCACCATTCTTCGTTAACCTGCCATGAGGAAGTCGAGAAAGAGAGAGAGAGAGAGAGACTTAGAAATTAGCCAAAGTGCGTAGCATTGCTGTAGCTACTCTACATACCCGCCGCCGCCGCCGCCTGGGGTCAAAACACAGCGATCTTGTTCTGGATGTTATGATCGCGCGTCCAAAAAGAGAACGTCAGAAGCATGATTGATGGGATTGAGCTCGGTTGGACCTTGGCCCGGGGGCCCAAATTCCGATTATTACGTTGTTTTTTTTTATTGTCCATGACAAAATTAGCTTCCGCCGGATAGGGACGACATTGAAGGTGTAATGATGGCCAGTCGCAGTGGTTTTGTTTATGGGTTGTCATTCACATTTCCCACACCGTTTATCAATAAGTGATCGCTTGAACGGCAGGGAAAAAAGGGACGTACACTCTGTACGTGTAATGCTAATGCTTCTTCTAAATAATGTTCATAATATTCACTACCTTTTAACCTGTCCTACATTTGGAAATGCATACAATTCCTGCTGCACAATACATACTTGACATACTATGACTAACTAAACGTAGGGTTTTTGTTAGTATGCTCCAGCGGGAGAAGCAAAAACACATCGTACCGGAACACCATTGCTAATGTATGACAATATTCATATTTCAACACATTCACATCGAACATACAAATCGGACCACACCGCACCACCATGCCAGAATGTGACCTTGCCAGATACACAAGCATTTGACGGGGCGGGGGAAGGAAGTGGATTAAAAATGGTATCAATCAAAGTACAATTTCTGGCCTATGGTTTCTACCCACCCTTGCACTATATGAAGCACTTGCATAAAAATGCTACACCGCTCCCCTGACCGCCATTGCATGCGCTGCACTTCATACTGAAAATTATTATTTCCACCCAGCACCGCAACACGCAACCGTCTCACCTTCTCCCCCGCACTACAACCGGAAAACGTGGAAAATCAATAAATCATTAATTATAAACAAACAGAATCAGTGCGCCATTTCGGTCGACAGCGCGCGTATTGATTATGTGTGTGTGTGTGGGACAGCACACCATCGTGGCCACGCGACACACGCTGGCACCAAATCCAGCGCCCGGTTCGGACACTTGCGGCGTTACTTGCGACCAATTGCGTACAACCTTTTGCATCGATTGTTGAATTAGTTTCCCCACACCTGACAGTCCGATTGCCCGGGTAAAAGGTCAGCGTCGAACCTTTCACGGAATTGGTGTTGGGTCCCAAAAAAAAAAAAAAAAAGAAAAGAAATCTACACCTTCCCGGGGAAGCGTGCATCATCACTGGCTCCTCGGTACGGGGAGAACGTGTTTAAACATTTAAATGTTACGTTTTTCGATAGGATTTTCCATTATGTACCATCACCGGTAACGTCATCGTTGGCGTGCCTGTTGTGCTGCTGCTGCACCGCACGTGACGATGGTGGATGCGAAATTTCTAGACACTGTTCCGGTACGCGCGTGATTGGCGTGAATTCCATCAGCGCTCGAACGCTTTCCGTGGCCGGTGCCTGGCCACCCGCCGCCTGGTGGTATTTCATCACTGCAAACGCGACCGCACGGAACGCCAGCTGGTACGTGGCCTTCAGCCTGCAGGAAAGGAAGGAAGCAAAGGGAAAGAAATGTGTGCGTTAGGATTGAAGGCATACAGTTCACCCACCACGATTGAACCCACCACGTGCCCCATTCGGCTGAATGAGTTCTTACCGTTCGGTTGGATCGGCCGGGTCGTCGGGGGTCACGTCCAGCGTGTCACTGGTTCTGGTGCTGCTACGCGATTGCCGGTCGGTCGGTGTACGGTGTACCCGCACCAGAAGGTTCCGGTGCACGGTGGGCAGAAACCGCTCGATGCCGGTAAACTTGGTAGTAACGAACGTTATCGGTGCGCTGTCGCCCCGCTTGAGCAAGTGTTCGATCGATGCGATCAGTAGCGATTTCCCCTCGAGATAGTTGGTCCCCTTGCCAAACTCATCGATCAGCACCAGCGAGCTGGCGGTGGCGTTCTGCAGCAAACTCGCCATCTGGTACAGCTCCGACATGAAGGACGATCGGCCGCTGAAGATCGATTCCGGGTGGTCGAGCCGCGTGTAGATGGAATCGAGCAGCGGGATTTTGGCGTACGCCGCCGGCACATACGAGCCCACGTGGGCCAGATAGCAGATGATGGCCACCTCCTTCAGGTAGGTCGTCTTGCCCACCGAGGTGTCGGCGGCAATCACGTTCACCAGGTGGTGATTCGTCTCGCCGACGCACGTGTCATTCGCCCGGTACGTTCGGCGATGCTCCAGCACCACATGCCGGCCGCCCTGTATCTGCAGCACCTTCGCACCGTCGCAAACAAGGGGCCGCACGTAGCGATGCATCTTGGCGACGGTGGCAAACGATAGCAGTGCGTCCAGTTTGCCCGCCAGCTTGAACACGCCCATCACCTCCGGGAACTTGGTACCGACGAAGGTGGTTAGGCGCGTCTGCACCGCCAGCTCGTGCTCGATCATTGACGCTACCATTTGGCCGAACTCGTCGTTCAGCTCCTTGCACAGGCTTATCTGGAAGTAGGCGGTATTGTCCGCCTGAAACACCAAATCGAACGATTCGTGCTGAAAGATCCCGGACCGTTGCAGCTGCTCGTCGACCTGCGTGCTGATCACGAACCCGAACGACGGCAGATACGTTACGCAGATGTTGGCCATATCGAGCTGCAGCGTTTCCAACCCCAGTCGGGACGATTCCAGCACGACCTCGCGCAAACCGTCGTACTGTTCGCGCAGCCGGTCGACGGCCGGATCGAGCCCGGCCCGTATCGTGACCTTGTTCTCCTCGTCCCCCTTCTCCAGATCCAAACACTTGTCGATGGTGTACAGCACGTGCTTGAGTGCGTTGGTCGGGTTGCGCGTGTACTGGCCCAGCTCCTGCACAACCGTGCCGGCCACCTGCGCATCCTCGAGCGTCAGCGCGCACAGCTTGCACAGGCTGTACAGATAGTAGAGATTTTTCTTCAGCATCTTCCAGTCCACGTTGCGGGCCGTGCCTTGCAGCAGCTTCCGATACAGTAGGCCAACGTTGGTCAGATGCTTCAGGCACTGGTCGAACTGGTTCGCGTACCGGACGTTCGCCAGCAGCCACTGGACGGTGTCGTGCCGGTGCTGCAGCTCCGCCCGATCCCGGATCGGTTGCGTCATCAGCCGGCTGAGCCACTCTTCCCCGTTCTTCGAGGAGCACTTGTTGAACAAGCTGTACACGGATAGGCCGCGCGTATCCGTGCCGCACTTGAAGCCGGACGGGTGCCGGCTGGCGTCGAATATCTGCAGCGCCTCGTACGTCAGCCCGTCGATGACGAGCTGCGTGCTGGGCGTGACGAGATTGATCCTCGTGACGAGCTGCGCCGGCGACAGGGTGTCACCGACGGTGTCGAGCAGCAGCAGCAGATTGCCGACGCTGGTCACCAGCAGCTCCTGCTCGAACGGAACGATGCTTTCGAGAAACGTGCGGCACTCGCGCTCGCTCGATTCCGGTGGCATGCCGGCAAGCTTGTGGGCGAGCAGGCGACCCCTAGCCTGGGCCTGTGACTGGGCCGTATACTCCACAATCTTTACGTTCGATGGCTGGGAAGCGTTGCCTCCACTTTGGTCGACCGAATCGGACGGTGCGGGCTGATGCGCAACGGCTGCCGGGACGCCCAGCACCTCGCGGCAATCTTCCAGGAAATAGGCCGGACCGGTAATGACGTAGTATAGGGGGCGGTAGCGCTGCACGAGGTTGCGCAGCAGCACGTACTGGGGACGGGGTTCGATCGCCTGCTGGACAGCGTACAGTTCGAGCTGATCGATGTCATAATACGATGCGGCCAGCGCACCAGCATTCCAGCACACGGACAGAATCTTTCCCGCCGGATTGACGGCGGAATCTTCTTGCGAGGCCATTGGCGCTCTGCTCTCTACCTTTCAAACTACAAATAAAACGATTTGCCTGTATATATGTGTGTGCTTCTTTTGAGAACCTAAACGATCGTACCCGCTTTCGATGACAGCCGGTTCGATACCTTCGCGTAAGGTCACGACGGATGGAGCCAAATTCTTAACTTACCACACCAACCGTTCCATGCAAACTTCAACACACACGCGCGCACCCTTCCACTTTCGTACACCAGCAGCCGGTGGCTACTAGACTAATTTTGAACTTGGGCAGAGGAAAGGGTTTGACATTTAACGAGTCGCCGGTTCGCACACGGTCGCTATTTTTAGCGCCACGGCAGTAAGCAATGGGACGCGTCAAAAGATCAAACCATGATCGCATATCCAAATTCGCACTCGTTTTTTTTTTTGCTGCACCAGCACTGGATTACGACGCTGAACAGTTGAGCAAATAAAAAGGAAATGCCACTTACCAAAATTTAGGCCATGCGGTTTGGCCAAACTACCACTACTGGTACTCGCCACGGCGGCTTTGTTTGTATGCAATTGTAGGTTTTCTTTTGTCGAACGCGCTCAACACAACACGCACGCCGTTAGTTCACATTTTCACTGTTTGTTCTCGAAAAGCAAATGGATTCCTCCACGATACGTGAAATTCTCGACCACTGAAAAGTACGCGCCACGAACACAGCGAACACAACGACCCATTGGAGAAAAACACACTCGATGGATATCGTTTTTTGTTGAGGCAGTACGCGTGCAAGGCGGGGAGAACAGCACAGGGTAGGCAAGCGTGCACAAAGTGTGGTTTGTTTACAAGCCACTCTGTGCGGCGGAAAGAACAGGTGCAAAAGAGGAGAGAGAGAAAGAGACAGAGAGAAAGACAATGAGCGCGGGCTGCCCGTCTATCAATTGTATGCGAGAGAGAAACGTCGATGCAGAGAGCCGTACCGTGCATTAGGGTGCCTTTCCACGGCGCGATATTGGAACTGTCGGTGGAGATGCAGCGCAAAGAAACAGATTCTTCCAAATCAGTGTTCAGCAACTCGCGTCTGGCTGGCGCGGTGTTGCGTACTATGCTGCGTAATAATTTTCTCCAATTGACTACCACCACGTGGTAGACTGAAGCGACTGATAGCGCTGGCATGTGCGTACCGACCGACGCGACCGATGGGACGCGTGCAGGCGAGAAGAACAATAAACATTATGCACACTTTCGATCACTACTGTAAATGGTCACGTTTTAGGTTGGTGCTGTGTCTGCTCGTGTTGTGCAGGATCGCGTTGGGGTCACAATTTATCTGCCTTCGTTGCACATTCCAACCGTCGAAGCGCTAAACGTTTATAAATGCGTTTGCTGCGGCTTGGACGAAAGATTCATTGTGCAGCGATCAACATGGCGTGTGGTTACTCCTGTTGCGTTGTGGTTCTACTGCTGAGTGCTGCAGTGTTTAGTACAGTCAGCTGTGGCCTCGGTACACCCTGCAAGGTGCTGTGCGAAAATGGCGCTGAAATGAGTAAGTAAAACTAAGCTGGGACAGTCGAAATTTCGCATGTTTTTAATGCTTATTTGGGTACGTTTTTTTTTTTGTTTTTGTTTTCACAGTTCCCTGTGATAGGAAGACGGAGATTTTCAACTGCTGCGGCCCATGCAGTGAAGCTACCTGTGACGACCCTTCACCGAAGCAGGAATGTGCGGAAGGATGTAAGGCAGGTTGCTTCTGTAAGGCCGATCACGTTCGAAAGCATGCCGGTGGGCCATGTGTACCGATCGGAACCTGCAAGCAGCAGCGAAAATAAACAATGTTCATTGAAAATGATCACTGCGGTATGCCTGTTGTGTAATTTATTGATGTTACGGTACAATAATTTCATCAACGTTTAGTGATCGAGTGATCGTACACCAAACGAGAGCTGTAATGGTTAAATGGGGCGGTTTACTAATCTGATTTTGGCTTGAGGAGTGTTGATGATGTCAATGGATTTAATTGTTTTTTGATCACTCAATGGATGGGTGGTTAGCAAAATGGAGCACTGCAACCGGGTATAAAACGTGTGATCATGCAGGATATCACCAATTCGTACAGCAACTATGCGGCTCATTAACATAATAACTTTAGTTTTTCTACTAAAAATAGCACCGCTTATGGAAAGTGGGAAGTCTACGGCTGGTTTGCCACAACGGCGCAACGAATCAAAACAGTACACATTTAAAATATTAAAATATCTCAGCAAAGAAACGCCATACAAGCGTACCCATCTGCACTACTTCAAAACGATTTTACGTCGCAACCAGCCGACGCTGCTGAACATGTCGCTGACCGTACCAGAAGTGCTGAACTATGTATGGGTGAGAATTAAGCTGCACTACAAGTTTAACACCTTCCAGCCATTTCTGATCGATATGGAGCAGGAAGCTTGCGAATATATAAGGAATCGTCCGATCATTCCACAGACCGATTATATATATGAAACGTTCGTAAAACGTTTACCAGCCATTGCCGGACCATGTCCGCATGGGGTAGGTATTTGCAGTGGATGATACATGCAATATATAGAATGGTATATTTTAATTCGAATTTCCTCAATCTTCAGAATAGAACATATGATATCGTTTGGTGGCTCGAGGAGCGGCATACACCGCGCTCCATTCCGGCAGGAGAGTATCGGCTGGATATGAAATTTGTCGCCATTGATAACGTGACGCTCTTTGCTTCGGAAACGTACTTTACGGCTAGGCGTAACGGTATCTTACGCTCGATGATTGAATGGTAAAAATGTTGGCCAGAAGATACGTAGATAATGGCACCAGAGTTACTTGAATATTCGCGTCGGGCTAATATTGCGTTGTTCCTGCCACAGATACCTGTAAAATGTGTGTAGTATCGAATGGGGCACATTGCAAGTGAGTTTTAATCGATCGAGTTATATGATTTGATGACGCTCTTTTCACTTGTTCCGACCTTAACCGAAACAGTACGTAAACTATCTTCACTTCCGTAGCCTCGATCACGAACCTTCGGTAATATTCTGCCCGACCAGTGTTGGACTTTGATGAAAGTAAACTTGTCTCGGGTTGACACTCTAGTGGAAATTAAAGGAAACAACGCCATTCGAACGAATCGATCGAAGTCGGGCATACTACGGGCTTTAACATCCATTGAGATCCAATAACTTCGATAATGCATGGCACGTGTCTTGGTCCCCAGAACCATCTTTGACAGTGTGGTAGAGGATGAACTGTGAAGGCAAGGGATGAACTACGACCTTGTTAAGCTGTACGGCCAGTTTGGCACAAGGTACAGAGTGTCCTTAGGCAATTTTCGAGATTCCACACTAATTCAAATTGTCATTCATTGAAACGAAATACATCCATGTGTACTTCGACAAGTTTTTTCTTTATATGTATTACTATTGAGAAAAACCGTACGAGAAAAGATGATGACAAAGAGATAATCGATAATGTACTTAAAGAATAATTTTTAAATCAAGGATAATTATATAGCGCCAATGTTGGGCTCCATAAGCGAAGGAACTGCTTTCTAGATTATGATGTTTGATTGTTATTATATATTACCTATACCTCATCTACTATATATCTATGATCAGTCGTTTATATTTTAATCATATAGTGTAATTTTTGTTCGTTTCGTCAAAACTACGTTAATTGCCCGTAAAACCAATGATGGAAATAAAGGATACAAATTTGTGGTGTATAAATGTGTTTGCTGCTCAAATGAGCTTTGTTTGTTTTGGGCATGATGAAGGATAGGCACATCGTTGGGCTGGGTATGATATTAGCATCAATACTAGGCTACAGTGGACAGTGTGTGGCAAACGCCGAGGTTTCTGTTGCACGTAACACAACCAGTATTAAACCGTACAGTCTCAAAATCACTAAATATCTTTGCGTTGGTACGCCCTACCAGCGTACCTTAGTGAACTACTGTAAAACGGTTTTGCGGCGGAACCATCCGGCCGTGCTGAACGTTTCGGTTGTCGCACCAGAAACTTTGAACTGGATCTGGGTGAAGGTGAAATTGTTTTACAAGTTCTCCAGCTACCAACCATTCCTGATCGATCTGGAGCAGGAAGGATGCGAGTATGTAAAGAACCGGCCGATCATTCCCTTGGCAGACTATATATACCAGATCATGCAGAAAACGGCACCAGAACTTGCCCATCCCTGTCCACACGGAGTAAGCATTGTGGCTTCTTTAGGCCATATAGCGGCAGTACTTTAAGTGATGTAGCTCGGTTTTCCACATTTTTGTCGACAGAACAAAACGTACAGCATTGTCTGGTGGCTGGAAGAGCGCTACACTCCAAAGTCGGTACCGGCGGGTGATTATAGGTTGGATATACAGTTTTTTGCCCATGACAAGGTGAAACTATTCGCGTTGGAAACTTACATTACAGTTCGTCGAGCAGGCGTAATCGCTTCCATGATAGAATGGTAATATATCTACGTGGTAAAGGCAACCACAAATATACACACTTAGTGCATAAGATTTACCAATGGAAAGTAAAAAATGTCAAGAATAAATACTGATAAGTGTATAACCGTTGGATCAATTTCACTGAGCAATGGGTTCAGCTGCATGACGTTCGTAGCCTTTTCCGGTGTATGGTGTCTTAGGCAACCTTGAATTCGATGAACAGGTGGTTGTAGGGATTTGAGTTCCTCGGAACATCTGCTGGATCTGAACCCAGCTTGGTAACTGTGTGATTTTACTTTTAGCGTGACCTCTATTGAATGCTGACAGTATGAGTTTCCTCCGCAACAGATGTCGATGACGTGATGTCGGACAAGATGGACATAGATTTCCAAACTATCTTTGAACGGAACAATCTTATCAAGCTGTAGGTACATTGAGTAAAGAATTTTGATACCACCATTGAGGGTATACTCAAAGAGGTAGTGTGTTTTGATAGTTTTACTCGCAATATACACACAACTACACATAATTTTTTTTTCAGTTCAGAAACTCCGGTTCCATTTCTATTTAGGATCATCCAAGCAAGTTACATTCAATACTAGATGGCGATTAGTACATGGTTGGGATGTTCAAAAACTATACACCCTTAAACGAAATACCATGGTTCGCATTATTCATTAGTGGTATAAACCGTACAACTAGTAACAGCGCAGCCACGATTCATTTGCAAACCTTTTAACTACTACTCCTTTGCCAATGGCTAGTGCAAATTGTGTATTCGGTCAGAGATCATCAAATGACTCGGAGTTCTAGCACGCAGCTTCGATGAGTCGCAAAGAAGTATCTCTGGAATGGTAGCAGTGATACCGGCATTAACAAATATACATTAGCCACGAAACTGCAGTACGTCGGATATTCTTATCAGTGCTTAAGGTGCTCTAGGTATACGCTTCTAGTGTGTGTTTTGCCTGTGCTGGAATGATAATGTACCACATCGATGTAACGAACTGAATTTCATGTTAGAAATACACACAGTAAATTCATTTTTGATATTTTTAATCATTTAAAAAAATATTTTTTACTTTAAAATTTTCATGTTTTTACCACACTTGGTATTTAGAGGTCTGATTTGTAGTATCGATTTGTTGTACAAATAAGGCTTGTTCACTGATAGAAGTCAAAAAAAGAAGGTGTAGGTGACATAATGAAATATTTGCCGTATATTTAATGGAATGTGATTTTCAATTTAGAACGACTCTTGTATACACTAATCTACATGTTTGGAATGAAATTTGAGCAGCCAGTGTGGTGGAACGTGGTAACCATGTTGTAATTGAGCTGTAAATATCCAGTAATTATCCTTCCTGCATTGGAGGATAGAATGATAAGCTTTGAGAGCATTTCAGACCGAACAAAGTTGATAAATGTCACCATCACAAGCCGGATTAGCTCAGTTCACAAAAAAACCCAAATAACACTGGTAACCAGTCGATTCAAGAAGGAATGAAGTGTTATCCTCAGTTGTGGTTATCGTTCATCTTTGCACGATGGGCGTTTCATTGTTGTTTTGCAGCAGAAATGTTTGATTTTGAAGAGTTGAAAAATGAAACTCGTCCGTTCCAATTGCAGGTGATGCGATTAGTCTGTCTCGACGCACCGTACGAGGAAACTGTTCTAACGCTTTGTCGAGCATTTTTACGCCGCAATCAACCAACGCTTCTGCGCGTAACGCTAGAAGTGCCCGGGTTGTACAATTACGTGTTACTTCAATTCCGATTGCACTACAAGTTCAGGACGTATCAGCCATTTCTAATAGATGGTGAAATTGACATATGCACCTTTGTGAAGGAGTCGAAACTCGATCCCGTACCTAGCTATATATATAATGTTATGCAAGAAGTTGCTCCGGATTTATCAGCTCCGTGTCCGCTTGGAGTAATGATCGTTGAAACAAGCCCGTACCTGTTGTGTTGAAAACTTACTTACCAGGAATTTTCCATTGCAGAACAAAACGTTCAACGTGACGACTATGTTTAAGGTGGAATACGCTCCGAAGTCGGTCCCGGCTGGGGACTACAGGATGGATATAAGGGTCGCAAGCAGAGCGAATGTTACCTTGATTAATTTTCAAGTTTACGTTGCAGTCAGACGTAAAGGAGTGTTGGGATCTATGCTAGATTGGTAATATACACACATTGTTACATCATAAGTACGTGCTAATGTGTAATGTAATAATATTACAAGAAATAACAGTAGTGCTTTTTGAATTTTGAATTAATTTAAATTCTATTTATTGATTAATGAAAGAACATTATTTACGCAGTCTCAGATTTAACGATTGAAGTAGAACTGCACTATTTGGGCTAGAGTTTCATAGAACATTGCTTGATCGAGCAGAGCAGGAAACCCATTTGCCCATTATCCGTTTCCTAAATTCAGTAAACCTGCTATACATTTCAATTGCTATAATTAGATAAATGGACGTAAATAGCTGATTGGGATAGAAAATGATGTTGATATTGCCCAATCTAATGTCATGTCAATGATTCGTATCTAATAGACGATCGTAACATAATAACAATAAGCTCAGTATCATAATTATATTATAATAAACAAGGATTAACAATAAAACACAGACCAATGTACAGCACCGTCAGTGATACGATCAACGGAACAACGTATAGACGCACAAAGTAGAAAGCATTGATGTTTCAGCAATGCTTTCCAACGTTATACATTCGCTGTTTTGGGTTGTTGGTATTTTGATGTTGTTGTGCCCTGCTCCATACGCCGAGAATGTTTTTAGTTACGAGGATCAGAAAAATTTCACACGGCAGTTCAAGATACAGGTCCAACGATTGGTGTGCAACGAAGCGCCGTACAAAGAAACCGTTTTGCTTGAATGTCGTATGATATTTAGAAGGAATCAGCGGTCATTGCTATGCATGTCGATCAAAGTGCCAAAGTTGTATCACTACGTGATGGTACAGTTTCAGCTGAACTACAAATTTACCACGTATCAAACGTTCCTGATCGATGGAAAGGTAGAAGGATGTGCCTATATGCGTCATCAAAATAACGATCCTGTCCTTAGCTACATGTACGGAGTGTTGAGGGATATGATCCCAAGCGTTGTGCAGCCTTGCCCATATGGGGTTAGTATTTTTGTTCGAGCGTTAAGATGCATGTGTGGTAATTTTGTAACGTTTGGCTTGTATTGCAGAACAAAACGTACACTGAGCTGACCATGCTGAAGGAGGAATATGCCCCCAAATCTATCCCTGCTGGCGATTACAGGATGGATGTAAGATTTTCCACTAAGACCAACGTAACTCTGTTTTCACTGCAGCTATTCTTCGGAGTCCGACGAAGAGGTATACTTAATTCCATGTTAGAGTGGTAAGGAGGTGTAAAAGAAATGATGGTTGACAATTATGTTTAATAAAACTATTCATATACCGGATATATTTGAAATTTAAAAGTGGTGTTTAAAGAATATTCCAAACAATTAATCATCATAGAAACCAGACGCAACGGAGTAGAATTATCTACTCTGGAGTGGTAAGTGCGTATAAGACAGATATGTTGTATGTTTGTGTGTGTATTTCGGTACAATACTTTCTTCAAAATACTTCACAATACTTTCTAAACATCGAAAAATATCCTTATGTCAGAGATTAATATCGCATATTGACCGTCAAACACTTTCATTAGCTTCTAGAAAATAGCAATCGTTATTTCTGTTATGTTCGAGTGGTGATGGTTTGCGCCGAAAATGATATTTTTAGATGTACAAAAAAAATCAAAAATCGTGAAATAATTACTACAATTTAAATAATGGGGAGATATAAAAAAGCAAAGCAAATAGTCATCAAACTTTAGAATATGCCATTAGAGATCAACGAATCGAACGATCAAAGAGGAGAGACATTTTAGCAAGTGATGTAGTGTCAATAGTGATGGTACACCTTCGAATCGTGTTTCTAATCGTTAGCGTTTTGCTTTGGACAGGCGCCGGCGTATACGCCCAGAATGTGTTTAACTACGAGGAGCAGAAAAACCTATCACGACCGTACACAATACAGGTTCAACGTTTCCTGTGCATTGACGCGCCATACAAGGAAACCATCCTGCACGAGTGTCGTATGATATTTAGAAGGAATCAACGGTCACTGCTAAGCATATCACTTGAAATGCCGAACGTGTACCACTTTTTAATGATACAGTTCCAGTTACACTACAAATTTATAAACTATCAACCGTTTCTGATCGATGCCAGGGCAGAGGGATGTGATCTTATGCGTGATCGGAAGAATGACCCTAACCGGCACTGGATGTACGGGGTGATTAAAGACATGATATCTAGTTTAGTTCATCCCTGTCCGTTTGGGGTATGTTTTGGATGAAGAAATGTATGCAAACCGATTGTGTGATGCATGACTTTGATGTATGAATTTCAGAACAGAACTTATACCCAGATCGCTATGCTCAAGGAAGAATATGCACCGAGATCAGTCCCAGCCGGCGAGTACAGGATGGATGCAAAATTTACAACTCAGACAAATGTTACGTTGATATCGTTACAGATTTTCTTTGAAGTTAGAAGAAAAGGTATTCTGAAATCAATGCTAGAGTGGTAAAGGGCTTTTTATTCGATAATCAACCCAAACTGCAAGTAATAAAATGTCACTTTAAGTTTTAATCTACAACGTTGAGTGTTTAGGTCATCAAAGAGCCGACTGCTTTCATATAAAAAAGTGCTTTAATTCTAATAAAACTAATAAAACTTCAATGTTTTGAGAATCTTGAACTCTAGTTAACAATGTCATTTAATTATTATGCTATTGTCATCCATTTATTCGATTGAATACTTGAAGCTTTTATGAAATTATTGTAAAATACCTTTCGTATACTCCAATACTTGGCCGGAGAAACACCTCTTTCCTTTTCGTGTTAGTTTCATAACAGTTTATTTAACTTTATTATTGATTCTACAAGTATGAAATGCCGCATACTGTCGGATTTATCTATTCATTTTTTTACTCCAATAATAACGTCTGGCTTCCGATTTTAACGGTAAGCAAAGAAAGCAATTGCGGGGGGGGGGGAGGGGGCGTCAATGAGGGGCCCCGCGATCCTTAGGCCATTATCTATAACAGTTGATAGAACATGGCACTGTATTAGCAAGGAGGGCCCCGTGTGTGATGGACGTTGGAGCCCCGTGCTAGACGAATCCTTAGCACCCCCCCCCAGCAACAAAATTGAAGTTGAAATGTTACATAATCCAAGACGGATGCCGGGTACCCCCCGGTAATCATATACAGAGGGCCTCAAAAATTCTTACTGCTTAGGGCCCCCGATACTGTAAACCCGCCACTGCTTCCGTAGTCTACATACAATGCTTAAACCTAGACCTAGACTTATACTTGTCCAGAGCACTTTTACAACTTTACCACCTTTAGATAGATAACAGCGCTATGACACAGCGATCAGTAATCGAAAAAAGTCACTTGCACGATCATTTTATTCATTTTGGTATCATTTTGCAAGTGACGTTTGCATTCGCATTACTGTCGAAATATTCGAGTCGATGAAGCAAAAATTGGCACCGTATTGGTTGCTTAAGCTGTCGGAAACACGCAAATATAACCATACCCAGAATTTATGCCACCGTCTATATTTGTAACTAAGTTTAACAGTAGTTTACCAACACTCTCATCACTTATATTTATCCCGTTTCCAACAAAAATATCGAAATAATTATATGTGTAGTAGTGCTGAATCCGATTGTTTACGCATACTAGGCCCGCCGGATGCTTTGATAAACTGTCCAAAACACTGAAACATGAACAAAAATATCGACGAAACCTTCATCGACTCGAACGGCGAATGCAATACCAAATTTTCTCTCGTTCGGTTCGAGTGCTTCTAACGGATTCAAGTGTCGTTTGACGTGCATGATAGGTCTGTAAAGGGCAGGTCGACAACACTGAAACGATCATTGAATGTTTTTTTTGTCATACATAGCAACAGGTCTTTGACACAAAAAAGACGGGAGCGGTGATCGATTCCTAAAATTTGTCGGAGTTTTAAAACTCTTCCAGTATGTGAAAATTTAACGAGGACAACAAGTTAGGAGCGTCGATGAGTCTAGTCTATAGTTGGAACATGAATAACCCCCTTGACCATTTTTCTCTGATTCTCCTAAGTATCAAAAAAATTAAACCTGTATCGGACCTAGTACTCTTCCTTAAGGGACACTTGCGACATTAGAGTACTGATGCGAGATGCTATCTCCTATCTTGACGATTGAGGTACAATTGGGTAGGTAAGAAACGATCCATTTGACTAGATCACCATAGACGCCAAGTTTCAATAGCTTCTGACCGAAAGTAAAAAACTAACCCGATTAAAGGCCGAATGGAGATCGGCGGAAATAGCATCAACCTGAATGCCTTTATAAAGTGGCGAGTAGTAGTAAAGCAACAATTGCATGACGTTAGTAGCTGTAGATGGGCCAGGGTAAAATCCATGTTGAAGTGGACTCAAATAGTGCGACATGATTTACAGTAAATTCAGTTTGTAACAGAAAATGGAACTTGTTGTGATTGCTCAATCAGTATTCTCTATGAGCGAGACACGTTTACTAGGTGTCTCTAAAAACTATTCCATAACTAGCACAAGGCATGAAATGATGGTAAAATACCACAATCAAAACTAATAGATTGACCAAATATGCTCTTTGCCATCAACGATTTGAGCGATCAAATAGGACTGTCAATTCGACTAATGTTTCAGTAGTGATGTTACACCTTCAAAGCTTTGTGGTACTCCTATGTGTTTTGCTTTGGACATGCGTTGGCGTAAACGCCGAAAATGTGTTTAACTACGAGGAGCAAAAAAACATATCACGACCGTACACAATGCAGGTTCAACGTTTCCTGTGCATTGATACGCCATACAAGGAAACCATCCTGCACGAGTGTCGTATGATATTTAGAAGGAATCAACGGCCACTGCTAAACGTATCGCTGGAAGCGCCAAAGAAATATAACTACCTGATGATACAGTTCCAGTTGCACTACAAATTTATAAAGTATCAACCGTTCCTGATCGACATTAAGGCAGAGGGATGTGAACTAATGCGTGATCGGAAGAATGACCCTACTCGCCACTGGTTGTACGGAGTGATGCAGGATTTGATGTCCAGTTTAGTACATCGCTGTCCATTTGGGGTATGTTTTATCTGAAGCTGCATGCAAACCGATTGTGTAACGCACGACTTTGATGTATGAATTTCAGAATAGAACCTACAGTGGAGTTGTCTCGGTGAAGGAAGAAATTGCACCGAGATCAATCCCGGCCGGCGAGTACAGGATGGATGGAATATTTACCTCCCAGACCAATGTAACGCTATTCTCAATGCAGCTGTTCTTTGAAGCTAGAAGAAGGGGTATTTTGAAATCAATGTTAGAGTGGTAAGGGGCAAATCAAATGATAATCATCACAAAATGCAAGTAATAAAATGTCGTCTTTAACCTTCAATTCAAACCTTTGGCTGGTAAGTGCAGTAAAAATACAATACCTAACTGCTTACACATAAAATTGTGCTCTACATTCATTAGAACTAATTAAGCTTCAACGTTGTATGAATTTTTAACTCATAGTGATAATGTGGGAAATTGTTGTGTGGTTCCAACGAATGTTAGGCGAGGTTTTTGTTGGGATAAAACACAATAAAAGGGCAAATGTGGCGGGAAAGGCCCTTCTTTTGACACCATTACACTCGTGAGAAACAGCTGTAGAATGCGTTGAAATAAACTCTATTTTTTTGGCTTACGCTAATTTGTCTAAAAAAAAGTAGTTATGTTACTTTTTCTTGTTAGTTTCTAACAGATAATGTTTTGTTGCATATTCTATACCATTCAACTAGGATGTTTATAAGAAAAAAATAAATAAAATAAAAAAATAAAATTATTATGAAAATATTTTTTTTGACTATATCAATTCAGATACACACGCGTGAAGTATTCTTAAGGAATATAACAATTGCTGAATGAATTGTGTGGAACGGATGAGCAACCTTTCATGTTTGTGCGACTTTGTGCGATTCTAAATAATTTACTCGATGGAATATTTGTAACTTTTATCAAATTGTCGTAAAATTCTTTCAAGTGCTTCAATAGCTTGAAGTGATAATAAATGCTCCTTCATATAAGTTCCATAATAATATTGTTCAATTTATAACTGGATCTGCAAATGTCAAATAGCACATACCGACTGATTTACAGTAAATTCAGATTGTAACAGACGATGGAACTTGTTGTGATTCCTCAACCAGTATTCTGTTTGAGCTAGACTTATTTAATAGCTGACACTAAAAAATATTCCATAATTAGCACAAATCAGGAAATGTTGGTAAAATACCGCAATAAAATATAATGGATTGACCAAATATGCCCTTTGGCATTAACGATTTGAGCGATCAAATAGGACTGACGATTGGGTTGATGGTTCAGTAGTGATGTTACACCTTCAAAGCTTTGTGGTACTCCTTGGCGTTTGGTTTTGGCATGCGTTGGCGTAAACGCCGAAAATGTCTTCAACTATGAGCAGCAGAAAAACATATCACGACCGTATACAATACAGGTTCAACGTTTCCTGTGCATTGATACGCCATACAAGGAAACCATCCTGCATGAGTGTCGTATGATATTTAGAAGGAATCAACGGCCACTGTTAAACGTATCACTGGAAGCGCCAAAGAAATATAACTACCTGATGATACAATTCCAGGCGTACTACAAATTTAAAAAGTTTCAACCGTTTCTGATCGACATTAAGGCAGAGGGATGTGACCTAATGCGTGATCGGAAGAATGACCCTACCCGTCGCTGGATGTACGGAGTGTTGAAGGATTTGATGTCCAGTATAGTTCATCCTTGTCCGTTTGGGGTATGTTTTATCTGATGCTGTATGCAAACCGATTGTGTAACGCACGACTTTGATGTATGAATTTCAGAATAGAACCTACAACGGGACGGGCTCGATCAAAGAGGAATATGCACCGAGATCAGTTCCAGCTGGCGAGTACAGGATGGATGGAAAATTTACATCCCAGGCCAATGTAACGCTACTTTCAATGCAGCTGTTCTTTGAAGTTAGAAGAAAAGGTATTCTGAAATCAATGCTAGAGTGGTAAGGGGCAAATTAAATGATAATCAACTCAAAATGCAAGTAATAAAATGTCGTCTTTAACCTTCAATTCAAACCTTCGGGGGTTTAATTGCAGCAAAGATACAATATCTAACTTCTTCTTCTTTTTCTTTGGCACAACATCCGGTATCGGTCAAAGCTTTCCTTTGCCACTACTGGGTTTGACTTTCAGTGACTTACTGATTTCAAATAACAGGTTAGTCAGTCCTAAGTATGGGGGCACGCCTTCAAAGTTATATGAATTTTTAACTCTAATTGATCATGTTTTTTGCATTTTCTCTACCTCTCAACTATAATGTTTCTATGACAAAAAAAAATAAAAAAAAATATTTTAAAATAAATTAACGGTTACGATATTCAAGATACACACGCGTAAGGTATTCTTAAGGAATATAACAATGGCTGAATGAATTATGTGGAATGGATGAGCAACCTTTCATGTTTATGCGACTTTGTGCGATTCTCAATAAATTACTCGACTGAATATTTGCAGCTTGTATCAAATTGTCGTAAAATTCTGTGATATAATTCAATGATTTGTAGTGGTAAGAGGTGTTACTTCATATAAGTTTCATAATAATGTTACCAAATTTATAACTGGATCTGCAAATATCCAATAGCGCATATTGACTGATTTACAGTACATTCAGACTGTAACAGAAAATGGAACTTGTTGTGACTCCTCTATTAGTATACTGCTTGAGCAAAACACATTTAATAGCTGAAAAGACTTTTTTCCATAATTAGCACAAATCAGGAAATGATGATCAAATACCAAAATAAAAATAATGGATTGACAACAATTTGAACGATTAAGTAGGACTGACAATTGGGCTGATGGTTCAGTAGTGATGTTACACCTTCAAAGCTTTGTGATACTCCTTGGCGTTTTGCTCTGGAGATGCGCCGGCGTATACGCCCAGAATGTGTTTAACTACGAGGAGCAGAAAAACCTATCACGACCGTACACAATACAGGTTCAACGTTTCCTGTGCGTTGATGCGCCATACAAGGAAACCATCCTGCACGAGTGTCGTATGATATTTAGAAGGAATCAACGGCCACTGCTAAACGTATCGCTGGAAGCGCCAAAGAAATATAACTACCTGATGATACAGTTCCAGATGCACTACAAATTCAAAAAGTACCAACCGTTCCTGATAGATATAAAGGCAGAGGGATGTGAACTAATGCGTGATCGGAAGAATGACCCTACCCGTCGCTGGATGTACGGAGTGTTGAAGGATTTGATGTCCAGTATAGTTCATCCTTGTCCGTTTGGGGTATGTTTTATCTGAAGCTGTATGCAAACCGATTGTGTAACGCATGACTTTGATGTATGAATTTCAGAATAGAACCTACAACGGGATGGGCTCGATCAAAGAGGAATATGCACCGAGATCAATCCCAGCTGGCGAGTACAGGATGGATGGAATATTTACATCCCAGGCCAATGTAACGCTACTTTCATTGCAGCTGTTCTTTGAAGCTAGAAGAAGGGGTATTTTGAAATCAATGTTAGAGTGGTAAGGGGCTATTTAATTGATATTCATCTCAAACTGCAAGTAATAAAATGTCGTCTTTGACCATTCATTTATAACTTCGAATGTTCAGTGCAGCAAAGATCTAATCCTAACTGCGTTCATAGAAAATGGTTCCCTTATATCGTTGAAATTAATGTAGCTTCAAGATTTTATGAATCTGAAATTCCCAGTGACAGAATAGTTTTTTGGTTTTCTGTATATTTGTCTTATCAGATGATATTTGTATGAAGAAAATGTAGTTTTTTAAATGATCCTAAAAATAAATTAACTTTGGCGATTTTCAATTCAGATACACGCGAGTTTAGTTCTGTGATTAAGGCATCAAACAAATGCAGAATGAATTGTGTGGAACAGGTGAGCAACCGGTCACGCTTATGTACTTTTATATAATTTTCAACCATTAACTAGATGGAATACTTGTAGCTTTTATAAAATTGTCATAGTTTTTTTGTTGTATATTTCACTGTTTTGTAGTAGTAATAGGTGTTTCTTCGGATAAATTTCATAATAGTTTTACCCATTTTATAACTGAGTCTGTAAATGTCCAGTAGATCACACTGATTGATATAGAGTGAATTAAGATTTTAACAGAAAATGGAACCTGTAGTGATTCCTCGATTAGTATTCTGTTCGAGCGAGACACATTTAATAGCTGCATCTAAATATTCCATAATTAGCACAAATTAGGCAATAATGGAAAAATACTACAACAACAAAAATGAATTCACCAAATATGCCCTTTGGGAAGCAACAATTTCAACGATTAAATTGGACTGACGATTGAGCTGATGGTTTAGTAGTGATGTTATACCTTCAAAGCTTTGTGGTACTCCTTGGCGTTTTGCTTTGGAGATGCGCCGACGTATACCCCGAAAATGTCTTCAACTACGAGGAGCAGAAAAACCTGTCTCGATCGTACACAATACAGGTTCACCGTTTACTGTGTATTGATACGCCATACAAGGAAACCATCCTGAACGAATGTCGTATGATATTTAGAAGGAATCAACGGCCTCTGCTTAACGTATCGTTGGAAGCGCCAAAGAAATATAACTACCTGATGATACAATTCCGGTTGTACTACAAATTTATAAAGTATCAACCGTTTCTGATCGACATTAAGGCAGAGGGATGTGAACTAATGCGTGATCGGAAGAATGACCCTACCCGTCGCTGGATGTACGGAGTGATGCAAGATTTGATGTCCAGTTTAGTACATCCCTGTCCGTTTGGGGTATGTTTTATCTGAAGAAATGCAAACCGATTGTGTAACGCACGACTTTGATGTATGAATTTCAGAATAGAACTTATAGTGGGTTGGTCTCGCTGAAGGAGGAATATGCACCGAGATCAGTTCCAGCCGGCGAGTACAGGATGGATGGAATATTTACATCCCAGACCAATGTAACGCTACTTTCAATGCAGCTGTTCTTTGAAGTTAGAAGAAAAGGTATTTTGAAATCAATGCTAGAGTGGTAAATAAATGGTACAAAAACGCTAAGCACCAATGAGCAATAAAGATAGAAAGGGTGGATAACGGTTTGCTTTTTTGAAGTTAGCAATTTAGATATTTGGAAAATAGAAGCACTTATCAACTGATAGTGTTCTAGGCCAGTGCTCTCCAACCTTGTTAGGTTTGCTGACCACTTGGCTTTGAATATACACTAGCCGCAGCCCAATGGATACATACATGGCTGCATACATTTTGTAGACTTAGTTAAAAGTTTTTTTAATCATAAATATCTTTAAATCTTATTCTAGACATGCTTCTTGGAAATTCAACATCAATTGTGGGGAATAAAACTGCACTATACGTAACAGTAATAAGCTTTTCTCTTTCTAAAATAAATTCTTTCGCGGACCACAACTTAGCCACTTAGCACAGGTTGGAGACCGCTGTTCTAGACTGTTCATGACGCTCATTTGAATTGGTTAACAAATGGTACAGTTTTCAAAGTCTATTTTTAAAGCTAAAATGTTCATATTCAGCGTTTTTCTGGACTTCCTTCATTTGTTGGTTTTTTTTACTCTTCCTTCTTTGTTTTACTTATTATTTATATGAATCTTAATTGGTTTACGTTATCACTACCTAAAGCGACGGTCTCAATGGTGCTATTTTGAGCATATTTGATTTTTATTACTTGAACAACTAGTTTGCCAGAGATAGCTTTACTAACATTTAAATAATAAGTAGTCAATTCATTACGTTTACAGCTCATTTAGTAAACGAAAGTCGGTCAGGGAACAAGTATATTATTAACGACAGAAACAATAAAGCTGATGCGCCAAACGGGATTGTGAACGGTTCCTAAAAATTAAGTGGTGCAGACAGGAGTGTGAAAGAACATATTATGAGGTTACCAAAATCGCCAACATAAAATAATATTATTTTACACTTAAACAAATGTCGTCGCCTGTAGCCTGCTCAACGAAAAAGCTTTCTGCCAAAGCTTGGACTATGTTTAGTAGTGACACCTAGTGTTGAGTAGTAAAACTACGTAACATGCAAAATAACGATTGGCCGACTGTAACGATAACATTTATTCGTTCTTTTTACTTTATTTACGCGCAGTAAATAAATAATGTAAAAAACTGCATTTTAAATTTCTTACTAACAATAATCGTTCGTTTGCTTATCAACGTATTCGCTTGCTTATCGGGCGTAGCTACCGCTTTACGGTCCAAATTACGAAGGAGTGTCCGAAACCGTAAGCAAACTTTGTTGATGAATTCTGTTCTAGCATGAGAGGTTTGAATCTGAAATATGCGTAAGCAGAAGTTTGATTGCGTAAATATGACGTCTAATTTTAAGAACATAAGTGGCTCTACTAACATTGCAGCCGGCCAAGGAAATGTGAAAAGAATTTGAATTAGCCTTAAAGAATTCCTTACAGCTAACAGCAAACAGTATCGGCTACAACTTTTTTACCAACACCACCAACCACCGGTCAGCCAGGACCATCGTCCCAGTCGTCAGCAGTCGGTGCAGAGAGATTGGCCACTATGATGCTGCCAGCTACTACAGAAAACCCTGCGCATAATCAATAATAAATGCAACGACTAGCCTGCCGTGCCGCCAATACCGGCGGAAAAGATGTTTTCGACCGTGCAGTGTAATGAAAATTATAATGCACAAAATAGCAGCGGTACATGCAGTTTCACCATCCCGACTGCCTGCATCGAAGGAGTAGTTGTTTTTCCGGTGCTCGGTGTAGCGTTGCGGAATTTCAATAACGTTTGCTAGCTGGCGGGAAGGCCGAGCCGAACGGCTCGAGACGAGCAGAACGGCTTCAGAAGATGCAGATGCCGGGCAAGTTGGTGAAACAGTTTCCGGTAGGAAACTTTCCATCGCCGCAGGATAAACATACGCACGGGTACGCTGCTCCCTGCTAGGTGCTGCAGTTACCTCCAAATGCGCTAGACAACTTCGGCATGGATCCTTTGGAACAGCGGTTCCCGCATGAAGGTTAGATTAGATCAGCACTAGCCCAGCGCCTAGTTACAGTTATAAGGGGGAAGGGGGGCTGGATTTCTACGCAAACCCAACGACCTAACGGCCGCAGCGTCCGGAAAGGTGAAACGTTTGCTACATAACCTCAACAAGACCACAATTGGCCCCACCTAGACTCGAGGTCGGTCAGCTTGGAAACGAGACCGGGGGCGAATGTCCCCCAAAGGATGCACTCGCACAAGAGTGAATGTTTGTACATCCTTATGGACGGGAAGGCGGCGCAGTAAAATGGTGCGGAAGACGGGAACGATCCGCATCTGCTGACCAGCATCTTCAACCGATTGCGTGCTGCCGTGCGACTGTTGTGGTAATATGTAAATTAGATTTTAAAATATAATAGATATGATGACACAGAATATTAAACACCGAACCAGCTTCACCGCTCGGCTTCCTTCGGCTTGGGCTCTTGGCAACCCTCCACCTGGACCGTACTACCTCGTACAAGTCCCTTTGGTGCGTAGAATTGGCAGCAAGCGTCGAAGATAGCGCGTCGTTCAGTCCAACTACCGTAAACCCTTTGAAACACCAAGCAGCGTAGTACACAAGCTTGCATGGTGAAGCGCGATTCTCGTAAAAGGAATAAAACGCTCACCGTCCAAAGCCCTTTGATGAGAAAGGCTGGCAATGTTTGCTAATTATATTGAGCTCAATTATAGAAACTCCTTCCGTGACGACACGGGGTTCGTGCTGGAAGTGGAGGCAAAGAATAGAATGTAAATTGAATCATACTTACTCATTGGGGATGTTTGTGTACAGGCAAAAGTTGACCCTAACAAACAATAAGGTGAACCATATGCAGGCAGTGATTCGGATGAATAAAGTGAATTTTTGTGTGATACAATGAAGGGATTTACATTTTATATCGCCTTCAGTTCTTTAAAGATGGAACAAAGCATCTAGTTTCTATTATAACTTATTTTACATGACTTTTTTTTTACATTTTGCCGTTTTATCTTCCGAAAGAGTAAGTCCGAATAATTAAAGAAATAATAATGATTCGTTATTAACTCATAATTCTTAATTGGAACGTCGGAAGTGCCGAAAAACTATGACAAATGTAATGCTTTACGTAAAAAGCTTAAAAAATAAAATAATCTGTTCATTTGACATCGAATGTTCTCTAACGATTGGAATGTTTCAGCAACGTTTCAGCAATAAAAAAGATTGATATGTGAGATTTGTAGAAGTAAACCATTTTAATTATTGACGAATTGAAATACCGATCGTTTGATGTATAAATAAAACATCATCCCTCAGTTCAACAAGTTATTCCTAAACACTGAAATTTAATTTGCTGTTATCGCTTCTAATTACCGCTACTTAAAATTACTGTTTTTTGGTCACAGTTTGGAAAAGCTCAATCAGATCTCTTCAAACAGGTTTCGCAAATAGCATTACCCATAAGCAAAGAGGCTACTTTCGCTAACATCATCCTTTTTATATCCATTTCTTAAAATTGTTCGATTGGCAAATGTGGATGCAGTGCTATCCCCAGGATATTGGCCAGCGTCACCAACGTCACATTATACAACGGTTTATCTCACAGTGCGCCTTCCCTTCGTCACAGCATCTTTCCATTTGGACCGCTTCCGTTCAGCTGACCAGGCCTACCGAAAGTTTTAATTAAAAAAGAACCACCACCATAAAACGCACCATGCTTCATTCCGGAGACTCCTGACGGCATGTCCGGCGGTGCTGATACGAGCACCGCTCTGGGAATGTTTGTCGTTGATGTATCTATTTACTTACGCCAGAGCTATACTAGTCCGTATGCTCGTGTTTGGCAATGGCCGACAGTGCACGCACAGTAGCAGCGAGACATGGTAGGATGAGGTTTTTCCTAATTTTGGGCCCCACTCGCAACTCCCAGCCGTCCATCATTCCGGCCGGTGCACCGTTGCCGGCTACCTTTTTACGGTGTGGCCGTGGAGCCTTCGGTAACAGGGTTGGCCCGCTGGCCATCCTTGTTGACTCCCGGAGGTTTCATTCTGTGATAATGAAATTAATTAAAATCACTTTACCCCATCTTGCCGGGACCGGAAGATCGTGCGGTCGAGTCGAGCTCGGCAGAGGATCCGGTTCCGATAAAGCGGAAAAGGATAAATGGAGTGTTTGCTTGAGGAGGGGGGGGGAGGGGGTGAAGTGTTGCCGTGCCTCGTCGACCGACGACCGTAGGATGGTTTTGACCAGCCAGCCAGCAAGCCAAATTGACGGCCGGTACCGAGGTCCTGCTGCCTTCTCGAGATAGAGAGAGAGGCCCTTGGTGACCATTCAAAATTGAAGAATTTTTGGGTACGACGTGATTGAGTAAATGGCTGCCAGTGTTCGGCGGCGGTGGTGGTGGTGAAGAATTGAGACGATTTGATGACCGGGATCGAATGGTGAGGATAAAGGTTTTGGTTTTATTGCCTTCTGGGAATGTTATGCTATTGGTTGCAGGACACATTCATGGGGTAGAGAAGTTTAAATTGTTGCCGTAAAGGTTAAACTTGCTAAAGATCATACCAGAGACCATTGTTTTGAAAATGGTGAAATAAAGATCAAAGAGGGCAAAAGTGATGTACGGTATAGTTCCTTTAATTGATAGCGTAAGATGTCCTGATGTCGTTACTACATGACAGAAGTGTCCAAAGCCCGAAAAAACTCTTCTTCTTGGATCTTGGAGATCCGTGCAATGAATGTCAAACTGTTGATGCTACATTTACATTTGCGAAGTTTGATCCTTGAGTCTGATTGGGAATTTAACATCGATTCTATAAAGTCGGGAGTCAACGCCGTTCCAACCTTCCAGGCATGAAGTAACCATGATTTACGATCTCACAACAATGTGCCTGTGCATCAAACTGTCGAGCTTTGGTCGCATTTCGTCGTCGTTAGTTTGAGTACAGCGTCTGAAGCATCCGATTACATTTCAGCAATGGCGACGTCAGGAGTGTCATGTTTCAAACCTCCTACCGAACGCTGTCTCTACTCTACCAATCAATATGCATCGCTTCGGGTTTCACGGCGAGCAAACACAGCCGACGAAGAGCATCTTGGGTGTGTTTAATTAAATTACTTTACGTCCCCCTCCACCCAGAATGCTCAAGTTCTTCCTCGTCCTCGCTCCAGAAGCAATTAAAAACGGTATTGAACGGTCTCGGCTCACGGCTGCACACAGTTCGACGGGCATGCACTTCCTGCCGATCGAGAACGTGTTGCATGCCTGCAGCTGCACGTGTTCCACCGCGCCCACCTTCCCGGGGAGTTGTTGGAATTGATGCCTATTTAACGTCTCTCCCGTACTGGCCAGCAGCCAGCCTGTGGTTGCTGCTGTTTTGATGAATTTATGAATTTATTTATATGATAATCAGGTATGAATATTTATTCCTTTATCCATTTTACGGCTCAGTTATGATTGTTATTGCCAGGATTCGGACTCCCGGACTGCTGATTCCGGGGTGGACTCCCGGGAGCCCGGACGTCAACATAATTCATCATCTTGCATTTCCAGTGTGCGCGCGTACGCTTGCGCTTGCGGTACAGTCAAACCCAAACGGGCCGAGCCAAGGGCCCCAAGTGCAAAAGGGTGCGGTAGTTTAAGGATATGTGTGGCATCTGTTTCTTGGAAGTGTTTGTGTGCACGCGGTTCGTTTTGGGGCACGCACGTGTCGCCATGCGGCCGTGTGGTACGGGAGGTCTAGGTACTAGTAGCGAAGTGGCATAGAGGTCATAGAAGCGAGAGTCAAAAGATCCTGTCGCCCGGTGGCGTGATTGATGGTCGGCTCAGTAAATATCGGGCCCTGAAAGCAAACAAGGCATTTCCTTTGTGAGGTGAAGCGATACACACACACACACACACACACACACACACACACGCACACACACTACTGGACACTCACTCAATCTTGCGCATACACTGTGTGAAGCAAGAGGACAGCTCTGGTGCGTCCCGGTGGCAGCGGCACATTCCCACACGGCCACCGGGTAGAGATTAACGGAAACATGAAATATTTATATGGTTCGCTGGTCAGCGGAATATGCAGCCCATACGCTTTGTGTGCCGGGCCCCATTAGCGTCGCAGGCGGGAGAGCCACGGACTGGCCACACTTATCATGGCCGCTATTAACAATTTACACACGCGCGCGTCGCTCCCTGCCGGTTTTGCTGCTGACTCGGCGAACACCCCGGAACTGGTGCCGCAGCTTTGTAGCGTAAGCAGTGCCGTAACTTACCGATGGATTATCGTCTTAGCAAATCAGGGATGCACTGGACCGGCTCTACCTAACCCCTTCCCTGTCTCCCTCGCTCCTGCATTACTGCCCCTGCAGGGTCAGACATTGTGGTGCATCTTTGGAAGCATTGCGGTACTCTGGGGGTGGCCGATGGGATGGAGAATTTACAGTCGGCGTGCACCACCGGGAGCTTAAGATGTCGACCGGTGCTCAGCAGTGTCGAACAAATTGCAACAAAAGATTATCGGTGACAGGATCGCTGCGACAGGGTGGTGCTGGTGTGCAGCAAACACAAAGAGAATGAGAGAGTAAGAGAGAGAGAGAACTATCAGGGATGGCAGTAATTGGCTGGATGCCGGTAGACCGAGAAGAATGATTGCACCTAATGAATATGAACCACTCGACGGGGGTTGCGAGAGGTTGAGCGGACTGGCTGGCAGCAGGGATCCGAAGACAGATGGGCTCTGGTTGTTCACTATTTTTTCGCCCTAACCCTATCCACATGCCCACAACGGTGTGAATAATCTTTCAACAAGCGGTTGTTGTTCTAGCTCGGATGCACCGGTACGGGGACAGGGGGCAGGAATTTAAGGATTAAACATGGTTTGCATAAATTACCGCTGGTTAACATTGTTTGGTGTTTGCTTTGTTTTATGGGTGGATGGAAAAGGATACAAACAAAAACACATAAACTGAACAGTAAATTGAATAATGTGCAGCATTCAATTAGCGTGAAAAGAAGATTTAGTTTATTAATTTGAAACAACTGAACAGAGTGTGCACTATGGTACCGATAAGCAACTGGGCTGATAGTGAGAGCTTTCTTGTTGAGCTTTTTCCACTCCTTTCCACTAAACCATAGCGTCAGCCAGCGAAAAGCACCCCGGCATGATGTATGTTTCCTTCCTAATGAATTTCTATTGTGGTGGAAATTAGTTGCGTTTAAAATCTGCAAAAGAAAGCGAGCAAAAAGCGAGCCCCGTCTACTGATCAAACCAATTACCGGGCTGCTGGGACCGGTTGGGTGGGAAAGAGAAACACTACAATAAAAAGCCGAACGGCGCGAACAGTCCTGTGCGTTCCGTCGGGTCGTCTGGTGAAGCGCCACCGTG
The DNA here is from genome assembly GCF_016920715.1 of Anopheles arabiensis. NCBI lineage: Eukaryota > Metazoa > Arthropoda > Insecta > Diptera > Culicidae > Anopheles > Anopheles arabiensis. The sequence goes on from NC_053517.1 coordinate 20,580,320, forward strand.
GAGGAGCAAAAAAAGGAATGCTGCAATCCCTCGACAATCCTCGTTTGATGCCGATTGCCAGGCTTTATGGTTTTATCTCCTTTTCCACATACTGCCCACGGAACGGTGGGCTAGCCGTGTGATGCTGCTCAGCGGCCGTGGTACTGGCGCTCGATTTTGCATAGATAATTATCTTCTTTTATTAGACTCATTAAGGCATATAATTAAAATCTTTTGTCCGATGTCGTTCCCAACTACTTTATGGCGATGGGAGCGTGGTTTTGCGTGCGTGTGCAATGCTAATGTATGTCGACATCATGCGCGAGGAGAAGTTGTGAGGGGTGGGGGGGGGGATGGGAGAGTATAATCGGAGCTTATTTTTAGTACCACGGACTTTTTTCCTTCTTGTGCCCTGCAATATACTAACGTTATTTGTGCGCTTAGTAGATTGTCATTCCCGGTAGATGGTAGATGAAAGATGAATAAAGAATGGACCTATGAATGATGGTATGTGCAAAGCGCGTAATTGTTACTCAGGCAAAAGCGTCACAAAGGTTAGAAAATGGTGAGGCAGCTGCTGGGGACAATACGAACAATGGGTGCCGTATAGACATTCAGATAAGCTCTGAAGTTAGATCTAGAGCTTTGAGCATCATACGCTTGTGTGATTGCAGGGAACAGTAATGCTATAAAGATGCGTGTGTGAAGAATTTTTATTTTTGTTGGCGATCACGTGAGATAGTTTTAAATGTTAGCATTCGTAAAATAGTTACATCTAAATGTGAAGGTACTTGCTACATTACGCAATGAAAATATTGAGCTAGTTGTATCCTTTCACCTTCTAAGCATTCTAAATATTTCAGTTGTGCTTAATGTCATCATTATTGTTGCTATTGCTGATACGATTTCCTACAAAAACGACTTCATCAACGTGATGTATGACATAGCTGAGCGTACGATCTGCAACGAAAAGGCAAACGGTGTATTGCACAAGTCTTTAAGCAGCATTCTATCCATGGATTTACCACCGAGAAGGTAGCCATTGACGTTTGAAAAAACGGTACGTCCACATTGCATCCATACTTCGCCCGTACCATCATCATCTGGACGAGGTGTCGGGTGTTACGATCGAACCGATACCACGGGAAACCGTAGGCCACTGTTTGGATGGCTTCACTCTGAAACGAATGGAAAATAGAAATCGGCGCTGGCTCCAGTTGGTTGCAATTTTAAACTACAGCTCGTACCGAATCTCGCACAATCGTGCCACCGTACGAGTACATAAAAAGCAACATCAGCACTGTAAACGTGTACGGCATGTAGGTGAGCTTGTTGATTCCTTCGGCCTGCAGGCGGTAGTGAAAACAGTAAGTGAAAACAGGATACATTCGGCTTGCCGGTGAGTTCCGCACTTACTAGAAACATTGCCATGCTTATAACACATATCATGAACGCCGCACAGATGTGCATGATCAGAATCGTTGGGGTGAATGCGTGTCGTACTTCCGACACGACGTCAATAATCGTCTGATGGCGCTTGTTGATGCGCCTCAGCTCGAGATTGATGCGAAGCGTTTCAGCAGCGGAGCTTTTCAGCGTGTACTTGTCTACCGTTTCGGCGAGTGCTTCCAACTCCAGCCGGATCGCTTGAAACTGGCCATCCATGTAAAGGCAAACTCCACTGAACAATGCGTCAGTGCTCGTCATGGCCGTAATGGTAGGTACCGAAGCATAGTTCAGGAAAATTGTCGTCAATATAAAGAGCGTAGGATCTTGCGAGTCATAGGGCAGCCTGCAGTAACAAACAAAAAATAATGCGCATGGTAGGTGGTACTCTTGGTATTTTGACATCTACTTACACAACTTTGAACGGTAAAAGCTTCACAAGAGGATACTGGCCCTGGAACCAGTTGTAAGCCATCATAAAGTACGGTATGATGCCATACAGTATCGCAGTGATGAAACTTGAATGGAAAAGAACTTTAGTTATCGTTTGATCTCGGGCCGTGATCCGATTCGTGTAGCCAGTTTCACGTGGATGTTCATCTGTTAGGCAGCAAAAGAAGAGGAAAACAATTGCATTACTGAATGTCCATTATTCAAACAAACATTTAGAAATAGAGCTGTTACAACGGTGCTAGCTCATATTTTTGTGTTGTAACGGGGTTTGTGATATTTAATGTTGGTGTTACTATCTACATTAACTGCACACGTATTAAAACTTTATAAATTAACATAAATGTATTATTAAAAATCTGACTGCTTGCACCGAGGACGTTCTTGTAAGTGCCGCGTTACAACCAACGTGTTCGGCACCATCGCTCCCGTTCATTGGCCTGGCGAGCGATCATTGCCCTATCCTGCCGAACCGCTCTCACTAACACATCAACACGCTGGCAGGACTGTCAGCGGTGAGTGACTGCAATAACGGCGATCGCAAGTTCGGCAGGTCGGGTCACAACATCTCCCCCTTTTTAGTATAGCCGATATCCGTCGAGCCTACGCGGAGGTCTTCTAAGCCTAGAAGATCGGCGTGGCGGTTGTATCGGCTGTCTGATGCTGGTCTCGGATGCAGATGGTAGAGGCTGTACAATCTGCTGCGTTGGGGACCTATCGGAAGAAAAACGTTGTGATGTGCTGGACGGATCGTTGTTCCGTTCCACGGGTATCGGTGCCTTTGGTGTCGGTGCCCACGGTGTTGGTGCCACTTCCGCAAGAATATCAAGCGGCAGCTGATGCTTAGTTGAGTCGCCGGCAAGATGTCCTCGGCCACTCGATGTACGTGCGCGCATTTGATTGGCATGTCGACGATGAGGGCGATGTCCATCGGTGATAATCTCGTACATTACGCTTCCGATCCGTTTCGATACCATTCCGGGAATCCACTGCCAAGCATTGCGCGAATAATGTTTTCATATAGACAGCATCTCCAGGTTGAAACTGTCTAGCTGCTGGCGGTTGCTGATCATCTCGTTGGTCGACTTCGGAATGTGTTGTTGTAGTTGGGCGTATCAGATCTAAGGGAATTCTAATGTTTCGATTAAATAAAACTTGAGCTGGCGTGCGTTGGTTAAGTGCAGGGTGCGGAGTTGAGCGATATGTTTGCAGGAAGGTGTCGAGTGCCGTTTCAGTGGATATATCATCTGATTGGATTTTTCTTCAGGGCTCGTTTCATAGTATCCACAAAGCGCTCTGCTTGCCCATTAGACTGTGGGTGAAACGGCGGTGTTTTAATATGCTCAATGCCACTTTGCTTGCAGTAATCTTTAAACGCGTCGCTTGTAAATTGGGCTCCGTTATCGCTGACTAGTTTTTCAGGCATGCCAAAACGTGCAAAGATGCTTCGCAGCATCGAAATGGTAGCTGTAGTGGTTGTGGTGATTGTTTTCATCACTTCAGGCCACTTTGAGAATGCGTCAACCACGATCAAGAAATAAGCTCCATCAACTGGTCCTGCATAGTCTATATGCACTCTTTCCCACGGTTTGGTGGTCTTTGGCCAAAACTTTGGTTCTAGTAAAGGTGGTGATTTTGCGACTGCCATGCATGCTGTACAGCTGGAAACGCAGTCGGCTATATCCTCATCAATAGATGGCCAGTATAAATAGCTGCGAGCGACGGACTTCATGCGTTGAATCCCTGGATGCCCTCTATGAAGTTGATTCAAGCACCGCATGCGTAGTTTTCTGGGTATTACTACTCTCTCTCTAAAAAGAACACAATCACCTACGGTCGACAGGTCATCCTTTCTATTATAGAAGCGTGCTAACTCCATTCCATATGACGAGTCAGACGGCCAGCCTTCTTGGATGTATTTGTGAACCTTCCATAGTAGGGAATCTGTCCGTGTCCCTTCCTCTATGTCTCTGAAATTGAGAGGGAATGTATTAATCATGTTGAGAACTACGGACCTTACATCCTCTTCTAGCTGGAGGCTGGCGATGACGTATTCTGTCTCCGGTTTAGCGTGATTTCTTATGAGCCTTGAGAGAATGTCAGCATTTCCAAAGTTTCCGGTGGGGACGTACTCTATCGAAAAGTCGTATAACTGCAGTGTTAGCGCAAAGCGTTGCAGTCTATTCGCTGTGAATACTGGGATGCCTTTCTTTGAGCCGAAGATGCGTAATAAGGGACGGTGGTCGGTTTGGAGCCTGAAAGAACGACCATAAAGCATCTTGTGAAATTTAGTTACGGCAAATACAATGGCCAACCCTTCGCGATCTATTTGACTATATTTTTCCTCCGTTGTTGTCAAAGCACGTGACGCATGCTGAACGACCTTTATTGAGCCATCGCCAAACTTGTGAGAAATGGTGGCTCCTAGTCCCACTGATGATGCATCCGCTGCCACAATAATCTCTGCGGTGGGGTCGTAGTGGGTGAGGAGGAGATCGGATGATAGGATTTCTTTAAAATATTTAAATGCCTTTTCACATTGCATATTCCAAGCGAATTTTGTGTCACTTTTCAGCAAGTTATCAAGCGGATACCTCAATTCGCGCATTTTTGGCACAAACTTTCCATAAAAATTTACTGCTCCGAGGAAAGAGCGCACGCCTTTGATATCAGTAGGTGCGGGAAGATTTTTTATTGCCTCGATTTTCGCAGGATTCGGTCGGATACCATGACGGTCGATTACGTGCCCAAGGTAATCGATTTGCTTCATCTTCAACGAGCATTTGTCTGCTCGGACGGAAAAACCAAATTGTTTGAGGCGTTGAAAAAGTTTCGTTAGATTTTCGTCATGCTCTTCCTCTGTTTTCCCCCCGACAACCACATCATCCATATAGCCAGAAGTTCCCTGCAATCCTGCCAGCATTCTATCTATAATCTGCTGGAACGCGGCTGGGGCTACTTTTATGCCTGGAGGAAGGCGGTTATAATGGTATAAACCTCTATGGGTGTTAATGGTAAGCAATGGACGATATTGTTCGTGAATCTCGACCTGGAGGAACGCGTCTGACAGGTCTACTTTGCTGAACCAACTACTGTGCGCAAGCTTCGAAAAAATATCTTCGGGCAATGGCAATGGATATTCGAGTGGCTGAAGCGCATCGTTTAAGCCAGTCGAGTAGTCGCCACAGATGCGGATGTTGCCATTTGCCTTTCGTACGACTACGATCGGGGCTGCCCATTCGGAAAAGTCTACGCGCGTGATGATATTCAATTGTTCCAACCTATCCAGCTCTTTGTTGACCGTCTCAATCATGGCATAAGCGACAGGCCTTTTTGGACAAAACACGGGTCGAGCGTCTTCTTTCAACTGCAAGTGGATGCGGCTTTTAGTGCATAGCCCCGTACCGCTAAAAACTGTCGGAAATTTAGCTTGGAGACCCTTGATGTAGCCGCTTGACGATACCATTTTGCAGTAGCTATCCATTGGTAGCGAACTGAGACCAAATTGATCGATGAGATCAGCACCCAACAATAAAATGTTTGCTCGTGTCACCCGAATGATAGCTTCCCTCGTTTTACCTGCCATTTCAATGCTGGTTTCGAATTCACCGTCGAGTTGAAGCTCCTCACCCGATGCTGTCCTAGCGTTGACCTCTGCCGGAACTAACGATGGTTTGCCCAGTTGTTGCCACAACGAGCGACTGATGACTGTTATGTCCGACCCAGTGTCCAGCTGCAAGCTCACGTGTTGACCACATATGGTCAGGTTGACGTATTTTCGTCTGTCGTTAACCCTGCAAATATTCACAGTTACAACACGTGATGTTACCTGCCGGTGCTTTCGAAAGTTGCGCTGTCGTCTTATCGGTCCTGATGTGCGGCAAAACCCTTCCCGATGACCGATTTTTCCACAATTGGAGCACTTATGCGATTTGAACTTGCAGTCTCTGGACCAATGAAGCTCACCGCATAACCAGCAGGGTTTCGATGGTTTCGCCGATGCTCCGGAATCACTCGATTTCTGCTTCCGGAAATTAGCTGGTTGCGTGCCCGATCGATGGTACCGCTGGTTCGACTGCATACCTGCACCGTGCACTGCAAGGACTCGTTCACGCGACTCCGTTCCAATCATCGCGCTGTCAACCTTCAGGCTCTTTATCCGCTGGCACTCTGCTGCAAGATCCTCCAAAGTAACGTCACTTCGTTCCTCGATGCGTGCGAGAAGTCGTGTGCGGATGTCTGAATCAGCCTCATCCTTTAGTCCACACACGAGCGTCAAACACTTAAACTGATTCTCACTCATGGACGAAAACTGGTAGTCGACGCACGATCGGTTCACGCGGCAGATGAATGTGAGTATGTCTTCGGATTGCGCTTTTGTCAGCTTCATGCATTTGTATCGTTTGCTGACAAGCGACTCAGCCCTTCCGAAAAGCGAACTCAATATGCTGACTGTGTCTTGAAAACTCACATCGCGCGGAACTCGTGGAAGGATAAAGCTGGTATACCGTGAATGCTCTGTCGTGCCCAGCTTACGCACGAGTAAACGAACTTTCGCCGCGTCGTCGAGTCGGGAGGCGTCCTGCTTAAACAGGTCGTCGTAACGTGAAAACCAGGCGGAAAACGTAACGTCCGACTCGGCCTCGTACCGAAACTCGGAAATGCTGCTCGCCAAAGCATCCATGGTAAGCTCGGGCTGCTGCTGCGGGACGAAAGACTGCTGCTGCGGGACGAAAGACTGCTGCTGCGGGACGAAAGACTGCTGCTGCGGGACGAAAGACTGCTGCTGCGGGACGAAAGACTGCTGCTGCGAATGCTGCTGGGGCTGCGACGTTTGCGGGAGCGGGTGCAATTGCATTAATTGCGACATCATTTGCTGCTGTTGGGCCATCTGCTTCTGCATTAATTGCAGCATTTGGTAGATCATCGCGCTGTCTGGGGACGATCCTGCTTCCTGAGATGACGCTCCTTCTGGGTGCAGCGATGGCGTCGGCGATATGCTGAGCGATGGCGCCGCTGGTACGCCGAGCGATGACCCCGCTGGTACGCCGAGCGATGACCCCGCTGGTCCTCGGTGCGGTTGTAGATGCAAGCGTTGTGCATTGACGTCGTGCGCTGATGCGAAGGGTTGCGCTGGTGTAAAAGCGCTGGGGCGGATCAACGGTGATCGACGCGATTCGCCTTCGCTAGCTCCGTCTGATGCACCGTTTTCGTTGGTGCTCATCCTGCGCTTCTTGGACGGTGGACGGGGAATTTTCACACGCACATACACTTACACTTTCACAGATTAAAAATTGTCGTTTTATAAAAAAAAATTGTCCGAATTTACTCGTCGCCACTTTTGTGTTGTAACGGGGTTTGTGATATTTAATGTTGGTGTTACTATCTACATTAACTGCACACGTATTAAAACTTTATAAATTAACATAAATGTATTATTAAAAATCTGACTGCTTGCACCGAGGACGTTCTTGTAAGTGCCGCGTTACAACCAACGTGTTCGGCACCATCGCTCCCGTTCATTGGCCTGGCGAGCGATCATTGCCCTATCCTGCCGAACCGCTCTCACTAACACATCAACACGCTGGCAGGACTGTCAGCGGTGAGTGACTGCAATAACGGCGATCGCAAGTTCGGCAGGTCGGGTCACAACACATATGATGCAACGTTCGCTGTTACTTACTCTTAATTAAATGGACGACACTGTTTAGAGCGCTTTTAATTTTATGCTCGTTCCTAAGAAACCAGCACATACGCAATAAGCCAGAAAATCTGGCAACAGTTGGGCAAATGCTTTCGATCGTTTCGATCAGACTACCGTTCCGATACGCGTACAGGCAGTACCGAAACTCGCCCACTATGCAGATAGTAAGCGTGATCAGATTGACGGCGATGAGAACCTTCACATACCAGCGACGTGTAAGCCGATCCGGTGGCCAACAGCCGAAGATGAGCAGGATCTTACGCTGGAACTTGAACATGCCGCAGTCTTCGGGCGTTTGAGGGCGAGCGTCCGTAACTGGAGCAACGGTAATAATCATTGCTCACTGAAGGTTGGTTCACTTATGTGGGGTAAGCAATTGCATGAGTCTATTTTATGAGGCGATTTAGAAGAATGGACAGAGAATGTAATAACCATAAATAAATAAATTTATATGTAAAAATAATTCAACTATGCATTATTAAAGCCTGTACAGTTTGGTGAGAAAGCAAGCAGATGTAGAACAATCAATACTAATCGGCCTTAGTTTGGGGTTTTGGATTTTCAGCCCACTTGGGAGTAACGGCGTATGGGAGTAACGCCGTATCTTTCTCCTTCCCATCCAGCAAGTGACTTCAAGAGTATGCGATTATCAGTGCAGTTGTTTAATCAGCATGGTACAGGGTTTTGTGCTACACTTCTTTTCCCAAATATCTCTGCTGAATCAGCTTGCCCAGCAGTGATTGCAGGCGCACCACGGCAACCTCCTAACACGGTTCTGCAATGTTCGCGTCGATGATTTCCAAGCGTACCTAACGCAAATACGGTAACGCTTACTGGCAAGCTCCAAGGCGAAGTTCAAACCAGGAAACTGGTGCCCTAGCACGAAAGTTTCATGTTTTACTTACTTACGTCAACCCTCCGCACATAGCACCGCCGGGTTCTGGAGCAGAACTCTATCGTTGGGGAAATTTTTCCAGCAAATGGGGCTGAAACATCTCGGCAAGTTCAATATTTGTACAGCTGTGTGCAGTGCTGGAAATGGTGGCCACCGATCCGTGGTTCTGTGGGTTTACGCTTTACGCTTGTTTAAAAGAAGTAACTGCAGCGAAGCTTCCGGTTGTTTGGTTCTATTTCCATTACAGCCGGTAGAAACTGGAAGGAAATGGCTATGTTTCGATTAAAATTGTGACAGATTGAGCAGTTACGCGTGTTCGACTTTCTAGAGCGGTGATGTGAATGGCGCACAATTAAATTGCAGCAATGCAAGCGAAACAGTTTCGCAAGCATTCTATCAATCACCAGCATTCATCAATCAATTAGGTTTCTGCGCTTGAGCGGCGGGTGAATGCTGCACCATGGAGGTAGTAATTCCGGGCGAAAGATTAATGGAAGCTTAAGGAACATGGGGTAAATAGAACAAAAACAAAACACAAAAATACACGCACAAGCTGACATTGTTCGGTGCACGGTAATTCGTTTGTTTAATGAGCGTTAGATTGATCGGTTTTGTTGTTGATTAGTGTGTGAGAGAGAGAGAGAGAGAGTGGGGAACAATTTCGCAGCAAGAGATGTTACATATTCATGAGCTCCAAATTTGCATTTGAAAGAACACCTGAAGCATGTGTGAGGATGAGTGCTGCTCGGGTGTGTCAAGATGGTGTGTTTAAGCACTAAAAAAAGCACTTCTATGGCCGTGATACATCATGCATGTGCTTTGCTTAATGACATCAGAATAAGGCTTTATAAAATATTGAAGATGAAATGTAAATTCCAAGAAATTGGCTCGTTTTTTCTGCAGACTTGAGTGATGTTTAATGAGGATTGCATGTAATTAGGAAGCCGTAGCAAAGGTACGCGTCTATCCTGCGCGCCTGAAATTATGCAACATTTGATACATTACAGTACTAATATCAGTTTCTGACTAGTAGTGTGAGTACGATCCGTAAGTAATTTCTCAACTTCCAGCAAATCTGCTTACCAGCTGCATATAAAGCGACTCATTTGCTCCCTACCACGTGCGAGCTGCGTTCGATGTAAGCTACAGAGCAAGCATGCAATTTTGCATCGCAAAATTCACCGCACGCGAGTAGCGTCTTCCCGCATCGGGCCTGAAGTTAGTGCCGCTGGATGGAATGAAGCTGGATGTTGATTAATTTATTTCCCGGATTCCTCGTGCCCTCGTGCTGGGCTCATAATTAATCAAAGGCAATCCGATTTTAATCATGCGACACGAACCCAACGGCAGCGGGCGACTCGCTTGCTCGTGTGTGTGTGGCGGATGAGTGTGCACGCGCAAGAGAAAGCACATTTCGCCGGAAGGACACTGGCGATGTTATTTTATTACCCAAGAGAGTGCTCACAGTGTGCCCATGGTCAATACCGACGCGGTCCGGTTACATGGCAATGCCCCCGTGCCAGAATGGCTGCGAAAGGACCAGATTGGTGTTCTTGGTGGACTGAAAGCGGCGAGAAAGCAGTCTTGAAGGTTGGTTGGCGATGAGCCTTAGTCGTTTGGATTCAGTATTCAGTACGGGCAATGGGTCTGCTGGTTTGGTTCGGATAATTGAAACTGGACAACCGGTAGTAAAAACTCATTTCGCCACATAGCCGCACACACACATTAAAGATGCTGGAAGATGCTCCTACACTGCAAATGATAAAAATGGAACACAGCTTCGAGCCGTCCAGCCCCAAACGGAAGAGTGTTTTTGTGCCGTTGATATTCAATTTCCAACTACTTGGGAGTAGCGTTTTCTTGTGTCATCTGAGAGAAGGGGAGAGCAAAAATAGATGTTTTCCACAGTCCCGTTTCGAAGGAGCTGTTTTTTGGGTTTCTGTTCCGGCTGTAGGTCGTCGTACCACGTGGAGCGATCGTGTATGGTTTTTGTGGAATAGTATTTTCTTTTGCTTTCTATTCTAGGCTTTTCTTCCAAGCAGTTTCTGCGATCTGGCAGTGGTGCGAGCAGTTGTAGAGGCATGATTCTATGTTATGCTCTGTTCGATTGAACTACATTCATCTTCAATGACCCACTCTGTGATTACTGCTTCATCAACTGTTCAGGTCGGGCGCTTTTTGCACCGTGTGCCGTGACACCCGGCATATGGTGACACCCGACTTTCCGCGAAGCTTAAGCACACGCTGTTTGTCGGTTAAATATATGCACATTTATTTGCCTCGCCAAGCGGGCAAAGCTTTTACCGTGGCGAAAGCCACGACCGTGGTGCGCGATCGTGAAGCCACACTGGGGTTGGGGTGCCAGGACCTTCGGATGGTCGGGTGAGTCGTTGCCTCGTTTCGTGGCATCGACACCGTTCGCCACCGTATCATTATTTTCGCATCTCATCGAACCACCAACAGCTCGAGGAAGCGAGAGGTTATCGACGTTATGGAGAGGGGTTTTGGCGAGACTAGAAAGTCATACGAAGGGTATGGAATAACATTCTAATGGTCCTCCCCGGCCCGCTTTCCGGTTCGATCTTAACGAGTGGTGGGAGCAGGCACCGCCCCGGAAGGATGCCTTGCCTTACGAGATGTAACCAGGGCGGCAAATGGAAATGGTGGTGTGCTCCGTTAATCTCCACCACCTCCAGTGCTGCAGCAGGTTCGTCCAAGCGATGCTGCGTGTTGCTTCGATGCAAAAAGAAGTGGTTCGTAATGGTGAATGAATGGCTGAAGATTTCTGGCACGTTGCGCAGCGTCTACCGCAACAAAGAACAGGACACTTTTCGCACCATTTGCAGACGGGGCGCGAAGGAAAGCGTATTTTATTGTAGAGTCAGAAGATGAAGGCAAACCAGCCCGCCAGCTCGGTGGGCAAACGTGCAAGAGCGATGATTTTATTTCCCTTCCTCGTATCTCCTTTTGCATGCCCAACTGAAGGTGAAAGTTGTTTGACTTGTGTGGAAAGGGGTGTGGGCTCGCTCCGAAAGCTTTGCCAAAAGCTGGTGACGCGTGTAGTAGATATATGATTCTCATTAGCGTTCATAAGAATGCACGGTGTGGTGTGGTGGTCTGTCTTCCCCCAGTCTATCGCCACCATATCGGGCGGTGGTTGGTGACGGAAACGGTTTAGCTTTTTCATTCCGCGTCCATCGAACACAACTTTGGCCATTTGAGAGGTTTTGCTGCTTGGTTTGGGTGCTGAAACTTTCCTTGATTAATGCGTCGAAGAAATGAAAGATGTTGCTTGATTCCACGAACCGGTGACCAGAAGGTGATGAAATTGATGTGTATAGTTTTTCGAACGCTATTTTCGTTGTAGAATCATTTCGTATGGTGGAAGTGGGCTGCAAATGGGAAGAAGAGAGCGTTTTATCGCACAAATGGTTTGGGCCGTTTTTCCACGCAGTTGATTGCCTGAGAAATGTTGAAGTTGAAGTATGTTACCCGAATTGACTTAAAAATTAAATCTTTATCAACACTATTAAAAAAACGCCTGCAAGTTTGCTATCCGCATCACAAAATCTCTTTATGTTGCTTCCACATGGTAACGTCCGGGAGTAAAGATGCTGCTACCGTAGTAACCTCAATCTAATTGGCTCGAAAATATGCTTTGTGTAGGTTAGATTGGACGTGTTTAAAACCAATCACAACCAGAAAAACAAATGGAAATGTTTCTGGTGTAAGGAGTGTTTTCTAGCCCTTGTCCATTCTTCCGAATAATTGATCCTGACCACTCAATGCACCGCGAAAACTAACAAGTCTCGCACCAATTTCGATTCCACTTTACAAACCGCAAGCATAGTTGTGGGCCGCATTAGGATGGCCGGGTGTTTATTTTATAGCTCCACTTCAAAGCAGTAAAATGTTCCCGCAGCAAATTAGGTTTTCTTTGAGCGATGAAAAGCGAACGAAAGAGATGTGGTAGGATAGTGTAGGAATAAGCTAACTGAGAGATTTCTTCACCACTTTATACCAGATGGCAGGAAAATCCCTTCGAACGATTGGCGTCGATGGGAGGGCCGGTTGGACGGTGCGCGATCGGAACTGAGTGGAACTCAATTTTCTAGCTGAACTGATTCAATTGCTGAGGTAATCTGGTTAAGTAGTGGCACCATATGTAGCGGTGAATGTTTTCCCATAAACAGGGGCAGGTGCGTTTTGCGTACAGACGAACAGGATGAAAGTGAACGGGGGTGGAGCTTTTTTCCATGTGGTTGTGTAAAATGGACAACCGCAACAGAAAGGCTTCCGGAGCGGGGTACTCCGGTTTGTACTTGTGGAGCAGCCTTCTTGGTATGCGGCTTGGTGCCTTCCATTGTCGAGGCTTTGTGCACAATAACCGCAAGCGAAAATACTAGCATGCAAAACGCCTCTTCACTGCAGGCTTTGGGGAAAGAATGGGGTTAAGTAGTTTTGTAAGTTGAACGAAAAATTTAACAAGGGTAATGTAGAGGAGTGTTCTTAAGAGGTGTATTGTTATGCCTTGAACAAGCATGCAGCAGGGTATACTATACTGTGCCGTGTGTTTATACTATTGGCATTTAGCGTACTTGTAGGGGAACCCTTTCTTACAGATGGACGTCCTTGTGAGCGATGGTAGCTCTAGATGAAAGCACTGAATGAAACAGGGAATGGGTGCCATTCAGTTTCTAGCAATTAACATCTTTTATTAGACTCATTAAGAAAGGCATAATTAACTTTCCACTGTGCCACGCGAGCAGCGGGTGCACGCTGTCGTCTCCAGTGTGTATGTGTGTGTGTGGCGTTTCACTAAAGGTCGCATGTGCATTCTGTGCTGCAGCACGTCATTGTGAAGTCGTAAAATGTGCACCAACGTACACCTCGATACGCTGAAAGTGTTGGTAGCAGGCTGATAGCATCAATGCCAAGGTGTGCCACTACCGGTAACCTACTTATGGCATAGATTTTTCAATTCTTCCTAAGCGACGAATACGATACGGTGAATGCAGTAATGATGAAACATCAAACCACAAACGTTGCCAAGCGAAGTTACAAAAAGGACTTCATCAGTGTGATGTACGATGAAGCTGTACGAACGATCTGCAATGAAAAGAGAAGTAGTGTAATTCGCGGTAGCCGTTTGTGCATCATCCCGGTTCACATGACGCACCGCCGAAAAGCTTGCCATCGAGGTTTCGAAGAAAGGCACATCAACGTTCGATCCGTACTGCGCCCTAATCATCATCAATTGTATAAGATGGCGAGTGTTGCGGTCGTACCGGTACCACGGGAAATCGTACGCCACCGTCTGCACGGCTTCACTCTGGGAAAAGGGAATTAGGAAACGCTCGATGGTAAAAGATTGCCGCTCGCAAGCTAGGCCTTTCGCACCACCGTACCGAATCGCGGATGATTGTGCCGCTGTACGAGTAGAGAAACAGTAACGTCAGCTCGGCAAACGCGTACGGCAGGTAGGTGAGCTTGTAGATTCCTTCCACCTGTATTGGAACGGGATCAGGACGGTTTGCAAAGAACTTCAATGCGATTTCAATCACGCCAAAACTGCGCTTACCACAAGCATGGCGATGCACACGATGCACATGATGATCGCGGTGGCCGTGTAGACGAGCAGCACATTCGGCGTAAAGGCGGACCGCACCTCCGACACAAGGTCAATGATTGCCTGATGGCGCTTACTGATGCGTCTCAGCTCGAGATTGATGCGATGCGTTTCAGCAGCGGAGCTTTTCAGCGTGTTCCTGTCTACCGTTTCGGCGAGTGCTTCCACCTCCAGCCGGATCGCTTGAAACTGACCGTAAATGTAGAGGCAAACTCCACTGAAGAGTGCATCGCTGCCCGACTGCGAGGTTATGGTGGGTGCAGAAGCGTAGTTTAGGAATAATGTAGTTACGACAAAGTGAAAAAGGTGCTGGGAGTCAAAGGGCAAGCTATAACAGAGGTGAGAATGTTTGAAAAATGGTTGCAAGAACAGAACTCCACAAGTAACTTACGCCAACTTGAATGGCAGAAGCTTGACGAGCGGCCTCTGTCCCTGGACCCAATTGTAGATCATGATAAAAAAGGGTGTAACTCCGTAGAGACAGGCGGCAAAAAACATCATCAGGAATAGGTAGAAGGTAAACTGTTGCCCCAGCGTTGTCAGCTGTTTGGTGATGGTGTGCTCCCGCGGATGCTCCTCTGATTTTGGAAACACAGCATTAGGTCGTTCGATGACGCATTCTAATCAGTTGCTCAAATTGCATACATGCAGGCGTGACAGTCAGCTTACCTTGCAGCGTCTTGCTGATGTTGTTCAGCACGCGGTGGATTTTCTCCTCATTAGCAAGATAAAACACCATCCGTAGCAAGCCCGATATTCGCGCCACCGTTGGGCAGATGCTTTCGATCGATTCGCTCAGGTCGCCCTCCTGGTAAGCGTACAGCCCGTGCAGAAACTCACCCACCATGCAGATGGCAAGCGTTGCCAGATTGATGGCAATCAGCATCTTCACATACCACGGGCGCACCAACCGATCCGCTGGCCAGACTCCAAAGATGAGCAGGATCTTACGCTGCAGCTTGAAGATGTCCCACTGTGGCGTAGTTTCCGCGTCCCGTGGATTAGAAGCTGCAGCACCAAACGGCACCATGGCGAATGGAAATGTGTCTGATCCACCGGAACTCGTCCATTTTATAAGGGGTTAAGTGTCCCTAGCAACGGTTGAGGAATGGTTAGGCCAAAACATTACCGAGTGTGTGAAAAAGTGCCATTTTTGCAATTTGCCTAACTTGATTGACAGTTCAAGAGAATTCCGATTAATCGAAGCGTGTGGGTAAGCTGTTCGCAGGGAAGAGGGTTTCACGGACCCAGAAAGTCGTGGGAAAAGGGATCATAAAGAGCAAAGCGCACGCCGAGTGGCGTGTGCGGGACTGATAAACAGTTTGGTGAAGAAGCCTACCTAAAACCCTTATGAAAATCTGCTGTAATAATAACTAACACGTTAGCGCGTTGCGTCTGTTCATCAAATCACATTAAGAATCAGGCTCTGCTGCTGCTCCCACAATGCACACCGTCTTCCCCGTACGCGCAGCCTAATGACGGGAAGCAATTTAATTGATTTGAGCTCTTTACAGTGAAACCACAAAACTGCTGACTAATAAATGCGAACGCTTTTAACAGCTCTGGTCTGGCAGGGCTGGTGCGGGTTCCGGGAGCGCCACCAGGGCTGTGTCACCCGTGGCTGCTAAGAATTCCAGCTTCACGACCTTTCGTGCCCGTAGCGCAAGCCGCATGGGAGAGCCCGTTCCATGCGTGTGCCGTTTGCGGTGTAGCTTTCGTAGTGCCAACCACTAACGAGACGCACGGGTGTAGCAGTAGTAGGATGTACAGCCAAAACCAGGGCGGGCAACCACAACTAGGAGGAGGGGGGGGGGAGACACCCTGTTTAATCGATTCCTGAGGTTTCCGTGGTCTACACTTAATGAAAGCATGGACCGACAACTTATGCGCGGTTCAAAATTTCGCGTTCGCCGAAACACGCTGTAAGGGTTTTTGGGGGAAACCCCCTGAACGGAAGCACGATGCTGCGTGAAAGTGTTAGAGTTCAGACAGGCGTGGGATAATGTATTGGATTTCGCTAACGTAAATTCAATTTACCAAACAAACTTATACCAACGGCCGGTGTATTCGCTCGACTCACCAAGGGAAAAAGCACGGGAAAGCGATCAGTAGCTTCGAACCGGACTAAAGATGAACGAAACATCGCTCCCGGTGCGCTTCGTTCAAATTTAGCTCCATTGATACAATATTCATCGTAAGTTGTTCAACACACACACACACACGCACACACGAACCCTCGCACAGGATGGATGCATCGTATGCTGCTCACGGCACGGTACGCCAGGAGTTTTGCAAAATTCCCTTCGGCAATGGTCAACAAAACGCGCGGAACCGGCCCACGCACCAGGCTCGGCTTTCCGCTCTGTTTGCTACTGCAATTAATCAATTGCTCAATCAGATGTAAATTAATAGCTGGAAAATGGTACCCGACCGCCATCGGTTGGTTTAGGCTTCCGCCCGCGACATTGTCTGCTTCTTCTCGGGCACGTCGGGCCCTATCGGGGAAGGTGTCTGTTGCGTATCGTTTGCTGGGACAAGTTATGAGCCCGTGGTAATGTGGATTTCTAATTGAATTCACATCTCGCCGGCGATTGACGCGTGGAATTAATTATGTGCCGCAATGTGCTGAAATATGAAGCTTCCGCCTAAATCTGTGTGTGTGTGTGTGTGCACCGGAAGCGACGCATTGAAGCCTGATTGTGTGTGGCATTTGCGTGCCGGATGAATAGACTTTTGGGGGGTATGAATTGTTTCGGATGCAGGTAAGACTGGTGGAATGCAATTTCACTGCTGGTTTCGTGGTGAGCATAGCAAAGAAATGAAATCGATGCACGGGGAATGGCAATCGGTGCGATCGGGGATGCAATGCCACTTTGTCCAACACGGTTGCGCTACGCTAAAATAGTTGTTTGGTTTTATTGAATTCCATGTTCCTGCCTTAACCTACCTACAAAACTCGCGCTGCACACAAAAACACTAGCTTTAGACGCACATCAAACGAGCGCGTGAATGTTGAAGACGCACACTATGAGGAGAACGGTCGGTCGAGAAATGTTATAAATACAGACAACCGGTGCCTACCGCTCGGTGTCCGGGGAGTGTGTTCACGCGCAGCACAAAACAAAAAGCCAACCGTTTGAGTGCAATGGTTCAGTACCGTGCCCGTTTCCACGGCCGGATAGACCTACCTACCCACCTGTCCCGTGGGAAGAATGGCCGGTGAAATGAAACGTACTCTAGTCCAGCCAAAAAAAAAAAAGTAACTAACCTAAACATAAAACCCCCATGTGTTTGACTAAGCACCCCCATGCCCGGGATTGATAGTGTGCAGAGCTCACTAGCTAAGCTCGCTCGATCTCAATGCCCTGGCTTGTGTTTTGTTGTTGTTGTTGTTGTTGTGTGTGTTCATTCTTGTCTTACGCAACCCTGAAACCTCCGGGCTTCTGCTGAGCGCTAGCGGCGCAGCTTATCCCTTCTTGAACTTGAGCAGCAGTATACTAATGGTAAGGAAGATCACGATCCAGATGGCAGTGGAGGCGAAACCGATGTACACGTTCGGGTCCTCGATCAGCCAGCCGCGCTGCAGTATGGAGCGCAGCGATTCGGTCGATTTGGTGAGCGGTAGAAAGACGGAAAACACGCGCACCAGCGGATGCATGCCCTCGATCGGCCAGATGATGCCGCACAGCATGACGATCGGCAGGAAGCTGCCCATCGCCATGTACGTGGCGGAGCGCTCGTTATCACAGGAGCACGATACGACGAATCCTGTGCGGAAGGAAGGGAGAGTATTAGGCGGAAACAAAAAACATTGGTGAAACGGTTGTGTGGGTCAGCACTTACCGAAACACATGCCACACAGCCCGGTCAGGATGGTGAGCAGGATCACCCACACGATGTCGCCCCGATTCGTAAGGTTGAACACGGAGAAGCTAAACACCATGACGAGCGCGGTCTGGAAGCACATCACCAGGAACTGGGTGGTGACATGGGAGAACAGTATTTCTATACCGGTAATGCCGGACACGAGGCAACGCTCGAGAATGCCTTCGTTGCGCTCGATCAGCATGGCGCCGGAGGTAAGCGCAACGGAGAGGAAGAAAATGATGCTGCAACGAAAGTGAGCGATAAGATGAGTTTTGCGGAAGTAGAACAAGGCATTGAGAGGCTTACGTGAGAATGACACCGGGCGCCGCAAAGTCGGTAAAGTTCGGCTTCCGATCGCCGTAAACGGGCTTGTTCCACTGGAAGGGTATGCGCCCGTTCGACGGGTTCACCTCACAGTCGATCAGTATGTTTTCGATAAAGTCAAAGTAGGCATACTGGATGTCTCGGTACAGAAGCGTTCCTATTTGTTGATCTATTTGGTGAAAGAACAGCAAAATTAGCGTTATGAGTACCCCAAGAACTGACTGTAGCGACTTACTTGACATATCCATCGTCACGGCCAGATTGGCTGAGTCTATGGTGAAATCGTCCACATCGCGACCTCGTTCGGTACGCTCCACTAGCGAGTCGGAGTAGTTGGAAGCAAACACCAGTGCGCCCCATGCATTGCCCCTGCTGACTTGCTGTAACGCGTCACTTTCGGAGGAAAAGAGCTCCTGTGAAAGCAGAAATTGGTTTCGTTAGTGTACTGGGACGTTCAATTGCTCTTCTCAACTCTCTGCTCACCAATACAACGCTCCTATTCTTCAGGAACTCCATGTAGCGACAGCTGAGCAGTGAGTAGTTGCAGCCGGGATAGACTGGACAGTCCTGGAAGCTGTAGCCTGCCTCCTCGAGCTCGTAGTTGGCAACGGCCAGCTTCAAACCGACCGGATCGTGCCCGATCGCCCAGCAGAACAGAATGATCTGTGCTACCGGCAGTCCAATGATGAATGCCATCACACTGTGCCAGAAAAAAACAAAAACATTGAAGCTAGTTGAGGCTTTCCAACCCGTCTTCACCCTCATCACTACGCACCCGACGTTACGCCACATCCAGAGGAAGTTTTTCCAGATCAGTGCCCGCATATGGTTCGGCTTGATGAACTTCAAGTACTCGACGAGCGGCGTCTTGGTGTCCTCCTCCGGCGGCAACGGGGGCGCCTGTATTTCCGGCGTCACCGCGTCCGGTCCGCGCGATGACATCGAGATGTTGTCGCCGAACTCGCCAGATATTTCGCCATGGTCCTCCTCGGGCGACAGGTCCAGGGCCGGATTGCTGATGGCCGGTATGCGCACGTGCTCCACCACCTCCTGCGCGATCGACGAGCGTCTCCGCTTGCCCATGTTCTGCAGGACGGACAGCTTCAGAAACACGTCCTCGAGCGATTCCGCCTGGTACTGGGCGAGCAGGTCGGCCGGCGACTCCTCCGCCAGAAACTTGCCGCCGCGCATCAGCCCGATCACGTGCGCCTGGCGCGTCTCCTCGATGTAGTGCGTCGTCACGATCACGGTCGTGTTGCCGGACTTGGTAATCTCCACCAGATGGTCCCAGATGCTTTGCCGCAGCACCGGATCCACGCCGACGGTCGGCTCGTCCAGGATGAGCAGCTCCGGCTCGTTCAGCAGTGCGGCCGCCAGGCTCATGCGCCGCTGCTGCCCGCCGGACAGGTTTTTCACGAACCGCGACGCGTTCGGCAGCTGCAGCAGCTTGCACAGAAAGTCCGTCTTCTCGTCCACCTGGTCCGTGGTCATGCCGTAGATCCAGCCGAAGTAGATGAGCGTTTCGCGTATGGTAAACTCACCGTACAGCGCTACCTCCTGCGGCATGTAACCGACGCGCGGTCCGGGCACGCCGGAACCGCGCGACCCGGGCCGCCCACCCAGCACCCAGATTTCGCCCGAGTTGAGCCGGCGCCGGCCAACGATGCAGGAGAGCAGGGTCGTTTTACCGCAGCCCGATGCGCCCAACAGTCCGTAGCTGGATGGGGGGAGGGGAAACAACACGAGGGAGGTCAACATTAATCACAAGCTAATTAACGTACACCCGGGGACGCTCCGGGGACACACTTACATCGAGCCCTTCGGTACGGTCATGTTCAACCCGTCCAGGATGACGTTCGGGTTCTTTTTGGTGCCGTAGATTTTGTGCGCCCGTCGCACGCAGACGGCCTGCTGGCGCCGGATGGCCACGGTCGACGGTTGGGACATGAACTTTTT
The DNA here is from genome assembly GCF_016920715.1 of Anopheles arabiensis. Classification (NCBI taxonomy): domain Eukaryota; kingdom Metazoa; phylum Arthropoda; class Insecta; order Diptera; family Culicidae; genus Anopheles; species Anopheles arabiensis. Next base: position 20,600,570 of record NC_053517.1, read on the forward strand.
CCGTCTCGCCGCCAGATCGAGCTCTGTGTCGGTGGTGGACGGTTGGCCACTGCCGGTCGCCACCGGCGGAATGCCCTCCGACTCTGCGTCCATGGCGTCGTCAGTGGAGCTTTGGGGGTAGGGAAAAAATATTCAATTAGTCACAGCTGGCAAGTGATTGTGTTTGCTGTTTTCGGGCGAGGAAACTATGCAGCCATCCCTAGGCAGAACTATTGCGGTCCGTGCCCGAGAATGCTGTAATCATGTCATCATCTTTTCCGGACTTTTGCCCCATCCAACGTATTGGACATTCGTGCGCTCGCTAACTGCGCATCAATTTATGGGCTGCGGTTCGCTGTCGGCGAGCAGTATGTGAGTGATTCGTGTTTGTGTTGTGTAAATTAACGCCGCTAATGGAATGGTTGGCCCGCTCGCAGCTTCACCTGCAACGCAACAGCAACAAACCTCCAACCAAACAGATCGCTGATTATCCTTCCCGTCGGGGAGTGCATCGGGTGCATTTTTTTGTCGTATTGTTTGCTGGACCGAAACGTTTGCACTTCATTCGATGCGTGTGCAGGAGCGGGAGGAAATATCAATTTAATTGCCGTTAATGAAGCTTGACGCGATGTTTGTATGTTTGTCTAGGGTGCAATGTGTGTGAGCGATAGAGAGAGAGAGAGAGAGAGAGCCGCATTAACTGCATTAATGCAAATATCATTCGGTGCGGGCAACATATACAACGGCTGCACCCGGCGATCGGTGTCGGGAACAGAATGATGCGCGGGCGGAAATCAAAGCGTTTTCGGGAAGGTTTATTCAATGTTTTTGATATGGTTTGGTACTTGTGTTTGTAGAGTGGATGTGGGATATCGATAGTGTTTATTGGCTCGCAATGTGTATCAGCGCGTCTAGCTGATGAAAAGCGCTCGGTAGTAAATGATTTAACGGCATCTACGCGGAATAATTGTGATTTTTTGCACGGTTTTGGGAAAGTGAAGTTGAAAAACATATACCCAGAGTCATTTTATATTGTTTTCTTTTATATTCCACTCGAATAAATGGGCTCTGAAGTTAACTTTTCCACATGAAAGTTATTTAAATCATCGACGGGATGATTCGATAGAATAGACCTGATAAGTATGTTACAACATATAGCCTGGTTCATTTAAGCTACCTTACAAACGGTAAACAACAGGTCCCAACCATCTAAGCGCACACACGGTGCAAAAATCAACAACATTCTACCACACGAGGGAGACACCCCGCTGTACACGGAAAGTTTGTGTCACGGCAAGTGGAGCCACTAGGCGCTCGGCGAACAAGAATGTGGCATTGTTTTACAACACAACGATTGCCGCAGAAAGTTCCTGAACTCGTGAATCGCTGTGCGCGGTCGTTGTTGCACCCCGGTCGATTGGCAACTCCGGCGGACGGTAATGCTGACCGGGACGAGGAGTTTTGCAAATGCCCGACGATGCAACACGCTAGGCCCAGCACGCTAAACTTTGAGCGTGTGAGAGATAGAACCGTACCGAACAACCTTGTGTAACGCTTGTGGAGAGCTGGTGGTGATGGTGGTGGTGGAGGTGCTGTTAGGGCCAGGGGCTAATAACTTACCGAACTGAACGCATTCGGTTGGGTTAGTTTGCATGAGTTAGGTGAGAAAGTGTATTGCCTTCTCTTTTTTTTTCGTACCATTTTGGGTGTTTGTAGGCGCGTTCTTTTTGCACTGAGGCTGAGAAATGTACAAAATGTTCCGCCTTGTTTGCACCGTTTCGAAGGACGAGCTGGGGAGGGGTTTGGGTGGGAAAAGTTTCTAGAAACCCGAGGTTGCACTGTGGCTGTGCAATGTAGCGGGCAGGTTCAAGACCCTTTGAAGGGCTCTTGTACTGATGGAGTGATTGATATAAAAACGGTTTCAATTGAAATGATTGAACTGGGCGTTTGATATTGATGCGTTTCATTTTGCGTTTCAAATTCAATCATTTTATGTGATTCAGATTGAAAGAAATTTTGGTAATTTTTTACCTTAAACTCAACAATCTTTGATATGTTTCAATTAAATTAATTCCCTTAGCTTAACAAAGTTTGGTAATTAAACTCGCGTAAACAGTTATTTTATGAATGGTAGTTCATCTTAAGTTAGAACTTATAGGATCTAATTTCTATATTAAACGCTTCAACGCTTCCAGCCCACTAATTTCATTAAAACACGTATTTAATACCGTCTGGAATTTCAAGCATGATTCTCTCTTTTAATTTCGGTAACCGAAGTAAATTGTGATAAATTGCATAAAAATATGTGTTTAGACAAGGATAGCAACAAGAAAAAAGATTCATTGATAGTAATAATTCAACGACATTTGAAGACAGATGTCACAAATGCCTTAATGGCCGAACGGGGAGGTTCGTGGATTCGAACAACAGTACTTCGGTTGAATTCATCTACGAGAACAAAAGAAAAATCGCTCTCAAAACTCGTTGGCAATAGGACCGTCGTTCTGTCGTACCAGGAGGACATTAGCCCTCAGAATTGAGTGTCCGGATCTTAACTTAGATTAAAAACAAACAAAATAAAATGCAGTGTGTGCGTTAAAGTCATGACTGTTGACGAACTTTGGTGGCTATCCGAAAATTCAATCAAAACGATCGTAGTATGAAACATGAAGTCGAAACTGTACGTAATATGAGTCAATATATCGTTGTAATTTTATGCATTTTTGCATTTTTGATTAAAATAATTGGAAATCTTCTATTTTTACTGAAATTTAGAAGGTTTGTTAGAAAACCTGAAATTTAGAAGGTTCAGTTAACTGAGGTATACAGTGCTGTGGCCGATTAAATTTGAATTAGTAAGAAAATATGAACTGCCAAAATGTCTTAAGTGTCCGTAATTTGAAGCAGTACGATAACTATGATAATAAAAGTTACTAGTTGATATACTCATTAGATTTCACTGCAATATGTTTATGTAATCTTATTTCAAACCAAAAAACAACTCCCAGCATGGATAATTCATCAAAGGTATTGGGAAACCATAAACTTTTCGTGACAACTTTTCCCAATAAGAACATGCAATCAATTTATTAGTTCGCCAACAGTTTGATACGGTAGCTTGTGGAGCAAAAAACATTGATGATGAGAAAAGGTTTCAAAGTGTGCCGTTCTAGCCACATTTCCCCCTCGGTCCATAATTCCACCAATATGCAAATCCACATCTCTCGCTTCAAAGTGCACTCTAGTACATGTGTAGCAGAGGAGCAACTTAAAACACAAATACTGATGCACATCACCGATCGCACTTCATCGCGGCATCGGAAGTACTTTTGACGGGCGGGGTTTGCCTGTACTCTTGTGTGTGATGGGGCAGGATGCCCAGCGAAAGAGAAAGAAAGTTGCAACCACCGGAAACATCAACGCTCCCTTGCCTCCCGGCAACGGCAAGCAAGAGAGAGGGGAAAAGTTTTTTAATTGAATTAAATCGTGTTTCCGCAGCCGCGTGCTTCACGAATTGCTCACGGCGATGGTGCTGCACGGATCGAATGGAAATTGCATGTTGCAGTGGGGTTCTTTGTGCGGTACGATTCCGTGAATAGGGACGCTGGTGGCAGTCCTTGGCCGTAGCTCGATTAGCTGTACTTTGGTGAAGTTGGTTGATTGATGCAAACAGTGGAGTGACTTCCACTGTGGATGCCCGAGCCTGAAGGGATGTTGGAAAACTACTGAAATGTGTTTGCTATTCAACGTCTCCCTTCCGCCAACCATTTCTGGGTGCACGCGGGGTGGCACACAGCGAGTGCAAGGAGTTTCATTCATCGAGCAAGGCAACAGTTCAATGTCATGATCATACGGCTACGGTACCGGTTATGTAAATGCCGTCACCCAAGTACCTATGACAGTGTGTCAGTGTGCAAGCCACGTAATTAGCTGACCGTACAGCGAGGCGCAGGTGCAAGGGGCAGGTGTCACACGGGGCGTCTCAAATTTGCGTCTTTTTCGCTCAGATCAATCTCTGCTCCGGCGTGCCGTGGCATATCGGGACGGTTCTATGCCATCGGGGTAATTATCTTCTCTCCCCTCTCTTGCCCTCTGTGCTAGCGCTGGCCATGGTCAGGGTTGGAGCAGGCGTCACCCACTGGTTAGCGTTCGGAGTGAGCTGATGTTAGACATTGACCCTTCCAAGGAAAGGTGGAAGGTGTCCGTCACCTTCCCGCCTCGACTGGTCATATTTATCGAATTAATTCGGGTAATTGCCCGTGTTTTTTTTGCCGAGCTCTCCTATGCGCGCTCACCACACGTAACAGGCGGGTCAACTTCCGCCAGCGCTGCTGATGATATACTACTACCCATCCCGCAAGGTGTGATCGTTGCACCTCTAATCCATTACCCATGCTGTGCTCGATCTGGAGAGGGGCGTAATCTTGATAGTCGCGTTCAAAAGTCCGCGTCACGTAAGTGACGAACCTCAAAAACATGTCCACCCCGAGGCATCAGGTGTTCATCGGTGTGCACCGCCATCAGCACCACCACCGATAGTGAGTTGGCCGTACAAATGGTGGCTTTCGTGCGCGTAGGCCATCTGCTTTGCGTGACCCACGCGTGGCTTTTGATGGATAGCATCATTCCATTCGGCGGAGGTTAAGCTAATTGACAGCAGTTTTCACTTAATGTGGCACATGATTCTTTTTTACCCGCCGCTACTGGCGGCGGCCAGACCATGCTAAATCTAACTGGCCGATCCTAGCAAAGACGCATACAGTACCTGTGCGTGCGGTGCATATCGTTGACCGTGGGCAGCACGAAACGGTTGCAGAACAATTGCTTGATTAAAATTATTTTGGAAAAGTTTGCATTGTTACGGGCTCGGTAGACCAGGCACGGACACGTGAAATGCCAGTGCTTTGTAACGACTGCAAACAACAATTCCCTAGAAGCACACGTGTGCTCGGGTGCACAGGTCGTCAAGGGGAAACCAGTTTTCAGGCTCATTAGCCGCCGTCAAACAGAATCCAAGCGCTTGGTCGTAGCTCGTAGCAGGCCAGGCCTTGCAGCAAAGACGGAAGTGTACACTCATCTAGCAGGGCTGCAGGTACACAGCGCGGACATTCCATTGACGTCAATGAGCGATCGATGGGCGACAGTCTAGCTGGACTTAGGCACCGGCAGGCAGCAGTAGGGTCGTTAAGGTACTGCCGGTTTTCAATATCCCTGAACTTGATTGAAACTGAACTACTGAACAACAGCAGCAAACATTCGGTACTTTCTCGGTCAATTGCAAAAGCATACGTCCTGAATCATGCAGCGTAGGTGCGTTTATTGAGTCAATGGATTCGATATTGCTTTGCGAGCAATTTTGATTGGGGCTGTGCCTTTATTGAACTTGCCGATAAAACAGAATCACTAAGCTTCTGTAAAGAAGATCTTCAGTGCGTCTGAACTACTTTTATGTACACTATAGTAAATGGATTATTATTAGCTTCATATACCATCATCAAATATTTCAAAGCCTGTAAAAGCCAAGTTCAATAATATTCATGATAGCTCCAGTGATATGTCATTAGTTCCTTGTACTAGCATTCAACAAACAATTTACAACGTGGGCCTGGAAACCATACGGATTGGAAAATTTAATATTTCATTATTTTTAATATTATTTCATTTCACAGAAGTAGATGCTAGCAATAAGCCTCGTCTGTGGCATGCATATGAAAAGGAAGAGGAGAAAGAATTTCATTTCACGATAAAAAATACACCCCATCATTGCTTCATTTTGTTGTCCCCGCGTAGCATGGAAAGCCTACGTTTAACCAACCTCTCTACTTCTCCGATGAATCCTACTGCACCGTGTTTGTACGTACAGGGGGTTTCTGCCCTGCCTTCAATCTCCCCGCATTCACTCAGAGCCCGTGCTCGGCCGGTTGAATCCTCCTTTAATAATTGTGGAGAAAAACGTAATTTTAAAATGCCTAGGAAGAAAGCATCCATCTCATGCGCAAGCAATGGCAGTTGGTGGATAAGCGTATTGCATAGAAATGCATTGCTGCTGTGTGGCTTTGGTTTTTGCGCCGACAGTGGGCAACATTTTTCACGAGTGCTTTAAGAAGCAAAGCAACAAGCAACAGCAATTTTTAGAGTGCACTTTCGTGTTAAATCTAGCAGGAAAGGTTGAACAGTTTATTCTAATCTGTGAGCCTCCACCACACAAGCGGCACGTGTTGCGTGGAAAAAAAAAACGCTCGAGCTAAATTTATACTCAAACTAATACACTTAAGCAATGGTCTCTAATAATGGGAACACAATACACAGGTAATGTTTAATGAGAAGACTAATAAGAGTAGAGTGGAGGGCTCTCCCATTGCAACTAAACCACTGCATCCGTGTAAGTGGTGTAAGAGACCCTTTTAACCACAGCACACTGAGTGTGGCTGTGGTGTTGTGTGAATGAATATTTGAAAAGTCTCACAGGCAACACAGGTCTGTGAAAGTGTGTGAAGTGCATGGAGTTTTCCATGCCCGAGTGAACACCCGGTACAAGTCGGTAAGTCTCGAGCACTTCCTTGCGGTTCCTCTGCCACCAGAGCGATCCAGGAGCGATCTGGGAGGAACAGAAGTCACACCGGTACCGGTAAGTTACTGTCTAGCAGTCGGTTTGGTCACTTTACCGGAACTGTGTCCGGCCGTGGTCATTGCATGTCGAGTGAAATGATTAGCTAGCTTTGCCCTAGTTTCTAGCTAGGTTTACATACAAATACAAACACACAAATATGTGGTGTACCATTTTTTGCACTTTACCAAGTTCATTAAACAGGACGGTGGTTGTGAGTGTGCTGTTTGGAGGCATCCTGCTAGCTCATTTTATGCTAGCTATTTTTATGTTTACTTTAGAGGAAAAAAAGAAGAAGCAAAAACATACACACAAGATGAGTAAAACTGGTCAAACAGCATCTTTCCATTCGCCAAACATATAAAGCTAGACACTGGACCGAGAGAGTAATATGTTTACAGCTTTATATGCTGCAGAGTGGCTGCAGAGAGGCATGTGCTATGCACATTTAAATGCAGATTTGCATTTCTATACTGCCACTGTAATACATAAATACCACGATGCTCAATTTTTTCAAAGAACCTTCAAGCAAAACTCACGTTTTATTGACAAACGGTGTTTTGTTGGGTCATGAAAATAAAGCCTTCGGTAGTGATCGGTTCAATACACAGCACCATCCTTTATACGCAACGTCTCGATAGCCTTTTTAAAATTAAATAAGAGACGCTCATTCACCATTCCCAGGTGGGGTTTTCGTTTCAGGGACGCCCATTAATATCTTCCAAATGGTCGCCAGCCGCCGACAGTACACCTCATTATGTCCTCCCGTTTAATAACGTTTGCATCATACATGGGGCTGCTTTCGACGCGCGTGTGTAATGTGGTTCAGATTGGATCGAAACCCTAACACACAAAAAGAACTCCCGCCACCCCGGGTCGTGGCACGTGGGAATTTGGGAGCGCTCACGCCGTGGGCTGAGCCATGCCGGCGCTAAGTACGCTTCTTCCCTTCCAAGCACAGCAGGTTGAGAGAGTGGCCTCATTTTGGTGGTTTGACATCTACAGGGGCTACCTTCGTGTTTTCTTTTTACGCGTTTACGTTTTCATTTTCATTTCGGGTCGAAACCATTCTGGCTGTCACCCACAAACTCCCACCGCGAACCGAGGCTCATGCATATGCAAATGACATCCTAAGCCCCCGCGCGCACCTTACCCATTTGTGTCTGTGTGTGTGTCTGTGTGTAGAGGAACGATTTGTTTGTGTTCACCTCTCGGGTCGAACTTGAACTTTTCTCCATTTTGCAGCGGAGAGTTCGAAAGGGGCGAGGTGGTGGTTGACAATTCCTCCCCTCCCTGGTGCAAGTGCAATGGGTCGTTGCGGGCGTGGCGGAGCACTTGCAATGATTGCCTCGGTCGGTGCAAAGTTTTATCACCGTCCGCGCGAGGCACGTGGGTTGGCAAGCGAAGATGCAAAAGCGTAAAAGGAACAGAACAAAAAAACAGGCAAACTGCAACTCTGACCCCAGCGAGCTTTCGTTGCATTGCAGTTGAATTCACATTGCAAGCCAATTTACATTCCCCCCCCCCCCCGCTCTATTCCTCAAACTCCCGTCGAAGCTATTGAAAACACTGTTGGATTGCTCCCGTCGTGCACTTGGTTAAGTAAAGTCGAGCCACAAAGCCGTACAGTTTCGTTACGGAAAATTTTCTTGAACGTGTCACTGAACCCTGGGCTGCCCTTTTGTACGTCATCCCACGTACTTCGCCCGGGTGAAGGCCGTTTGTACCGTAGGGGGAGGTTAAGATCGATTTATGAGTTAATATTGTAATGCATGCAGCGGAATGCACAGTTCCATTCGGGGTCTTTGCCGTGGATGCAGCGAAGTGCAACTCTCTGGCAAGGCTGGGCGGCTAGGGTGGATAAGATTTTACCGCCTCCAGTACATTTGTTCTGCCACTTCCGAGGAACATTTTACCGGCGAGTGCGTCTCCGGTGCGTACCGCGAAAGGTAAGCCCATTTAGCTTGCAAGCATTTCAATTCATTCTGTAAGAAAAGTGGTCCGCAGTGCTAACAAATCATCCTTGCGAGTCCTAAGCCCTGGGGGTCCTTGAGCGGCTCGATCGACGGCCCCGCTGCTCCGTTGGAAAGTTGCAGCAAAACGGCCGGGCGCAACCTTGGGGGCCGGCAGTTCGTTCGTTCGGGGGAAGCTGATGTTTCTGATGAAAACTTTGAAGCCTTATTATAAAGGCCCTTGCAACACCAGCACCATCACCATACAGCAAACGGCCACCGAATGGGTTGGTAACACCGAAGGGTACCTCAATCTGGTGGGCAATGGTTGAACCGGCCGGATGAGAACCGAGCAGCAGGGGCAGGGTGCCCATCTTTGTGCCGATGGTGGCGAAAAGATATTTACAATGAAGTCGACTTTGACCTGCAAGGTTCGACATAAAATAATCATTTTAATTGAACGCTAATGGCCGGCACCCGAACCGGGGTAATAGAAAACGTGCGCTAGGTAGAGTGTGGCGAAGTGACGTGGGGCTGTTGAAATTGATTTCCATTTGGGGTTGAGAATGGTTCGCTGTTGAATAACAAACTTAGAAATTGTTGATGCTCAATGTTTAGCGGAAGGTCATTGCAAATAATTGCCACCGCGTTTAAGCGAACGAAACATTTCCACAACCAAAGCGTGGCGCCTGCTTAAAGAGCTTTTCAAACCAAAAGCAAGAGTGCATTTTTCCGCACAACAGGAAAACTCACCGAATATGGCAACGCAAAACACTGTTCCATAGTGCTGCAGGGAGATAGTTCGGTTTTATTTTTTCCATTTCCATTTTTACACCTCATTTTATTTTTTCTAGCCTGCCACCAATGCCCCATCCATCCATTAATCTGATAGCAGAACCGAAATCAATTAACTACCACCGCGCCCATGACCATTTTCTACCTTTTGCCGCTCCATCATAGTTTACATCCCTTTCGCTCCGGTCCCGTTTTGCTGGATCCTTTCCCCCATTGCTAAACGGCCAACTGGCGCTAATGATTTTTGAACCATTTCGAAGAGTTTGATTCATCGTGCCCGTATCCTACCGTCCCGAACTTGTGCTCCCGCTGCACCGTTCCCAAAGCTCCCCCGCACAGCTGCCAAGCGGGTGTAGTGTGACGGTTTTAAATGCTGTCGAAGATTAAAACTTAATTTGTTTCAATCTAGCCGTGTGCGAAGGCCGAGCACGCCTGCACGTATGCAATCACCGATGCCGGAAAAAAGGGGAATGCAATTATCCAAAACCGTTTGCGCGCTCCACTCCCCGAACGGGGCCGGTATTTTTCGCGCTGTTCCATTGCAAACCGTGCCACTCGCCTCTTTTTTCTGTATCTATCTCATCCTGTTGCACCACTTGATCCTCCCTCCCCTCCCCCTCCCCACGAACCTACAATTGCTTATCGGTGTGGGCGGGCGCGCGGTGCGTTCTGTTTGATGTTTGTTTGTAGGTTTCGCCGGTTGGTGTTATTGTTTGATTTAATTTTCGTTGCCATTTGTTCGACAAGTGACGATGGCGGGAAGAGAAAAACGAATGTGTGTGTGTGTGTGTGTGTGTGTGTGTGTGTGTTTGCGCTTGACACACTATCCGGTGCGTGTTTGCGGGTCGCCCTGCTTTTTTATTTAAAAAACAAGACTGCTAGTTCCTCTCTTTGTCGGAGGCAAACATGAAAATCAATACAAAAAAAAAAAAAAAAATGGCCCACCAACAATGCACACGATACGTGCCACAAACACTTGTGCCATTTGGTGTGACGCGGTTTTCTTCTACTTTTTTTCTACATTCCTCCATCCTCGACCTCTCTTTATGTATTATTGTAGCGGAAATTGACTTCAGGTACAATTATGCACTTATCCAACTCGGCCGATCGCGGCTTTTTATGATTTAACAAACAACAAAAAAGTGAGAAAAATAGAGCAACGTTGCAAAACCCGTCGCCTCGACACATTAGCACAACCCCATGCTGCCCACCTTCGCTCCCCGGTGCGCGGGGTGAACCGGCGGTGCCATTGGGATGGGAAATTGAAAATGCGTTGGCCGCACTGATGACTCAACGGTTCGTGATTGATTCGATTTATCGATCGATTGATCATCCGCATCCGTACCACTGACACACACACACACATCACTTGATGTATCGGCTGCACTCTACATCCGGCCGAGCGAGAGAGAGAGAGAGAGAGAGAGAGAGAGAGAGAGAGAGAGGAAAGGGAAGGGGAAAGGGAAGGTTTTCCTTTTCGCTGAACAAACGCTCCAACCGTAAATCCCGCCGAGCGGTGGCGTGATGTCCTTCGCGGATGAGAAGCTTTCATGTTCATGTATGTATGCACCAGTAGCGAGAACAAACATACACCCACACACACACACAAACGCTCTTCAGTCGGGGATTGTTAGTACGCTAGTCATTAAATGTTAACTCGGCAGCACTTGATCGTTGCATGTTTTATAATGCGCTCGCGAAACGTATTAGTTCTTGGCGGATGGCAGAGGTGAGTGGTGATATTGGTTGCCGCTTTGTCTGTAGCTGCTGGTATGCATCAACCCGTGCTGGAACGGTTTTCTAACTGCTAAAAGGGCACCGAGTGCATCGCCGCTAGAAGCGGTACCGTCTGGCACAAGGCAGTAGAGCGTTTGTGTGCACTTGTTGCATAAAATCACCTTTCCCGCCAGCTTGGTGTGCGCGTGTGCATTGTACGTAACGGAATTTAAAGAATTCTAATAGTGAAATATAATCACGCGAACCGCTTACTTTTTCTGTGTGCGTCGCGCGTGTGTGCGGCTAGCAAACAAATGCTCCAAAGTTTGGAGTTCCCTGTCGAAGGCGATGATACGCGCATGGGGTAATCGTGAAGGTCATGGTTGGTTGGTTTTTGGTTTGTTTGAACCTGGGCCGAAATGTCTTTTGGTTGTAGCAAAGTTTGTTCGGCTTGCCACCGATTTTTGGACTGCTAATTTTGTTGGTTTGCACAGAAATAATCGACCAGAAGCTCCCAGTACAGAGCTCCTCTCCCCCAGTTTGGCTGTTGCTGGCGCGTTGACCGGCGCAAGGCCGGACAGCGTCGTTGTTGAAATATGAAATTATTCATCCACTGTTTGAGTACCCGATTGAGGCACCTAGCCTTCGGCAAACAGCCAGCTCAGTGTCAGATAGAGCCGAGGAGAAACGTAAAAAAATCATTCCTCCCTGCCGAAAAAAAAACAAACCACACGATTTGCTCAGCGAGTGAGCACCGGCGAGAGCAACTATTTATTCTTCAATTCACACTGGTTGATCGGTTTGGGGCGCGTACTTCTTGAACAATGTTGTTTTTTTTTTTTGGAGGATGATTTTGTGACGTCAATCGCACTGTTGAAGTCTCCATCGAGAGCCACTTGTTACTTTCGGTGCGGGCATTGATTTTTTGGAACGCGAGCGCATCGAGCCCGAAAGGTTCCGTGTACGTCATGTTCGCTGACCGTTGGGCTTTTTTCCCATGTCGGCCCTCCGGCTGTGTGTACGATACGGTAATGAGCGTTCTTGGAAGACCGTTACAGGGCGCGCAGACAGAGATGATGAAGTTGATGATGATGGGTGCAAAAATCGAACAACAAACCTCATCCCCATGCGCGTACGTACGATGTGCCGTCACGATGACGCCAAGTCATGAGGGAGCAAATACAAGAAAAAAACAGAAGAAGGTATACCGGAAATCTTGTACAATTCGATTAAATTAAGCATCATTTCGGTTGCTAGTAGTAGTTGGAGCTGGTGGAAAAAGGGAGCGAAAAGGGGGGCTTCTTACAAGTTTTGCGAATGACTCTTGTACGGGTTGGTTCTAGGAAATCATTAGTGGCTTTTCGATGAGCGTATCGAGAGCAGCGACTTATCGAGGGTTTTTTGTTGCAACCTTTGCACTGAAGGTGAAGCATCTCACACGTGCCCGACGGGAGAAAAAGGTTACAATTATGGGGAAAAGTCATTAAACGAGGGTTATTTAATGAAACCTGTTACCACTTTCATATTCACTGCCTCAGAAAGGTTCAGCAAATAGCAAAATTCTGCGAATGCAACACATGAACCAGCTTGCAAACAGGGATCATTTGTGGTAACTTTCCATCCCTAATCGTTTGTGCATTTAATGATTTTCCATCCCATGTAAAACTGCACAATAATTCCGAAATATTATTACTACAATTACGACTAAGTCGATATTAGCGGTAGCGAAATTAGTACCTAAAAGCCTACCAACAAACCAATGATGGCCGATCCCCGAACAGCTTAGCTCTATTCCTTTATCCGCTTCGGCAATGGACTTGGGCGGACGAACATTATTACGCCAATATGTTTATGCGCCAAATATTGCGCTTTGTTCGGAACAGCATCAAAATTGTGTCATCACCAAACGGGGTGGTCGTGATCGTGCGGTTCAGTGCCGGCAGCAATGAAACTAGTAGCACTGCATGGGTAGTCGTTAATTGAGCCATTTACACCACCGGCGGTGGTGCGGTGCAATCGGTTACATTGTTAAACAGTTCATTGTAATCATCCGAAATCACAATAGGATCTATTAATGATAATAATGAAAACGCGAAATGCGTTTCGGGGCTAGCGTGCGTCGCTCACCGCCCGGTCGTGAGTGGGGGAAGGGAAGCGAGGATTAGAAGGTTTTGCACATACGGCTGCTACGGCTGCTGTCGGCCATCGAAATGTCGGGTGAATAGGTTTTGGGGGGGGGGCAAAATGTATTGCACATATCCTCACCCCAAATGCTTCTTTGGAAGCGTTGCCCCTTTTGCCCATGCTTTTCGGCCGAATGCAAGTGCAGCGGGCTGCAGTAGGCTTGCGTTCGGCGGTTTTGGGTTAATTACAATTCGGGCCACGGGTGAATGGGGATACATCGGACGGGCGGGGCAGTTACCATATGTCCTTGCCTTGCTTTGGGGTTGTAGCGACACCGACGACGACGACGACAACGATGATCATCATCATCAGCAGCAGCAGCATCCGTGTCGCATGGTCGGCAAACGATGCGTGCTGGTGTGAAAAGTGTGTGGCTTATTTTATGCGATGTTGGGCATGTGTTGGTCGAGAGCACACACACGCTGCCACTGCTGTGGGCGCAAAGAGTGGTGGGGCGTGCGGGAGCAACTATTGATGGGATGCTTGGTAACGTTTATGTTGCGGCAACAATAGAACGCCTCCACCCAGGGCCGTACAATTGTTGGGGCTTGGGGTTTTGTGAGCCTGGCCGCATCCTTCTGCCTTCCCGAGCTGGGCCAGTATCTCGTGCTATCGGCTATTGGCGGTGCGCAAGTGCTGCATTTGACCCCGATTTTGTTGCATCGATTGATTCGCTATTGTTTTCGTGTTGCTTCCTGTGGCACACCATTTGCCGGAGGGCGCTCATTTGCCGGAGTGAGGGCACGGGAGGGCAATGTTACTTAATTATTTTGTGCAAGTCGTGAAGCTAAGCGTACGGTGGCACCATTTCGTGCCTATCTCGGTGCGATCTCCGGACACACAGAGCCACACATCCGGGCAACGCCATTACAAAACGGCAACGCCGTAGCCGCCTTGTTTTGTTGGCCAACTTTTCGTTGGCCTGTCCCTGTTGGCAGGTTCTTATTAAACGGTCGTGTGGGGTTGTTTGGCGTAGCTCGGAAGTATCAACACTCGTAGAACGACTTAGCGGGTGCCGACTCATCCATTGGGTGGCAATGAGTGGCAGTTCCCATTGCCGCCGCCCATGGCAGCAGGAGCGCGTTCATGCCGAGGATCCATTAAACGGCAAGACCGAGACAGCGCACTCGAGACTATCTCGGGATGGCGTTGCTTAATTATGGCTCATTGTCACAGCGCTCGGTTCGATCGGCAGATTAGTGCATGTTGCGATGTATTCGTGTTGCGAATCGAGCGATCGATCAAAGCGCAACAAACGGCCACAATTACAGATGCAGGCGCTTGCAGCTTGTTGATGTCGCGCGGGGTTATGACATTGAAAAATTGATCAGTCGTAGAGTCCAAGTGCCGACTCTCGGCGAGAGTACAAGAGGAGGGAGTACAAAATCGCGTCACTAGCAGCAAGTGCGCTAATCAACCGCGAGCGACCTAATAATTGCAGGTTTTGCCGGGACGGGACGGGCATGATGGCCACGATAATCCCCCGTTCCGTGTACCGGTGTGTGTAGATATATGTGTGTGCGTATCCGGCAGCCGGAAGTGTTCTCGACAAATTTTAATTACCTGCCCGCGCATTATCGATGGCGGGGAGGTGCAGCGCAAAGGACAAAGCCGCGACCAGCGGTGGGTTCGTTAATTGTTTTTCCACCGAAGCTGGCGCGAGTCTGTGTGCTTACAGCCGGCTGGAGAGATCCTTCGATGGTGTGGTGTGTGTGTTGATGATGTGAGCACACATTAGACGCTTAATGAACGTACCGAGAGGTGATTAAACGCTAATTTATTTAAATTAATCAAGGTGAGCGATTTCGGCAGCGAATTGGGGAATATTTCATAGTAAATGGTAAACAAAATTGTGTGTGTTTTTTTTCTATCTCACACGATACGCAGAGTAAAATCGAGCAAGCATTCCACGCTTCATTCGGCGCTGTCCGGGAGCAAAGTACAGAAACGAAGTAAAAATGGTCAAAACATGTTTTCGTTACGAATTTAGGCGTCCGGCAAACAAGATCGAAACCTAAACGAGCCTCGTTTTCCAAGCTTTGCAAAGCAAATAGCCCAACATAACACGGGCGTAACCTCGAAATCGAAATTCATGGGCAGCCCACCGTCCACGGTCGCAGTTCGATGACCGGGGCAGGGAAACCCGCGCCCCATGGTAACACATAATCCGAAGAAACAGGTTTGGCTAGAATTTCGAACGGAGCAAAAAATCCGGTCGCTAAAAATTATTGGCATCTCGTGCCGCTCGCCCACAGTCCCGTTATGACATAAGTAGAAGTCGTGGAACCATTCCAGCAAATTTTAGCACCCAAACACGATTGTGTCTCCACGTGGCGGCACCAATGCCCATGCTCCCATGCCCATGTCTGCCACCTCGATCGGGTTCGTCGCTTGGCCGTTGTTACGCCTCAAATCAAGAGTGTGCGTGTGTGTGTGTGTGTATACGGATAAGCAATCCGGTTTATTGTAACGATTTTGAATGTACGCGCTATGTGTGTGTGTGTGTGAGATAGATTTTCGTTGTTAATCTTTTGGTTTGCAAAGAGATGCGCCCAGCATGGTGGATTTTCTTCGACGCACTGAGTGCGCGCAGCTGAGCGGTAAATGTATGACGCATGGCGCACAGCCTATTGCGCAGCCAACCGGGTCTCGTTCGCGCGCTTGTGTGCGAGCCCCGTCCGCGGCCTTCATTGATTCTCTTTGCCCGGCCGTGCGCTCGAGACACTAGAAAGCCGCCGCGCAAGGTTGGCCACTTCGAACGGCCGTGAATTGTGCGTCCGATGGCGGAAGCGGTCCACCGCTCCCCGGCAGTTCGGAAGCAGCCTTTCGGAATTTTTGTAGCTACCGCTTCCCACCTCGGTGTGCGTGTGTGTTATATGACATGGTGCTTACGGTAAGACAATTTTCGAAAACATCGCTCGACTGATGGGACTTTTAATGAAACATTTATGACTTGCGTAAGGTATATTAGGCAGCTGCTTTGAAGCGACGACGCATCAATCTAAATATCATATTCTTCACTTCATACCAAAAAAATAAATAAAAAAAAACATGTTGTAAACAATGGAAACTACCCCTTTCTACCACCTAATTAGTGCGATGATTGATTGTAAAAGATAATAAAAATAGATGATAGGTTCGCCCGCTCAGCTCGGACGAGGTGTTTCTTCGTTTTTGTTTTGTTTTTTTCGCAAGCAAGTAACCCTGGAAAACGGGGCACCTTTGCCCGGGCCCCAACTAAAACAACAACCTCGCCCCCTGGTTGGTTTGGAAAGCTTACCCGGCTTTTTGTGATGAACACCTACAAAATAGCACACCTACACTATCACACACACACTCACTCAAACAATCACTTGGCCACACACACACACGGCAGCGTTGGTATGTGGGCAAAAAGGCGGGCGCTGAAGGTATGTTTTCTTTTTCGGCTACAACTTTATAAACTTTTCCTTCGTTTTTTTCGGCCGCAAACAGAGCACCTACAAATGGCAAAATTTATTACTCCACTTTCCTTTCACTTCGGGCGTGCATCGGAGCAGTAGTTGAATAATTTTCAAATGGTTTTTTGTGTTTTTTTTTCTCCATTACCCTACCA
This sequence comes from Anopheles arabiensis, assembly GCF_016920715.1. NCBI lineage: Eukaryota > Metazoa > Arthropoda > Insecta > Diptera > Culicidae > Anopheles > Anopheles arabiensis. The sequence goes on from NC_053517.1 coordinate 20,617,398, forward strand.
CCTGCGGTAGATAATAATTTCTCCCCGTGTGCAGATTTAATGAACCAAAATGCCAATAGTCAATGATACCGGTGGATGTTCCTTTCGCTTTGGCACTGGGGCGAATCGGTTGCTTTGGTGGGAGTGGGAGGGTGATGCCACCTGAAAGCACCTGGTGGAAATGAACCAGGTCGAGTTGGGGGGAAATTAAAAATCATATTTGCACTTCCACCAGCTGGAAGCTGCACTTGATTTGGCACGATCGATTGATTCTTACGTGCCGCAAAAGACGCTCGCCCTCCTATTTAGTGAGTCTGGTTAGCGCACAGCAGGTGCAACGGGGTACGCGATACCGCAAACAAAACAAAACAACAAAAACGGCTATTTGATGTATCGTTTAGCGAAGAGCACACGCTAATCAATCGACACGGCAGGCACTACGAACAGCGTTTCATTCAACATTCCCTTCTCTTTGGCGTGCTCACTCGGCGGTAGGGTTTTCGCGGTTCCGTATCGATCCGCACTTGCTCGGCACTTAATTTCTGTTTCTTCAACACTTGATCACGCTCTGCGTGAGAACTTTACTGCACCCACTGCCCTTGCTGCCCGCCCTTTCGCTTGGTGGGTGGGCTTAGCAGTTGGGCTCTAGCTATTATTAGTCGGCCCTTTGGGTGCACAACACAAGGTGTGTTAGCCGTACACGTTCCGTTTCCGGTTCGAGTGGAATTTTTGTAGCGCATTTGCTAAACACAACCATTCCGTGCGGCCCTTCTTGCCGTGTGCACTTGGAGAGCGGAAAATCACTGAACCACACAAGCAGCAAAAAAAAAAAAAACAGTGAGAAGAGGCTAATTAAACACAAAATAACACAGCTGCAAAACACGTTGTAATCAATCTCTTCTCCCTGTTTTCTTGCGTTTCCGTTAGAATAAAACTCCCAACAGCTTAATCGATCGTTCTGTGTGTGTGTGCTTGTGTTTGTGTGTAGCAAGATCAAGAAACTTGCGCTCTCGCAGAAGCGACGAACCCCACGGCACGCTGAGCGCTCGCACGTACCTTAAACTGTCGACCGATCGCGAGCGAATTCGAGTGGGAACTGGGCGGTGTAGATCGCGCCTCGGTTGCGCGTACCCATGCGATCGCGAAAATCCTCCCTCCCTGTCATGCGGTGGAGCGTTAATGTGGTGCGGCATGGGTAGGGTGGGGGGAGAGATGTGGGGCGCTGTAAAATCACTCGATCAGATCGAACGCAAATACTGCTGCGTCATGAGATGTTGGCGAGTCTTCTCTTCATCGTGAGGCTTAATGATCACCACTATTTTCCCCGGGAGGGTATGGGTGACGGGGCCGCGACGGGGGATGTCTTTTGACGCCATAACAGTGTTGGTTGGGTCTGATGAACATCCCAGCGGTGTGTTAGTCATCTTCTTCTCCGATCAGCCCAAGCCGGGAGGAGGAAGCGGGAGGATAACACACTTCTTCTAACGAACGAGAACGAGGAGAACTTTCCGTTCACGGGAATCACCAAGCTCCATTAGCGAAATGGGCAATTTCTCCGGTACGCCTTGCGGATGTCTCGCCGGTGCCAATGCGTTGGAGATTCCCGAGCGGCGTGAGCTTACGCAATGGGAACCATTTTCTAGAAGCTCGCATGACGTAGGGCCCCCGGGACAGTGGAGAAACCGGTTCGAGGGTTTGTTGTTCGGTGTGCTGGCGCTGGTGTGCTGTTGCGGCACATGAAAGTACCGAGTGTGTCGTAGTGTGCGGGAGTGAATGTCGAGTGTCCAAGGTCAGTTCGGATGCAAGTTGGGAGAGCTAGAGCTGGGCCGGTATTATGCTGCGATATTTGGCATTGGGCATTCGTCGCAGGACTGTTGACCCCTTCGTTTTGCGGGAACGTTGAACTTGAGTTGCACCGGAAGGACGCTGTCCAGGCATCTGCTTGGGAAACTCTAGGCTGAAGCAAACCAGCCGGAGATGCTTTCGTTTGAGCAATGATAAGCAAATTGGAATCATTGACATGTGCGGACCGGTTTGCATAAATAGGGTATGGCTAGCTTTCAACACATTCAGCACATATCGATTAAGCTGTTTGGCGGAGGTTTAAATGCAAACAATTGGAAGAAGTTGCATCACATTACAGCAACATGCCATAGGTACGCCATCGGTAGCAGCTAAACGCTTGTTGCACAACCAGGACGGCGCTGTTGGCGAATGCAAGCAACCGTCCCCTCTCCTTTCCAAAAAAAGCAGAATACTAACTGTGTTGGTGCACCTTCAGAACCGAACAAAGCAGCGGCCGTACAGAACAGTAAACCGCATCTGAAACAACGGCAAGGCTGTGTCTGTGACTCACTGCGGGTCGAAAAATAATTGCTGGAAAAATAGGAAGTGTCGGCACCGGGTGGAAAATGAGCGATGGCGAAATAGAGAAGAGTGTATACGAGAGAGCGAGAGAGTAAAAGAGAGAGAGAGAGAGAGAGAGAGAGAGAGAGATAGATAGAGACAAAATGGAACAACGTAAACCTCACCTCACTCCATGGTGTGGTACAGTCGTAAAACTTGCCTCACGCAGCATTAAGCCGTCTAGGGTTGAAATCTGCTGCGATGCGCATTTTGTTGGTGCGTGCGCGCTCGCGGAAAGGGGCGCCGGTTGGTACATCGGCGGGTACGCCGTTGTGCCGCCGAGACAGGTGTTGATATATGCACGCGGCACCGATCGGGTTGAGCTGTGCGATCGACAGCCCTGGGTTGCCCCGGAAGAGCGGGCTCGAAAGAGAGCAATCCGAGCCAACGTAGCGCGTGCGTGGGGCACTGGGTCAAGGTGGATCGATCGGATCGGACCGGCCACAATCGGCATTGGATTTGACGACCGCGTTGCCATTGACCCTGAACGGCCTGCCTGGCTGGCGAGCGGTTAAAGAATGTGGTTCTTATTTGTACACTGCTTGTTACGCGACAAAATGCGTCGACGATGAAGGTGGCTCTGTTGTGGTAATTATGTGAATGGTATTTGCATAATTGCAATGAGTGTGGTGATAGAATTTAATCAATAAATAAAATAAATGAAGACACGCTGTGAAGCATATTGTAAATTGTATGTAGCAGTGCTTGCGTCAAGTGAAAGCTCGACGCACCGAAGAGCCGCTTGAAAGCTTTCCGAGCGCCGTTGCTTATGCAATCCGCATAACACGCCCTTGACGGCACTATGGGACACAAGCACTCTGGCGATCAAAAATGTTTGTTGTAATATTTGTTTAATGTTTTTCGAACCCTATTCATTTTAATAATAAATCGGTTTGACTCAAAACATGAACTCTGTGTACTCACAATTATCTCCACGTTCAGCTCTAAACAGTTCATTCTTATGTTTATGCACAACGTAGCGTACTTTGTACCAACTAGCCAAACAATATGAGGCTAATGTTTACACAGCGATGGTACAGACACCGATTCATTAAGTACACGGTTCCGTATGGAAACAATTGCCCAAGAATAGGGGCTCGCTTTTTATAACGCGCGAGGTAATCCGCATCAGCACAATGCTTGATTCGCGAGAATTTTAAACCATTTGTTGTTTCAGCTGTTTTCAGCCGTACGGCTAAGCACATGGGGCACACATTGTCGGCAGGATCAATGTCGACTTATAATGTACTGCATTAGCGATGCGTCTTGCCAGTCTGGTTCCTTTGCTAGCGCTTCCGCCATGCATATGTACGGAAAGTTGTGCACGTTGTTTTTGCTGCTCGCTTGGTGTAACGTTGGTAAGTGGTTGTCGCAAAAAAATAAACGGAGAATTTGGGTAAAATATTTGCTCCTTCTGACGATCTTTGTTTGTTGTTGTATTTGTGCGTTTTTTTTGTTGCTTCGTCAGCGTTCACCCGACAAGTGGTGCCCAACATACAAGTGTGTCCAGACTTTGCCGAGTTTGCCTTCACCTACGAGTGCCAGCCAACGTGCGCCGAGCGGATCTGCATCATCACACCAACGTCGGTGAAGCGGGACGCCTGTACGTGCAAGCTGGGCTACATCCGAGAGTACAAGAATGGACCGTGCATACGAACCTCCAGATGTCCTCTGTGAGCAACGATAGGGGAGAAGATTTTTGTGCAATGTTGGCGTCAAATGTATTAGAAAACTGTTAAATAAATAGTAAATCCAAAGTAATTGACCACTTTTAAGTGCAACGGACGAAAGTGTTTTGAGAACGAAACGAATTTTATTGAGTGGTCGGCTAGGTACTCATTAAAGGCTTTGGAGTTCGAAATGCGAGTCGATTGAGCTGATAAGCTGTGATGCATTTCATAACATAGAATCAGATGTTTAAAACGTACAAGTTTGGAAGTATTACAACACGTACTCGCAGGTTATTGTTACATTGTTTTATTTCTCTTTTTCACTGCCTGTTTTGACACTTAGAGCTACTGCTTCCACCGATCAATAGCGCCACCAACCGATTATCCCAGGCAGCTCAGGGTGATGCTTTCCGGCACCGGTGTGCACTGGTCCGCGGCTATGCACTTGCCGCTGGTCAGATCGCGCTTGTAGCCAATGCGGCAGGCGCAGAAATCCTTCATTGGTATGCACGAACCCTGACAGTTGTCATCGCACCCATCATCCGTAAACTCTTCGTAGATTGGATCGCATTGGGGCGCGGCCGTTGTCATTCTGGTGGCCAGTGCCAACAGCACAAGCAAAATGCAGACTCGCTCGATCGACGTCCTCATGGTGGCGGCACTCGCGAAACGATCTGTACGGGCACAAACAACACACAATAATGGGGACTGACGGCGGGTGACTCGATCTAGTGCCGAATCTCAGCGGCAAGGTTTGTTTTTACAAACGGGTTATCAAGCAGTTCTGCCAGACCTGTTGACAGTTGTGTACACAGATGCGCAGGTTCGGGGAAAAACGTACCCCGTTTAGGAGCTGTACACTGTGTTGAGACGGGGTTAGGAGCGCATGAAATTGGAGTAGCTGTTTTTTAGCGTGTATCGAACGGCAGTACAAAGAAATGCTACCGCCGAAAATCATATGAGATAGAAGAAGTTTTTACAAGATCTACAAATGATTTTGAAGAGTCTCAATACAAGAGAACAATAAAAGAGGTTAATGTTTAATTTAAGTCTTTATTTTATAACATTTTTAATATGACAGCTCGTCCTGAATCCATCTCGTATCATATTGAACAAACAGCGTCCCACGTTTGGTGGCCCAACTCCCAGCATCAAGTGAAGCATGCAAAGCTGAACGCAGGCATTTGGCGAAGAACCGGTATGTCTTCCGGAATGGAGCACTGGTTTTGGCGCACACACTGTTGCGTTTTCGGATCCTTCAAGAAACCGTCCATGCAGATGCAAATGTTGTGCACGCCCTTAAAGTCGCAGGGAACGCCGCAGATGGAATCGCACGGTGCATCGGAGGTAAATTCCGAGTTGGCGGGACATTCTGTAGGGTTGAAATGAAAATTCGCGGGAGACAAACAAAAAAACACGTTTCAGTGTATTGAAACAAAGCAAAGTATCGTGACCATTTCTTACGCGCGCCAGTAGGGCCAACGAACAGGATGGCTAGCAGCAAACAAGCGGCGAAAACTGGTGTCACCTGCATGATGAGTTTGACGCAAAGGTTGCCGCTCCGGGATTGATTCGATGCGTACTTACATGAGAGCTACCGAGGAGTGTTCTGGGATGGGTGGCAGTAATACTTAGAAGCCGAAGCTGTTTTCATTGGTTTCGCGGAACACTTGAATCAACTTAGAAAACGTAAGCACTGGTAACGATCGATGTGGACACTGGGAAGAGTTTGTAAAAGTTTCTTGAAATGTAGCGCTTACGTCGCTAGAGCATTGGGGGCACGCATGGAATAATCGATCTTTTTTAATCGTGTTACATCATTTCCCTATGGGTAGACTTGATAATAGAGCTTTGTAGTGGTTGAGGCTCAGTTCATATCACTACGATCAAAACAAATTAGCAACATTCGATTCCTAGCCGTGTTTATAGAAGTAAGAACTGATTGTGAACCACACCGAGTCTATGAAATTAATAGAACTGGACCAACGAAACAATAATGTAGACTGTAACCGGGATGTTTCTAACAGTACGCGGTAAATGTATCCTGTCAACCGCCACGATCGGAATGTTTCGCACAAAAGGAATGTCGTGCCGAATCGCTGCATACCAACCAACGGCAAGGCTGCGATAGCTGGCAAGCTTACCTTGCAGCCGTCAACAGTCAGCGAAAGCGTTAGCAGAAGGGCGTTAAGCGCGTGATTCAAAAATCTCCTCCGCCTGGGCGCGATAAACGGTTCGCGATAAAGGGATTAGGGAACAAATTCGGTACTTATGCAACTGCATCGGGGAAGCACCAGCGCAAACCAATTGGAAAGCTCACACTGGTCCCGCCTGGACCGCACGGTTCTGCAACGATCGCTAATTGAACCTGCCTGGAAGCGATGCAGACTGGTCAAAATGGCCTTGTCCCCCAACCCCCTCTCTCACTTCGCAGTAGCAGCAGCAGCAGCAGAAGGAAGCATAAATTATGATGCTGCTCAAAACGAATTCCTAGCTGTGCGGGATTCTGCCCTTGCTATGCGGCGCTTCAAACCCCAAAAGACGATTATCAGCGGGCGCGTTGATTAGATTTACGGATTTGCTGGTATTCCAAACCTGCTCCCATTCCCCCACCCAACTTGTAGTCCGGCAGTACGGCACGCTACGGTGTTGACGCTGCACGAACCACACCACCAGTCCTGTCCAAACGTTTGGAATGTCCGTGTGAGAATAATTTCCTGCGCTTGGGATGTGTTGTATGATGTGCGCCGTACTCAGGTCCGTCCGTCGGTGTTGAGCGTCCGTTACCGATTTGTTGCTTTTGTCGTTTTGTTCGTGTGCCAGTTTGGAAGGAGCTGGGGGGTGCCGGACGCGTGAACACGGCGGAACTATTTGATCTGATGAGCAACACACCGCAAACACCGCGTGTATTTGACAGTCTCGCGAGACTTTCTTTCTCACACCAGGCTGCTGGAAGTAGGCCCTAAGTAAACAACAATCATTAGGCGGCTCCACTTAGTTAGGGCCTGTGATTAGCGGTATGGTATGGCGTGTTAATTGGACGCCTGACTGTTGAAGTGTTTTGCTGTCGCGCTTGTTGTGGTCCGTCTCCGACAACAGAGCTTTCGCTACAGAGCAGAACAGTTGGAGAACGTGTGCTGACAGAGGCAATGGCAATGGCTGAGGTTGGGTCTGGGGAGGTTCGTCGAACTATTTATGAGAGCAATTTGTAAACTATTTCCGCTAGTACTATCCGTCAAGCGAGGAAGAATTCCGATGCAGCTTGGAATTTTAATGCCATAGAAAACCTCAACATTAGTTCCATCCGGCTTGCATGGACACTTCATTCCGGGACAACAGCGTGAAAAGGGACCAAATAATGAATAAACCACATTTTGTTGGATTGAAAGGGCTTATCGAATGGGGTAGAAATGTTAGAAGTCTTTTTTTGCTTTGTGTTGGAGTGAAAGAGTTTTCCTCTTAAAAGTTTTTGTTTTTTCGGTATTCGGTAAAGATGTAAGTAACCTAGCAGAAAACGAAATAGAAAAAATACTCACTTTCCCATCAAACTTCACCCTTCTCTCCTTCAACGGAAGCAAAACAATAACAACTCGGGGGAAGGATGGATGAAAGGAATCGATCGACCAAAGCCCGAAAAAAGACGGAGCAAAACCACCGAAACCAACATTACACCATTTGAGCTAAGCAGCAGGCATTACTGGCAAGACGGTTCGAAGTAATCGAACCGGAAGGAAGCAGCTGGTACTTGCCAGGCTAGGTTGGCCAGCCCGCACTTCAAGCCGACCATTACTCGGGGTGTAAACTTTTAACGAAACAAAATGCTGCGGCGAGCGTGTTGGCGAGAGATGGCAAGAGTGTGTGTGAGAGAGAGAAAGAGAGAGAGAGAGAGAGAGAGAGAGAGAGAGTGAAAGAGAAGGACAGCAACAAAAAACTAGCCCCAAAACTAGGGTCGAAATTGGGAAACTTTTGATTAAATTTCATTAGAACCTTCCGCATCCCTTTTGGGGAGCGCAACATTTCAACCGAACCCGATTTCGATAGGATTGGGTGTGGAAGAAAGAAAACAAAAAAAGAAGTGGAAAGGGAATCGGCACGTCTCACAGCACCGAACGGCTGTAGATTGAAAAGCGAAAACGAAAATTCACGAAACAAAGCTGTGTGTCGTGGGGCAAAGCAGAGAAGAATCAGCCACCGGAGCAAGCTTTTCGCTTCACTTGCGCCTGGTGGGCGGTGTTTTTGTTGGGTCCATTGGGAGCGTAAGCAAATTGTTGAAAGCATTCTTTCCCCATTGTTTCGGTGTTGATGGGGGGTGATCAAAATGGCAAAAGATGTTCGATTATCAGCGTCATCATTATTAACTATTATCATCGGCAGCGATCGTTGCTAGGATCAATGAGGGCCGTTGAAGTGATGGCTTGTCATCAGTGTTACATGTTCACAGGGCAGCATTAGAATGAAGGAAAAAGGGTGCCCAAATGTTTGCACTGCAGGGGTGTAATGTGTTTTGTGGCCGGTTAATGTTTGCTGTAGAGAATAGTGCAGATGGGGTAGGAATTTGTGTTGAGGCTTGAGTGTAAGGCTTTTGATGGTTGTCAAAGACTAGCATGGGGTTACATAATTGTATCCGCTTGAAGGGCGTTTGATGTTTGAAGGTGCAAACATTCACTAAAACATGGTTCTACGAGTGGGAAGGAGAGATACAAATTAGATGAAATGAGCAAGTTGAAGGAATTGATGCAAAGCTATACAAAATAGCACTTTGTATTACAAATTGCATAACTTCGGGCTGGTTTCTGAGAGCAGATTGCCAGGACTTTGGACGTCGCTATTTTAAACTTTGAGTTTGATTGCAAGCAGAAGGATTATCTGGTCCTAACTTTTATTCTATCGATACTATTTCTAGGTTCAGTTCATGCTGGATGTTTCTTTTATTCTCGGTACATCTTTGGCTCTATCAAGCCTGTGGCATTTCTTGGAATTAATAAAGCTCTTAACTCTTTGGCAAATTTTGCTTTGAAAGCTTTTTGAACAGAATGGAGTTGAAACACACTAGCAATACTAGGAAATAGAGTTGTGTCGAAATTTCAAGGTAACTAGCTTTACATGGTCAATTTTAGGAATGTTCATTACAAGCATGAATATCATGTTTTAGAAACGATTTGTAACTATATTTCTTAGAAATCTGTACGGGCTGCATAACCGCTTCCAGCCGAATTGCTACACTTCAAATGCAGTTCGTTGATGAACTCGAACGTTTTATGCATCAACAACACTCTACAGCAAACTTTAAAGCCAGCTTTAATTCCACCACTTTAATGAAGCATCACCAATTGCACCGCACTTCTTGCACCGTTACATGGATATGGATTGTCTGCCGTTTGGTTTGCGTGCTTTCTGTGCTTGAACATTTTTTTCAAAAGAATAAAAAACATGAACGAACAGCATCGCCCATTTGCGCTCCTGTCTCGCTTTTCAGCCTCGGTAAACCGATCAATGTTTCAGGCCTTTCAAGCGTGCTCGTTGCGTTCCCCAAATCCACAATCCGTACACGTTAAATCATTAAAAAATCATTTTATGTGACAAAACCCCACCAAGGGGGGTTGAAGCTGAGCTCGCATGGATTGCAAACAGAGCATTATTGAATTGGTTAAAAAAGCACACACACACATATATATATATATATTCCGCCCCCTTTTCGGTCATGCCTGTACATTCACTGTCGCGATGAAATTTCATCATCGGCTGCTGGTTACTTCTGCTATTCCAAGCTCCACACCATGGATGTGATGTTCGACCGGTCGGATCGGTTACGTTTAATTAATTTAATAAACTCAACGACGGCACAGCGGCGTCTGTGTGCGTAGGCGCACGCTCCCAGTTCGAGCCGGGTGGGTTATGGGCGTTTGGGTGGTGCGCCACCTAATGGGAAGAAAATGAGAGCACCCGGGCTGGGCGTTTTGTAGCGGGAGGAAACCGAAAAACCTCCTCAAATAAATCACAAACCATTGAAGGAATGATTAAAAAGATGGAATTCAATTATGCTGTTTACAAACATGTGACAAGGCCGGCCGATATTTACACGCACACACGATAAAGGAAGCGCATTGCCACAAACAAACACGTGCGCGCATATCGGTCGCGATATGAGGCTGTACGGTTAATAAATTACGCTTCGAGGCACCGAAAAGCACAACATCCCCAGCAACCAGTGCCTGCCACATGAACGGGGGCGGTCGGATTCGCCGAAATCAACGCACCAGTACCAGTCGCGGACAGGATTTGCTGCATTTAAAACAGTGCTCCGGCCGCGGTCCAGATGTGGTGGTGCGGCCATTGCAGCAACCATTGCAGCAGCCATCCATTTCAATGATCCCTTATCGAAGTTCAATCCCTGTCGGGGCTTGCCGTGACGGCTTTGGGGGTTGGGAAATGGGCCGGTCGGCATCGACCAACACTTGTCATCGGTTTTGAGGTGGGTGGGGGACGGAACCGAATTGTCCAATTTTCAGTCACCGGACGGCAAAATGAACTCCCGTGGGCAGTAAAACGCGGGTTAATTACGGTTGCTCGTTATGGATTGGCCCGAGAGCCACTAGGTTGTAGTAGTAGTCGCTGTTGTAGTTGTTGCTGTCTGCGACAGTAGGAAGGGATGCGGTTAAGAGGAGACTGGGTGAACTTGAGGGGGGAGTGATAATGAGCTTCCCTTCCTTGATATTTTTTTGTTTGTGTGTAAACGTACTATTGGGATGAAGAGTAGGCACCTCCGGGTTTGGTGGTTGATCCGAAACGTCCGACCATAATTGATTGCAGGCGCACCAACAGTATCTTGCGTACTTTATGATGGTTCACGTTTTGGAGCTGGTATGGAGGTGAAACAATACACCGCAAATCGAACCTACGGGACATCGATACTATTATTGACATAATCCATACCCCTCATTGGAAAGTCAGTTGCATCTGCAGTGAAGTAAAGGAGTGAAGTACAAAAGTTGATGAAATTTTATGTTTTATTTTCGTAGCTTCAGTGAACAGTAGGGGTAGTTGTCGTGTGAAATGTCTTTTGCCATTTGTAAAAAATAAAAATTACAATGAAAGTGATCAAATAAATTGGGTACAGTTACTCGTTATGGATTGGGCTGTGAGCCGCTAGGTTGTAAATTAACCGTTTTCGTTAGTGAATTCACTAAAAGCACTGAAAGCATTATGACTACAAACGATCTGAATTTAAATTGGAAAAGCTATTAGCTGGTGATGCAGTAAAGTGGAACTATTTAGGATTATTAGCAATTCTCATAAACATCCCATTACAAAATGGACTTTTAGTACTTATTACAAGTGCATTTTGCAATAAAAACGAACACCAAAGAATCCAAAATGGAGCACGGTTGTACGGTTTGAATTCCCAAAAATAAGCACACAGTAACACGTAACAGTGAAACCCATTTGCTTCGCTTGATGAAATGCGTGTAAGGCATGCAACCCCAGTACGTCGAAAGGAAGAATGCATCCCGCTGCCCGCACGAACGCAAACAAAATCGACAGGTGGAACATTCGACAAAGATGCGGCCACCACGCTCTGTGAAACGACAGCCACCGACACGAAGCTCGAAGCCGGTGGATGAAATTAGATTTTCCAAGATCCAAGTGTGCATAGGCCGACAGGGGGATATCGGGCGCATGGGATGGCCGTTTGCGGAACTGCGGCACGGCACACGATGAATTACGTCTACGAGTTGCGTCGAGTGCTGTCGAGCCATCGAAAAGGCACAAAAGCTTGCACTGGAACCGCAAGAGCAAATGAAATGCAAACCGGTGAAAAGTTAATTTCTGACGCTGGTTTTCCATGCTTTCGCTGCGGACGCTTCAGCCACGCCACGTTGCTTTGGTGGTGGTGGTGGTGGTGGTGCTAGTTAGATGCGGTAACGATGGTCGAGATGGCAGCGATGATGGATTCGAATGAGGGAAGCGGACAAAAAAAGAACAGCACTCGATTAGTGATGAAGTGCCCGAGAAGTAAATCAAAGGAGTGTACGAGATGAAGCAATGTAGGAACAGAAATAAGTCTCGGCACGGAAAAGTGTCGCTTGTTCGCGGTGCCAGCGCTGTCCCGCCCGTCACGATGAACGGTAGGGTAGAAAGAACGTTCCGAGCATGAACGAAGGAGGATGAAATCAAGTTTAATTAACTTGGCAAATAGAAAATGAAGTGTAAAAATGCTTCCTTTTTATAGTTAATTAAAATGCTAGAAGCGATAAGTAGAAGGTGAAGGGAAAGGACCCAGGCGCGCGCCGGTGCTGTCTCGAAAATGGAAGTCCGTCGCCGTGCACGAACGATGAGGAACGGACGCAGTGTCACCACAGGCATTCTCCACCGAGCGCACCCGGACCGGGCACCGGGCAGTGAACAAACAGTGACTGATGATTGTGGTCAGTCCATTAGGTCGCCTACTGTTCCGTGCGGTATGGATGGCTTAAGCAGTGGTTGCTGCCGCCGTCAACGTGCGTCCCCGTGCGTTTTCACAAAGTTGCGCCCGTCCCGTCGAAAGCCTTTCCGCTCATTAGGCGGCTGTTGGGCGCTTGGGGTTTTGTTGTTGTGGTATTGTGAGTTTTATCGGCAAAACGGAAGCGTGAGTGGGGGCTAAATGAGTTCACTTAGCAACAATGAAATGAATTGACGATGATGAAGCTTAAAGCTAGCGGTTGTTTTACTGGTTAGAGGTTATTTTTCTGTTTTCTGGGGGGAACATGAAGACCACATCATCAGGAGAAGGAGTGTTGAAGAACATTTCCATTGGCATAGTTGATGAAGTGTTGATGAGGTGAAGTGAATTGGAATTTAAATGGAGAGAAAATTCATCTTTTTTATACGCTTTGAAATATTCTGTAGGATTAGTTTTAAGCATCGCTCCTAGGAATGTTTATACATTTATGAAGAAATAGTGCAAATGTACCAATGCTCATGCATTTTGAAGTGGGGAAGATATTTTCTATTGAATTGAAAGAGTAAATAAGGAACATGTTTCCATGATTCAACATATTACAATTAGCAATAGAAATGGATATTACTTACACAAAAATACTAATTTTACACTAACCTGAAAGCCTAAAATACCCCAACTTAATAGTGGCACATATCTTAAAACAGTACGTATTGAATCTGTCCACTGTCACTGTCCAGCATGATTAGATCTTATAACGCTTTAGGCAATAGTAGAGATTGTAATAAGAATTTGGAAGAGTTCAAGATTTTTTTACATAGCACCTTTTGACCAACATAAATTAGTTTTTTATAGGATGATAATAAGGCATTAGTTTTAAGTGTGAGTATGTAGGCTCGTTGAAACCAGAAGACTAATTCAATAAATAAATAAATATTTAAATACGAAATACGAAATATGAATCGCCTCAAAATTAATTAAAAAACAACTAAAGTTGTCCCAATACAACAGAGCTAATAATAGCAATTTAATAATTTCAAACGAGCTTTTTCTGCAGCTTTTTTTTTTGTTTTTGTCATTTATAGATTGAGGGTTCTTTTTAAGTTTGTTGAACGGAAATAAAGAACATGACGTAAAATTGACTGTGCAATCATTAAAACTTGCTGGTAGTTAGTGTTACAGTATGATGAAAGTATGATGATTTTATTGTAACATGTGTCTTAAGGCAGTAGCAACAATTCCGGTTGCATTTTTCAACTCCTAACAGTGAGCGGTTTCGATGAATTATTCCCATGCCAATATGATATCTTGCTCTTGCTGTAGTCGATGTGAAACTGCATCAGCAGCACTACAAAGTTAGAGATGGCTGCCAACATCTGGAACGAAACAAGCTTCGTTGAGTCAATTCCACTTCCAGAACCGATAGCATAGAAGGAACGAACGCATCAAACCCCCGTGAGCAGCTCAAAGTCCATCGTAAACATGCCGGCAATGTTTATTTTCAGCATCGAGTGGTTAAGCGACAGCAGGAAAGTGTTGATAGTCGCGTGGAAGTATCTATCCTGCCCGGGAATCAACGATAGGCGATGAACGGTCGATTTGATCTTTTGACTCTGTGTTACAGACAGTGGAAAATGATTGCGTTTTCTAACGAAAGCGTATGCGTATGTCTTACCTTTTCCGAAATTGCATAACACGCGGCAATCAGCTGTGCCGTATACATACCGTACACCAGAATCATCATCGTACCCATTGCTTCGAGTATGTGCGGGCTTGGATTCCCAAGCGAGAGTGTGTAAAAGTGGGTAAATTGATAGAAGAACTTAAACGAAAGGAAACGGGACCGAGAACGAGAGGGAAAGCAACATTGAATGTAAGTCTGTAAGTGATAAGAAACTGTAGCCAGCTTTCTCCCGAGATATGAACCTTCGACATGAGCTCTTGGAACAAAATTAACAAGTACAGCGCCACTGACAGGGAGTAGTAGGGCAGTATCTTCTGCACACTGCCGGCACACTGTTGGTACTGCTGCAGGTGTAGTTGCAGCCGGCGGGACGGCGGAAGCAATTCGTTCGCACCGGGCCGTATGCAGATGGTCCACAGGTCGGCGAGCATGTCGTTGATTTCCCCGAGCGTCAATCGCTGCACAAACAGCAGGGCGTAAAAGTTGTTCACGTGTGCTATGTTGGGTATGAGGCTGACCATGAACAGCACCGCCTGGACGATGCTGATTTCCGCCCATTCAATCAGCGTTATGTAGACGGACACGTGGAGCGTGTAGGTGGCGCACGGCAGCAGCACGAGCTGGACGAGCAGTTGCACCTGCTCGCCCAGTGCGACCGTGGTGCGGCGCGCCAGGGCACGCACACCCGCCAGCAGGTCGGTAAGAAGCTGCCGGTAGGTTTCGAGAAAGAGCAATTGTTGCACCGCGATCAGCACACAGTTCCCATTGAGGACCAAGTTTTCCACCGCGTGTATGATGTCCTGCATGCCCACCTTGGGAATCTTCATGCGTTCCGGCAACCGGCCGAGCCTGTATTGTACCGCGGCGAACAGCAGCAGCAGTACGGTTGCAACCGGCACGAACGGTTTGCAGGTGTCGAAGCGTCTTTTGCGAAAGTTGTACCGGAACGGCACTAGACCGGCGGCGTAGCTGAGCAGCAGATTGAAGTAGAGGGAAAACAGTAACAGCATTTGGCTTGCTGGCTTGTTTGGAGCGCGCGCGCTTGTTTGTTTGTGTTGGCTTTGTGAGCACTGCGCAACGAAGTGATGACACTTAAGGTCCGACAGCGGCCGGCGTACTGTAGCTCAATTAATGGGATCCACCCGCCGCTGATAACGTTTTGATGAGCCATTTTTATCATTCACTTTCCGATTGAATAAAACATAATGTAGCGGGGATGATTGAGAGGCAGGCATTGCCATCGGCTTATACGGACGTATCACCTGGAGAAAATTATTAATGATGTACTCCGTGTGCATTAATCATTGCTGGGCTCGGTTCGGCGAGCCGGGTGTATAGATAAACGGTGGACTAGAGCAGGAGCTGACTAAAGCGGCATGATTAATACATGTATTAGCCGAACAGAACGAATTCGTTTGCGTTAATGAACAGCTTTTGGTTAATTTGGATTGTTCACATGGTTTCCATGAGCTTGGTTGTTATGCCAATTACATGCGATGTGAGTGTTTATTATGACTTTTCTACCAAAAGAGGTTTAGTTTTGATGTAGTATAAAGTTTGAGTATGTTTAAGTTTCATCCGTCTCAAAATTACAAACAAGAACACTCACTAAGTGTCATTTGTAAGGTAAATTGCATAGCTGCAGGCGTTTTAGTGCGAACATTGCCTACTTTAACAACACACAAACACACTTGCACTGTGGATTAATTAAAGGTTACTATCCCTAAACGGGCGCTGTTGAACCATCTTGCCAATGTGTCAAACGTTGCCATCGATTGATTCAAACCATCTTCCTCCTCGCTTACTGCAGTGCATCGATCAACTTTAATGAGAAATGTGTTTGTGAAAAGGATTGCCTGTCATCCATGGCCGGGCTTGGGCTCCATTAGGGTTTGGCCCGCGCCAGGAAGGAAGCAACCACCACACACTCCGCCCGGTGCACGCACAATCTATCATCGTCTAATTTTCTGCCCAACTGATTGGTCTTTCCTGACTTGCAGGATCGCTCGGGCTGATAAGATGATGCTCCGTACCGTATCCCCGCGATGCAGCCGGCTGCATCTCAACCGGTTTCTAATAAATTTTCGTTATCCTGAGCTCTTTGTCATTGCCGTACTAGGTGATGGTGTGCCGAAGATCAACGGTTGTGTACCATCGTTTCCAGTGTGCGGCAGCTTTTATGGATTGATGCGCTTAAGAGTGTACGGTTTTCGGGATGGTAGCAGGCATGGTGATGGGTTTTTATCGTGCCGTTGCCGAGACGCGTAAGTAGCCTCGTTGACGTTGACGCTTTCGCAACCGTGCCCGTGAAGATGATGAAGATTCATTTGGCCGTTTGACCGTACACCGGTCTGGCGCTACCGTACTGGAGCGACAAAACGAGAGGAGTAGCGTCACAGGGCGTCTAAAGTGTTCCATTGTTCAGAGCTTTGAGTGGTTTGGTTGCGGGCAGGGGGTTGCGATGGTAGCAGAATCGGTGCAAGTGTAATATGAAAGTGATGACTACCTACCGTTTAGCTATCGATATGAGGTGGTTCGATCGAATGGAGAAGGTTCTCGGAAGCGAATTTAATGTTGTTTACACTTTTTCAGCATCTCAAGATGGAAAGCTCGATGTAGTCTTGCACTGGTCACGAGAGGAGTGAAACTAAGAGATTCATACGAGAATGCCATTATATATTTGCAAAAGCATGAGAAACGATGCGTATGTTCAAAAGCACCAATTAGATTCTTATTAGGATCAACTCAATCTATGTCATATGAGCTTTCATTCTCGTATTTATCTTAACTGATTTGCTTGCAAACCTGATAGAAGGTGGCAATGCCATTCAATCCTATCGTAGTTGCTGCCACCAGCTCCGAGCTATCTCGGCACTTTGGTTTTAATTAATTTTTACTGTTTGCATTCGACCAGTGACAAAGGAGCTGCATCCAAGAACCTGATGAATGAAAATGGTTCTGCAACCAAGGAGGGTAGTGGTAGAATAGTGTGTGCTTTAAATGCGGCATCATTCTTCCATCGCCTGATGTCGTTTCCTTGCGCTAACGATCGCCTTTATCGCCTATCAGCAGTCATCGGACGGATTTACAGATGGATGGAAAGAACAAATGACCAAGACGGGAAGGAATTTTGTTCAACCAACTGGACGATGTACAGCGATCGCGAATATGGGTCGTAAATCGTACAGTTACAATTTACTACACCCGGTGACAGGGGGTAAAATGGCTCAAGGGCACAAACGAACGGGCCCCCATTTCCGTAAGCCGTTGTCATTTTGATGCACTCGTTAAGTGGAACATAAAACTGGGCAGCCAGTGAGATGGTTCAGCGGGAAGATGTCTGTACGGCTGGTCGGCAGAACCAGAAGTTGCTCCACCGTGTGCGGTACGTGATCTGACTTGATAGAATTGGCGGTGGGGCAAACCGAGCCCCTCGTAAAGCGAGCCAATAGTTTGGGCTTATCGTTGAACCGTGAAATAATAAGCCCTGCTTGCCGGGTATACGGCCTGGCACTGCTGCTGCTGCTGCGACTGCTGGTACAGCAATCGTAATGATTACGAAGAAAGTTAATTAAATCTAACGTTCGGCGTACGTGGATAAGATTAGAGGAGAGCCCAGGAGTGCTCGCACGATTGGTACTGTGGGACGTATAAATCTAGCCGAACCGAAAACGGGATCATTGAGTGAATTGACACCGATTAGAGCAGGGATAAAGATTTGTGGATTGTGCATTGTGCAGAACGGGAACTGATTTGCTGCTGTTCATTGTGGGAAATTACTTTGGTTTGGTGAAATAATAACGTTTTGGCTTTTTATTTTATGTATGCTTAAGGCATACATAAAGCATCGAATTATTTTTTTAAAATGTTATGAAAAATAAATGTTATGATATGACAGTCCAACAGGTTACAAGATACCATTCACAAATTTATTTAGTATTTAGTGGTGTTTTTTTTTTAATTGCGTTTTTTTCAAATTGTACGTTAAAAGTTACAAAAGAGAGACGTTTCATAATATAGAATTGATCTATATATAAGGAAACAATTAGAAAGAAAACTCTTCTAACCTAACTGCTCTCACAATTAGTAAATAATCTTTTGGCTTATTTTTAGACTGATTTTGCACCAGCTATTCTCTCTTTATAAGAAATGTTTTGTGCAAGAAGTATATTATTGTTTTCTATTTCCACAGATGAACGCCAAGTGCAACGTCGATTGCATTATTGCCGCATATTCCGCAACTCAACGTAAACAACGTTAACCTAACCGTGGGGAGTTCGTGGTTGTGCTCCTTGCCATGGGCCAAGTGTCTACTGCATTGTAAGAAAAGCAGGTAAACATCGAGTGCCTTTGGCACTGCCAAGCTGCATCGTATCGGCACTACAGACCTGCACCAAGCACGAAATAATGCATGAACAGTTGAGAAGAGTGGAGTTTTTCGGAGGTTTCCGGCAATTGTTATTTATGGTGCACCAGAAGGCATTTATAGTTTGCCGAATGAAGGAAGTACGGTGGTTGCTGCTGCCCAGGCACTGAAGCAGATCGGTTGTGTACAGTTGGTTTCACCGCATTTTGTCACCGAAAACAATCGTCCCCCCGTAGGGGGATGCTGGTGAATGTGCACACACACAAAGAACGGTCTGTGTTTTCCTAGGCTCGAGTAATGGGATGCTGTGTTTAACCTTTCCCCCCGAGCTACCGAGTTGCCGCGTGTGTATGGATAGGAGGGGTATGTGTGTTGCCGGGCTGGTTATTTCATTGCTCCGTTTGTTTATTGAAAAGTTGCACTTGATTTGACCATTAGCCGGTCGGGGCTGGGTTTTTGGCATGCGATAGGGTGCAGTTTATTGCATCACCTGAGGGCTGATTGTGTTTGGAGGATTTTTCTGCTGGTTGGTTTGTGGTTGTAGCTTTACGGGGAAAGTGGAGTTTGAGAGTGGAATGTGAAGAGTGCTATTTTTGCAAACTTCTTGCATCGTTAATACAGCCACACAAACACAGCCCAGGAGGGGCAAGTTGAGTGTGCAAACCAGGGGGCGGAAACTATGATCGAAGCAAATTTGAAGCTTTTAAGAACGTTTTCCTCTTAAAATGGCGTAAGTATAATGGACCGATTTCCTATTTCTGTACCTCTCCATCATCGATTCAATAGATCGCATCGTACAGTAGGTTCAGTGGGGGAAAATAGTTACCCATTTTTTTGTTTTCGTCGCAGCAGCAAACGGAGTAGTGTGCCATTTGGCTAAAGCAATTGCACATGTTTGTCACTGTAAAGTTGTGCCTCTCGGTGACGTCTTGCAAACACTTTCTGTGAAGGATTGTTAGCGAATGGTTTGGGCGAGCTCGTTTGCACTGTGCCACATTGTCCACATTGCAGTTGCACATCCTTGCGCTCGTCATACGAAAAGAAGCTTTGTCACGGGGTGAAATTGGAAGTGCATTCTTGAGAAAAAGGGAGATTCTCCTTATTGTTTGAGGCGTGCACATTTGACAGTACACATTGTGCTGGGAGTTGGGAAAAACAAATACGGTCTACAAAAGGTTTTCAACCAAATGGGAGGACTGTCATGCGAATGGTTGCGCTTCGAGCGATATTATTTGTTAGATTGTCACCATTCGGCGGTGCTTCGGCGGTGCTTCGGTATGAGTGCACCAAAGTGCATTGTAGTTGAGTCGGTTTGATGAGACAGTTGACAGTGGTTGAGTGGGAAGAGTTGATTTATATTGAAATTTGTCACATTTTATGTCTTTCCAAGAAAATCTTCTCAGTACCTACAGTGACAAGAAAGGTAAAAGCAAATTAATTAGCAAATGTTGTAATAAGATTTGATTATAATCTGACTGATGCCATTAAAATATCAATCATTTAAAAGCTCTTGAAACAGCGTACGCAATCAATTGAATTGAAGCAGCGCAATCAATACTAAGCACCGATATTATTTGTATTAATTTGCAAACCAATTATCGTGGCAGAAGTTCGCGTCGGTTCTATGTATTTATTTATAATTTGTTTTCAAATGAAATGTTCCGACATTTTCCTCCCTTGTTTACAAGCGAAATGAAACGTTAACTTCTTAACCAGCTGCATTTTCATGGACCACTGATTCCCTCCCACCCCTACGGGGGCGTTGCTCACACCCATCTGCGCCCCGTACCCGGTGGCAAGAAATGAATTCCTCTAATTAGAATCAATTTCTGCTTGTTTCTTTCGAAGCGGTTTGGTCAGCTTTGCTCGGCGGCGAGTTTTCTTTCCTTGCGAACTGTCCCGGACCTGCCCCTGTCCGTCCAGCTCACGATTCTGCCCGGTTAGTCTCGATGAAGAAATTAGTGCTTTGTTGCTGCTGCTGCTGCTGCTGCTGCTGCTGATGATGATTCACGTTGACCCAACGACGTTTCGCCCTCCAAACAGGAGATGGAGAGAGGGTGTGAGCGAGCGAGATAAAAGTATGTGAGTTCAGCTAGCGAGAAGCGAGCGCACGGTGCAACAAGCGGAACGGGGTGAAAAGGATAAACTTTCTTAATTATAATCTAATTCCTTTATTAGGTGATGCCTTGCGTCTTGAGCTCGTTATTTGCGTCCCGTTTGCTTCGGCGCTGGCGTCGTGTGCGTCGACAGGAAAACATGCTCGAGATGAAACATTGTGACACATCCCAGCGAGTTGCGAGAGCGTTGGAGCACCGCACCTCAAGGACTGCCCCGGGACGGTTAAGCGGGGAGTTGCCGCCAGCTGTGACCTGGGAAGGATAGGGCGGAAGGGTGTTCATTGTGTTGTGGTTTTAATGTGGACGCGCTTGGACGTGCTTATGCTTTTATGCCAGAAAAGCGAGCTCGTCCCCTTGTCGTTTTTTGTTGTGTGCTACCCATTAAGCCCATGTCTGGTCTGCTGAACGGCTTGGCCAGCTCAAAGCCCCCCCCCCCACTCTACCCGTGAGGTTTTTCTCGCGCTCGTGTTCCTAATTTCGTGCGGAAATGTTGCGCTCGCTCGCCCGAGCCCCGTTTGCAAAGGAGAAGCTAAACAGGAAATGGTTATTTTTTCATATAATCACCTCGAACGGCGACCATTCATCATTGTTTCGTCACACTGTTGGTGCAAAGTTTGTGTCTTTTCTTGTGTGCGCCGCGGCATAGAAAAGGGAGAGCTTGGGCTAGCGCGAACCCAAAACCCATCGTCGTAACGTCGACACCACGAGTGACACCCGGCCACCCGGTACCGTTTTCG
The DNA here is from genome assembly GCF_016920715.1 of Anopheles arabiensis. Taxonomy (NCBI): domain Eukaryota; kingdom Metazoa; phylum Arthropoda; class Insecta; order Diptera; family Culicidae; genus Anopheles; species Anopheles arabiensis. The sequence continues at coordinate 20,638,794 of NC_053517.1, forward strand.
CACACGGCTCACAAAACCCATACACATACACTCACAGAGAGACAGGTCGCGCTATAATAAAGTTATCTTCGCCCGTTCCCATCCTGCGGCGTGTGAGTTATGGACGGGAGCGGTTTCGGTTTGGAACGTGAGACGTACTAAAATAATAAAAAAAGACAACAAAAAGAACCCCATCGAAAGCACGTCGATGTTGGCCACCGTACGGGCTCGGGGTGTGAATGCGGATGCTAATAAATTATTCATTCAGCGTACTCATCACCGGTTGTCATACGTTTCGGCGAAACGGGGTCCGGCGCGTTTTTCGGGCACCGCGTTCGGTCGGGATGCCGAAAATGCGCTAAGCTTTCGAAAATCTATTATTTCACTTTCACCCGCGGCCCCTTTCTGTCGGGCGATGATAGAAAAGTTGTCTCTCCGGGAAAAGTGTGGGAGCGCATGGCAGGCAGGTATTGCTTACGTGGGGTGCGCCCGAGGTAACAGGCGGCAACACTTTAAGAGGCGGCAGCTTAAAGCGGTCGGATTTCAGGTGTTATTTTTCCTGGCGTCTAAAAATAATACTTTACATGTTTTCCCTTTTTCCGGTGCGGTGAACTGTCGAATGTCGTAGGCAGTGTTGGAGCGGTTCAATTTGTATAAGGTTCAGGTTACAGGAAATTCAATTCGTTGAGTTCCTAAGAAATGGCAACGCTGTGAAATGGAGGTTGTAATTATGGGAACGGAAATGATAGAACTAGGTATTGGAAAAAATGAAGAAAACAAGCTGAAGTCATCCTGTTTTAATTGAAAAAGACAAGCAAAGCAAGAAGAATCATTCTTTATGAATTAATTATGCGAATAGTTACTAACTTATCCAGCGCTAAATCCAGTCTGCCTTGCGGTTCTAGCCTACTATAGTATAATTGATTTATTAATTAAATTGTCGTTCGTTGATTGATCTAAGACAATTTAATCTTATAGTAGTCTTCTTCTCTATGGGCATGTGGAAAGGTAATAAATATGATAATGCACGACTCACTTCTAAGTGCATCAACAAATTATAAGCGCTCAAACGCTCCACGTCAACAAAATCAACGCGATTTGTTTCAGAATCTGTGAACAGCATGGATAAATGTGTGTGTCTATACCGACCTGAAAGCGGCCTTCGATAAAGTTCGCATTAAACTTTGACTTTTTTCACCTGGCTTTAGAAAAAAATAATAAGCAAGATAATTACTTTCCATGAACATCCTTTAAAAGGAAATTATTGAAGCTTGTTTGCAAAAATAAATCTACGACCTTTCGTCAGTTATTCGGACTTTTTGCCATGGCGGACGAAAACATGCGTGTATGTGCATGTTTTTGAGATCTGTTTGGTTTTTTATAAGTTCCTTCTCAGTTTTCACGACACATTTGCTGGAGTCGAGCTTTTGCATCATTTTGAAAAAAAAAAAAAAACAATACGACGTAGTTGGACCGGTTCGCGTACAAGGTTGTCGAAATTCAGCATGAAATTCGCTTGGAATGATAGAATGGAGTTTGAACATCATTGCTTGCTGCTGCGAAGGTGGTTGACGCGATTTATAGTGATATGTTTGTGTTTCTACTGATATATAACCAGATGTCCCTCAGACTTCAAGTCGCTCAGGGTCGTCGACCATTTGGAACTGGATTTCATTTCCTGGCTCTGATTGTTGTCTAATAGTGCCAAGATGTTGTACATGCCGGAACAGACTTATACGACGTCTACAAACTGCCGCACGGAGTCCCTTTTTAGACGCTACGGGGTGCAGTTCTTTGATCGCGCACGCTTCTAAACGAAGTTGCTTCACTGTTTTGGTCATCAAGGCTAGAGAAGATAGGGGTGTCAAATTTCGTCTGCTGACTTATGGGATACTATAATTGAATGTGAAATCAATCTTTCGTTAGTAAGGATTAAGGTAAACCCATGAAAAATCGACAATTTATTTCCATTTTTTTAAATGCAAATGTTGTGTATGTTTGTGTTTACATTTAAATGTTAAGTAGTAACCCTAATGTTTGGTTCTCTCGTTAAGCATTCATGGTGGATAATTTTGTTCATAATAACAATAATGTGCTTGTAAATCTTTTATTCAATATCAGAGTAAAATGCCTTTTAAAACGAATAGCACTAACAAAATTATCTTTATATCTTTAAAAAATGCAGAACAACATTCATAGAATAGTTAAAAAAACGTGAGAACGCCATAACGAACCAATCCTCTGCACAGTGGCACCGTCCTTACCGAAAAAGGGCTAACCGTAACGCAACAACAACAACGACACTGGTTACGATCTCTCTATCATTGGCAAATATCCGGCTGCAAAGTAATTACCGTCAAAGCGAATTTACGCCGGATTCGTGAAAGCTTTCCGCTGAAAACTTAATCGAGTTGTGCGAGTTTCGCTGCTCCCGGATAAGAATTTAAGCTCCCATTATTTGTAATAAGAAACACCTTGGGGCGGTTTTTCGTCGAGTTTCACCCATTAGCATGCTGCACCAGAGCGTGCGACAGAGGGTTTTTCGTGTGCTTTCTTTTTTTGTTGTTGCTCCCTTTTCTTGCTCGGCCCAACCGATGACTGAAGGCAGTTTGGAGGAATCGTCACCGCCCGGGTCTGCAGATATGGAAAATGACTGAGTGCGCACAGAGAATGCGACGAACCCTCGCGTTTCTTCCCTCCACCGCACCTGGCGGGCAACGCGCGCTAAACTGCAAGCGAAAGATCGCGCACGAAATGGGCAAAGATTTGAGGGGGGTACCGCCACCGAGATTCATTAAAAGTTTCCTTTGCCGTGAGCCGTGTGTTCGTTCGCGCTGTGAAGGGCGCAACGGAACGCGCCCGGGAACGGAATCCTTCGGCTGCACTTTAACGAGTTCCGCATGATGGAGCTGGCTGGCTGGCAGGCTGGCTGGCGTCAACGGTCGGATGAGAATGTGCCAGGTTTTTCGGAAAAACAAAATATGCCATTCAGCTGTGCCGGCGAGACGGTGGGGGTGCCGGGTGGGATGTACCTTCCCCTGGGTGGTGTGGGTGTGGAATCCGTTCTTCAAGGCAGCATGGCAGCAGCAGCCAAAGAAAACAGACGCGAAACCTTCTTCGCTTCTTGTGTCGCAAGATGAAGTGTAAAGATTTGTGCTAAATAGGAAAATAGCAGGTTTGGTGGCTCTTTTTTTCGCGCAAGCAAAAATCGCACCATCGCGAAAAGGATTAGAACGGTTCGAAGCTTGCTGCTGCTGCTGCTCGGAATAGGTTCTCCAAAAATCCCGATCCAACACAAAAAAACGAAGAAAAGAAACCGTGCGTCTGTATGCTCGCGGCAATTTCGGAGCCTTTATCCGTCACTTAACCATTGTTGAAGCGTATTCCGGTAAGTGAGAGCATTTTCGTTGGCGCAAATTCTTCGCTCCCGTGCCGGAACGATGCCGGGCTGCGTTCGAATGTCGTTTAGCGAATTGTTTACCATTTCTTGAATTCTCATTTCCCACCGTTCAACACCTTCGTTCGTTACGTACAGTGAGCCCTGTTCCGCCGCACTAACCCTTGCACGTTCCGTTTCTGCAAATGCTCCAGGCTAAATAATCGCATTTCATTGGAAAGCAGCTTCCGAACGCACACCGGAGGAGCACCGGAGCGCAGCCCCGCGTTTCGAAGGGTGTGAAATGTGTAACACCTTTATCACGAAATGAAATCATCGTTCGCTATTACAGTTACCTTTTTTTATTACCACACTCCCTGCCCTTCACCATTCGTACCGTATTTCGGTTGTGCTTGAGACGAGGTGATGCTGATAGCGTTTTTTTGTTGTGAGCGCGATTTTGTGAGTTTTACGATTACTGAGGCAGGGGTTGGTAATGGGGTACGGGGTGGCGGGACGCAAACACACTACCACATAGGGGGAGCAGGGCGGGAAGAAACACATTTTCACGCGATTATTGTAAGGTGCCACATGGTTAAATTTCTTCGCAACTCGAGTAAAAAGTGCGCGTCGCAAAACTCAATAACATAAACAAGTGGGAAATGTTCATAAAAGGATATTTGATTTTTTTTTCTCTCTGTTCTCCTCGTAGCGTTTGTGTGTGTTCCATTTTCAGTATTGTAAGGAATGTGGCGTTCGTACAATATGGTAGAAATCGTACTCAGCACCATTGGCTTGCCGTATGGGTAATGCAAATTTATTTTGTAGTATCGTTTCGTCAGTAAAGAAAAGAGCGAACAAATGCCCGAATGGAGACGCCTGGTGGGTTGTCGGGAGGGCAAGCAGCAAATAATGAAGCTGCTGTATTAACACTGCCAGCAAAATGTTTACCAGCACGAGATTGATAGAACAATGGAACGACCAGCACCGAACTGCCATATGCATCTGTGAGTGAGTTACGCTGCATGTTGATTTAATCCTCACGGGGTTGTCAATACCGAGTAGCTAAAACAACAACAAAAAACCCGCTCCTCAACCTCCTTCTCCCCGCCTAATCAACCGGTTGAGGGTGGGCCTGATGGTTCGCTTCAAAAGAACAAACATCTTGTTTGCGTGTGCTGGCTAAATGTGGCAGGCATCAGCAATGCAAAACCTTTCCCGGCATGCAAAACATCCTTCCCATTTAGCTCCCAATAGTCTAACGATCAGATGCAATCTTCCACGGCTCATCGGGCTGGAAAGTGGAAAGGAATGTGTGCCCACACGTTCCTGTGTATGTGTGCGTGTGTGTGTGTGGATTTGTTTTTGTTTATCAGAAGCCATCTTCTCGGTCCAGCAATAAATCAATGTCAGGGCGTCTTCCGGATCAGCAGTTTACCGTAACGATCACTTCCGAATGATCTCAACAATCTTCTTTCTCCCTCCCCCTGCTTCCGAAGATTCCAGGTGGCACAGTAAAGTATGTTTTCATTTAATCCGGATTGTGAGATTGTGTTCCGCTTCAATTTAGAAACAGCGGGGACAGATGGGAAGGGTCTGTCGAAACCCTTTTCTGGCCCCTGAGATCCCACAGGATGTTGGGGAGAGTGCGTTCATACCTTCCAAGTAGACAATCGACGCACGATTCGGTCCCACGGGATGTTTGTCTTGTTTTATGTTTGTTTCTTCTTTTCGGTTCGCCGCACCACCTTACTCTTTTCCACCAAAACCCCGCTGCCCCCTGATTCGAGAAAACAGCCCCCGATACGAGGTGCTTCATTTGAAATGCAAAAATGTTCATAAAATTCGATTGGATTTACTTGTATTGGGGCTGTAACTGTAAGCCCTCCCTCCCTCCCACGGCATGTACGGCATTTCATCACAGTTTGGGCCGAATCTTACCGCATTAATCTTTTCCATCTTTAGCAGAGCGATCTGTGCCGCTTTTGCAAAAGGGGACGGCTGGGGTGGGACTTTTTATTGTGTCAAAATTTTGCACTAAAAAGAGAGCAAGCCCACCGGGTTGGGAGGGGAAGAACTTTTTGAAGTTCTTTACGGCACGAAACATCCGGCGTAGCCTCGTGCGGTACTCGATTTGCCCAAGAGATAGGATTACAGTGCAGACTTTGCTCTCCAGTTAAGCTTTCATTGTGTGTGTGTGGGATGCGTATGTGGGAGGATTGTTTATCTTTCTATCCGTATGGTACGGTGCAGCGTAGGAGGGGCTGTTTTTTTTTCGGGTGTATAAGAAGGCAAACCGGATTACGATATTGGCCGGATACTAGTTTCTCTGGCGTTCTGGCTCTGGTAGTGTGTAGCTTTTTGCTCTGGCCAGTGTTTGGAAATAATTCAGAAACAGCGAAACTGAAAGCTTGGGGGCCAGGTACGTGCACGTCCGCTTGCACGGCCCAGCAGCCCGTCCAGGTGACATGCCCAAGTGGTTGACGGTTGGGCGTGGGAACGAAATTATCTTTTTTGTTTGCTTTCCATTTACCCGTCCACCGTTAGAAGCGGAGGAAAGTCAGCGATGGCTGGGATTGCAACTGGGTTCTGCCCCGTTCCAGTGTTGCTTCATCCATCATTGGGCTAAAGTGAAGAGAAAAGGGGAAGAAAACACACACACACACACACACACACACACACACACACACACACACACACGTGCTCGGGGAAACTTTCTGCAAGCCCAGCAACGGGGACGATGCAGGATATAAAACGATCACAAGCCTGTTTTTGTTTTGTGCCAAGCGTTCGGCTCGTTTGCAATTGAATTCGAGGGCGGGTGGCAGCAGTAAGGCAGAAGAAACAAACCCCGTTCTGCTCGCAGGTGCAGGATTAATGGCATGTGCATGATGCTCGACCTGCTGCCAGCATTAGTCACACAAAACTTTGGCTTTATGCAATTACGAAATCCCGAAAGCCGGCAGCGCGGTGGGCGTATTGGTTGCACACTACCCGATGCATAATGACTTCAGTGGGGGGGAAAAAGCGTCCAACTTAAATGAAGCGACCGGCGTTTTTGCGCGACGGGGGATGGTCCGCTCGCGCACCGGGCCATGGTGGGCAAATCTGTGATCGCTCTCCGTGGGGTCGTTTGCGTTGTGGCGTTGTGCTCGTGTTTTTATGTTCAATTAAAGCCTTTATTGTACGGTTCGTCTTTGACCGTTTTTTATTCATTTTCTGTTTGCACTTTCTGTCGGGGATGTACTACTTCGCTGCCAGCCGATACCACCTAGACAACTCATTTCGTGCTGCAAGAGGAAGTTGTTGGACGGTGTTTCATTTTGTCTTTTTTTTGTCACACCCAAGAAAGTTGTTGTGCATACCAACGTGCGAGTTTGTCGGTGGGTAGGAACTTCTCATCTGGCGGCGTTTGTGCCATCTTGTGCACGGATAGCGGTATCAGTGGATACCTTTTTGGTTTCCCAAAGCCCGGCCCGGAGGCTGTGCTCAATCTGGGCAGAAAGTGCAGTACAGCAACTGCATGCTCGTTACAGCCCGCCCATAATCCCGCACACGTCCCGGAGGGCTAGCCGACGCGGTTCACTTTTGCTGCGATGCTTCGTGAGTGGATTTTAATTGAAACCGGCAAAACCGAGCCAGCACTAGCCTACCCTGCCCCCGCGGGACATTAAAGCTGTCGGGAACATAATGAATTGACAACGGGCTTGCTGCTTGCTGTTGTTTTTCGTTCCTGCCTCTCAAAGCCCCAGGTGGGAGATCAGGTTCAGTGCGTGCGGTGGCAATGTACATAATGCAGAAGTTTAGCGCGCTGTGTAATCGGGACGTTTTTGCACAGCTGTCGATGCTGAATGCGAAGCAATTAGGTTGTACATGTGAGTGGTTGTTTCTTTCTTTCTTTTTCTCGCCATCACATCATGTACGGGAAGTGGGTTTTTGTACAGTTTGCATTTAATTAGAATCATTTTTCGAATGGATAATCAAAATAAATGATCTTTTCATTGAAAGTTGTAATGTAGCGTTGTGTTTAAGTGTAACTATTAATTGCACGCAATTCGGTCAGTCTCATACATCACGTGTCTTTACAACACGTGTTTGAGTGTGATTTTTCATTATTTGTACGTTGGATGGCTTACATTGTTGGTGGGGAAACAAGTTTTAGGTCATTTTGCTAATAAACAGCTTCAAAACCAAAAGCTTTCAAGGTAAAGATTTCATGAACAGATATGGTTGTTAATCTCCATAAATTGCATTACACTTCACACAAGAGAAATTATACCGTTTTCGCGGCTGTACCGTGTTGCACATTTGCATGAAAATAGATCATCATGTGTGTGTGTGTGTGTTTTTTACGGTACAAAATGAGAAAAAAAGAGAAATGATGTTCATTCTTCCGTTTTATTCACTACAGTACAGTACAGCTTGTTGTGTATCCACCTTACCCATTGCCCAATTATCCATGAACATGGTTGGCGTTGATTTAAGCGCTGCGCCATCGCACGGCAGACCATCACCAGCTCATCGTTGTTCGTTCGATCGGTCTCGACACGTGGTTGAGTCTAATTATCATAACTATTTACGATATTCATGGTACCAACCACCATGGAGAGTGGATTAATTTGCACCCGCTTCGTAATATTATCGTGCGGAGGGATAACATGTTTTCACGATCGAATCGTTACGGTGTGGAATGCACATTATCGATGTGCTTACTTTCCATATTCATCGATGGACACTGCATAACATAAACCGCTCGACAAATTCGATTAATACGCAGATGTGAGCTTAAGCTTAAGAGGAATATGACACACGTGCACGTATGCTGCTTTAATGGTATAATTTTTTTCCCCATCCAGATGTGTGACCTTAATTTACTCTTTGCAGATTCTTCAATTTTTGCTTGTTAGTATCATAATTTTCAACAAATTATTACAACTCTGCACAAAGAGCGTGAGAGGTTAAAGTTTCCCCGAACAACGCGCCATGCTTTTTGTGGCTTATCAGTTCCGCACGTTACTGCTCCCGGGCAGAAACGGGAAGCGTGTGACACATTGGGTACCATTTTGCTGCACGTACGGTGGATAAATCAATGATCAACTTGTGCCGCAATCTTTCCACTGCGGTTACCATCATCTTGGCGGGCATATTTTCTTCTGCCAAACTTGTTCCTTTCCCCCAAAGAGCGAAAGCAAAGATAGAAACGCATACGTCGTCATCGATATGTAAATCGCTTCGATCGTAATTCCGTACGTGCAAACGGAGTCGTGGATGTGTGTGTGTGTGTGTCCCGTGTGTGCGTCCCGAGGGAAATAAACTTCTTTGTGCTCCAACAACAGTTCGTGCGTTAAGATTCTTGGAGTGCGATTGTAACGATGTGACCAAAAAAAAAGGGACTCAACCAACAGTGCGAGTGCGAGAGAGTGAGATGACTGCCATACCACAACCAGCCCGAGGGCTAGAAATATCGTTTATGTATCAAATGACGATAAAAACATTAATTACGATCTTGGTTGTGGCAGCCCGCATGCCGGGGCAAGCAGGTTGTATGCGGTGGGATATCGCAAAGGGTCGTGGAACACCCAATCCGCTACTCCCTTGGAAAAAACACCCCTCGCTCGAATCAGAAGTAAAAAGTAAATCGAAAAGCGAACAAAATCCATGCCACGTCCACGTTCACGAACGGCTGCCAATTAAGTGGGCAATCATGTGGTTAAAATAAAGTCAGGAAAAAGGCGGCCCCAAGTATATGGGGTTATAAAATCGGATCGGGCAACGAGCAACAATACCGGGGGCCCGGTTTGCCATTAGTATTGTTATTACGGTAGCCGCAAACCGCCACAGCAGCAGTAGCCAAACCTCACGCGACCTGCCATCACCGTCCAACGGATTCCCCCGTGATATCCGAGGCCATGATTTTCGATTATCCACAATCAGCCGAACGTGCCGAGACTGGTAAATTGCATCTCAAGAGGGCTTCCCGCCGGAGGTCGGATGATCCCTTCCGCCCCGGGGTTTCTGTGCGGAGGCATGAGTGGTCGCGCGTTGTTTCGAGTGTTTGTTGTGTTCTTGAAGGTTGGTTGAAAATGAGCAACTTACTAGAGAACGCTTGATGCTAGAAAGGGTAGAGAAAAGAAAATATTACCTAGTGCATTTTTGGAGCTCATTTTAAACGCTTTAAGCAGACTGTATCATACCAACGTTGTGGTGTTGATAGAAGTTGGGGTTGGATTTTACATTAAAACAGGATATTAATGAAGCGTTTTGATGCCAATGGATTTGTTTTGTAAGGAACATATTTCTGATAACACACAAAGGATTTCACATTAAGCATTGTGTGCGCCATCGCGCCCACCATCGGTTACCAAACGTCAATATACATTGCTTTACATGAGCGCCTTGCCTTAACGTCACGCCAATTCAATAGCGCCAGTGTCTTGTGCTACAAAATTAAATTATTTCCTACAGCTTGGCTAACCAGCGTCCAGCTGAGTGCATCGAGAGCGGACCGGCCACGCATACAAATCATCGCCTGACGGAGGTGCAACATGTTCCAGAAATAACCAGCACGCGGTCTTTATTTGCCATCTCGGGTCATTCCATCGAAAAGCGCACTTTGAATGCAACGATAAACTTGGAAGCACTGGCGGGTAAAAGCGCACGGCCATCCCGTTTCGGCAGCACACAGCCATTGCTGTCACCGGCACACAAGACATTTGTAAGCGCAATGGTGCTCGAGATGGTGCTCCTAACGCCGGCTGCTACTTGGCCTGACTCTCGTTGGGTGAGTGTCCATGTATGTGTGTGTGGGTTTTTTCCAGCACTGACCATGTATGTCCTGCCCCACCTGGGCACGTCCCAACAGCATCCGTGTGTGTGTGTTGGGGCAATTTCAACGTAGCAAAACCCATCCACAGCGAAAGACGATCACCGGTACGTGACTCCATCATCTTCGGACGGCGAGTTATTCATTTTGTCTGGTTTCTGTGGCTGCCGGTGTCCAGTTGAAAGACCCGGCTTAACCCTGCCTTAGCGCCTTACCCGAGTGTAAGGAAACCCGTACCCGAGCTGTGTACGGTGCATTTCGGGCGCATGATGATGGATGCAATCACTTGCATCGCTTGATTGCACCGAATTGCAACAGATTTTTGGCTCGCAAGCGCTCAAAGGCACCGGTTGTAGGTGGGCGCTGGTTGGTCCAAAATCAACGAGCCGGAATGACCGTATGACCGCGCTTGAGTTGGTAAGGTTGTCTTTCTGAATGTGCAGGATGTATGTATGTGTGTCTTCTGAGAGGAGTGCTTGAGCGTAAAATTGGTGACGCTGGCGCAAAAAAAAAAAGAAGCCTCAAGCAATTGCCGCTCGCTGAGGAAGACTGATTTCTTGTGTCAGTTAAAAATGTGAGTGTGATGTCTGGAAATTGCTTCCGAGCAGTGGTCGGGTTTTGCTTCTTTGTTTTTCGTTTCATTTTCCCTCCGAGCGAACATCAACCAGCTGCTGATGATTGTAGGATCAGCAGACTGGCTTTGCTTTCTAGATCACAGTCCTTGACGTCCCGGCGTATGTTTCCTCTACACTATGCACGAAAGCATAATGAGTTGCGAAATGACATTCCACACCCTGGGGCAGCAATGGTGGCCTACTGCTAGGTGGTTCCCCGGGACCCGTTGTGCTAGCGGCACTCCGTACGTTGATGTACAGCGATCGCTTTATCATGTGGGGTGACACAGGGCGCTTTCGCGACGGAACCGGCCTCCCGTCAGTTGGGGTGGAAAAAGGCGCGCGCGCGAGCGTTCTGATTGGATCAAATATTTCAACCGCACTGTGAGCGGGAAACGTTTCGGGAGGGAAAGTGTGCCATCGGGAGGGGTGCAAATTTTGGGGGTGAAAAACATTCGAAAGCAGAAAAACGCATTCCAGCTAGCATTGTTTTTCTTTGAGCCACTCGGGTGCCTACCCGACCGTAAGGATAGAGGGAAGGATGTGACACTTTGATGCAGGGGAAAGAGGGATTGTATTTTTTTTGTTGCCCGTTGTGTAGGTCGTCCCAGTCCCCTGCTCACGTTTATTGCGCCACGAAAAAGCGTCCAGATTCCAGTGCGCTAGCATTCAATTCATCTTCGCTTGTGGAGAGATTTTTTTGTGTGTCTTAAAGTTTCTCGTTACGGATTGTGTGCTTGTTTTTTGCCGTTGGTTGGCGTAGCAACGGACCCTCCTCGGTCCTTGCCGGTTTGTGTGTGTGTATGTGTTTGTGCATCTCCCGGCGGGGTCTGTCTTTGATAAATGGTATGACATTTATTTTGAGCTTCATATATATTTCATCCATCTGTTGCCCTGCAAATGCTGAATATTGCGGAGGAAAAACGTAAACCGGCGCCGGGAATGATTTTTGATGGAGCACAGCAACAGCGAGTGCGTTTGTGTAGATTTTGTTTTTTTTTTTCCATAAAAGAGTAGGTTTTTTGTACAGGGTTTTCGTTTTTGTGTAGCGCAAATGAAAGTGATCGAAAGCAAATGTCCCATTGCATGGTAGGAGGATCATATGGTGAGCTCTTATTGCTTTATGAACTTTCTTTTCAATATTTATTATACAAAGAGCTTGTTGGCGTAAAACTAGGCTGATTGTAACTATCGTTGTAGTGAAGTTGATGAACCGTATTTCCTTATTTATTATAAAACAAATCAGGTTTATTTCACTCAAAGGAGTACTTCTTGAGCACAGCAAATGGTAATTATAGGATGAGGCTGTCAAATGAATAAATTTCTGGCCGCCGCGCGGCACTGGCACTAATTAGAAACAGTTGAGACTCTATAGCATAATCTTACCCGTCTATGTACAACGCGGAAGACTGGAGCTCACCAGAGCGTTCTTAATGCGACAACCGGGCTGTGCAGCTCGGTAAAAGATAATCCACCGCTCTGTGCCGAAAATTATTTGCTCGGACAGTTCACGGAACATAAACAGCACTAGCACCACTCGTTAAGGAAAGTGCGGGGGCAAACGGCCTGCGAAGCAGAAAAAAGGAACACCAAAGAACCGGGAAGAAACAACTAACAACACACCAAAAAAGAAAAAAAAACAACGAAAAGAATGCAGAAACAAATGCACCACTTCCTTAACGAAGATTGTTTGAAAGAAAGTTGGTATGATGATTGGGTTAGAAATATAAATAATAACGAAAACTTGTTCAAGATCTTCCAGATACCGGAGGTGGATTCCGAATTCAGGAAGTGGGGAGGGAAAGGGGGGTAGGGGGTGAGGGTTTACGGGTAAAGGAGTAAAAATCGGGCGAAAAATGTAGCATCAAAGGGCATAGCTCGCGCGGCACGGGGAGCAAAGCAAAGCTGGGGTACAGGGGATGGTGGTTTAGCAGGTCAAGATTGTGAAACTTTTGCGCGAGGAATTTGAGGAGTGAACAGAACTAAAGCATTAAGCAGGGGGTGGGTAGTAAGCGAGCGAAAGCGTGGGTTGAAACAATGAACGAGTGGTTGGAACAGCAAGCAAAAAAAACTGTATACACATACACACACAAAGCGAAAAGGGGAGTTCTGATGATGGAGTTGCCGTTTTTCTCATTTGTTTCATATTATTCTAGCGTGCGGAAAGTTTTATGAAAATTCCGAACAATAGCACGGGTAGTGTAGCGGCAAAGGCGCGGCAAGATGCGTTCGCTGCGGGTGTCGAATGCGAATAACGAGCGCGAATAACCGAAGTGCGGGGCTTTTAATGTTCAGTAGGGTGAAGCTTATTATGAAACTAAGATTAGTGACGATTTGCAAATTAGTTGCAGCGTTGGTGAGGAAGGAATGTGACTATTAGGTTAAATTATTAATCACTGTTGAACGAAATTTAAGTAGAGTTTTATGTCAGAACTTTTTGTTCACTCTAGTTCTTTATATTTATACATTTTCGATTACTTTACTACACAAGCGTTTTAAACGAAGATGTTTCTGCATCCTAATAAGCACTCAGCCTTTTCACTCCTTAGCTGCCATCGTGGACAACGCTTCGCAGGCGGTAATAAAGTGCGAAACAAGCCAGCCAGCCGACGCTAAATGTTTGCTAAGAGCACCGTTCAAAGACATAATAATTCACCGTTCTTATCCTGCCGCGCCGTTCAGCGTGCTGGCCTGGCAAGCCTATCCCGCCCCCCCCCCCCCCCCGCTGCCACTAGTGGAACAGGGCTACAGCAGCCACAAAGCGAGGGACAAAAAATATCCAACCCAACAATGCTTTCCGTAACGAAAAAGTGTGCACATTTCCTTTTTTTTTGTCTGTGTGTATGTGTGTTGCTTTGTGAGACCCTACTGAAACGCATTAACGTGGCGGCAAAAGCTGTTCACGCCATGGTGTGGAACATAGCGACAAGATGGTAGATAATTGTTTGCAGAAAACAACTGTAATTTATTATATTTATGAACTTCCATCGTGTAAGACGATGATTTTTTTGTTGTTGTTGCTGCTTGCTGTTAATGTTGGCACATTGCGGATGCGGGCTGGGAAAATGGGGCGCTCGGAGCGTTGGATTCGTTCGTTGTGGTTAAAACATTGTTTCGCTGGCGTGGAGTTTATCGTGACCGGTCTGGGGCCTTTTTTTTGCTATTGAGTTCATCACTGGCACTGTATTTCTGTGCCACTTACAATGCTTTAGCTAGCAGTAACGAGATGTATCTTTGGTGGACGTTTTAACATTTAATAACTAGCGTATGGAAGAGTTTGTTCGAAAAATGTGGTAATACAAGAAAAAAAATGTTATAAAGTGTAATTATAATGTTGCTAAAGAGCAAGCAGTGTTGCATTAATGGAATATTGCTACTAGAAAGCTGGGAAGCGTTACAAAGCTTAAGACTAATAAATAATTCCAGTTACGACTAAGGTATGCAGCGTGTCAAACAGTGCGCCTAAATGTATACGCTTTGCATGGCATAAAACAACGATTATGCTGAATGATGGTGACTTTAGTGCACCGCGGTGAAACACAAAACGTTCCAACAAAGCAGAAGAATAGAGTAAATCCAGCAAACACGAGTCGCATACATTCGCTGCTAGATAGCAATCAAACGACTCGTTTATACGATATTAATAATGAATGAACGTTTCACTGCATGCTGGTTCACGCTTGCCATCGAGCCAAAGTTTCGCCAAGATTATGCTCGAAATGTTCTTCCCATCGGCAACTTTTGAGCTTCGTTACTTAGTAGTTAGCCGGTGTGCGCTTTGCGTTTGCAGTGGGAACAAGTTATCCGTACCTTGCGAAGGAGCCTCCCGATGATAGATATGATCAGCGTACAGCGCAAGGACACTGGAAAGAACAAGCCGCCGAGTGGACATTGGCAATACGCTTGTAACGGGCGTTTCGTTTCGCACAAGGCAAAACTTTGTCGTTGCTGCGCAGAGAGAAAGCGTGAAAGAAAGGGAGCTTCGAAGTGAGAGTTGTCAAATTTAATATTAATGCTTGCTGCATCAGCCTTAACACCCGTTAACCGGTACACGCGCACCGCAGGCGTCCGCGTTACACGTAGCCCGAGAACGGCATGTGTTTGCTTTGGTCTTTTCTGTCCCGGTCGAAATATGCACCGGTGGGTTGGTCATATGTTCTGGCGAAAGTTTTGCCCGTGTACGCTGCCATTTCCCAGCCATGTGTTTGTCCGCACCGTGTGTGTATGTATGAAATGAAACGAAACGGGCTTTGGAAGATGGCACGGAATCGGATCGCAATGCTGCTGGCAGAATTATGAAGTTTTCGCTACGCTTCGGCTGCTGGAAGGACAGTTTTTGAGGGCGATGAGGTCGGTCGGGCGCTGTGTTCCTGGGTGTTGTGTGTGTGTGTGTGTGTGTGTGTGTGTGTGTGTGAGTGTAATCTTTCTGCAGCCGTTGGTACTTGCCGCACGGTAAAACTTGCAAGCCGCCGCATAATTCATACAGCTGGGCGCATAACTTCGATCCCGCTCAAAGGGTTTTTACTTTGGCCCGGATCGGAACCGGGTGCTGAGACGTATCGTCACATGCTGCGATAATAGCGGGAGCAAAAAGGAACCATGTAGTGAATGTTCATACATTTTTCATGGCACCATGAAGGGTGGGTTAAACATTGCTGCTGGTGTGATGTATCTATTAGCATGAACAATGTATTTACCGGTATCGATAACACCTGATTGGTTCAGAAATTTGAAAGCTAATTTTAGAATGTTTTAATAAAAATAGTTCATGTTTCATGCATTTTGTCGTGAATGCGGAAAATTACAAAATTATTAATCGTTTCCCGCCAACGGCTAGATTAGCCGCTGAGATGTGTATCATGCTCATGATAAATTGCTCATGAATTTCGTAATTAAACCTAGAAACCGTATCCTTTCGCAGCCAGCAACGCATCGACAGTGCCACGGGAAATGGGAACGAGCGCCGTCACACTGCTCGAACGTACACCACGAGGCGGCACAACTTCCTGCGCCCGTAGCTGCAGTGGTAGTAAAGTTTCCTAGGGAACAAATCAAAGTGAGCCGGTTAGTTAGAGCATTCTTGAATAAATATGAGACATTTACGAGCTCGATACACTTGCCCCGGAAAACGTGCATCACGAGTGCGAGAGAGAGAGCGGGGTGACACGGACGCGCGACAAACGGAACGAAACGGCTCTGCACCAAACAGAAGAGGGCAAAAAAAAAACTCTACCCCCGAAAAGCGTGTAAGTTTGCAGCTAACGAGAAAGCTTTTAGATTAATGTGCAATTTCATGCACCAGCTGCTTTCGGTACTCACGACCCAATGGTACGGCAGCTCGGCTGCGGTATGTTTTTCCTCCGCGGAGCACGATCCCAGCGGCACGGCATGGCCATCATCCCGGGAGAAGTCGAAACACAGAAGCCTCCTTGCAAGATTTGCGGAGCGCTGTGGCACTGATGTTACGGGTCCTCGGAATCGTGTATTCACACTCACCCCATGCACACACACACATACCACACGTACACGCCCGGTTGAGTTCGGGAATGTATGTAAAGACAGGGCGCTACACCATCACGTTGAGTGGTTGTCCCGCTTCCTGCACGCTCCGAAGCGCGTACCAATGCCGTGCCTTTTCGGGGCGAACAACTCTGCAGCGGCGAAAAATGACATCGTCATTGGTTAGTGCTGGCCTATTTACAATGGGGAAACGTTTCGCAATCATGTCGCGCCAGCATCAGCACCCGTAGCCAGCCGCAGTCGTAACATTAGGTGAAACCTTAAGTGTTGAGAGTGACAAATTTTACACCCTGCACCTCATGGTTTCGGTTCACCCGGACGGGCGGGCGTCAGTAAGGTTCGGGGCTAAAATGTAGCAAACGTAGCTGGCAAAGAGCCTTTGTTTATCCTACAAATGACGATCATTAGGAACGGAATGGATGGTTTCGCAGGGGGTAAATGATTGACTGATAGAAATGATAAGAAACTGGCAACGTAGATGGTTATAGTTATGGAAGTGTCAGCTGTGATACGGAATGTATTGTTTGGACGGTATTTAAATATGCATGAGAAAGAAATAACTATTCGACGGGCATGAATGATGGTTTGGTTATCGTGTTCGGGGAAACCCGGTTCTGCAGCGCAGCTTCCATAGTAACGCACGCAGTACAGCTGCTGCACCGGAGATGATGTTTCCAGCGGCAGACAGTATATCCTGCTTTTCATTGGATCACACCTACGTTGCATCGCGAGTACCTGTCATGGTTTCGGAAATAAAAGAAATCCAATGATTTTGCGTGGTTCTGTTTGCTTTGTGATGTGGCCTCGACAGAATGCAGCAACGCTTCATGTCATACGTCATAAGTGTCATGTCGTGGGTTTTTTTTCTTCTTCCGCTGAAGAGCATCAGAGGATGAGTTTTGACCTATGATTGGTTTTGTGAGGATGGTATGTCAAAATCTTGGAAATAGTGAAATGTATTTTCTAAAATGAAAAAAAAGGACTCATCCAAACACACACACACACACACACACACACACACACGGACAATGGATGAGATTTTCCAATGTTTGATGGTGGATGCATTTCATGTTTCCATGTATTGGATGCGATATACGATATTTTGACACAGTCATTTCCTGGTACATATCCGTAGAAGATAAATAGATGTTGCATATGGATTTAAGCGTTGATCCGAATGAATATTATACCATCAAAGGATTCTAATTACTTTTTTCGTAGCTAATGGCTACTAAGCCGATGCTCAATCAGAAAAATAAATGTCCGTTAAAATTCGCCTAAAACTATGCAACCCTCGTATCAATGTTGCTTTGTTAATCCGTTACTCCACATATTTTTGCTCATTAATTCACTGTTTTATAACAAAAAAATGATAACAGTTTCTATGTGTTTTTTCGTCGAATTCATCTTTGATCGAGATGAGTGTTGGTCATTTCCCCACATTTACGTAGCGACTGCATAGATATGTATTAAATCTGGATTTTATAAAATTTGATTCGGAAAAAGTTGTTGGTGTTTATTTTCAATCAAAAATAATCTATTGCCATTTTCGCTGTACGATTTCCCTGTACGATTTCTAGTGTAATTACGAAAAATAAAATACTGAGCCATATGGTTGAGGCCTCCTTGTTTGCCAACCATGTAACATTAATGCGGCAAATAGCAAAACGTGAACAAACTTTCAAACACCAAAAGCATCCTTTTCCATTACCGAAAATATAATAGCAAACCCATAAAGCCCGGCTATGTTTCAGTGTCATGCCAGCCCAGGAGCACTGGACACAACGGCCCAACCAGGAACGTGTGTGTTTCTCGTGCTAGAAAGCATTTACGAGCAAAAACGCAAAAAAAAACTAAACACTCTGTACCCTCTCGGTACTCGGGCACGGGCACGTAGAATCCATTGAAAGCTTCCAGTAATGAGCACACTCCACCTAGCAGTAACCGAATCCGGCCAGCTTTTAGCACCCTGCAAGCGTTTCCCCCCGCAAAGATGGTATGGTCCCGTAAGTTGTAGCACAACTTCACATCTTCGAAATCCGTCTACGATCCTTTAGTAGAAACATGCTTCGAATACATGGCATCCTAGCGGCACAGGAAGCAGTGGCAGTCCAACCGTAGACGGATGGTTTGTGCAACGGTTCTGTTGCCTGTATAGATTGTACAGCTCAAACAACAGTGCTGCAGCAATGTGTTTCAACTCTTCTACGAGTGCTCGTGAGCCCAAGTTACGTTAACCGAAAACAAGAACCAAAAAGCGTTGGGAAAGATTCGCTATTTTGCTAGCACTTTTTGCCACCGTTCTATGTATGTGTGTGTTTTTGGTTCTAGGATAGGATATATTGGACGTATGAATGGCTTTTGGTTTGGATGGTTAAAGGACACGCCAACAAACCAACACGGAACCGTGCCGGATTTTCCGGATTTCTTGTGCACATTTTCACGTTTCCACTTCATTTATTTACGCTTCGTATCGGTATTGGGGCACGGTTTGTGTTAGTATGAGCAAAAATGTTGCTCTGGCCTTCGTTGGTTCTCCAACTTTGAAGGCGTGATCCATGGCAGCAGGGATGCCGGTGATGTGCTTACGGCAGAGCGAGCTCAAAACAACAAGAAGCGAAAGCCCATCTCGTACCGTCTTCCCGTGCGGTCGAAAGATGACTGATTATGGGGAAGAAATTGAATCGGATTGGGGAATTCCCGTTTCCCGATATTACACGTATTAAGACCGTATTTTGAAAAAAAAAAGACGGTACAAATGAGAAACGGATGTTGTTGAAAGGTTGTTAAATGGGGAATGGAGAGATGATGTTTTTTTTCCTGTCAGATGTACGGTGCTACACGAAATGGAAAGCAATACGTTGTCGGTTGTCGGTAGGTGGTTCGATCTGTTTCACGGTTCACTGGGTGGCTCGGCATAACATAATTGCGCGGCTGCGGTGTAAGTGACAATAATGGGAATGAGAGCGAAACAAATGGTTTTTGATAAAATTTCCAGCAAATTTCTGTTTCCGGATTCCTGTGACCGGTTGATTGGTTCGGTGCGAGTTACAACTCACACTGCTGGCTTCAGCAGTAGCTGCGGCAGTTCGGGCTTTAACGGGAACCATTCTGCGCTGTGTGTTTGGTGAGCTTTTGTATGACTTCTCACGCACAGCTCCTTAAAATCGCGCCCCACCAGACGGATGATGATGATGATGGATTCATGATCATGCAAAAACACGATGCCGCCGTTTATCGACCGGGGCTAAATAGAAATGGTTCGTTGGACGGTTTTCCACCGCATTTACAACGTCGAACCATCATCACGCCAGGCGGCAGCACATTTCGACCCAAGGCAAACAGGTTAGCAAGCTGCAAACGAGGAACGATGGTACGATGGCGCTAAGCGAACCTACCCTGCGTCCCAGCAGCGTTCGATGGATGGCAGTTCCGATACGGTGTCTCGAAGCTTTCGGCCCCGCTTTAAGGGCGTACCCGTGGGGCGACGATGATTGATGAGGAAAATGAATGGAAATGAAAGGATCAGAGCGAAGGGTATCGTTCATCGCCGTCCATTGCAGGCGTATCGTTTTGGGGGGAGGGAAGCAGACAGGAATCGGTTGTTCGGATACATTTTCGACCAAGATTTATGGGCGTGCTGGCCGACCCGCATAAGTTTGCTGCATTTCCGGCACCGTTTTTCTTGATCGTGCTGCCGTATTTCAATGCCGCTTGCTGGTGGATGTCAGGACGGGGGAGAGAGAGAACAGGGTGGAGTTGGTGCTATTTAAGAAGCGATGAAAATCATTTGCGTGATTTTCACATCACTTTGCTGCCGCGCGTACCATGCTTATCTGCCCTGAAAGTGTCACCATGCAAGTGAAGTAAAGAAAGGAGTGAAAGAGAAATTCAACGCAAGTTTGATTGTTGATGTGACTTTTAAATGTTTATTAAACAATTTACTTATAGCCTCTCGTTACCCTCCCTTTCCCAACAGTTGTAATCTTTTCGCTTTGTTTTCTTTGTTTAGTTTAGTGTAATTCGCTATCTCCCGTTTTCCACTCTAGATATATTGTTGTACTCCTCCTCCTTTTGTTCATTATTTCCACTTGAATCGCGAAGAAGGTTAGCTTTGGTATATTCTTAATCTTTCCCGCGTTTCCCCAACGCCCTCAGCTTTGTCCCCCGTTTTACTTTGCATGATTCTTTTGTACACTTTTGTGTCTCCCGCAAACGTTGCCAACTCTTACGCTCTTGGTCTCGTTTTCCCTTACGGATAAATATATATATAATACTACAAAACCGAACTTCATTTGGCATCCTGTTGAGGGGGAGGAAAAAGAACCTATGAAAATGAGCGGAAGTGTCGGATGGCAATGTTAATGGTCGTCAAAGGTGGTGTGGCGTAAAAAACAGGGTTCCTCGCACGGTCGGCTGTAGTGAGCTGTCGATCGTTCACTAATATCGAGTATCGAACTGATTGTGGCAGACAATCACGCTACAGGAAGGGGGAGCGCCTTTTGTTTGGAGAGTTACATTGGGTTTGTACGGTTGCTACTATTTTAAATTCATATCGATCGTTTTTGACAGTAAAGTACATATAATACAACGTGGGTTTTCAGTTTTCGTTCTGCTCAGTGTGGTTGCTTTCTGCTTCAAGTACGCTACTGTACACAAAACACTTTGCTTAGTTATTTTGTTCGCGTGTAAGTGATTTGTCCCTTTTACGCTACAAATCTTGAACGGATTGGTGAGCTGAATCGTTCCCCTTAATCCCACCCTGATAGACACAACTCGCCAACGACGGGCTGGATGGGCTGGTCGGTCAGCTGCGTCAAGCTGCGCTTTAAGCTGTCAACAAAATATGAGTGAATTTATAAATGCATGGGCTTTCACCAGACCTCACCTACAAGCGCATCAATGTTTACCGCCAATCCAGCGTTCCTTCACCTGATTCGTAAACGGTGCCAGTAATGATCGGTGCAACCCATTTGCAGCCATAACAGTTCCATTTGAAACTGTGTAATGCCCAAAAGGGGGAAAAGCAACAAACAATAAAGGGAAAACAACCGCCATAATCTTTTGACCCGATTCTTCACCGTGCATTGTGCGGCGGTGATGATGATGGTGGTGCATAAATCTGCTTTCAACCATTGTGCCGTGATAAATCAATCAGCTGTCCATTGATCCTGCCCCGGGATGCCCGGAAGAGAGCGGGGAGTATGCAAACAACCGCAGTTTACCTTGTGGATGTTTTTGTTCTTTGCTTCACTGCGGTAGGATGGAGCTGTGGTGATTTAATGTGTTTTATTACTCACACACATACACACACATATACAAATACACATGCAAGCGCTCTTTAGTGGTGGGTCACCTGTTTTGATGGGTTGATAGTTAAAGATGATGGATGTAAATGGAAACGCGCGCTCACTGCAGGTTGTGGGGAAGCATTAATGGATGTAACGGTGAGCAGTGATTCGAGGGTGGAAGGAAGTGTTACGCATATCGTTGCATTTATTACACTACTATGACTATGTACAAACTGTTTAGTTGGCGCTTTGCATTCAATTTACAGGAACATGTGGTGTAGGAGGATGGATGAATTGTGCCATTTTCTGTAACAAGCGTTTGTGGCATTGATTGCACAATTACAGACAAACTGGAGCAATAAATGTTTCTGTGTGTGTGTATGTGTCTGTGTATGTAAAGAGGAGAGAGAGAGCAAGAGTGATTAAAAATGAACTGAACATTAGGGGCATAGTGGAAGCTTTAAAAAAATGATCCTCAAGGTACAAGGAAAGGGGAAAAAAAGGGAACGCTTTGTACGCTTGCTGTTGCTGCAAGTGTAGTTGTTTAAGCTGGGCTTTTCTTTTCAATATAACTTTATCACATTTCGATTTGACGAGTTTTGATCTCCACCTGTCTCGTGCTGTGACCAACGTGGAGAACACAACGAAGAAAACGAGTGTTTTGGGAAGAGTGTTTGCGTGAGGAGTTGTGTGTGGGCAGTTGATCGATCGGTTTGTTTGTTGCTCGACAAGGGACAGCTGATTGATTGTTCTACACCGGTAAGAACCGAAAGCGGAGATAATAAATGAACGCTTGAATGTAAACCTTAGCTTTTCTGCTGACCGAACCATTGTAAACCAACCCCGTACCTTCGGATCTCAGTTTGCGCTGTAGCGATTGGCTCCCAATCCGCCTTAAACCGTTTCGTTCCGCTTGTAGTGTCGTTTATCACTTGCTACATGATAGTGTATGTACATGTGGGTTTGTTTTTATCGGTTTTTTTTTGTTGCTACGATACTATTACATCTACCTTACCAATTGAAGCTAACTCCGTTGAAACGGTTGAAGATTTGATCGTGATGCAGACGCTCCTCTGTCAAAGCGTCGATCGGTGTGCGGCTACTGCGCGGAACAAATCGATACCTTCTTCGATGCTGCCGGAAGCTTATCCCTTCGAGACGGAACAACGGCTAGAACTATTAAAGACAAACTGCCTTCGTGACGCTTTGCGTTCAGTAACGGTTTGGTGGCCGTTTGTCGCTCTTTCTTTGTTACAATTTTGATGCATTGCATTGGATGAACAAAAACTGTCATCCCCCCGCTTGGAACTGTTGGAGAGAGTGAAGTCTTGTCCGGAAGGGGACAAATAAACCGGATTGCGAGATCTTATCGTACCCTGCAATTTGTAGTGCGAGCGTTTCCTTCGTAACCCTCCCGTTGTGTCGCTGTGTCGGTAACTTACTACCAAATTACTATGAGTTACTGTGAGTGTGTGTGTGTGTGTGTGTGTGTGTCGGTTTGTGTATCTGTGTGATATGCAATAAAATGGCGAAACCATTTGGTCGGGTTTCGCTTCGTCCATGCGCGGAAGTTCATCGGCTGCTGCTGCTGCTGCTGCCCGAGTAGTTTGGCGTACGGGAGTTTCCCAGGGCGCTCTAATCTGCCGTCAGCCTCAGCGGTCGGCAGCCGGGTTCAGCCGGTGTTACCGCAGTCGCGGGCGCACGGTTCTGGTGGATTGGTTCGATGGTGAGTGGTGGAAGCAGTGGAAGGGGCACGGTCGTCCGAACCGGTCGCACTTCATCACGTACGCGGCCCCGAGTAGCGGCAGTACGAGCGGCCGAGGATGTCTTCCGGCGGTATCGATTGGTCGATGGGAAGCATTCCCTGGGCTTCGAGCTGATCCCGTACCTGCGCAGAGTGGAAGCAGAAGAGAAACCCCTTTTAACTGTCACTAGTGGTGTCCCCGGTGGTGAGGCAGGATACACCTCGGCGGCCGCCACTTACCTGCTCCACCTGTCGAAACACCCGTATAAGATTTCTACCGGCCAGCTTCGCTATGTCCTCCTCGGTCCACCGTTCTGATTCTAGCAGTTCTGCGAACAGGTAAGGATACCTGGAGACATCCTCCAAACCTTGCGGCACTCTGCGGGATCGGGATTGCGCGTACGGTGCGTTACGCGGTTAGTGTTAGTGAGTGCTAGTGCAGACGGGTAGTCAAACAGTGGCTCTACTTACAAATTGACCCCATCGTATCCGGCCCCTATACCGACGTGGTCGACTCCGGCCACATCTCGGATGTGATTAATGTGAGCTGTGTGGGAAAAGCGAGCGAGAACATTCGCGTTGCGTTATTGTGCAAGTTCTTGTTTTGTGTTTGAGAGTGTTTGCTGTTGAGGTGTCCAGAATGCTTCAGAATGCGTTGAGAATCTGAAATTTATAATCCAATTTCAGCTCCCATCCTCCTCAGTGTACACACGAGGACGGAAATTGAGTTGCACCATACGTTAGCCATTTTAATGACTCTTCTAGTGGGCGTGTTTTTTGTGAGCTTTTTCTGATTTTTTTACCTCACCCAAAATCCGGTCACAAAACAGCCGGGTTAGCCATCGTTTTTGCCATCGCTCCCTCCCATGGCAAAGGGCAGAGGTTTTGGGTTATACCAGGCGGTACAGGGTTTCACAATTTTGGGCTGTGCATTAGAAGCATTCGTGGACAAGCGCATAGAAGCATTCCATACTCACCAACTACATCCTTGAGCGTTGCCTTTTCGCCACAGCTCACAAAATGGGGATAGAATGCAACCATCACGAGACCACCGTTAACGGCCTGCATTTCGGTGGGGCAGGTAGTTTGAGACGATCGCGTTTGTCCCCGGGTAGAAGCGGAAGGGTGGAAGTATTGTCCAGCACACACACACACACACACACACCGGTTGAGCGAGTGACGGCAAATTGGGAGCGGAAATTGGTTTTTCCCGTAGTTCCCGTTGTCATTGTGTCCGGTGTCGGTGTCGGTCGATGCCGATGGATGCCGAGTACGTCCGGAGTGGGTTGCAAAAAATAGGAGAAAAAAAGGCAAAAAAAAAAGTGCATTATAGAACGGACGTAGGTGATGTCGCTTGTTGTTGTTTTTATAGCTGCGTGTGTTTTTTTTCTTCTTTCGTTTGTTTCTTTGCGTACGCTCTCGTTTGAAGAAAGGTGTTCGTTTTCGAACCTTCCCCGGCAGCAGAAATCCATAATGAACGCATGGACCAAAGCGGCCCGGCCGGTTTGCCCGTTCACACTGAAATATTCATATTTTTGTGCTGATTTTTAATTAATTTCTTGTTATTCTTTTGCGACCGGCGCAGAGCCGATGGTGGAGCGATTTCGATGCCGTCGATAAAGAAGTGGCAAAAGAACGGGGCCCTACGCTTGCTGTGCAGCACTGGCACGAGCAGGGAGGGGAGGCGCTAAAACAGAGGGAATGTCAACACAAGAAGCACATGCCCGCGCGAGCGCAACGGCTACGGCTATATTAAATTTCATCAAATTATGCAAATATTTTGGATCGTCACTGGTCTGGCAAGTCTGGCTAGCCGCGGTTCATGGAAGGCCAGCAGCAGCAACAGCAGGAGCAACCGCCAGCAGCGGTAGTAGTACCGATGAATAAGAAATGCCGTTTTAAAAATCCAACAATATAGAATGGGAAAAATAATACCCGCCAGACCAAAGTCCGAGACGCTTAGTGGGTGGGGTGTGTGAGTGGTCACGTGATTATGAAGCGCATGGCTAGGGCGAAGGGTGCCATTGTGAGAGAGAGAGAGTGCTAAATTATTTCAATGTGGACCGAGTGTCCACCGTCTACCGGCGCAATATGGGATGGATTTTCATTTTAATTTGCTTTGGCTGGCTAAGTTCATTAGCGCCGGGGACCGGTTTTTAATTGGATCCGTCCCACCCACCTGAGAGCGAGAAGCGATCGCGCGAGATCGAGAACGCAAACAAAACCAGCAGGAGCACCGCACTTACGATTCGCTTCAGCACATGGTCCGGGACGTTGCGCGAGCTGTTGCAGATGGCATGGGCGGAAGAGTGTGAAAAGATGACCGGTGCCTTCGAGGTGGCCAGCGCATCCAGCATCGTCGGCACGGAGACGTGCGACAGGTCCACGATCATGCCGAGCCGATTCATCTCGGTCACGACGAGCGTGCCGAAGTGGGAGAGGCCCCCGATGTGGGGCACCCGGCCCGGCTCATCAACTTTGCAGCAGTCCGCCCACGGCGTGTTGCAGGTGTGCGTGAGGGTGAGATAGCGGGCGCCGAGCTGGTAGAACGTGCGCAACACACCGAGGCTGGTGCCGATCGAGTGGCCGCCCTCGATCCCGATCAGGCTGGCCAGCTTGCCGGAACGATGGCTCTCCTCGATGCCTGTGGTGAGTTTGGTGAATGGAGAGAGAAAGAAAGAAAGAGAGAAAGAGAAAGAGGAAGAACTTATTAGAAATGATTGTATTTGTAAATAATAGAAACTAAACAACATAAATAATATATGAAGCGTTAGTTTGTTTGTCGCAAACGTTTGAAATGACATTGTGTAATGTGGATTGCATACATTTAGGCGGTTAAACCGAAAAAAAGCGAATGTACTCTATAGTGCTGTTTGCCACGTAAACGAGTCGAGTTATTGCTTGCAGAAGGAATGAGCTGCCGCAAAGTACTTACCATCGGCCGTCGTCACCAGGGCCATGTGCTGCGGGTAAAGGTTTACTAGCCGGCGGATGAGATCGATCTGCTCCAGCGTTAATTGCACTGCGTCCAAATGTTGCGACGAGCAGGGCGCATAGGCCGACCAGAACTGGAAGGAAACAAACACGGCACCAAGCGAAGAATGCTTAATAGAACCATCCATAAACGGAAGCGGTTATGGTACGGGAACAGCGGCAGGTTGCGTACGAGACGCTCGCATAAACCACAGTTCCCAGCCCCTGCCGGCTGCCGCTGACACGGAACAAAAACGGAATGAAAACGAGCAGATCAAACATTTACTCAGCTCATGCTCCCGGCACGCAATCACGAAGTGGTCGTAAATTTTTGCAGTACTCCGCATCGGAAGCAGGAAGTCGATATCCGCACCGCGGGTGCGCTACAGCAAGTGAAGAAGCACAGCACAGTGGTACAGTTGCGTGTAAAATGATTTACGCGCGTCGGTTCGGGTCGCTCAGGAGGGAAGAGACTTCGTCGTGGGGGAGATGGGAAGGGGGAAGAAATCATAAAACATAAAGCAAAGCGTCATGTCGGATGTGTTGTCCATGCCGGGTGGCACAGCAAGGCAAGCCACGGTGCGACGACAGGGTGAGAAATTTACTTAGAGTAAATTGACTACTCGCACCGAGGTTAAATAGATGCCGTTTGGCCATGTTTCTCGGGCACAGCTTGGGAGGAAATGTACGGTCGAAAGATAGGGTGGATAGTGGGCGGATGAAGGGAGTTGAAGAGTTTCGCAATAGGACAAACTTCCCTGGCACAAGACAAGTTCTGTGCCACCGGAGCGTTAGTCTCACGACACTTTCCGATGATAAGGACAATCACGAAGCATAAAGATAACATTAGCAAAACCACCTTCGCAGCCAAACTTTGAGGGCTTCAGTGTTTGACCTTTTACTCGACGCCCGGTTCCGTTTGTTCGCAGTTGGTTTCACCTCTTCATCTTGCTTCGCAGGCCGCCAAACAGAGAGAAAGGGAAAGCCAAACAAAGCAAAACAACGCACAAAAAAAAAGAACCACTCAGTGAAGCCAGCGGTAAAGAACCAGAGATGAAGTTGGTTCCGAGATTGAAAGAAGATTGGACCGTCATTGTCGTCTCAAGGGGACAATCAGGGCAGAAGTCGTCCCGCTCGGGCCCTTCCCCAAAAGCAAACGAAAGGCGGCAAACGCGCTCGGCACACACACACACACCCACCCACAAAAACTCAATTCTGACCTTACTCTTGCCAACCACGATGGTGCCGGAAAAATTGAAGAAGGTAGTCGCCGTAGTTGCGGTTTGGCTTCGTTTGCATAAGGGGGGCTTTTTTGCTGCTGCGGGCCCCACTTCTCGGTACACGCCGCCCGGAGACAAACGTCCGATTTCTAACACCTCACCATATCTTGGAGGTGTGTTTCATGCACGAGGGGAATGGTTGGCTTTTTTTATTACTCATGCAAAATGAATTATTTATTCTGCTCTCAAGAGCCCGTTGCTCGAAGACGGCTCGAAGACGGCGTACCGATGGCTGGCTTCTGGCAGTGGCAAAATGGCACCCTGAACTCTGGCGATGCTGGTGTGCGAAGCCCACAGAGCGTGAGAGAGTCATTTAATTTTTATGACTATCCTACTGATTGAGCGTTTTATCTTCAATTAAAAGGGTTGGCATTGGGTTCGGTTGTGCATTGTTTACTTTTGATTGTTTGGTTCAAGCATTGACGACAGGGGAGACAGTGTCGAAGAAGAGAGTTAATGCTTGGATAGTGAGCAAATACAAACAAAAAAGGTATTTTATGCGCAAACCTATTTTAAAGGAAAGCTTTGACGTGCTAGCTTGAAGATCAACTCAAATTCTTGTAGATAGGCACTTCAATCGAATTATGAAACAAAATTTAGCTTCCATTGTATGCTCACTGATAATGGGACGTGTAGGTATGTTGACGCTTGCGATTGAATTTTCTGGTTAAAATGATATTATTTTCTTCAAAGGCTCGCTTTTCTCACTTGAATCACATTTCATCAACGTGTAAAAACGTTCATCCACCCATCGATTTGGTACCGCGAAGAACCATCCTTCTCCCCCAATGACACCGTCCCACCGTCCTGGACGTTCGTTCATCCAGTCAGCACAAATTAAACGCACTCATTATACGAGCGGGCATGGCTCCATCACATCGTACCCACGGCTAGATCGCAGCGGAACGACGAGGTGATAAAGAGGATGAAGTTTTCGTGTCGAATTTAAAGCATCGTGCAAAAGCAAACAAGCTTACAACGTAAACTTTACAACCGGTCAGCCGTTCAGCGATGCAGCGCCGTTAGCGAGAGCGATGCGGTGCAAAATCCCTTTCCCCCCCATGCCCCGGGTGGTCATCGTGAGCGTGCCCAAAAGCGGCCCACGGGACGCGCCACGGTGTAAAGCGGAAAAACTTGTTTTAGCTTTTCAACGGTATTCCATAAAATCGAAACGCCAGTGTCTTGTAAGAGATGTTGTGTTGTTTTTTGCTGTTGTGTTTGTGAGGGGTTTTTTTTGTTGCTCCACTTTCCTTGCAGTTCCCTATCTTTGGACACTGGGAACGATGGATCGAGCGTAACGAAACAAAAAGGGCGAGACACGAAAGAAAAGAGCGAAAAAAACAACAAGACACGAAGCAAACGATAGTAAAACAGTACACAGCTCGACAACATCCATCAAACCGTCAAAAGTTACTACGATAGCCGGGGTGGTCGGTGCTAAATGAGGAGCTGAAGCATGAAATGGGGCAACACCATTTAGCGGGGCGGAGAGAAGGGCAGTGCGAGGGATAGAAGATTCGTTCGAAAATAGTCCGAAACGAGCGAGTTTTTATCACGTCCTCACGGCCTGCGCAACCGAACACGAACAAAGCTGATAGCACTCCCGAGGGTGGTGGTTTCGATGTTACGGACCCACCCCCCTCTTCTTCTCCTACTCATCCCCCCTTCCGGTTCGGCTGATAGGGATGGAGACATTATTATGCTGGCACGCAGACACTGCCGACCGTTTACCGGTGCGGTGGGCGCGTGTGTTCGCCGTTCCGCCACCCATTTCCATTAAACACCCGGGGAAGTGGGAGAGATTTTGAGGATTTTGTGGGTGAGGAAAATTAGTTTCCTGTCTTGAGCGCACACACACACACACACACAAGAGCATAACAAAACAGGGCGAACAAAAAAAAAATCCAGTTCCGGAAGAACTGTTATTGCTCGAAGCTTTCCACGCACTCAGACTCGTTTTGGGCTCGTGCCGTGGAAAGCGAGTATCCGGGACGCACAGACATTCGGGGCAAAACACTGATAGGTGATGATGACCGGGGCCGATGATGGGGTAGATGACAGCTACGGGCATTCGATGCCTTACCGGCGAGACGCCAACCGACACCGAACAGGGACAGGGACAAACGTGTTAGAAGTTTGCGCTTCGTGCTATTATCTGCCAGCAGGTTTCTCCCGTTCCGGCACGGGATGCGCACGTGGCGAACGACAAAAAATCACGTAAAACAACGGTGTCAACGGTAAGTGACGATAGTGACGATAGCACGGTCGTTGTTTTGCTTTTGTTTGCTTCCTTGCTGGCCGGCGGGAAATGGAACCACTTTCGCACCACCGGCACACTCGTTTACGATGGACGGTGTTTGCGAGTGTTCGCCGTGCTTTTCTGCTTCGTTTCCGTGCGTTGACCAATTTAATGATAACTAGTTGAAAGTAATCGCCGCCGGCGTCGGCCCATGATGTCGTCCCCGGTTTATGCTTTGGTGCAGTGTGATTAGCCGCTGCAGAGGTCCGCCGCAAAGGAAAGGGGAAGATCACACAGACAGTAACGCCCATCATTAGGTGGAGACACGCCGGTAAGAAGCAGGTGAGCCGTGGTTGAAGTTTTCATTTTATGGGTCGTTGTTTCACGTGCCGAGCTAAAAGGGGTTCATGGCAAGAAATATCACCCCGCCCCACTCCCACCGAAGATCACTAACCTGTGCTGAAACCATGCCTTCCTTCAAGCGTCGCAGATCCGTGTGACTCCAGGCACTCGTTGACCAGGGTGTAATGTCGCGGAGGTCCTCCCCAAATCGAAACTCTCGGAGCTGATTCTTGAGAAACTTTCGTATATTCCAGGGTAGATCGTTGTGACTGATTGTGGGGAAAAGGCGAGACAAAAGCGAGAAATACACTCACATCAGAAGAGGAAAACTTAAACGTAAGTTGCTAAAGTTCTTCAAGCCAATCGTGATGGTAAAGTGGTTGAGCGGGCAAATTTAAAGAAACAAAAAACTCATACCGTTTTTAGTGAATCATTTCATTTTTTGAGAGAGAACCCACCTATGATACCCCACCGCAACCCTTACACTTACCCATCGATTAAAGGCACTTCCTTCAGCACTTTGCGCACGATCTCCATCCGCTCCTCGAGCTGGGCGGCGAGACATGTCGAGACGAGATGGGCGATTATTGTCCAGCAGAACACTCCGCAAAGAATGAAGCCGTCGGTCGGCTTCCGGCGACGCATGGCGCCGCACTAAACGCAACGTCGCCGGCGTTCTCCACGTTGCGATCGTCGCGCCTGTACCGCTTCCGGGACGGTTCACCGGTTTGGTCCGCAGTGTCGTCGGCAGGACCACGCGTCTACCCGGGCGGCTCCACCGGGTGGAATCGGCTGTCCGGGAGCCGAAGCCGAGGACTTACCGGTGTGCGCTGCCCTGGGCCAATGGAACCAGGTGACGTTAGCGGCTCACCCCAAAACGATTGGATGAATCGAAAGATGGCGTAGAGTATGAGGATCAGGATGGTGGCGGCTGGTGCTGGCTCGGGTGTGATAAGAAGAGCGTTCGCGGGCGCTGCCCACGGCTAGCGGCCCGAAACGGTGAGCTGGGCCGGGTCCGATAAAAACCGCGCGTTACCGGGCGTGTCGTTATCGATTCGAACGATCTGTGGTACCATCAACGTGGTTGATAATGATGGCATCAAGCTTTGCACCGCAGTATTCAAACCGTTCTGCTCCAAACGTACGATGCCTGCCAGCACGCGCTGATTAGAATCGAACCGTTGTGCTGTAGGGGATCTAAGAACAAAATAGAGAGCAAGAGAGCAAAAGAAAAATCAACGTCAAGAAACGATAGCATCATGGTGGCAGCAGCTTTCGCCAGAAACGAACGAATCGGATTAAAATCTATTCCTGCTGAGCCAGTAGTCCCGGGAATCTTCCTATTTTATCGTCCCTTTTTGTGTATGTGTATGTGTGTGTGTGTGGGAAAAGAGATCTTCCCCGGGAGTACGCAGCGTTAGACTGCAGCCGTTCCACTGCCGGTGCGCTAGCGCAAAAGTAGAACGGTACGGCAGCGGTGTTTGAACTTCATTACCGAGGCCCGGTACCCCTAACGAAGCGTTGGTTTGAACGTTTAATCAACAGTTTTCGGTAGCCCGTAATTATGGCCGTACCACCGTTCCGCGTGTGCTAGGCGAACGTGGTGCCGAGGCTGCCGCATGGTGACGTGACCAGGATGATGGGTCGATTATCATCACACCCAATCTGGCGCAGCGTTTTTATGAGATATCTCTCCAGCCCTCGCAAAGCTTTGTGGAAATCGCTGCAATTGAACCCATTTACATGAAGGGTCGTTAGCCGGTGCAAATAAGTAATGTTCGTTTCAGCGTTCGATTTCAGAGCGTAGTTTCTGCGCCCCTCCTGTACGCTGCGTACCGTCAGCAGCATAAGCTAGACAGTTGCTTGAGGCGCAGGTTTGGGTGAAGAATAAGCTTGTTGATTAGATTTCATCGCCTTATCCGGTGGAAGTGGTCCGGAAGATGGCAGGGGTTAGATTTTCTCCAGCGCCAGTGCACCGAGAAGTCAAGCTTGTGGTATCGAAGGCACAGCAGCACAGACTGTGTGGCTCAACCGTATCTGCATGAGGTCAACCGCACCGCACCCACTATGCCACAATGTGTGTACCGTGCGGTTCTTCCGGTGGGTGGAGTTGTGATTGGTTGGGCCTTCCTTTTGCATCTCATTTCGCACCACTGCAAGCGAAACGATACCGCGAAAGGGGCTGCACACCATGCCATCTAAACACACAACGTCTTGGGACGGATCGGGCAGATCGGTTACTCGGTTGGCACTGGGATCAGCATGATGCAACCGTAACCGTACAGCCAGCTGCCGATGAGCTGTGCGTTATTGATCGGAAATTCTCCTCTTCCGGTTGCGTCGTATCCGAACCGGGCAGGAGGCTGTTGTTTGAGTAATCGAATGACGAAGATAGACGCATCCGATGCAGCAAATCGATAGGATCGGGCATGCGAAAAGAATGCTACGTGTGAGCTGTGTGTGTGTGTGTGTGCGTGTGTCTGCCAACAAGCAAATAATCCACATCCGTCTGCTGAGGCGTCGCTATGGGATAACGGAAGCTGGCAAAATGGTGGGCACTGGAGCATGACCCGGAAAACTAAATTGCCAAGCAGCACGGCAGCAGTAGCCATATGCCATCATTAGCCTGCCGTAGTAGTAGGGCTTGCCGGTCGGTGCCGTGCGCTACTGGAAAGGAAACCCTCGGTCCAGCAGAGGTGGACATGAATCGCTACGAATCGCCTGTCTTGCCCGAGAAATGATTATTTGTGAATGATATACGAAGCCTTCGGGGAGCTTGTGCGTTTGAGCCTTCAAACATGAGAATTTGCTGATTTGATTGCACTCGTGGGAAACGGCTGAAACAGATTTATAGTCAACTGTGAGGTCCTGTTTGTTCTCGGAACGGGGTTGATTGAAGAATATTACGGATTTACTTTGCAGTGCAATCGGTATTGATTCTTGTTACAAAATACGGCCAGATTCGAATACGTGATCGTAGTTACAAGGCAGCTGAAAAGGCAAGTAGGAAGGATTGCATACATTCTGGCGTTTACGGCAGAACCGGTGCGGCGAATAGACGCGCGTCACCTGAATCAATAAAGCCAGCATTATGCAAAGGTTGCCATTCAACTCTCGGAGCTGAAAACTTTGCAAACGCACACAGTCAACCGAAGCGTGAACTCGCACAGGAAACTTTATCATAATATGACGCTCCAGAGAACGCGAGGGAGAGGAAAAAATCTACCATTCCTCCTTCTGTTTCTAAGGTCGAACAAAATGTGTCAGAATGTTGCAGCGCTTTGGTTTGCCTCGGGCAGCAACGGTGGCATAATCAAAATGGGAATAGCTATCAGCTTTAGTATCTTTACCAATTTCCAGCCCGACCCTAACCTTCGGTGGTGGTGGTGGTGGCCATAAAACGGAACTACTGCTACCACTACAGACAGCATCTCCGGCTGCACGGGGTTTTCGGGCAGCCGTAAAATGGAGGAAAAAAAAGAAGTTCGACATGCAATTCCTATCACGCACCACCGACACAAAGTTGTACGACCCGGGCCCACGAGGATGGGGAGTGTTTGTGTGTGTGGATTTTACCGTCCTTTTTTTACACTTCCCTATCCCGGCTTTACCCACAGCTGAACCGTGTCTTGTGCACCGCACTCGGAAGGATGTTCGGTTTCATCGAACTTCATGTTGTGACGATGATCGTTGCAATCGAATGAAGTACCCGTGCGGAAAAAAAAACTGGCGGGAAGTGCACACCATAACCCTACGGTCGCAAGGGGCACGGGGCACCAGATTTTGCCCCCAAAACTATCCTTGCCGGCTTGCCACGGTACGGTTGCGGCCAACTTTATCACAGACTCGCACATAAAGTTGAGCCGACTGAATGTGCGGAGAAAGAGCAGTGCAAAAAAAAAAGGAAAGAAAAGAATCTCAATCGTACCGCTCAACCGTCTCCTCTCCCCTCTCGCAACCTCTACGATGTGCATATTTATGTGTCATATGGTAAAATTGATATTTTTATCACCCATCTCTATCAAAATTCCATTTGTAACATTTCCATTCTGTTCGATGCACACACACAGCAGACCGTTGTGCAAAGTGCATTTGAACGGGGTCGTCCTTTGGCTGCCGAACCGTTACTGCTACGTTATGTACGTTCTGGAGCGGCTGTAGCGGCTAAGATGAGCGGCATTTTCGTTCGCTCGATACTACGGTGGCGTTAAGGTTCTGAGTTTAGGAGGAACCTCTTCTAAATGCATTCCGTTTCGTTTCGCTTGGCACAAAAGGGGCCTGGCATGAAATAGTGCAATCATTTCTTGGCAGACATTTTCCCATCCCGCTCCTCCTTGGTTGTGCAATGACGGTGCAGACTGGAAAAGGGATAGTTGCGCTGGACGGAGGAGATTCGAGAGTTCGAGAGAGCTACCAAAAAATCTGCTTTTGTGACACCATTAAAGCGTTCTTTATGAACTATCACAACGTCATCAGTTTTGCGGTGCAACGCTTTGATACGGATCGTTAAAGCGGCAAGCGCGTTTGCCGAACCTCGGGGCCTTGCGTTGGCACGAGCTAACGTGAGCAGTAAGTCCGAACGCTCGACCAGCTTCATTAGGGGCAACCCGAAATTGCGCTTGTATAGTATTTTTATGAGCCTTTTGAGATGGCTTAGAGGAACCACTTATCGAGTAGAGCAAAACGGGTGGAATGGTACTTATTTTTTCATTCTATTTGCGTTGTGACAGTTTGTCATACTTTATGTGTTATGTGGTAATGCTTTTAGCAATTTCAAAATCATTTTCTTTTAACATTCTATTTTTACTAAACAAAAAGTAACAGTTTCGTACACAAAGCAGTGAACATATCCAATCATCGAAAGTCAACAAGCTAATCCAAAAAGTAAACTGCAAACAATATCGTCCAAAAGCAAAACATACCACCATTTGCAACAGTATCGTACACGCTACAATATCGCTCGCTACAGTGGGGGTGGAATTGTGTCTTGTATAAAATGGATCGGTACGGTGATAAGAAAAGGAAGAATCAAGCTTGTATGATGAATGGGCTGGAAAAATCGTTCGACCACTCCACGGTTGGCGCCACGGAGCGGAGGTATGCGAATGGCTAGGCGTAGTCCTTCTCGCTTGTTTATTCGCTAGCACGTTTGTCTCTCGGCGTATTTATTCCTTCGTTTTGGTCCGTTTACAGTGAGCATACGGATGGCCAGACAAGATGGCTGCAACAGCAGTCGGTAAAGAAGCCTGTGTAGTACCGCCGGCGGGCATATGGTTGGCTGCTACACATGCAAGTAAAGCGCTTCCACCTTCCACCGGCACACATGCACACGCAAACGGTAAAGCTTCACGTGTTGCTCAAGCAATTGTGCACAAAAGCGCTTCTCGAGTAGCTCGAGTAGTACGGGAAGTGCGCGGCTTGATGTGGTCCACACTTGTGCGGTCGGTTTGAAGAATCGAAGCGCCGTCTACGGAGCCAGGGCCGACTGTCGATTCCAGGGCGTCCATTCCCGCTTGAATGGCAAAGGGGTGGGCAAAAAAAAACGGATGGCAAAGGCATTTTCTGGCTGGGGCAACTCGAGCCGCTTTACAATAGTGAAGCGTTCTTTCGCGACCATCCTGCCGCCGAACATACATAACGGGTACGGAAGCTCGTGTTTGCTCGGTGGGCCCGGTATGCCGGTTATGTATGATAGGAATTCATCTATTGTACGTGAAGCTACTGATTTATGCAACGTTTTTGATCTTTATGGCACGGTAATTTTTTTCCCTTCATGCGACAACAATTCATTGAGGCTAAGTGTGTGTGTGAGTATAGAAAATGGGGAAGGTCGGCTTGCTCGAATGGTGCACGGAAAGGGAAACTGTTGAAGAACAACGCGCACGTGAAGAACAAATAGCCGCTAGCTTGGTGTGGCAATCACCCACAGATGGAGAGATAAGCGGTAAGCGTTTCCGTTTCGCGTAAAGGGTGACATTTTTTATTTACGGTAGGTGGTGGATTTTTACCTTTTCAACTGAACGTTTCGTTTATTTTCATTGGTATGTACAAATCTGTTGTTCTCCCGAGTGGGACAGCGGAGCTAGGAAGGTTTGTTTATGTGAGATTACACATGCCTTTGAGCAGTTAGATGAGTCGAGGTTGAATGGAGAAATGTTGATTTTTTCGAAAAATAAAACAAAACCAACGTACGTCGGTCAACTTGCAGCATAAACGTACGACTCGATACAAACAGCAAAGGAAAATTCTCCATAAATGTCACCAATTAAATCAAATGGCCTTTAATTCGGTAATAACACGAAACACTTGTTATCCCGAATTACGACCAATATCCGCATCATAATCGTCACAGCGAGCTGATCATCTAAGCTTAAAGCGAACGTAACGCAACCGCAAGGCCCGATTAATGGAGACGCCCGGTGCATAGTGTCCACCTGGGCCTTTGAAGGGAAAAGTTTGTTCGACCACAGCTGCCAAACCACAATTGCCGTGATTGGACAGTGAAACTTTAAGTACATCCGTCCCTTAAAACCAAAACCGCAACCGATGAAAGATTGAATCACCCTCGGAAAGGAAAGGGAGATCAAAACCCCCGTCCGTCGGTTCCCAACAAACCAGCGACAGATAAAATCGATAATGAAAGCTAAAATCACCGTCTGATCCGACATCAATCGGGTAGAACCTCGCTATTTTTATATGTGCGGGAGTGTGTTTGATGGAATGGGAGAAGAAAGAAAAACGATCCACTTCGGGTGAGAAAGCAAACTCCCCCAGTCTAGGCCACATCAATCAAAAAGCCTTTCAAAACTATATCGAACATTTTTGATAAATTATCGGAAGTGATCCATTTTTGCTTCTTTTGCAAGGTGTTTTTTCCTCTTCATATTGAGCGATGAGATGGATTGGTTCGAGATACTACCGGGCTGGACCAGCTCGAAATGGTGCTCCAAGCAGTCCCTTTAGGGGATACGAGATTAAACTGATTGCGGGACGAAGAATGCTTCCGAGAAACCATCGTTGCTTTTGCATTTCAATTTAGCTGCATTTAGAATTCGATTCGTCATTTAAAGAATCAATCATAGTCGAAACGTGTCGTTGAGAGTGAAAATGTGTGTATTTCCATTTATCAAATCACTGCTCTCGCTTCTCAGCTCCCAAAAACCCAACCCTTAATTGAATATGACTGATAAAAGGATCACTAATGCAGCAAAACAGTTGTGTTGGGTGGCGAAAAATCGTTCCGGTGTGAGAGACAAAGGGTAGCGACTGCTCAACATAAGCTAGCTGTGCTGGTTCAAGCTTCCCTGTCACGTACCGAGCAAGTTGACGTGCAGAACAATACCACCTATCTCGTCTCGCTCATTCCTTGAAACCGCCCACTCATCCATTCTTCAAGCAAACAACCCCGTACAGAGCAACTCGAAACATGTCATTTCCATATCGCAGCTTACCGATCTTGTCCGACAATTGCTGTGACGTCTTAAACTATCGTAACAATGTTAATTTTATTTCTCTGCTCGCTCGAGTACTTTATCGTGCCAAAATTTGTTCTCTGCCTCGCACAAAGGGCTTTGCAGAACTTTTGTGAATCTTCTGCTCTCTCCCCTCCATATCCACTCATGTCTCGTTCCTTTGAGCACAGAGACGCACAAGCAAGGCCCGCCACGCATATGGCTTTATCGTCAGCGCATTATCGTCGACAGCATTTTTGCGGGGCGTCGAGTAACAAAGTTCCCGCCACGAGGTACGTGAAACTTACGCTGAGACTCTTTGAAAAGCTCCAAAGGTTTGTGTTAAACCCCGTTTGCCCCGTCACCCTTTCGGCCGGGCCGGTCTTCAACTGTGTAAACTGAGCTGCTGCTGTGGAGTTCTTTTTTCTTCCCCCTGTTTCAACTTATATCTCACTTTTCGTGCTGATAACCTTTTACGTCAAGGTTTCCACGGCTCGCTGTGATCTGCGAGTCACACTTAATCCCCACACACATATACACACACCCACCTATGATGCTCATTCCCATTGCTTCTTTCTTGTTAAGATAACAAGAAAGGGGGGAGAACGCAAAGCAAAAAAAAAATGAAACTTTCCCTTCAAGTACCGGCCGAATGTGCAACTGGGGGGAAAAAATACTCACAACGATCAGCAAGAGAGGAAAAAAAAGAACAAGAGCGACGGAGAGAGATAGAGAAAGAGACCACTGGAGATAAAAAATAAAATGCATCAACTGCAGGCAACACTGGCACTAAATTGTCAACGTGGTGAACTTTTGTCCGAGTTGGCCGGAAAACGGGTGGCCGACAATGGTAAAGCGGGACACCAAACCGCCCGGGAGATAGTGGTGTCATTTTCATTAGAAACATTTTCAACTCCGGTTTCCACCCTCGTTCGAACCACACCCACACTCAGCTCATCCAGTCTGGGTTTTGCAACGGATAGTCGGTTTGTTTAAGACAAGCAGCCCCCAGCCCGACAATCTTGTAATGGTCGCAAATGAAGCAAAAACTTTACCGCCAGAGATGCACGACGTAGGTACGCAAAAAAGGGGGTAAATATCACGTGGTTAAGCGACTTAGCTCGGGTCACCATTCATACAGCAAGTGAGCGAGCTAAAAGTGTCGGGGCTGGTGCGAAAAAAACAAAAAACACTGTGTGTATGTTGTTATCCGTGTTGGAGTTAACATAAAAGTTAGTGCAATAGCGCTAGCAGTTGATAATTAGTTTTATATCCGCACCGGGGACACACAGTGCGGTGAAACGTTTTGTAAACTTTCGCCAGTAATAGCTCGTCGTTAGATGGGGATTCACTTGCATTTTAGCTGCTTTTTTTGCCATGCCAGCGCCAACATTTATATCCCCTTTTGTCGTTCGTGATCGCTGGCACTGACGTGACACAGGATCTTTTGATAGCACACAAAAAAAATAGCCACCCAGACACAAAGCTGCACACCGCGCACGGTCAGGAAAAAGG
Source organism: Anopheles arabiensis (assembly GCF_016920715.1). Taxonomy (NCBI): domain Eukaryota; kingdom Metazoa; phylum Arthropoda; class Insecta; order Diptera; family Culicidae; genus Anopheles; species Anopheles arabiensis. The sequence goes on from NC_053517.1 coordinate 20,677,941, forward strand.
TGACAAAAGAGCAGTAAAAAAATCAACCATCTAACGTGACCGATTACGTTGCCCCGGTGAGCCGGTGCAGTGTTGTACCCATGTCAGACAGCTAGCACGGGCTCAGCTATTAATACTTTGCGATGAAACTTGGCAATGATTACACCGCTTGGCACCGCAGTTCACCCCACCGCGATAGTGGAGATTTGACAATTAGTTTTTAATAGCAGAGTTAATTTTACTGCAAGCTTCTCAGCCACCCATTTGCTTGCTTTTCCAGCATTCCATCTACCATCGTGCGCGGCGAGCGGCGAGCAACGAAGGAAAGATGATAATTGCCCAGCGTCTCTTACGGTTGCCCGGGTTACACTCAGTGCCGCGATGTACTACTTGCCTTCACGCGTACGCTTCTAGCTTGGGTTGCGTAAGTTTTGCACGTAATTTAATCGGGATAACTCATGACCTGCTCCGAGCACTCCAACCGAGCCATATTCATCAACTCCCTCAACGGCGTACAATTGAACCCGGTCCACAGACACACATCACGTAACTACGTTTGCCAGCGAGCTGAAGTTGCGCGTTGAAAAGTGAGTGAAAAGTGTGGAGCTCTCCCCGTGAGTCTCAAGAGGGCTTCAACTGCCACAAGGGTAATTACATTTAGAAGTTTGAAGAGCATCGTATGCATGCTCGCTGACGTGCATCGTTTCGGGGGCCGGTCTTTTACCGGCGAACACACCGACCCTACCGACCGATCTACCGCCAAAACCGGGTGCAAAAACGGACGACACCAAATTGGCCATAAAACCGGCGTAAAGCATATTTTATTCGCCACGTGTATTTGTCTTCATTCCCGTGACGTTCGTTTATTTCACTTTCTCTCTCTCTCTTTCTCGCCATTCCGCCACAATCACAATCGATTGAACATCGTGTCTATGCGTGTGACTATGTATGTGTGTATGCGTGTGTTTGTGTGTGTGTGGCATTTTATTTGGCATGTTTCAGTGCGGCCATGCATGAAATGGAGAAAACGGCACAGCATTTTGGCACAGTGTTTGGTCACAACTGTGAAAACATTAAACACGCTCCCGGTTTTGCTCGTTGTTCGTTGCTTTCGGGCTCGAACAAAAAAAAAAACTTATGTTTTTTTATAGCCTTCCTTCCTTCCCCGCTTCACGTGTGCGGCGGAGTTGCATCCGCATGCGGGATTGGGATTCCGCCTGGGATGGATGAAGGCAAGGATGAACAGCGAAATATGTCTTCTGAAAGGGAAGACCTGCACCCTTGCCTGACCGCTCCGACACCGAAAAAGGCGATGGAATGTCGTGTGCGCCGGGCTGCAGGCGAACGAATTGACTGCCTGGTTTCTGGGCAGGCGGAATTGCATACATTCCGGCGCATTTTGCCCGAACGGCGGACCAGTCCGACCGACCGGTCAAATAATGTTTCTCTTTTCACGTGTCATCTACCTTATCTTGGATGGCAGCGCTTTTTTGTTGTTGCTGTTGTGTGATCGTTTCTTGCACGTTCCTCCTGTTCGCTTGAATCAAAACTATGGGTCGAACACATAGTTTCTGAGGGTTTCAGGGTGGAAAAAAAAATCTCCCCCGCACCCGGACTAACAACAATCACACGACGGATGATTGCAAGCGGAAACGGGAAGCGCAACACAAAGTGTCCTCGTTGCGTTGGTTTGGTTGTTGTGCGACGTTTCTTTTTGCCGTTCATTTCGTGCCTTCCGGCGACCGAGAGAGAAAGCCAGAGAACGGCAGAGAGAGAAAGTGAGAGGCACAGATATAGTGCGCGCGGAGCCCACACAAGTTGCAGCCGTGCTGCAGAAACCATAACCATAAAAATGAAATCCCTCTGTATAAATAGGGACCCATTGGAAAACAATTCGTGATAAATTACCATTTGTTATCGTTGTCGGGCGAGCGGAAATTTATTTGTTTGTTTTTGTAGTGTGTGCGCTGTATTTTTTTTTTGTTTTTGTTTCGTTCTGTTCGTTTGTTTGTTTTGCTGCTTCCCTGCGCCCGTGGCGCTCCACCTTTCTGCTTCACGCCAAACCTGTGCATCTTTGGCTCGGTGAAATGATGGTTATGGTTGCACCTTTCCCATTTTGAAAGGATTTTCCTCGCAATGAAACGAAGAGAAATGAGTCGTTGTTTTCTTCCCTCTCCCGTTGCCGGTTGCAGTTCGTTAGTGAAGTTTCCCGATGCCGTATTGATTTTGTCTTAAGGGAGTATGGAAACTGGACGGCTTCAAATCAATCGCATGGTGGGTGGGTAAATTCGTGGGAATGGAAATGAAGCCCTTTTTGGTGGGGGGGGGTTTGTTTCACCGAAAAAGTGTGGCTTTTAAGGGGAATTAAGGGGCTTTTAAGGGGAGTGTTGGATCTGGTGATTAAAAAGGTAGAAGAAGCTGGGATGAAATATGTTTCGCGGAAACAAACATGGAACGTGCAGTACGCTGTTCGGCAGAATACAGCATGTGCGAGCGGCAATATTTACCGCATGTCGATTGTTCATAAAAAACATTGAGTGATTGTTTCGTTTTTGTTGTTTTTTGAGCCCTTTAACAAATAGACAGTGGTTCAGTTTTTTAATGGTTTTATTTTTCATTTGTGGCGTTGTGGAAGGAAAATATTTGTATATAGCACTTATTTTGATTGCATTACCCCAAAAAAGTGTGAAGCACAACCTGTTTTATCATGCTGCATTGCAAACAACAGAAAATCATATTTTTATTTCACTTTGATTGTATTCCTGTTGAATCATAAGTAGACACGCATTGTTTAACATATTTTGTAGTATTTGCTTGCAGTTTGCATACATAGAAGGCCAATAATCTTCTCAACTAGAAATTGCAACAAATAAAAAAAATGTCTACATACATGTTTTTGTATCATATCCGAGCATTTTGAATGACACAATCGATTAGCTTTCTATGAAAATGTCGAAATTTTTAACATTTCGCATCTCGCAAACTCGTTCTCTGTGTGGAGCGGATCCTGAACGATGCCGTGTGGTTTTATGATCCTTCTCCGGGCGCACCGAAACGCTGTAGCGTAGTAAAGAAAGGAAAATAACGCCTTTATTGTACGCATTTTAACTTCCCGCATGATTGATGGGAGGGGCACACCAACACCGACCCGCAAGCAATCGAATCGAGTGACACCCGGTGAGGAATATTTTACAACGCAACGCTCGTCCTGAACCGCTGGTGGGTGGCTGTGGGTGGCACAACGGCACAAACGGGTGTCACCCACACATACCAACTACTCGCGGGAGGATCGTTGTGCTGTAGCATAATCATCAACTGTGATCCCGGCCAGTGAACCAAAACCCGATTGAAGTGATCTCACGGTGGGAAGAGTTTCAACACGGCCACGACACCTCGGCGGGGGCAAAAAAAGAAGAAAAGCATGTTTGGTGCAAAGGTGCCACCCAGCAATACGCATCACGGGTTGGGAAGGTTGGGGCACATAAGCTTTGCGCGCTAACGAAATGCTTTGGTTGTTACGCTTGCTTGCACGCTAAATGATGCGCGGCGGCATAAAACGTTAAGAGACCGCAGCAGCCTCGCCGGTGGAGGTGTGCACGCGCTAGGGTAGGTGTAAGCTAATGTTTACTGTTTGGCAGTTGTTAGCTTTTCTCACCGTGGTACGTACGAGGTACGGTTGAAGTGTAGGAGTGCTTGAATGCTTCCCTCCACTTGGCGTACTTGATCCAGCCGAAGGTGCACGGATTTGTTTTTGGGTGGGCAGACGAAATCAAACTACTTCACTACTGCCTACCCGTTTCCGAGACACACGCCAGCCTAGGTGCCCTTTGCATGCTGCTGCTGGTGCGGATGCGCAATGGTTCCCACCCTGGAGGAGGTTGTGTGTTGAATAATGCTTGCGAAAGTTTTACAAGTTTAGTACCGCCGTCGTGCCCTGGGGCGGTGGACTTGGACGAGATCTTTGCCGCGCTTTCTTGGCATGAAATATGACGAGCCAACGCCATGCTGAGACGAACAGTGCTGTGTAGGATCAGCACCGGTAGCGCACAACGAGGAAATCTAATCACAAACAAAGAAAACTTTCATCTTTACCCCTTTACCCCGACCACAGCACGCGCACAACAAAAAGGGCCCCGAAGGTGTTGTATGTAATTCGCGCAGGAACAGTTAGGTTGATTGTTTAGCCCGAAAGTATGCGTAACCGTGTACGGGTAGGATTGTTTTCGGCAGTGTTGTGCAAAGCGGGGCGGGTTTGCAAAAACAATGGCAATCGTGACAAAATTTCATTAATCATCCGAACAATTAGTGGTGCGCACAGCGAGGTGTGAGTGAGCGCAAGAGTGCGCCAGTCAAATTTATCGCCCTTTATGCCGGGGACTCATTTATCTCCACCGCGGTGGCTGTTTTGAGCAATGGAGCTTCACGGAGGATTACAATTTCTTGAGGTGGGATTTGGTTGCTTCTTTTTTGTAATACGAGCTGTTGGGCTGGTTTGAGATTGGTTGGTGCAGAAGATAATTATGCAAAGCGGGAGCGATTTCAAGTCTAATTATATAATGTGCTTGTTTGAACCTCGCGCCATCCATTTAAAGCTTGAATGATGAGTTTCAAACAACCATTTTACGCTTACCGAATCTCCCGGTTTTGATGAAGTAACGAAACTGCCTGCTCATCCCAAAATGAAAAAGCAATTTTATTGATCGACCAATGGGCTTAATGAACCGTGCCGTGGTGGCCGTCTTTCTGTGTTGACTTTTCGGTTGTCTCTCTGTCTCACTCGCACACAGGGCTCAGTCCTGTGAAAAAAAAAACCCCACGCGAAGGGAATACAAAACTGTATTTAAATATCAGATTAACATCCTAATCGTAAACGATTACGACTGGCGGCCTCGGAAGGCTTTGCCACGCGCCAAGGATAATGGCGACGAACGGTGTGACAGTCATGATTTGGATGATTTTTGCACAAATGAAAAAGGGGTTGACAGGGTGAGTGGGTGAGAGGTGCGGAAGCCCCACCACCCATTCGGAGGGAAAGAGCAAGGGTGAAGTGAGCCCGGGGGTAGTATTGTGGTGTGCGGCGTCGATGAAAACACGCGGAGGTGGGAGCTGCAATAAAAGAAAAGCTCGCATCCGCATCCTTTCCTCGGCCGCGCGCGCGTTCGTTTGTTGCGCGAAAGTACGCCGTCAGGCGGAACGACATTGCGGCAGATTTTCATCTTAATCTTCACTTCTTCTCTGCTCGCAATTAGAAGCGACGAGAAGGGAAGGTGATGATGGGGCGGCGGTGCGCTGTAACGGGTTTGCAGGAAGTTGTCCTGTCGATGGCGTTGCTTGTAATTAAAACATTAATCATGCATCGTTGCCGTTTAATGCGCAGGGCATTAATTGCTGTTGGGCATTGTTTCGCGCTGCTAAGTGGCGTGAAAAGCGAGCGAAACAATGACGCGGGACCAACGTGGGGCTGCATGGTTGAGCTGGGAGGGAGCGTGGGGAGCGAGCTGGAGGTATAAGACGGTAAAAGCGGTCATGGCGCGAAGTTTAAAGAATGTGGTGGAAACAAAACAAAACAAAAAAATAAAATTGTTGAGATGATTGTTTTTTGTTTTTTGTTGATGAGATGAGCGACTTTGACAGCGATTGACTTTTAGGAGGGAGATGTTTGAAGAGAAGGGATTGTTTACGTGGCATGTTTTATTATTTGCAGTGATATGCATTGTTGACAGTTTTGAGCAGTGTTTTTTTTTTTGTTAAACAAACTCAAGCTTGAGCCATTTTTAATGACAAAACGTAATCATTATTACTGGTCTAACCTACCACAGTCACATTTGGAAAACATTATCTAGTAATTCTATTAACTAATAGTAACGAGCTTAATTTGAAATCGCTTGCAAATCATCGTTACAACACGTTGGACAGAAATCTTAAAAGACATAAACATTGGATGGAAATAGCTACAGTATCCCAGGTCAGCTCAGCAAACCCTCAGCAAGCGCAGCAGTTGCCCATGATTTAATTAGAACTGCAAACTCTTGAAAGCTGCATTCTACTGCACACAACTCAGCACCGGATGCAACTGCCAGTGTTCAAACGCTGGCCGCGGAAGAACTGACCGGAGTTGGAAGAAACCGTCCAACAGTCCACACAGTGCATTGGCCGCGTAAGGTAATTGGATCGTGAGATTTAATCAATGCAGCCGACACCGCCAGCAGAAGCGACGATGGGAAAGTGGAGCAAACGTCAGAACCATCGCAGAAATTGAAATGAACGGCGATCCTGAAGCGTCGCCGTGTTTCGCATGCCGGCGAAGAAAATCCACTCTTCGCCATTCGGGACGATGTCTGGCGTCGGTCGTACTACTCTGCTCACCCAGCAGCAACCGGGGGCTTCATTTTGAAGTGCAATTGTGTCGCACAGGTGGATGCACAACGACAAAGGGTCGTTGGGGCGGGAATCGAATCAGCGCTAGTGCTAGCACCGGCTTCTCGGACACTTTCCCTGTTCCGCCGGCCGGCACGGCGCTGTGCCCTGGTTCCGGCCATTTCCGGTTTGAAGTTGCGCAAAATTTGTCTCCATTTGGGTTGAATTGCTATGGGAAAGTGCTCACCAAGCTGGGCAACTGGTGGCAACGGTGTTGAGATGGTTCGTTTTTCCCTTGACCGGCAACGCGTCGAAAGACGGTAAAGGTAAAGAAATGGGTTTCTTCTTCGAGCAACGGTAAGGGTTTTGCTCTTGCTTTTTTTTTTTTTTGCTGAAGACTGTTTGCAACTTTCTTACCGTTGCTTTTGCCGGTCGATACACTGTGAAAATGTTTGCAAGGGGGCGAAAAGGACGGAACGTGTAACGTGGTTTTCGCAGAATGCCAGAACAATTTCAATTGTTGTTTCATTTCTGTCCGATAAATGAGTAAATGGCAAAGCGACGGTTCCAATCACGATTGGATGGCAGGCGGGCGGGCGGGCGGTCTTTGTCGAAGCGATAATGGGACGCTTCCGAAAGGGAAACGGAACACGGTTGAAAGCGAATGGGAAAGTTTAAATTATGTTTCTTTGCTAAAGTGCTCGGGGCACTCGGCTACGGTTGAATTGGATCAGAGTTTTTGAGGTGGAGACTTCGACTGTTGCTGCCAAAGTGTGGTTTTAATGCGATTGGTACAAGATTTTGCTGCGATTGTGGAAGATTCGTTTTGCGACGCAGATTGTTGCTTAAACAGTCGACTGTAGTTGTGTGAATTATTGCATACTCAACTACATTGACTTGCTCGAAATGATTTGAGAGTGCATGAAGACTTATTAGAACACATTTAAATACTTCAGATAGTATATCTATAAAGTAGAAGCCAAGTTCTGATGACGCGGAACATGTTAACGCGAGTTTTTGTGCAACTTATAGGGGTTTTCAGGAGTTCTCATAGCTGTGGGACACTTTATTGAGTCTTTCTTAAGTGAAATGAACATAATGTAATGGGAATTGGACTGTATAGTACCCTTGCTGGGCAAATCCAATAAGAATTTCAAAGGAGCCTGTCTAAATAGGATGCCATGAGTCCAATTTACAGCATATGAAGTTCACTTCCAATAAGAAAGAGTCAATGACGGGTCTCACAATTATGAGATCTCCAGGAAAACCCTGTAAAAAACTTGGTTATCCACCTTAAGACTAAATCTACTTGAAGCATGATTCAATTTATTTCCCTCATATTTTAACTGCATAAATGTTATTTGTTTGAATAAACTAAACAATAATCTTTTGGATTATTTTGGATTGCTTTACATCACGAAATAAATAATCACGAAGATTGTTTGGGCAATGTACGCATCGTGGAATATGCTCGAAACCTTCTTCTAGCATCGGTTCAAAAACACTCCGATTGTATAATTCAGTTTCTTTTCCTTTTCAACGCAACAAAAAGTAAAAATACTAAATGATTGACATTCCATTGACGTTTACGAAGCAAAGGTCGCAGAGCTTTTTTCTCCACGGTATTCACTGTTACACGATCCTTGATTAGATATAAATCATGTTATCAGTTTCTGCACCTAAAAAAAGAATTACAGAAAAGGCTATCGCCGCATTCGATCAAGTGAAACCGATCCAGATTGGATCAGCTTCCCTCCCTGGTGTGCCTACTGGTATAGGAAAGTAAATACTTTCCATTGACGTACCCCACCCAAAGCCGGCCCACGACCCAATGCCGATGATTAGTTGCGCAAAAAAAAAAAAACGCAATGAACCAAAAACGCAACCGAAAATCGGCTCGGATGGTTCAAATGTCAAACCGAATCACGTCCACCGATTCGCCATTACGGCTACACAAGTGCTTCGAATTTATTCCCCCATTTCGCGGTACCATTTCACCATGTCCCGAAGGGGCTGCCGACGTTTTAGAACAGCGCAACAAAAGATCGGCACTCCAGATTTCCTTCCCCTTTGCTATGGCCGTTGCAAAGCAAAACTTCTTACCGTTGGTGGGTGTTTTTGTGTGTTGCGTTTGCTTTTCGCCTGGACTGTTTGCCAGTGCCAGCTCTTCCTTTTTCTCCTTCTCCTCTTCCATGTCCACCCGTCGGCTCACATTGACGAGCGAGCCGTAAATATTGTGCGCTGTTGCGTGTGTACATGACCGCACGTTCCGATGGGTACGCAGCTGGAATAAATTAATCCTTGCAAAACATGAGCGACTGGCATTGTCCCGGCACTGAGGTTGGGTCAAATGATTGGCTGTTCCGTTTGGCTGAGCGGCACCAGGTTGTTCCCTTCGTTCACCGTCGTTCGTCTTCGTCTTCGTCGTCCCTGCTCCGGGGGCACAGACTGGGAGCTTCTGTTCGGCTTGGAAGCGCGTGGAAAAATGTATTAAACCCAGTGCTCCAATCGTTTGCGTTTCATCTAACCGACCGATACAGCAGGCGGCCAAAGCAGGCGGCCAAAACCGGCATGGTGTATGGTAAAGTAAATGGTTCGCAAAAATTAGGTTGTAATTTATGACTTTAAATTATAAGAAATTAAAGCGCACCCGGGCAGCGGGGTTCAATGGCCCGGCGGGTTGGGAGTGCCTGGAGTGTGGCAGTTCATTAACGGTGTGATTTATTGCACGATTATTACAATTTCAGTGCGCGTAAATATTCGGACGTGATCGGGAGCGGCAAAAACACACGCACGCGCACACACTTACTCCTGGTCTTAATGGAGGCGCCCAGTACGTTATGGCACAGGTAATGTTCGTTAAAGGGAAAGTTAATGATTTTTGAATACAGATGCGTGGTTGGTGGCAGAAAATCGATCGGTTAGAAGGTTTTGCTTCTGCAGCTGGAAAGCGAGTGTTCCAGCTTCTTTAGTATGAATTTATGCTTGAAAGTATGGAAAGCTGAAGCGTATAAATTATGCTTTGCTTTATGCATAATCTTCCCATAAACTGGAAGTGGTACTCGCTACGCATTGAGCTTGCTCTCGTAGTGAAGCTCTGAGGTGTGTGGTTTTGTGTCGGCTTTGTTTGCGTCTTCTGGCCCTTTTCTAGAAAAAAAGGTATTAAAATGTTGCTTTTCAGGGTTTCTGTGCCTTTTAGCCTAAGGTGGTAATAGGTAGCATGTAAATGATTTGCCTGCTTTGTTCCTAGTAACAGGGCCCATTTTCTGCAACAGTAAGCTTCTTTCTTTCACACCCCATGTCAATATGCAACCATGTTCGGGTAAGGCTAACAAGCCCCCGGTATGTTCCCGTACAATGAATCATTTAATAACGCTGCACATCAGTGTAAAGGTTGTAGTGTCGAGCAGCTCCAAGCACAAAGAAGTGGCACCTCGCTCTCTTGCTCTCTCTCTCTCGCTCCCGGGTGAGAACGAACAGGTTTCCCCCTTTTCCACGAATAACGAAGCATTTGGCTGGGCAAGATATGAAGGGCCAAACAACATGAGCAGAAACACAAATGCAAAAAAAAAGAAGTGGCTCATCTTCGCCACCGTTACACACTGCAGGGATTATTATTTACCTCGTTCGCACATGTGAACAACACACATGCACACACACGCGCGCTTTGCCACGTTTTGCCTCCCAGACGCCTTTATGCGCACATTCGTACGTTTTCACATTCGTTTTGAGGGATGGATATTACTGCTGAGCAGAGCTAGTTTTTTCTTTCTGTTCTGTGCTCTTTCCTCGTCAGCATGTGTTTTTGCCGTTGTTGTGTGCCCGCCGTGCCTGTGCTCCTGCCAGCGCTTTGAAGCGATTGTTTTCGTTTTGCTAACTACAAATCTCGCACAAAGCACCGACAGAACGGTGGGGGTAGCGCCAGCGCCGCAGCATAGTGGCAGCCAAATGGCCATCGCAAATGAATGTGCGCTGGTGCGCCTTTGACAGATAGACGAATGAATGGAATGGAGTCGTTGTTGTCGTGTCGTGTCGAGTAAACCTCGTTAGTGAGTGAGTAATGGAAATGGTGCAGATTCGTACACCTGATCGTACGTGTCAGTGTCGGAGATTTACGGTTCCGTCCTTGGCTGGGCTTGGACGGAGAGGCCGACGGCGTTGCAGGAGCGCGAGAGCACGGCTATAAGCATAAGGTAACGTTTTGCAACATCCAAGCGGGGCGCTGACCGGAGGCAACAAAAAAACAAAGCCCGCAGTCACCAAACGATGGGCGCAGTGCTATAAAGCGGAATTGAATGTAACTTTTGAGCTCGTTCGCCGGAAGATTTAGTGAGCAAGGGTGGTTGTTTCGTCCGTTTCGGTAGTGTAAATCAGAATTAATCAGAGCGTAACCCGATCACTGTTCGGATTTTTGTACGACAAATACCGGTACAGTTTGTGCAGTGGTATTCCAAGAGGAATTCCAATTCCATTCTCACGTTAAGGTATGATTGTTTTTTTTTTTTATTTCCAAAAAGGCAAGCAATAATGCTATAAATCAATTACGTTCGGCAAAGGATCAAAGCAGCACTGCAGCACAAATCCACAAAATTAACCGTTCGTGACCGATTGATGATTTTTCGCCAGCGCACCAACCCCCCCCCCCCCGTGTTGATTTGCCATTTGCCACGTGAGCATAAAGTGGCACGTGGGGCGGCAAAAATTGTCACCTTGTGCGCGCGTGTGGCGCACACAAATTGAAAGGTTAAAACACACACTGACCGAACGGGCCCGCCCGATTCGCTCGACTTCCGCCTGGAAGCACCACAAAATCGCCCAACTGCTGACAAGTGTGAAACAAGCGAAACAATGGTGCGAGAGAAAGCTCTGTGGCGGCGCGGGGCAGACGGGAGGGGCGAGAAACTGTTGTCAAAGTACGAAATGTTTGCCACGGGAAGCTTCCGCGCGTATGCCGAACGCTCCTCCGTCCCATTTGCGTTGGCGGTGATGTACTCGTATCATTTGCATATAAATTATTTGATTGCAAATCGAGTTTCGCACGGTTGAAGCGCCTGTTCCTGTGTCGACCCCAACTGGGAGGCGTTGATTATACGCTGGGAGGCAGCGGTGTGCTTGTCTTTCCGGTCCCGAAATCAACAGCCACGCGCGTGATCCGCCAGACAGCGCAAGTAGAGTGCCGCCGGGGTAGAAGGGTAGGGCTCACCGCCAGTCACGAATTTTCACCGAATGCGTGTCACGAAGCGCCATGAATCGTTTCGCCTGTCAGACGGTAAGGTCTGCTGAGGTCGGAACCGGGTGACACTGTCAATTAAAAACTGAATGTGTGTGTGTATGTGACGTCGAAAAATAGCAAAATCTCTGCCGCTCTGGAACGCCCACGACGTAATGGGAAAGTTGTGCGGTCGGGAGCAATGGTATTTTGTTATTTCTGTTCCTAGAAAGCAAGGGTGGGTTGCCCTTTTTTTAAGCTGAAACATTAAGTCTCGATGGTGATGATGACAGCAAACTGCTAATTAATATGCTGCGGATGAGTTTAATTATCATAAATCGTGTTTAGGTGTAATGAAACAATTTCGTGCGCTCGCAGAGATCGTAATGCACTTAGTGCGATTTCTTAGACATGAGACCGAAAAACGTTTATACTGAATATGTGTGGCTGAAGGAAACGCGCTCGGATGGGTTGATTTTTTAACAGGTAGCAATTTTGATGAAACTCTCGCAGAAAAGCATGTATGACACTTTAACGATGCCCCACCATCAGCGATGGCACTCTGATTGATCATTTATTCACAAAAGAGTAAAAACAGTGTGTCAGCACTGTGAGCCACCACACAAGCGTGTGGTACTGTGTAACATGAATTAGATTTTACGTGGAAGCATTTTACTGTAATTTAAATTATTGAATCGAGTATTTATTTCTATAAATTTTCGTTATTTGGAAAACGTCATCAAAAAAAGTCGTTTCGTTGAGTATCATACATATCAGTTTTGCTTAACTACTTACACAACTTTATCATTGTCGAAATCCAAATTTCGTTTGTGCCTGCGAATGACATTCTTCTATTGGATGAAGATGGCGTTCAAATCGTTTTAGATTTATTTTGCTTGAATATTTGGCAAAAAAGAAGGCACCCCAATTGACATTTTCGAGCACAAATCATCGGGAATTTGAGCCTTAAACTGGAGCCTTAAACTTCCCTTCAACTGCACCAGTTTAAGGGAATTCAGAAAAAGTCCTTTCAAATGAACTGTGAGGCGACTTTTTCGCTAGTTTCTTCTAGATTTGCTCGGAAATGATGTTTCCTATCGTTATAGTTGGTCATGTTCCCATTTTATACTTAAAAAACACCCATTTTTATAGAATATCGTCACACAAAATTAGCTTTTGTTTTTCATCTAAAAACCATGGTTGCGCATATGAATGAAAAATGAGCTCGACAGCATCATCCATCGATAGCAGAAAGTCTAATTTACGAACACACCAAATCTTAGCGCTTTCAACACACTTGATCACACACAAATCCACAATTTCAGGCGTATCGAGTACTAATCGAGCAGATATGGAAAAACAATTTCGAGCAAATGTCACTTGGGAAGATTAAGGTGTCAGTTTAAGGGAAATAGCTCGAAACCCCGATTTTACAACTCAAAATTGTCAATTGGGAAAGCTTCATTTAGTATCTCATGCTGTACATTTTGACGGTGTAGGAAATGTGTAGTGCTATAGCCAAATTAAGAGCTTTGAATGATATGTGTAGTAGTCATAAAAAAGCAATATTGAACGTTCACTTTCATACAATCACTAAATATTTCCCATTGATAGATTGCTGCTTGTATTGTCAAGTGTTTGTTAAACTATTCCAGTAATTACGCCCATAAAGTCGTTGTTCGTCCATACGTGTGTCCTTGCAGCGCTCGCCACTTAAGGTCTAAGGAGCTTCCCAGTGTCATTGCTCGCTCTTGCGCTAGCAGTTTGCCATCGCATTTCGGACCATCAAGCCTTCGAAGCTCGGTGAAAGCCTAATAATTCGTCGAAAGAAACTACACCATCAGGTGTGTAAATTAAGTGGCACATGAGACTGCCCCTCCTCCCAGGAGGCATAGCAGCAGCACAAGGCCCGAAGCAGCACCACATCGCTGCTTCCTTAGGCTACGGTGGCTGGCTAAAAGCATGCAATATCCTCGGGCAAGCCACTTACCCCTGAGCGGCATAATGGACGAGCCGGCAGCGACGAGCGATACGGAGCATTTTAACAAGATGTTAACAGTCGGAAGCTCCCTGCAGTGACAGGCGGGGGAAGGGCAGCGTGAGGGCAATTGGCGAAAGGCGAAACAACAAAAACCGGAAGCATTTGGTTCGTTAAACATCCGCCCCGATACCCCGCTAGCACGCCCTGTCAGCCCTGCCCAGTAAGGGTAGATTCACTTACGTTTCGAACGTTTCGGGCTCGGTTTTTGTTGATTATCTTTCGCTTACAAGAAAAACGAGCCCTCTTCGCTATCAGCATAAATCTGGCACAACGGTTCTTGAGGGATGCGCTTGGTTTGGGTGGGTGGGTGCGGGTGTGTTCAGTCCCCGTTTGCATGGGCGCGCGCGTGTTTGAGGATGTCTGCTAATAAAAAAAAAAAAAAACGCACACACACGACAACAATGGTTCTTTGGAACGCAACGCGGCGAGATGAGAGATAGAGGCAGCAAGGATAAACCCATGAACGGTTGGCAGTTAGGGAAAATATTTACCCACGGGGTTTAATTAAACGCTGTCGGCACGTGAGAAGCGGCAAATGACTCCCGCAGTTCAACGGCCGCCCCTGTCCCGCCGGCCTCTCACCGGTCTTCAGGAAAAAAGGTTCGTGACTATTTGCACATACATACACACACAAACACGCTGGCTGGCAATCGTGCATGTTGCTTGCAGGCTTCCCGTGTGCACACGGCAGCCGCCGTGCCCCACCGTCGACCGAGTTGAGGATTAGTCTTTCGCACGGAAGGTTTCCACCTCGAACAGCGCGACTCACCTGTGTGCGTGTGTGTGTGTGTCTGTGTTGTTCGTGTTGTACCTGTCAGCCAAAACGGGGCAGGTGGGGGGGTTAGAGCACGGCCCGCCAAGAGCCCCACGGCCTGGCGCAAGCACAATGAAAAGCGAAAAGTAGTTTGAAGATTTTGAAAATGAAAGGCACACCTGAAATGGAACAGACAAGCACAAGCGGTGTGCTGCGTGAGGGTGAACGCTCCAACCATCGCCCTTGAAGGGTGCAAAAGTTTTGCACCCCTCCCCTTTCGCTGCCGCCGCACCACACGAAACCTCGTCACGATTTGTACGATCGTTTAGCGAATTGATGAAATGGCTGGGGAACTGCCGGGGGAGGTGAGCGCCAAACCGTACCACCGCAATGTAAATAACGATGAAAACATTTCCCAGCCGAGTCAATCACCCGTGGCTTAGTGCAAAAGTTGGCCAAAGTTCAATCGACCGTGACCGAGTATCGCGCAACCAGGACGGTGTGCCGAGATGATGTATTGGCGGTCGGTAAGGTCGACGTCGTGCAGCCCCGGTCTCTAGGGCGAAGGGGACCGGTGTTAGAAGCTGGCTCTTAAAGTGTTTTTTCAAGTGGGAGAGACTGCGCTTCGGTTTAATTTAAATGCCGGCTCGCCGGTTTAATTGAGTTATGTTTGTTTGAATGTACTTTCTTCGAATGAGTTCAAAAATGTTTGTTATCATCGTGCAGGAGGGGAGACCTTCTCTAATATAGGCAAGTATGAAGCATGTACCGAGTGTATCACAAACTGCACAGACATTGCAACTAATTTGAGACAACAAATCTTGGTTTATAATTTCGGTCATTAAATTATAAGTGAAGTGGCCCCGTGTTTTATGCTCACTCACACCGCTTTGCCCAGTGAGAAACAACCCGTCCTTCGAATGATGGAAGCGGCTGGTACCGGTTGGGTCAAATTACAACCACTCACCCATCCCCGTGGGAGTCGGCATGGTGCAATAAAACCAGAGAAGGGCACATCTTAAATAAGTCCCTCTCGCAACCGAGTGACAGCTTCCCGGTTACTGACGGAACAGGCAACGGTAAGTGTTTCAACAAATTTAGCCGGGCCAGCGCTCGACGCTGGACCCATCAGTCTTTTGGGTCGCGTTTCATTTTACGATCGTCTTTCGCGTACCGCACAGTGCAGAATAAAACCTACGGGACTGAAAGGTGGTTTTCATATTTCTACCCACAGCGCCATAGCCATAGTTTTTTGGGCTTTCTCATGGCCCGGTGGAAGGCGGGCGGCAACTGGAAGCGCCGTTTTATTTTGCGCTCCTTTACAGTACACCTGATACCCGAGGTTGCTGTTGGATGCTGTCGCCGCTGCTGCTGACGTGGCCCCATCCTGTTTCGCATTCATTTCTGCTGGTGTCACTTTTAATGAAACCGAATTTCTTTTTAAACCATCTTAATGGCTTTTTCTTATCAACGCCGGACGAAATGTCTCATTACACGGGTGTGCGGTGCGCTGTATTCATCTTTGAATATGTCATTACGATGGCCGGGCGAGTAAAGTGCAGGACATGACTTGTTTGTCCGGTGTTTTAATGGGCTTCTGGCCGTACGGCACAATAGTTTTTGCAGATGGCAGGTGGCAAAAAACAGCTGGGTAAAAGTAGAAAATAGAGTCGTAAAAACAAAACTTACCTTACTTTCAAACCATAAATGATGAAGCAGTTCGTGCAAAGTCTGAAAAGAAACAGAAAAATTTCCGTTAGTCAAAAAGGAAAAATGCAAAGGGAACAGCAATGTAATGAAAAATGACTGCTTTTGTAAGAAGAATAGCATACGCTCGGGCTGAATATGATGCTGATTGCATAAAAACATTGTACGCGAATTCATAGTTGGAATGGAAATTAACACAAAGCGCCTGAAGATATGCAATACAATGCAGGTAAATACTCATTTTAATATTATGGCAATTGACAAAGAATTTCGATATGGTTCCTGTAGAGCACCTATAGACACAAGCATCCCTTTGAATCAGATTTGATCCCTTGTTAATGTCCCTCCGGCAATGATTCAAATCTGACTGCTTTCGCAAACTATTCACATCTTAACACTCAATAATGCCGACTGGTGGCTAAAATCTTGAGCTAGGACTGACTGTTTGAAAGCTTTCCCAGCACCCTGTTTGCACCTTTTATTTGACAAGGGAGCATACGTCTGGTCGCTTCTGCAATATCTTTGCCATATCGTTTGCCTGCACCAGCATCGGCCCCGGCGGTCAATTCAAATTCGTAGAAATATCTATCCAACGTTAGTCTTGGCAAAGTAGAGCAATGGGAAGACGTGCCCAGTGATGGAGCAGATCGAACGCATCCCTTTCGGATCAGATTTGCACCATAGGCTGAAGAAATCACCGTGACGAAGGCAGGCCGGCGACACGTTGGGGATGGGTTTCATCCCGATTCCATTAGCCGGTTTTTTTCATCCGATGTGCCGGTTCGTCGTAGTACGATTGCCCGAGCACTAGTGGCGTGTGGAAGGAGCCCAGGTCTGCCACTGCACGAGCGAGACTGTAGCAGCGCAAGTGAAACGTACCACGCTGGGTGCAACCGTCCCCTTTTCGAGGTGACGCATAATCCTCAGATAATTTGCTAGCGATATAGCTTCGAAGCAACTTCCAGCCACGTTTGACTAGACCGAGTGGGTGTGGGCAGAAGCGGGCATGAATGAGCTGGTGGTTGGCTACCTTTTTTACGGTAGCCCTAAGGCATCGGTCTCGGGAAATGAGATAGACGAATGCGCATCAAGGCCCGGAAAAGGACCGGCCGTTCGACGGTAGAAAGGGTTTTCATCAATCGGTCACTTCGGAGGCTCGAGGAAGGACGAAATCTGCCTGGAGTGGAATAGAAACAGAAAACATTTATCTATTTCCTCATCGTCGTCCTCGTCGTCGTCATCGTTTGGGATGCCATTGCTCCGGTTGCTTTAGCACTTTCGTTCTTTTTTATTATTGTTGTTGTTGGGATACCGGTTCCCAGTGCCCAGTGGCGAGTGTTTATCACCGGAAATTCACATTCCGATGTGTTCGGCTGCCGGAGAGGATTATTCAAGCAAAATAGATTTGGTGAGCAATTTTTTTTTATATTCTATCTTATCACCAGTACCAGACTGGGTAGCTCGCATTCTTGCGCCTGCTGAAGATGAAAAATGTTAACATTTTTATCGCCCAAAAAGGACTGCAAGGGAGACAGTACAAAGGTACCTGCTACCAGTAGGCATTCTGTTATTCTTTATTTCGATCGTTTTGCCGATCGTTTCAAAATGAAATGTGATCCTTTTTCTGTGCACTCCTTTCTCGGCCCAAAGTTTTGTGGGCATGATAGCGTGGGAAAAACATTTTATTTGCACCCTCCCTTTGCTTCTTTTCCAAAAGCAAAGCAGGAAATCCCTTCGGCAGGAATATTATGCGGCACAAAATCACATCATCGGGTGCGGTGGCTTCGTTTAAGCTGAGGTAAAAGGAAAGTTTTGGTAGGCTGCTGCTAAAGTCTGGGGGAATATAGGGGATGCAAAATCGGTCCTTCACCGTCACGTAAAGCAAATCAACGTGTTTGAACATTTGCACGAACGAAAATTTGTCCCATTTTGTTGCGTTTGTGAAATGCAAATGAAAAGAAAGAAAAAACTCGCTAGAAAAGCGAGTTAAAGATTTCGATTGCGAGCAAGAAAGCAACAGCACCTGCAGTTCTGCTTGCCGTTGAAACGATTTATCTGTGCACGTGTATTTTGAGCATCTAAACCAGGCCTAGGGTAATCTGATGCACCGGAGTCAGCATACGATGGGAGCGTCTCTGTCGTCACAAATTACCCTTTGCGAGTGCAGCACTAGGGCATGGCTCCGAGGCTCGAGGGCTTTGAAATTTGAGCTCGACATGATTGAGCACGAAACACCAAGTCCCTGCTGTTTGAAGATCGACTGAGTGAAGTAATCATTCTTCTTGCGTGCGCTGGAATGAAGTGAGCTCGCCTTTCTGCAGTGACGTGACTAGATCCGGAGTGTTTCGGAACAGAGCATCCCATCCTCTGTTAGTGGTCGAGGTCGCGTACATTCTCCCCTGCTAGAGTGTGTGTGTGTGTGTGTGTGCGTCAAAGCAAGTAGAGATGAAGGTTCGATGGAGTAGAAGTAGAACCGGTAACATATGTATGGGATCTTGCCAGTCTGTGACCACCGTATGTGTGTGTGTGTGTTTACCCTATGTGCCATCGGAGCTCCATTAACTAGATTCGACTTTTCTTCGGGTTGTACGGTACGGTACGGTAATAGCTTTATAAGTGATGAAACATAATACGCTTCACGATGTGAGGGGAGGAGCGTTTCGGTCGTGGGAAAAAGGAGTACTGCCGTGCCACGTACGAGCAGCTTGAAACTTTAGACTTTTGTTTCCCACACGAGATGCGGATCCAGCTCGGGAGTTTGGGTTGAGCGGTATGGCAACAGCCGTTTAGTTAAGCTTTTGCCCGATAGCGGAGTGAATTCTCTTAAAGCGTCCGTTCCTGTGGCAGCCAGTTTCGTGCCAGTTTAATATGTTATTGGTTCGCAATCATTATCCCTCGTCGTGTGTAGCAATCAATCACTCACGCGCAGGTAACAAAAAACCGACATGCTATTATGTTATTCGAACAATTTACTAATGTAATGCTATCGGATCCGTCACGCTGTTTGCGGCCAGTAAATAATTACAGTGATTGAAATGGTAATCACCGTCTGATTCTACCCCTAGCAAGCGCGCTAGAAATTATTGTTCTCGATTGAAAACCGGTACAATGAAGAAGTTTAGCAAAAGCGCGGGGGGTATTTTTAATACGCCCCAATTAAGCTGTGGCGTAATTAGCGTTGCGTTGTTTTGCATAATTTCCAAACCAACTCCATCCAGTTTCGTAATCGGTTGCAGTCGGTTTGTCTAGCTCCATTGGGATGGAGCACCTCAACGATGTAAGCCCGACGGAACAACGGCCAACAGCATCCATCCAGCGAAACGATCCATCAACTGTGCTGCCAGACGTTGGCCGATTTGCGGGATGCTTCAATGTACGACCATTATCGTACACGACCAATCAATGAACTATCGGGCGAATAAATAGCATCAACAAATCTGACTCATTACACGCCAAATGATGGTTCATTTCTCTTCGCCAGACGACGCACCGGTCGGTCCGATGGGCTCGTTACGCGGCACGCTCGAACCGTAAACAGGTGAGGGCCCCTGTTAGCACAAACCCCCAGCTCCCGCTAAAAGGGAGCAAGAATTAGAGCAAAAACAATCACGATCACGCCCGCCCGCCCAGGGTGGATAAAAGGCCGTACTATGGGGTTGGTTTTTTGGATGCCGGGTTTGGCCGAACTACTTGCAGCAGGTGTGTCCCGGCGCACATGTACGATACCGAGCTGTCTGCCGATGAAGTGGTGAAGTGGCCGTGGTGGTAAAGATTGAACGGCGATACTTTATCTTCACCCTCGTTAGCTTCTCCCAGCCCAGGCAGCATCGGCATCCATCGGACTCTCTTAACGGCAGCAACACTTCACTTTGAGTTCTGCACTCAATAGCGCCTAGCTGGACCTAGGCACCCAGAGCAAGGGGTGGAGTGGTGTCTTGGGGGGAGGAGAAACGCTTCAGGCATGTTTGAGAGTTCATTGGGCAGCGAACGTACGGTACAGGTACAGGGTTAAATGTACCGTGACGAGAGTTTGGTTCACTGTAGGCTGGAAGCGAATCTCACCATTCCACTTGCACCTGTGTGGCCTCCTGGCTGGCCTGGGCGGGTTGGTGGATGAAGAGTTTATGTTTGGCACAATGAGGTTCATAAAATTTCACTTCCGCTTGTCGGTGAGGGTTTTATTGATGCTTTAGTGTATTGATGGTGTGCACCATTTAAGGGACGCTCGAGAGTCTTATTTGCGGATATAATTCGGTACAAATGAATGTTTTATGACAATCGGGGAAAAATACGATTAGTGTCACATTGATAGTTTAATTGTTGTTTTGCACTTTCATTTAATTGTAAAAACATTCCACTATTTCTATGAAAAAAGCAAAAATAGTTTTTAAAAACTTTTACACTGAAATAAAGCTCGACACATTTACAATACAAAACGTAACCTGTTGCACAACCTGCAGTATGTTCGACCTTATCGACCTTATACACATTATGCTAATGCTACAAACATTCTACCCGCTCGCTGTGCAGCATCTGCTGCTTTCCAATTCCAATTTGCATCATAACGAGAAACAATTAGCTTCGGAAGAGCCAGGCGCGCCCCAAGCAGTTAATAAAGCACCCGTCCAACGATCGGCAGACAGAGCAAATTGACATTTCTGCCCGTCTCGCGCGATTAATAATGTCCCTTTTCGGCCGGCATGCAATTAATCTTTATTTACGAGGACGCCCGAGATCCTTCGAGTCGGGTTTCCTCTTCTGCGAATCGCTTTTTTGGGCGGGGGTAGATCGTAATTTGAGCATTCCGTTGGCCATCAAAGAAGGTGATCTGATGCGCCGCAGCACTTGAACAGCCAGCACGCCACCAAGGCTTCATTTGTTTGTCGATTTGAGTGTATGTTTTTACCACCATCACCTTTTACGCGTTTATTGCTTTGTCAGCGCCCCGCACCCAGCAGCGCGCAACGGTAACGGTCATTATTGAATACGAGACCGAGCAAGGTGAACGACTGGAGGGGGGAAAAGGAAATTTTAATTACTTGTTTTACTCTCTCCCTCTTCCATTATGCTTGCCATCCTGCTTCCCACGAAGATGGCATTCATTCGTTTGCGTGCGACGAATGGTGAACTTGATCCACGATCTAGGCTGGGAAAGACATTGCCTGGGGTTTGAGTGGCACCGTCTGGTCGCAGGAAAAACACTTCAAACAGGGAAATTGAATATCGATTTTCAAATTAAAAACAATCCAAGCAATTGATTAATTGTCACACCCGTGGCGGTAGTCGACGTTCCAGTGCCATTTTCTGTGCTGGTAAAGGCACACGATCCAGGTAGTGTCGTCGCGTTTGTTGATTGGAAAAGAATTCCGCGAAATGAGTTTCGACTTTCGTCGTTCTATCGCATCGGTTGGGGAGCAAAAGTCAATTGGTCCTGTTTTGGTGGAAGTAGAATAAAAATAAAGGTGGCATGACTCGAACTGAGTGAATTAGAGCGCGATCCATGGTAAGACCAACACGTACTTACGAGTATCCTTTGGCTGGGTTGAGTGTTTTTATGTGGGATGTGTTTCTAAGAGGGAAAATTCCTTTTAATTTCTGTTGAGCGATTTGGTGATGTTTCAGAAAAATAAAACAATTTTTTGTTTAACAAACATTCAAATGAACGCTTCCTCAACAAGGATTGCTACTGAAAACAAACGGTTCAAAATAAAATCAGTTTCAATTCTCCGAAAACAGGCACCCCCAACCTGTCCCACCCATAAAATAGAAGAAAACCATCTGGCACACTGATTGCTCCGAAATCGATCACGGTACAGTCGGGCGGGCGAGCTCATTACAGTAATGATTTGTCGAGTGTTTGGGGGAAAATAGAGCAAGAAAAATAAAACCCGTGCGCGCTTGCAACTGACGTAACCGAACGCGATTCCCGTACCGACGGGGTATTTTCTCTCTCTGTCTCTCTCTCTCGTCCTTAGATCCTTCTCGTTAGCTTTACCCCGTTTGCCGTGCATTCGATTCCGTGGCCAAAACACACTCCACACAAAAACGTGCTTTCACCGGGTTCCGTTCGGCAAAGCGATGAAATAGGAAATAAATCATCACAATTGAAACCCGGCTGCTTGTCGCAAACGAGGGCGAATAGCGATGACATCGAATGGGAGTGACGGGCAGCGGAGATGATGAGAGGGAAAACGTGGTGGTGGTGTCGCTTTATGCCAATGAAAATCATTCGTTGAAACTGTGCCAATCGAAGGCAAAAATGGTCAGAAGCACAGAAGGAGAGAGAGAGACACAAGAAACAGGTGGTTGGCAGTTGGCAACCCTCGCCAGCTTCGCGGCGACTACAGGTGATTTTGCTCGACCCGCCTCTCTCTCGAGGGTCCGCTTTTGCCAAAATGAATGGTTTGTTGATAATTTTCACTGAACGATTTTGTCATTTTCACAATCGTCCTTTCCGCAAAGCAACCGAGAACAGGCAGAACAAAGCAGGAAGTTCGGGCCGCCCGAAAAACCATTCAATTTCAACCCCAGCGGCTAGGCGGATTTGCTATTTTCATCATTATCTCACCCGACTGCCGGGCTAGAGATGCTTGGCGTTCGCGTTTTTCATTCGCCAGTCAGATGGTTGGTTTTGCGTCCTATTAAAAATAAGTTTTGTTAGTCTCCCACCGTGGCCCATTCGATGGTTTCTATTGAGCGGGAAGTGAAATGGTGCCTGAAATAAATAATACGCGACAGTCATCTTTCTTTACACCGGTGACACAACCGCAGCAAACAGCTCCAGCACGGTCCGCACGAAGCACATGAAACATTCGCACAAGCTTTTGGCTTGCTTTTGTAGCGTTCGAAAATCACCTGAATAGGTTTGGAAATGAAGTTTCCGTACTGGTTTGGCAGGGACAGCCGATGGGAGCTGGAAGATAGGCACGGGCGCAGCGCTTTCCTGGAGTGTTTGTGAAGAGTCAAAATGAGGAGGTGGTTGGCTTGCTTTTTTTTGTTGCTGTTATCTTTTCTCCAGCTAAGAGGAAGAAGCAGCAGGCGGACGGATCAACCAAGGGTCGTCTCCGTTGTCGATATCGTTAAAATTCAATCAAGTTTATAATGGCACAGGGCTGTTGATTTTGAGAAACTGTTGAATAATATCGCTCTCGTACGCCATGCGCAAACATCCGTTTAGCCTTGGAATGCGAGAGAGAGAGAGAGAGAGAGAGGTGGAGGGGACGGAAGAAGCCGAAACACTCCCACTCTTACTGACACACCCACACAGAAAAGGCAATTCGGCTTAATCGCTTGCCCTGTTGCTGGTCCGCTGCTCGATGTTTGGAGTGTGTTCGGCTTACCTTACCTCAGGCCTCCGAAGAAAGCGGTGGATTATATCACTGTGCCAATATTTGATCGATTTGCTGCAAAGTTGGGAAGGATAAGGAGGGGGCGCAGTGACGCAGTTGCCCAGCTGGGGCCTGGAAGGTGGCGTTGTACATAAATAGAACATCAGGCGTCCATTAGAGTAGGCTTCGGCGTAAACATAATGGCGGGTCGTTTGTGCGCTAAGGTGTGACTGCTGTTCCTGTTTGGCAATTACGTTCAGTGATTCTAATTTCGTGCACAATGAACCTTTGATGGCATATTGCGGAAAAGGGCAATAGCAATTCCGGAAGAGCAGTAATTGATTTTGGTTGATTGCTTTTTTCAGGCGGTTCCGTTGAAAAATTCAAGTTTAAAAATAGTTGCCGCTAAGCAGTGTAGTGAAATTTAATGTAAATCGCTGTGGGCGCCTAAAGGTAGGCTATCCTGGAGACATTTTCATTTTTTTAGCCTGTTGATAGTACCACTGAGTACTTTTATTTATTTGTTAAAAATATTATTATTGACTTTTTTATTATTGAAACTAAATCTAGAATTATTTTCAGGTGGTTCACTTCAAATTGACAAGAGAGCTTTTATCAATATACAGCCACGTTGAAGGATATCATCCGGTTAGTAATGACCTAAAGCCTCGACCAAAGTAAATCGACAAACACTATAATGAAAACATAAGATAAGAAACAAATACAACCTTAATCACATTTCCAAACCACATACCCATCCTCAAACAGATTCACACCTTTGGCCAAACAAGAAGGCGTCAATGTGAAAGATATCATCACAATCTCCCCCTCACCGGGCGGCCCACGACGGCAATGCGTGTTTGAGCGTGTTTATTTTCATACTCAACCGGATACACCGATCCGAAAGCCCAAATCCTGGACCATCGCGCTCGGCCGGCAGCCGGGCACAAACGGTGGTGAATATTTTATGCTCAATCGGGTCGCTTTCCTTTAGCCCGCGTTATGTTGAACCTTTTTTTTGGTTCACTGTGTCTTATTTTCTTATTGGCTGTTTTCGGGTTTTGGCGTGAGTATACCTCCATAAAGAGAGTTGTCAGCGAGTGCTTTAGCGCGCTATAAATATTTGTGAGACATTGAAAGATTTTCAGCAGAACTTGAAGAATGCCAGAATTCATTTCATCCACGGACAGCAACGATGCGGTGATGTAAAGGGCCACTCGGGATGGAAAGTTTCCTTCCATCGATGAGTGGAATGAAAAGTAATTCAATAAATCTTGAAACTTCCCAACCAACTCGCCCCCAGCCTCGGCCTGGTTGGAGGTTGAAGTTGATTTTAAGGAGCAAACAGGAATCCTTTTTCCACCCTGCAGCGTTGTGCTCGTGACAGTTGACAACGCACCTAAATTACATTCACCCACAGACACACACATACTGTCACATTTTGGTCGAATGTGCCTGCCTCGTAGAACAGAGGCAATCAATGGTCTACGAGGTTTTTTTTTTTATATACATTGTGCTCTCAATCCGTAATTTGGATCAGAAAGAGACGAAAACCGAGCAAACGTAATCATCGAGCTATGTTTGAATTGCTCACTGGCCCAAATTTTTGCGAGTGTGTATGTGTGCGGTTGTGCTCCGTGTCGTAGCGTAATCGACACAAGTCCTTTGGCACAATCCGAGCTCGCGGTTCCGTTGCCGACATTGGCCCCGGTGGTGGAAGGGATTGGGAGCGGCCAAAGAAGGACCAAAAATGATTACGCAAGCAGAAGAACAATTGGCAGGCTGAAGCGTGACCGACCGAGCGTGTGCGATTGTGGCCGGCTGTGTGTGTGTGTGTGTGTGTGTGTGTCTGTGGATATTCGATGCCCGAAGAGGGTGTGTTTGACTTCCATTTTACGGGCCAGACTTTAGCGTGAAGTGGCTCTCACACGACCCCGTTTGGATCCTTCCCGCCAGCCAACGCCCCGTTCTCTCCGATGTCTCAAAAGTGTAGCAAACGTGGACCAAATTAATATAGTTATGAATTATGGGGCCCGAAAAGTTCCGAAAGCACTGGTACCCCTCCCATCGGTAGGGCGGCAGGACAGATTAAACGATTGTGTGTTCGCTTTGGATTTTCGGTGCTTGCGGTTTGCACCGAACATGCTTTCGATAGGAATGGGCAGAGTTGGCAGCTAGCTCATTTTTTAAAGTCAATTACAGCACGGCTCTGCCGAAGGCTTGGATTAGTTGGGCACGGCGACGCTTAGAAAATTGGCCACCAAAGTTCAGCGTGCCGGGGACGACCCAGCCAATTTCTGCCCTGCTGCTTGCTGCTTAATGTTTGATTAATGGAATTCGATAAAGAAGAGCGCGGTCATAGTCGATGCCTCTGGCTGTTGGTGGGCGGGTAGTGGAGGAGTATAGAGGACCGAAGGGAGGATTTTGAACTTGTGTGCGCATTAATTCTTTGAGGTTTGGTGTTCCATTTCATCGCCAACTGTCTAACAACTGTCCTTTAATTACGGAAGCTGTGGAAGCACTTGAATGCTGTAGGTGAGTTGAGAATCTTACCGTCTGGCTGGACCTTTACTGATGAGTCCTTGTTCATACTATTCATCACCCTGCGCACTGGAAATGACAGACGCTTGGTATACTCTACATAGAAATAGCGAGTCAGGCGGAGAGTATGAGAGAGAACGAGCGCAAAAAGAAGATGACACCTTGTTTTTCACCCACATCAAAGAGGGTTTCTCTGAAGTAACCCTGTTTGTTCCGGTTCGCTACGGAAGCTGCTGAGCAAGATTGAAATAAAAAGAAAGAGGGTCAGTGGGAGAGACCGTTGCACTGTTCCCTGCAATTCAAAATGTAAAAAAGAAGACGAGCAAGGTATGGTAGAGTTTCCGAGACCTCAAGTGGTGAAAGTGCGACGATGGCGTCAAGTGATACGTTCCCTGCCGACAGCTGCAGTTGGCTGTTGGAATTTTTCAAGTGGCATAACACTTGCGATGGCAACAAAGTCTCACCAACGCGAAGAGACAATTGTGAAGAGCAAGCTCGCCGACCCACATCCGTGCCAGATGCCAGGCGGTCACAGGACAACCAGGTACAAATGAGACACTCGATGGAATGATCAGCGTTCTGATTTTTGAAGGGATTTTCTTCACCTCTTAGATGCACAGTCGTACGTAGTCGTTGTTTACTTACTGAACGGTTGATTCGTACGAGGTAACGTTCTGGCCCGGCCACTTAAAGCATACACGGCTAACCACGAATGAGCAAACGGTACACGACTTCGGCGAGTCATTTGAAAACACGTAACGCAGCGTATACACGTACCTTCAACGCGCAAATATTCGGCGCGACACGCCGTAAGCATAAAGCCCAAGCATCATCACCCAACCTCGCGCACACTCCACACCAAATTGCGATGATGTGAGCTACGAAGTACATTTGCTACCGTAAAACGAGCACACATATTCTGGAGCACGCAAAACAGTGCGGGGAAGGCACCTTTAGAGTGTTTTTATTTTCGCCCCTTCAACGCTCCTACGCTACTGTCATTCGCCAACCTCGGCTTTCAGGGCAGAGCAGAGCCCAAGTACGGGCTGTCAGTACGTTGTGTCAATCCACTAGCTAGCAATGGCACTGCTGGTGGCTTTGCTGGATGAACCCTAATTTATTTAATTTAAAGATTACGGCTGGCTTTTTCTGCCGTGGCGGCATCTTCGCTCGCTGAAGTCGTTTCAGGATCGTTTGAGCCGTGTTTATGATGATAGAGCTCAGCAGCTGTGAGCTGTGTGGGCTTTTGGCGTTGACTGGTTACATGTGGCGTGTACATGTGTGGCTAGGATTATGGGATACGACATTACGCCCGTACGTTCATTGATATTTACCCGTACGTGATAGGACGTAAGACCGGCGGTGGCCGGTTGGCATTGTGGGTAAGAAGCTCAAACAGCGAACGCAACCAACAGACAATCAACCAGCGTCAATCTCACGCCCCGCTTGTTCATTCTAAATTCGAAACAAATGGTATGTTTGCCCGTACCAATCACTCTACGCAGATCAAACATGGCCACAGTAGGAGGCTGCACCAGCTGCAAAACTGTATACACCTATCAATCTCACGGCCGTTTATTTGCATGCTCGTTCCTCCTGCTACACGTTGATTACAAACAAGCGTAAATATAGGGGAAAAAAATCTACTGTGTGGTTTTTTGTATTGCACTGCCACCGGGAATTCCCTTTACCGCGGCAAAACAATTCCACGTGATTGTGCTGCATTGGAGCGATAGAATTGGTAAAATAAATAAACGCAAAATGTAATCGCAAACGTGAAAGCGACGATTTTATACGATTGAGTGACTGTGCTTTTTTCAGTCTGCTGGACAACAGCTCGATTTTCGTTGCTCAATTTTTCGCCCGGTCTGGTCTGGTAAATGCTGAGTGATTCATATTTTTATCCGTGCACCATTCGCGCTGATTTGCCGCAAGGTGTCAGAATTTGAAGGGAACTGTCTCTCTCTTCCGTCCACTATCGTTCTAGGGGTGGAATTCCCCGAATTCGCAGGCCCAGTGACAGCCAGGCAAGCAAAAAATGGGGCAGCGAATTGTCTCTTCCACCGTCGAAATTGTACCAGATCAGCAGAAATCAAAAACTGCTTGTTCCGCGCACTGACCAGGGGGCGAGGCTGGAAACGCTTTGCGTTAAATCTGATTCACGGAATATGGAATTTGAAGCACGTTGCTTTGGGGGAGCCCTGTTGAGCTCCAACTACCAGAGAGCAGTGATCGTTTAGCGGTTATATGATATCAACACACACACACACACACACACACACACACACACACACACACACACACACACACATACACACATACTTTTGTCTTTAGGTGGGAAATTCCATCGTTATTTTTCCTGAATCCACGAATGAGGTTGAAATGTACGCGACAAGTCATCTGAAAATTGAGCGTTGTAATAGTAACATAGTAATTTCTGCAACGAACATTTGCTTAATTTTTAAGCTATACTTCGATTATCAATGGCCGTGTAATACACAGCCAGATGCATTTCCAGTGCTTCACCAACTCTACCGAGAAAAGTATGGTTTCGAAACCTTCCAAACAGAGCAATTGTGCAGCAATGTTGCAACTGTTACAAATGTTGCAAATCGCAGTTCCTTGTACGCTGCACAAACAATCAAACATACACACACACACACAGAACCGCCACTAGCACTGCACTGGCACTGTGGGAAAACATCAGAAGCAGGGAAAAAAACAAACAGAAAACCAAACCAAACGTAACGCGCTCGGTATATCCGGTTGATCGATGCCGTTTCGCTTACACCGGCTTGGGTGTGTGTTGATGTTGTTGTTTTATTTTTTTACGAGGCTTTTTAGCATTCGCCTCTCGCTTGGGTGTGTGTGTGTGGTCGTCGTTGATGCGGAGAACAGCGTTGCATAGGGAAAACCGGGCTTCGTTTGATGTCATTCGAATGCTTTCTGCGTTGGCTTGTGGCACCCGTTGGATCCAGATGGATTGCAGCCAATCGATTCGCTGTTATTAGAAAGTGCACTCTTCACTCGACGCCCGGAACGGGATGGTTTCGATAGAAGAGTGACTGCTTTCCAGACGAGCCACAGACGCGCACAAAATTCGCGCACTCAACTGGCAGCAGCAGCACTGACTGACAGTGCAAGAAAATTCCAACCTACGCTCAAAGCATAAATTTTGTATCGTCATTTGCAAAGCGCAGCGTGTGCCAGCGGCTTCATCGACCGTAGCGTTTTCGGTGCGTCTCCATTCCTGTGGCTGTGATGATTCCAATCGGTTTGTTTTTTTGTTGTTCTTCTTCGTTTGCTTCCCATTTCACTGTACAGAACATATGTGTGGGTGAACACGCTAAAACAGGATACGCTCGGAAGCATCGATTAGATCGAGCTTTCGCGGTGTGCTGGTTCGCCCTGACTTTGGGCGGGAGGTTGAGGCAGCTCGCTCCACGGCCAGTGCTTATGAATTGGTAAAATTCACCCTTGCCAGACTCAATAATTCAGCGTGGACCAATTATTTCAGCAGATTTTCAACGGAAGCAATCATCGCATTATTTATTCGACCAAACTAAGGCCGGTCGTTCGGTATCGGCCGATGTCAATCGATTGCCGGGCTGCGCGGGTGGCGGAACCGGTCTATAAATCTGTGCTGCTGCGGTTGCCATGGTGGTGGCTGGCGCCAAATGTAGCCATTTGCTAGCAGCAAGCCAGCTGTGAGGTAATATAAACGTGGCGTGTGTTTTGTGGATGTTTTTTGTATGTTTTTTTTGTGTCATTTTGGCACGGTTGATGTGGAGTTTATGGACTGGATTTTGTGCCGCAGTGCAACATCGTTTAGAGTAGATTTCTGGTACCACAAAGAGATACAAAATTTGGTAGGGAATAATGAAAAAGCGAAGGTAGCTTTTGTTTTTTGAAGTTTTAGACAAATATTTTTGTGAAAATTGTGTAAATAAGTATTGCGCTGCTTTATTGCTCGGTTTGTTTTACAAATTGCATACATTTAGGAGCTCTGCGATCAGCAATACGAAAATAATATAGTACTTAAAATAAATGTGATACAAATAAAGCATAAATTAAACCTTTTTCTCATAACGTTCTACGGTGCATTTAATATTTAACTAAATTCGTACATCTTTTTCCTGCACATCATTCCGCAAATTCATTGCACAACAAAACTCATAGCGTCGATTTTTCAACAGTAACACAGATCAAACTGAAACTGCTCACTGACTATAACAGAGTTCAGCCGAAAGCAGTCAGTTATTTATGGTTTCTTCAGCAAGTCGTCCGTCCGAGTCCGTACAATTCATCACCAACCTTACACTACGTAAGGATGAGCCCGGTCGGAGTTCATCCACATGCGACGACGGTACAAAAATCACCAGGTATGAACGTTCAGCAAATTGACATAAATGATGGTGTGCGAAACAGGCAGCTGACCTGAGCGTACGAGCAGTGCACTTGGCATCTTCCGCAGAACAATACAGCGAGGAGCCATGGCGGTGGCCCGTCGTCACAGAGTAACGAGCGAGTACCTTGGGTACGGCAGAGTATGAGAAATGGTAGGAATCTGATTGTAAACGGAACGTGTATCATAGTTGTCGAATGCCGACTCGCTACGGTTCGTACCGCCAGTCGCACGTACTCGCCGGAATGGTTTCTGCCCATTGCTGTTGCCCGATGTCTGGGTGAGCTGCTTTTGATGACGATTGCACTGTGCAATGCAATTTTTGCTGCAGCTAGGCTAGCGTATCCATTACTCTCTTCCCTGCGCGTCACGATACAGCCGTACAGCCCAGCCGAACGAGTCGTTGTGTGTTGCCGGTCCCGGTCGCGTCCAGTACCGTCCGGTTGCAGCCAGTACAGACAGTGGATACAATGCAAAATGTACATCCTTTGCTTCGGTACGGTTTCCCCGGGTATCGGGGGGCGGCGGGACCGGGCCCGTCATCTTTGCTTTATTTACTCAAGGCGCATCTCACCGGGGATCGACTCGTTCCCTTCCGGGCGCTACGAAGAAATTGAATCGTAAATGCAGAGCGTGTAGACGACGAGCGTGCGCTGCACGGATTTGCCAACGATAGAAAAACGATATTGAATATTTATTCATGAGCTCTGTTGACGATACCCATTATTGTAATGCAGCGCGGCGCCCGGAGGCTTACACAATATTTTACGAAGGTTTTAACGTGAGCCAAGCTACCATTACTGGCAAAAGAAATGGACGGTACACGGTTGGGGTGGCGGATCGGGTCGCGCTGGTCGTGTTTAGAATCAACCCGCTTGGTTTAGTGTTTGTGGATGATAAGGTAAGTAATGCAGCTACTTTTAAAGTGCGATTTACGCTAAGCGGGTGATTTGGTGTAAATGTGTGAAAAAGTACGCGTTGCAAAAAGGAAAGAGCTTACGGAACGCATTAATTTGATGGGCGAAAAACGAGCGCTGCTTTGTTTTTTTGTGAGCGGTTAAACTCAATAACCTTGAAAATATTGTCGAGTAATAACATAAATTGTAATCCTGCCGGAGAAGCATTGTTAAATCGATTACATGCTTGCGAGGAAACCACATCCACGGCAGGTATGGGAAGCCAACGTACACCAAAGCGACGTGGTGCGGGCGCGCTTGATTCAATAACATTTCGAATAAACGAGCCGCAACCATTTCAACCTTGATAGCCATGCAAACGAACCGGCTGCGAGGGCGTGGGGCATATCAGGTGCAAAGGCTTTTCCTTATCATTACACCCTCAAAAGAAACGGTACTAACCACAACGTCCCATGAGCCGCAGGCACGAACATCCCGTATCCGCTTGCTTTCGGGAACACCATTTCCGTCTTTAGTTCCGTTGTTTATAAATGTGTGTGTGTTTGAGTGGTATAACTACGCACAGTGCCCAAAGAGAGGTAGCAAAAAAAAAAAAACAATCAAAATGTGTCCAAAAACCAGCGTTATCAAGTGGGGGTAAATATGACCATAAATTCCATTAAAAATTTATGCGACATTCACCTTCACCTCGGGCGCCTAGTTTGGAGAGGGACGAGCCTTGAAACGGCAAGGAATAGAATGGCACGAGGACTAGCAAAGAACTTGCCATAAATATTCACACTCACACTACTCGATTCCCACCATCGCCGGTACACAGTTTATTGCTATTGTGTACTTTCATGCCCGAACCGCTTTGCAGACCGGGCGCCGGGTCGCCTGTTTTCGACTGGATTGTTTCATCTCGACGCAGGGAGACTTTTTACGTTTTATTGCCTGTTGAGACCTACCTACTAGCCACTTTGGGCGCACCCGCCCAGACGAATCGTTTCCTTTCTTGCCTTCTCACTTACACAGTGTAAAATGCTGTGTGGTGCGGTGGTAGTCACTCACGGATGAGCCCCGGTTTCCGGTTAAGCCGACCCCCACTCGCACCGGAACGACGACCTCAATGGTCGGCCGGAGAGCAATAGATCCTCCAGATCCGGAGGTGAAGTGGCAACCGTTTTGGTTGCCGATGAGAGATGTTCCCGTACGCCCACTTTTACTGTGCCGGTGTTGCGGTTAGTAGCCCGCCCTACAATAGCTACGAGTATGTGAGTCTGTAAGTCCCGTCTAATATGTTGTCGTGGGTAACGTTTCATCAGCAACTCGCCGAAGCCGGTGGCAGTGCTTACCGACGCTGAAATGAAATCTTTTGTCCATCGTGCCAAAGCACATCGCACCCCGTTCGGCTGAGTGATGCCCATGCTTCCGCGCGTTTGCGGGCACGCTTTTATGGTGGAACATAAATGTCAGCATAATTAAGACACAACCGCGCCGCGCAGTGTCAAACGCAAAACCGTCCCGCACGGCAAAAGTGGCCCATAAATTATCAGGACAGGAGCAGTAGCATGGTAGAATGCACGCCACCAGTGAGGCTGTATGGCAGCTTTTTCCGCGCAGGAAAGGGACTCACTTTGTCTGTGATGATGAAGAATGTCTCGGCTCGGGCGATACAGTGCCCCGAACGGCATCGTCGAATGCACGTCACCGTCAACGTTGGGCGGAAGGCACTCGCTGACAAATTTGCCCCGAAAACAATCGCCGTGCCAGAAAGTTTATCTTCCGCGGTTTCATCCCCGTGGCACGATGCAAACAAGCGCGAACATACAAATGAGCTGTAAATGTCTAGGGCACGCGTTTGCGTGAAAGTTGCGAACGTGATTTATTGTGCGAAACGCGCTTTCTTTATGAACGCAACGCCTGGCACCGAAGGCACAGGCTCGTAAATGCTGGGCGGTGGTGGTGATGGTGGCAAGGTTGACTTGAGGCTGCCAGTGGGACTTGCTCGATAGCAAACGCACTGGCCATGGGCGTACGCGTAATGGAAGCCTTGCTGGTAGGGGAACTTTTTTGCCAATCCTGCACGACGAAACGTTGCCGCTGCTGTCAGCTGTAATCAGCATCATAATTTTAATAATAAAAATTCAAATTTGGCAAATTTATTGAACGCTTTCGAACGAGATCGCTTTGTAGCACGTCAGATTGAGTGCGTGTTGTTGAGACCCGTTCATCATCACCAGCCGAGCCGCGGTACAGCGGTGGCAGCAGCTGGAGACAGGCTGCCAAAATTGGGGCGAAAGCCTGCTTGCCATTATTCTACACTTAACAAGCAGCGTGGAAAATGCACACAAAGTATGGTGAAACGATAGGAAAACACATAAACAAAATCGCGTAATTCTCCTGTTCGCGAGTGTGGTGATGAAATCAAAATTCATAAATAATCTTCGTTTGCGACGCTAGGGGGTACGGTGAAGTATGCCCGTGCGGTGATGCTTTCCGTCTATGGAGCAGAGAGATTGCGAAGATAAACCCGTGTGTCAAGATTTAAGCGCTGTCGCACTATCGTGCCTACTGCACGAGCGCGGAGCATCGGCATCTTTTCGGCTTTCAATCAAGACGCAAAGCTGAACGATGCAAATTGTTCACAGGGTCGTTTGACGTTTGCCGTGTGGCTGAGCATGTGTTGAGACAGTCTTTTCTTTGCCGCCTGCGCTGGAAGTGAGCACGTTTGCACTCAAGAAACGGATGCTTCTTTGGAGCTTCCCTAGCTAGCTAGGTGACGAACGAAAAGAGAGGACGTAGTGACTGCATTGCAACCTGGGACAGGAGGTCGGCCCACGTCGGTGGATGTGTTTGTATGAATTATGTATGCAGCGCACGGTATGACACGATGCAAATGTCAGAGATTGATTAGCATAGAAAATGCCTATCATGATTGATTGGCATCTGGGGTGGCGGTTGAAGCAGCGTTTTGGTGGAACGGGAACGGAAAGTATCGCTTTCCGTTACAGGAAGCAAGAAAGAAACACTGACAATGCAACAAAATGGTACAATAGAGCCGTTGTTGGTGTGTTTTCACCAAGAGAATATAACGTAAGAGAGAACGATTGAGTTTACCACTGCAAATGATCGAATCTGGTGTGCTGTTATTTATTTAGCGTTGGCTGTGTGTTTGGAACAAGCAGTGCAGAAGTGTGTTGACAGAGCTCAATACTTGAAATGCTTTTAACGTGGAACGTCGCACTTTGCTTTGTCTATTTCCCTCGCTTTTTTAGCCATCGCATCCGCCTCTAAAGTGGTAAATATATTCTCATGCAAGTGCATTAGCATATTTTAATCCATGAAGTGTTTGAGTTCATTTCTTAACAATTTTCCTGCTTTTTTTTGCACCAAATAAAATAAAAAAACCTCCTCACCTTTCTTACCTAGACTTATTTTCTGTTCCACTTTTCTTCTTGTCGTGCAAACGCTTGAAGAATGAAGCTAGAAAATCAAATAGAAAGCTATTAAAACTTTTCCGCCGTGGAATTTTTGCACCGCTTCCTGTCCCATTGGAGACAGAGTAAGAGTATCAGTTGGGAAGTTGAGTTTATTTTTTTCTTCCCCATATTGTGCAAGAGGAGAGCGAATATGTTGGGCATTGTTATAACGTCAATGTTTAAAGTGTAGTCTCGTGTTGTCTCGCTTTGATGGCAAGAATGCGTGGCCCATCGTTAGTGTAATCCATCAAGCATCATCTCAGTAAGATATTTGGAGTTGCGATTTGATGATTTTCAAGTGTCTGTAATCCTAAGAATTTGGTATGGATGTTTTGTTTTGGGTTAAAAACTTAAGAAATACTGTGTCAGTGATTTAAGTTGATTTTGTATCCTAAGACATGTTCGTTTGCGTGAATGCTTTGTTGAAAGAAGTAGAGCAAATAAATTACAGAGCTTTAAAGCACCTTATATTACACGAAATCTTCCGGTTTTGGTAATCAAGCAAAGTATCTTATTTGACTTTATTCAAGCAAAAGCTAGAAAAGCTTTGCAATTACAATGGAAACGTAGCAAGCAGTTCCTTTGTGGAATAATATAGGTAAATTGAGTTTCTCCCTCATAATGGTTAGTAACATTTCTCAATGATGCAATGATATAAATACCTATTTTCCATCACTAAACCAATCTTCTTTAATCTCACTTCAACGTTACCTAACAACCATTTACCAGCGCAAAAGCCACCAAAGTAACTTCCAACCAATCCAACCAGCTCGAGCCAATGTATCCAGCCTTGCAGTTAGTCTGAAAGGAGAGCCGGTAATTAAATTTATGTATCCATATCGCCGGTACGCCCGTAGTGGAGCTGATGTGACGTGATTGGCCCACCAATGGAAAGCAAAATAATCCATAAATTGTACCTCCCAAAGGAGCTCGTTTGCATAATTGAATCCTCAGGCAATGACGTTTCAAAACGGAGACGGTTTGACGCGGTACGTCGCGCACGGTACGGATCGGTTGGCCGGTCGACCGGTTGCAAGCGTAGCTAAAAATTGACTACCGATGATCGTAAAAAAGTTGATGGCAAACGCACACCAATGGAAGCTTCAAATTATTCATCACGATTAGCTTTCGCGATTGGATATCCCGCCCGAACTGGAGGGCTTGAGCGAGTGAAACCAAGGATACAGCTCTATGAATCTTTTATTTTCATAAATATTATTTTCTTTCTTCGCTGCTACGGATCAGCAAAAAGAATGAGCGTTTTATTATCATTTTACGTTTGAAGATTAAATGCGTTTGATAGAAGCAGCTCCACATTTGCTTCCTCGTGCTTATGCACTCAACCAGTCGTTGGTCTCTTAAATTCAGTAGGAAGTGGTTCGCCGTTAACAGCGAACAAACAAGCTGGTAACTAGGTCACTAGGGAAATCCGGCCGGCCGGATAATGGTGGAGCATATTTATTGACTGGTTTTTGTAACCCATTTCGTTGCTTTATTTCCTGTTAAAAAAAAGCAACCAAAATCGAATTTCGTTCGGGCGTCCTTCTGGATTTGAGAGAATTTAATTATGCTGGCCAAAGCCGTTTGCTACCAAAAACAACTGGGGGGAAAACGACACAATAGTGAATACTAACAAACAGCGACTACCCACGCAAATGCTTGCCCACCTCGCCGGCAGAAGAGAGACCTTCCTTATCACAGTTCCGGTGGGTGAGTACGTGCTTCAATGTGGACGCACTTTGCCAGTACGGCTACGCGACTCCAGGTCCGAAACGATGCAACGGGGCAGCAACAAATCGGTGTAGGAAATCGTCCGAAACTGCCTGCAGCGCCCGCACGTCACCATTGTGACGTGAGTACCGCCGAGTTTCGAGTCGATGGAATGAGGTTGTTGGTGGCTGTTGTTGTTTCGTTAGTTTGTTTTTTTTTTGGTTGCTTCCCTGCCCTGCCCCTAGGAGCAAACGTCAAACGTTTATCGGTATCCAATTTATTTTTATGGCGAGCGATTTCGGAGCGGTCGGTAGGTACGAAATGAACGGAACAGTGCGGTGTGTCTGTGTATGGGTTTTACGTTGTGCATTTCGTGGGGCCAAATTTCTAACGGTACCGGGCAACCGGGCTATGTGGCTCTGACAAATCAGAGGAAATGATAATGACCGACCAGGGTTTTTTTTGGGGGGGAAAAGGTTCGGGAAATTGGTACGGCGAAGAAGGGACACTGGGAGGCAGGGAAACAATTCCGGAGCCCGATAATTGAGGCCGTGTTGATTGACCATTTAGTCGCTACCATCGTAGCCTTTAGGTCTCGGGGTCGGGTGCGCGCGTGTGTGTGTGTGTGTGTGAGTGGGCTGAAGCTTACGCTCAGAAAGGTTTTATACGATCGGTACCCGGCTGCTCGGTAACGACGGCGCGGCTAATTGATCTTTGATATTGAAATGCCATTTGACTCGTCGTACCCTTGGCGGTGCCTGGTAGCGGTACATTCGCTTGTTTCCGGTCGTGCGAGAGGGAGCAGGGGGAGGCAGAAAAGGGATCGAATAGCCATGAAAATGTTCCATCACCCCGGGAAACGCCGAACAGAGCGTCGGGCCACTGCGGATTAGATGATGAGCTTCCTTTCACTTTCATGTGTTTCATTGCCATCTTATCGGCGCGGGTGTTCACTTTGGGATGCGATAACATTTTCCGGTTCATTTCATTCAATGATAAAAAATTATCTGTTTGACCTCCGGCGAAGGGAACAACAAAAAATCGTAGTATAACATCGGCAAGGATCGTAAAAGCCAATGGGTTTTGAAGGGGTAGGCAAGAACAGATGGATGGGACGAGGTTACAAATTTAGTGGTGCGTGGGACATCAAAGGAGTTGCAAAATTTAATTCTTTTCGTAATGATTGGGATGTATCAATTTGTTTAAACATTTCCAGCATCAACTATTGAAGATTATTTTGTCATTGAACAGATGGTGTATTTTTATGCGTTACCATATTCTTGGCAATTGGAAAGCGATTCCTGCTTCCAATGAATGTCCAATCAATGAAAAGTGAATGAAACATATTCAATTATTTTAAGTAGTAAAAACACATCCACTACACATCACTTCCATTAACTCGAATTTGTAATTGATATCTGCATCAAATGGTTCATCCAAATTAATTTACTTGTGCACTTGCGTAGGATGTATTTCTGGGATGTTTAAAGCTGCATGAAATTAAGGGAATTTTTGCAACATTTAGCATTGAAGAGTCTTGAGGTATTTTACGATTTCCATCGCCAATTGATCACAATTAATTAATCAGAGTGACATTAAGTACAGTTTAGTCAAAACATTCTGTCCAATATTTTATTACTGGAATTTACATTTCGAAACATGGGTGCAATGAATTATTTCTACAAAACTATAGAAATCGATTATTCCGCATTGAAATTCATTATTGAAATTCGTGCAACTACTTTTATCTACACGCTCACACATATTTATTCAACCGATTCGTGTTTGCCCACTCGGCGCCCATTTCGGTGAGTGTGTTAAAAATTATCAAATTATCATTCTCATTAGTGTGATTGAAGTAATTATCGCAAATATAGCCCTATCAAATTTCACATCATTATTCGTCCGCACAAGGGTTGGCGCAGGGGTTGACGCAGAAACAGCAGTGAATGATATGCCCATTCAGCTCCGTTGCCAAACACAAACAGCAAGAACATTAACACAAATGGGTATGCTAAAATGGGGTGTTACGTAAGCTTTGGCCGCACACGTATACCAATACACCAATACGTTGCTGTCCCATTTTTGTTGCTTTTTTTTTGTCTGTTTGTTGGAAGGGTGATCGGGTAGGGCTTGATAAAATATTGCGGGGTCACCCGGTATAAAGCGAAACAGCCGGGCGGCCGCTCAGGTTCGTGACCTCCATTTGGTGCGTGTTTATTTTTCACCGGCGTGAGTTATGGGAAAATAGGAAACTATGACGATGGAAATACATCGCCCGGGACCCTAGCTACCCGTTAAGGTTTGGCGCGCGAACAGGTGAAGGAAGGTGTACGGCGCCAAAAAACGAAACCCAATGGGCATTTTATTACTTCACCGGGGCAACCCATCAGCGCCCCCACCGACGGACGGATAGAGGGGTTTCTCTAGCTTCCGAAAGGCAATAATACGTCAAACTTACCATAAATCTCGACCATATAAAAAAACGCCACACCAAGAGGAGGGCACAGGGAAAGGGGGAAGGACAGAAAAACATCGTCCAAGAAGTTATATACGCAAGGTGAAAAAATAAATTATTCGCCGTGATTCGAGGGAAGCGAAGCAGGAGAAAAAGCAAAATAACATTGAGGAAGTCGAAATCATGCTGAATCACAGTTTTCCAGTTTCCTAATGACTAATAAAGTATTCATAGAAATCTGCAATTCCTACTCCCTCTCTTCACTCGCATGGATTTCTCCTTCCATACACAGCATTATTTGCCTGCCAGTTAACCCACCCGGGGGGGGGGGGGGGCTCGGAGGTTATGCTGCTCGTAAAACTCGTATACGTGTGTACATGAATCGCTACGCTTCGGACGAAATTTGCACGAAAGCTCGCACGCACAGCGACGCGTGCCGTTAATGTACAGTCGGTCCCTCCAAAACCCCTTTGCCGAAAACCAACAATATCATAAACGCCAGCCAGGAAGGTTTCCTGGAGCTGCCCGGCATAATAAAGATATAAATATGGCTTTTATTTCCTCAAATCTACAGCCGCAACCGGATGGGTTTGGCCCACCGGTAGCCAGGTTCTCTCTTGGAACCTTGGGTCTTGGTTACAGGCGCGTCAGGCAGGAAAGCGAATCCCATGGTGGAAGGGACCGTTCGGGTTATGTACTCACCTTTTCGAGCTATTCCCACCGGGAGGGAAGGTCAGTTTGAAAGCACGTTGCTAACGATCGGTCTATATTTTATCGATTTCCAGCATTGGTGCCAACCTAGGTGCCGTTGTGAAGTTAGAAGATTAGTAGTTGTTGTGTCATCGGTATGGTGTGGAAAATTGCACATTTTAAAAAGCAACCTTTTTTTGAAAAGCAACATATTTTATTTACATAACATACTTATTACTCTACCATCGGGACTTTGTGAATGCTCCAATACCAATATTAACGACTCTAATGGAGTTATCTAGTCACAGCATCATCATGAATGGTGCAAGAGCTTGCAGACCGGCTCAGACAGAGCAAACAGTTCAATAGAATGTATTCATTAAGCGCTACGTTTGTGTAATGTCACCAAGCAGACGGTAGAAAATCCGATTTTAATGACGCACACCCACTAGAACAGACAGACATACACTGCTTCCCTGTTCCGATGATTGATATCAATTCAGTTCATCAAAACCAGTTGACCGACACGGATATCCGTTACCATCAGTCGGCAGGGTTGGGCTCGTTCAAACGAACGAACCCGGCAAAGGATCTCCTCGAACTACTAATGAATCGTAATCCTAGCTACCAACATGCCAGCAGTGGCAGCATTCAAACTAATTGTTGTCACATGATAGCAAAACATTTCCCTCTTTCGAACCTGATACAGTGTAGGTATGGTTGTGTGTGTATTTAAATCAATGCAGAGAAACATCGATTGAGCATTCCGTTTTTGTGTTTTGCTTTTGGCACATCAATCTGGTAGGAAATCCTTCGAGTGTGTAAACTCAGAACCGAACGCCGGTTGTGCCGGATACTCTAAAAAGCAATTCAAATCGTTTAAGCCGCTTTTCCGGGACAGTCGTAACAAAACCCCTGGCCATGGTTAGCGTTCTGTCGTTCCTTTACGGGGAATTCCAAATGGTTCCTGTAATATGATGAAGCATGCCACTCTTTGTCTTCGGTT
The DNA here is from genome assembly GCF_016920715.1 of Anopheles arabiensis. Classification (NCBI taxonomy): domain Eukaryota; kingdom Metazoa; phylum Arthropoda; class Insecta; order Diptera; family Culicidae; genus Anopheles; species Anopheles arabiensis. The sequence continues at coordinate 20,718,504 of NC_053517.1, forward strand.
CGATCGATTTCGACCACCAAAACACACGCACAGCCACAGCCGCACTCAACATGAGTATCAGATGAGACGTCCTGGTGGTGTTACATTTTCTGTAACATAACACTCGAACGTTTGCAGAGACTTTGCCACCAATTCACCCACCGCTCGTTAGGCATGGGATGTCGTCTGTGCAGAGATGTCTGGGTGGGATGTCCACTTAATCCATTCCGCATTCACTTGTGATGTCCCCGGGAAGTAGTTATCCCGAACGGCCTGGTGTACTCTTTTCTGTTCCCTGCGTAAAGACACAGCACTGTTGCAGTAGTTGACACACGGGCCGAAGGATGTTTACGGTAGGGCTGTGGAGCATTTGTTTACGAAACTCCCCGAACTTGAAGCACGTCGATCTGCCTGGTTGGTGGTAACCAGTTTGTAGCCTGCAGCCTTGGTTCGATGAAAATTGAGACGTACCGGGAGTAATCCTTTTTGTTTCTAGGAATTTCCTCACCACCATTGACTCGTTCGTCAGTTTTGTGGGTTTTTTTTTTTATTTCAACTGTTCTCTTGGGGCAACTTGTCGTGAGACAGAGAGCCGCTCCAAGTGGGATATTGAGCCAAGAAGGAAAGGGTGACTAGGGTAACAAGCACAAGACATAACATATTTAATCAACCGATCGTACCGAAGTGCTGTCAGCTGTTGCTACGGGGCGAGTCAGCAGGTCGATTTTGCGGATGTTACCGGATGTTGTTGCTACCCGCACCACCTTGGGATGGGGGAGTGACATTTTGATCGTTTACTTTCCCGGGAAAGTGTTATGCAAACCTTCGCTCCCGCAAAGGAGATTCGATCGGGGTCGAAAAGGGGCCCGAAGTTGAAGAATTAATTTGCCACCAATAGTATGCTAAATTAAACAAGATCAACGACATGGCAGCATGGTGTGTGAGCTGTCCCTTACAAGAGGACAGACGGCATGCCGTCTGCTTATAACCTCAACCCGACGTTAGGCTTGTTTTCGATGGAGCTGATAATGGTGGATGGTGTCGTGTGGTTCCTGCCATGTCTAGGACACCTTTCCCCGTAGTTGCTGGAGCCGAAAAGTTGTACGCGCCTGTGGATTCATGTTTTCGTGGCGAACGATTTGTGAGAGCGGCCCGGCTTGGGCCTTTTGCACCCAGGGTGAACTCGCCATTTAGGGGTACGAACGAACTGTAAAGTTGTTTTGGTGCTTCACGTTTTAAACGACACCGGGCCACGATTAGCTTTCGTTTCGATGTTTCTTTTCCTCGGCTGGAGGGTGGGAATGGCTATGAGAATGGTTCTCCACCCCGTTCTGTCACGGTACGGCAGGCTCGTAAAACATCGCATTATATTAATGTTACATAATTTGCTAAAGTCGTTAGACGAGTTGCGTGGAAAATCCGGCCACGAAGGGTGGCCCTCCTAGTACGCTGGCGCCTTGCAGGCGTCGGTTGCAGAGAGAAGAATTGGATTCTCATCGTTCGAAGTGGGGGAAGGTCATTTTTTGTTTTCGGGGTCGCTGCTTGTCGTGTCATGTTGAGGGTTTTTCGGGAGTTTGTGCGTGTGTGGGTTGTTTTGCGCTTGTCGGGAAGAAAATAAGCACACCAACGGATCCAACCCTTACTGGGAGGGAAACATCTGTAGACATTTTTGCTGAATAAATTTTCCCGTAAAACTGTCTTTGCAATTTGCTCCCTTCTTCGCATGCTGTCATGGTGTGGAAGCTACGCCGCACCCGCGGAGCTTTGTCCACCGTGCCAACCGTGCAGCGGTGACATTCGCCTTCGATTACGTTCGCTACAGGGCGGTACGGGCTTTCGTTACACAGTCATAGACGCGCGAACCGCATTTATGAATGGAGCGCTGCAGTGGCAACGGATCGTGTGGAAGTGGAACGCAATTTCCACCAGTGGTCTGGTTCGATTTGCCCCGAACGCACGTGTATGTGAGAGGCGGTTTGTCTTACGCACTTGTTCTAGCATGTGACGCTCAGCCACTCGAACTAAAGCGTCCCCGACAGGAGCATACTCGTTTTCGAAAATAACTTTCGCAAGAAGAGCATCACCAGCAGCAAGAAGCATGTAATTTTATTTATTGTTTCGAGCGTGAATTGAGAAATTTTCGGAGCTGTTTGTAACTTTGTTTTTGGTTTTGGGGGTTTCGGGTAAGGACCGCCAAGGAACATTCCTTCATGCTGCCAGCTGCGAGAAGTTTTGCACCGTACCTAGTCAGCGCTGTTACAAGAGCTGGCACAAAAGCAGAAACTAGTTCGCCAATGTGACACAATGGGAAAGAGTAAATGGAGCTTGAAGACGTTATCGACTGATAAGTTGAATGTAACGTGGGTCAAAATTGACTGCCAGCAAGCGTGCGATTGTATCGGGGCAGAGGATGTGTCGGTGGAAACGAAAACGATGCTCGTTTAGCGGATAGAAGAAGGGAACACAAACAGACATATTTTCAAATTACCGTTAAATCGATACACCATCGAAAAATGCTGATGGGTAAAGGTGGCAAGGGAAGAAAAGGGAAAAGAAAGCCAGGAATGTGTGCATAATCCAATCAATGATGCGTGGAAAGTATGTCGAGAAAGGTGGAACGGTACGAAATACATGATAAGGGTTCGAAGAAGAAGAATAAGAAAGCAGATAAAAATTCAACCCAACATCACACAGTCTGGCAGGAGCAGCCAGTACATTCGGTGAAGGTATTGCTGGGCTAGTGGTAGAATTTTGTACATTCTCATTCTCGGATCGCTGCGCGTAGCAACTGGCTAGCAGTGGTGCGCGAGTTTTCCTAGCGGTGAAGATATTTCGAAACGATCCACAACGCAAACATGCCTTTGCGGTCGACCGAAGCACTTCAGGGAAGGGTTGCAATAAATGTGGGACAGCTTTTTAAATAAGCCAAAGTGGAAATGCTAACAGACCGATGATGATGCGACCCGATAAGGAATCGGTGATCAAACGAAACAGTGCAGAGGTCTAGGCTACGGAGGACGGTCCTGGGTATGGGAAGAAGTTTGACATGCCAAACATACAGCTTAAGGGATTAAGTTGTGAGGGGAATGAAGCTGTGAAGCGTTTTTATAGGAACATGTTTGAAAAATGTATGATTTAATAAATAAATAAATAAATAAATAAATAAATACATTACTAACTACACTTACAAACTCCATCGACAGAAAAAGGAACGATTGATTAAGAGCTTTTTCATTTAAAGCGTAATGAAAGCATCCGAAGCTTTTGTCACATAATTTGTCGAACGATCGTAACCATACCACAAGTGTGACAAAACAAGTCGTCAAACACCAGCGAATAGTCGTTAAGCAAAGCTACCAATATCACATACCATGTCGGAGGCGTTCCGAATTACAACCCGGGGACGATATGGAACCAAAACTTTAAACTCCCTCAACCAACGCCCACCCGAACCTGTCAAACATCCGTTGGTTGGTGGGGGGGGCGACATATTCCTTCATAGCTGGGTTTCCGCACACAACGCGCCACTTGGTCGGTTGGATCGCTTCACGCGTGCCGTTGTGTGTGAAGTGTACCCGTAACCAGAATCGAGCGTAGAACCTTCGTCAAGCGCAAAAGTTTCGCCTTTCACCATAATCACTCCTATCATCAACGGGAACATCATCATGAGCCGTGCACCAGTAACGGGGCGGGTATGTATGGGTCATTTCTCACCCCCCTCCGGAAGGAAATGTGCGCACGTGGGCACTGTGCCGGGGGTCGGCAAACTGTTACCGGGCTTACTGAGGGACTGTGGGAGTTGAGAAATGGAGTCAAAAGTTGAGTATTACCGGACGCTTTACCGTAAAAGCATTCGAGGTGAGTGAGAGGTTAGCTTTCGCATCGGATTACACTTCTTGCATGTAAAAAAGCGCCACCAGATCTCGCTAAATGGGAGGCCAGTGGATGAGTGGACCTCTACATACGTTCAAGCGTAGCTAGACTTTGGTCTGACTTGTGCTGGAAATGTGAGAAATGTCTGTCAGGGAATGCACTCCAAAACAATGGTTTCATTTCTTAAACAGTACCACAGCATGCTGTTGGCTACCCTCGGTATGTTTCTATCCCTCTTGCATCACAAAGAACGTTATGTCCAACGCATAGCATACTCTTGCTCGGTAACTGTTCACGCTGCTCGGTCAACTGCATGTAAATTGGATGTTTGCTCAATGACAGACAGACCGAATGCGTATTGGTTTATACTCGTATGGCCAGAAGTACGCCAATTGAATTGTCTGCCAGCAATGACTCTTTGTGATGAAAACACCCATCGTTCTCGCTCGATGGCATCGAGTTTTTTTTCGTGCTACACTCGAGCTCCCAATTTTGCCGGATAATGATGAAAGTTATTCATCCTGACCTGGTCGGTCACAGACACAGAGAAACGATGGCATTTAGGTCAAGCGTGCGCTGTATCCTAAGGTTGGCAGATAAATGCTACCTTTGTTCGTACATGTCGCTCGTTATTAATTTCGGATATGAAATTCGCGAAGTCGCGGAAGGTTAGTTGATCGGTTCAGACAAAAAACTCTGTACACGGGTGCACAGTTAGGCGTCAGAATTGTAAGTGTTTATTCAGATTCAAAATGAATTCTTATATACTAATTTCTTCAAGTTCTATTTTGGGAAGGTTATTTTCTCTTCCTTTTTCGCATATGTTCGTGTCGCTAGCCTTTTCCTTTTTGCCACGCCTACGCATTCTCCTAGGAGGTTTTCTGGTTCTGGTGTGCTGTTTTATGTCAAGCGATCCTGAAGGAAATGTGATCCCTTTTTTTATTGCTTTCTCTGGTGAGAACAAATTGTTGCATTGATTGCAGGCGTTGTGGTTTTCCCTTTTTGGCGTAACTGTACCTAACACTTGACTTCTGTGGTGCATGTTCCGGATGTATCGCATCATTGACAAATACTTGAACTTATTGCCTTTCGAAATCTTATCTGGTTCATGTTATTAACGCATCTATGTTTGAGAGATTTTTAGGTTTAACGATTTTACGGCCGTGAGAAAAATGGATGTGGAATTTTCCTACGCTTCTCGGAGTTGGTCTAGCTTGGCACACATGCATGCTGTAATCCTAAGTTAATCGTTATAGGTTCGAAACGAATTGAAGTAATTGACTGCTAAAAAATGCAAGTCAAAATACCCAGATGGCAGTACTTGAAGGGTTTAGGATTACATTAAGTTTGTCTCCTTGATGGTACGTCTGTTCTCGAGTATGTTTGAACTATCATATTTTATTCTATTTTATGGTTAGAAAGAAATATAAAAAATCTGGATTGTCGCGTTCGCAACATACCGGCCCTCGTAAAACTACAAGTTTTACAAAATAACGCGACATTTTCTATGATAGAATTTAGGAGATTATAAAGCAGAGATAAAAAAAAAAAAAATAAAAAATAATAAAATGTATAAACCTACGATATTTGTGTTACTTGCGTTCGTAATCACCGTCTTGCTGCCCGATGAGCGGTTGCTGTAAAGGCGGTGCGCATGCTGTAGTCATCTCGTGGTCTATTGTTGTTGGGATGTTGTTGTATCGCGGATACAGGAACATTGGTAGAGTACGATGTATTCTTTGCTCTACTACGGGTGATGAGAATGCTGGCGGGTTCTGGTCTGTATTTGGTTCATCGATAGTGTGGTTTTGATTGTACGCCGGCTGTGGTGCTACATTTTCTTGTTGTCTCCGATGGCCGCGATGAGATAGCAGATTAGTCAAGGAATCCCAAAAGGATGCTAGCAACTGCCATCCTACTCCGTAGATTTCGAATAGAATTCTGCCATGGATTATTGTATCCATAATGAATTTGACTGCTCTGCCAAATACATAGATACCTATGGCTGTAGATGTAATGTTTCCGATCCACGTGGACCATGATACCAGTTTCGACCAATATTTTTGAAATGCATTATGAATTACCTTTTCTGATATGAGTGCGTCAAAAGTAAATCCTTGTAGATTAGGATGTTGACCGGCGATCATCTTGTACAAGACTGAAGATGCTATTTTCTTATCACCTTGTTCGTACACTAAGTTCTTCATCTTTTGGAGACTTTCGGCATCGTACACTCCACTCTTCATTAGACTTGGTAAGGGAGTGTATGCCCAATTGGTTACGATATCGGTGGTCAGTTGTTGTGGGGCTGTCGTTTCTCTCAAACGATGATCTGTAGTATACCACCTACCACCAATTGTAAATTTCGCTGGTAGTAATGGTGTGCAGTCTATTTGCGTGCCTCTTAGTTGTAGCATTCGTGTAACTGGAGCCATAAACATAGAGCGATTATTGTACTTCACTGGAATTTCTTGATAGCAATCTTCTTTGCTGTCATAAGTGACGTAGACCGGTTTGCATTCCAGAATGTATAGTACTTCGGCTGCTACGACTGCTGTGTAACCAGGACGTTTAACGAGATTCTTGACGAATTCACTTGGATTTAGGCGAGCAAGTGTTAATTTGGTCTCCAAAAGTGCTTTATCTAGTTTGCACATTTCGGTCATAACTGTAGTGTACACATCGTTCAACTTTTGACCGAGATAGTTTTCTACTAGCGTGATTTTTGAATTGAAATAGGTGAACAAGTCGAGATTTTTTCCATCGATTGCTCTGCGTTTGAAAGGCGATTGATATCCTTGTAACTCAAGAATGAAAATCTTTGGGTGATCGGTTACGTAGCTATTAAAGCCGCATATTTGAGTAGCATCGAGAGCCCTTATTGAAAACATATGCTTTTTCGATATTAAGGTGTAGACTGCGTTAGCTCGTGTTTTGACGTCAGTATTTTGATCAAAGGTTTTGTTTACAGTACCTTCGTAGATTATTTCAAAGTCGTTGCGCTCGCATTGTCTTGACAAGTCGACACTCCACGTAAGGTAGCCGTATTCCGCATCTAGACACCAACCCGTCGTATATTTGCAGATGATCCCGTTACGCAGCGTTACCTGGTCGTTTTCGATGTCCGCCGTGGCTACGTAATCGTACATTCCGATTTCATATTCGTAATATACCAATGCGCTTTCCCAGGTGTAGCTCGATGTCCGGTAAGTTCCGCCGCTGCATTTGGTTCCCGTGACGCTGCCGACGATGAGTGCTTCCCCTCTGGTGGTGTGATTACGACGCAGTTCCCTGACCTTGGCATTGATAGATATAGAAACTTCTCCTAACGTTTGAGCTAATTTACATTCTACTGGTGTAAATTCCTTTATGATGTACGCGTACCCATATTCATAATCAGAAGTGTGAGAAAAGGCGCCACAATGTCGAATTGAGCGTTTGATTATTACTTTGCATTGACTAACATGTACTATAGTTTTCGGACTTCTTTGTAGTACTTGAATGCGTATTTCTTTTGTCGTTACATTTTTGGCCGGTGGGATACATGATGCTACGTCCATAAGGGAGTAGCTAGTAATGTTTATGTCATTATTAGCGCAGTCATACGCTATCAAACCCCTTGATGATTCCCCTATTGCTTCAGCTGAAAGAAACAAAATCATTAGTAGAGTAATGACAATATTGTTAAATTTTTTGATGGTATTCCCCGTTAATTTCTTTTCCGATCCCGGCCCTCGTTTAGAGTCTGAAACGCGCGTGTCGTTTGGTGGTAAATCATTATAAGGACGTTTAAAAGATTTAACATCGCGATCGTTTTTCTTGTTTTCATTTACTTGATTATGACAGGTACTTAATGGTTTTTTAGGGTTTCGTTCATGCATGATACCTACAAATTCAGGTGTTTTGGCGGAATTGTCTATTGAAGTCTTAAGATTTTCTTGTTTATAAACGTCAAGGATTGCTACTCCTGTAACTGGACGACAATATATACCTTGTGCTGTTTTTATTTTAACAGATCGTATTTGTCCGTCCTTGCCGGGTTGTAATTCTATTACTCGTCCCTTTAGCCAGGTACCGGGTTTCATCGAATTAGAATCTGTAATTACAACGATATCATCGATTTTAATCGGTTCTGTCAATTTATTCCATTTTGGTCTTTGGGAAATGAGTGGTAAATATTGCTTTACCCATTTGTCCCAAAAAACCTTGCCATAGTAGAGCGCAAGTCTGTAATGTTTACGTTCTAAGCTATGGGTTGGGGTTTCTATCGGTATGGAGTAATTTCCTGCTCTACCGATAAGAATATGAAACGGTGTTAACGGTTCATCGTTTTCTTCATTTAGAGGAATGTTCGTTAAGGGGCGAGAATTTAGAATAAATTCGGCTTGTATTAAGGCACTTCTTAAGACTTCAATGGTCGGTGCACGATTTTTTCTACAATGTATCATATCCTTCAAATTGGATTTGATTATGCGGATTAATCGTTCCCAAGACCCTCCAAAGTGCGGGGCGCTTGGTGGATTAAAGTGCCACATTATTTGTAGTTTCATTGCCTCTCCCTGTTCCATGCGGGCGTTAATTTGTTTTATCAACGATCGCAGTTCGTTGTCTGCTCCCACAAAGTTTGTTCCATTGTCGCTGTAGACATGAGTCACCATTCCTCGTCTCCCTTGAAAGTTTAGGAAGCACATGATAAAGGAATCGGTATCTAGCTTTTCAGCTAACTCGATATGGCTTGCTCTTGTGGTCATGCATGTGAAGATTACACCCCAGCGTTTTTCTATTGATCTTTTTACTGCTACTTCGAATGGTCCGAAGTAGTCTATACCCGTATGTGTAAATGGATAGACGTACGCTTCCGTTCTACAGGTAGGCAACGGTGCCATTAGCGGTGCTATCGGTTTAGCCTTAGCATTTTTACAGTATTGGCATCTAGCCTTTACGTAACGAAATGCTGTATTCAAACTGGGTATGAAATATTTTTGTTGAATTGCCGATAAAACTATTTTATCTGACTGGTGGTTGTAAGCTTCATGATACCATTGTATTATTAGACGAGTGATGTGATGATCTTTTGGTAATATAATTGGCATCCTCGTTGGTGTCGGGAGATGCTCGGTGTATTCCAGTCGGCTCTTGAAACGCATTACGCCGTTTTCGTCCAAAAAGGGCGTTAGCTTCGAGAGAGGTCCAATTGTTGTCAATTGTCCGTTTTTCTTTATATCTTTTATTTCGTCTGGATAGATATCTTTTTGAGCCTTTCTGTACAAAATATTCTCGGCACGAATTCTATCTTTCATCGTGTATGCCTTGGAAAATGACCTTTTGTTCAATCCAAAATCGACTATTTTCATGATGGTCGAAATTCTAAATATGAGTTTCCACCAATTGGAGAATTTTTGTTCTTGAATGTAGTCCTTTTCATCTATATGAATGTTGACGAAATGTTTTTCTTCGTCTGTCTCTACCGCTACATTCCTGGGCCATTCCCTTTTGTCATGCGTTAGGAATGGTGGTCCTTGTAACCATATGGAATTTTTGGTTATGACCTTTGTGGCCTCATCTGCTGGGTTCAGCTCTGATGGTACCCATCTCCATTGGTTCATTGTCGTTGTATCGAGGATTTCTCCGATACGATGGGCGACAAATGGTTTGTATTTACGGTGAGAGGAATTTATCCATGCTAACACCGTTTTTGAATCAGTCCAAAATGTTGTTTCGGATATTTTGATTCTCAGTTCACTTTTGATTGTATCCAACAGCCTAACCCCCAATAATGCTGCTTGTAATTCTAAACGAGGTATTGATAATATTTTAATTGGCGCAACTCTAGCCTTTGCGGTGAGAATTTGGACATATGGTTTCCCATTGTTTATGCTTCTGGCGTAAATAACTGCGGCAAATGCCTTGTCGGAGGCGTCTACAAATGTGTGTAGTTCTATTTCTGAAGTGGGCGTTTTCATAATCCATCTAGGAATACGAACATGTTTGGTTAAGTCAACATATTTTAGCCACGTTGTCCACATTTCAAACAAATTGTCTGAAATTGGTACGTCCCATTCATTTGTTTCTTTTGTCACTTCTTGCATAAGAATTCTCCCTTGTATGGTTATGTTGGATAAGAGACCCAATGGATCGAAGAAACTCATAACAAATGATAATACTTCCCGTTTTGTTGGGTGTCTGAATTTTAGACGAACGTCAGAAGGTATTTTGTCCAGTTTTGCATGAAAGCCAATGTTATCTTTAGTTGTGTTCCAATAAATTCCGAGTATTTTCGATTCCTCGTTTCTACTATCCATTACCTTTATATTGTCTGCGTCAATCCTATCTTCTGATATGGTACTGAGCAATTCTTTGTTATTTGAGCAAAACTTGGTAATAAAGAATCCTCCTTCATCATGAGCCTTTATTACCTGTTGTACTGTCTCTATGGCAGTGCTCATTGAATTAAAGCTGTCATTATAATCGTCAACATAATGCTGTTGCACGATTGGAGTTAACGCTAAAGGGTATTTGTCCTTTAGCCTCTCTGCATTGGAATTTTTTGCGGCCTGCGCGCAAGAAGGTGAACATGTTGACCCGAAGGTCATTACTTGCATAACGTAAGTATCTGGCTTACGGTCTTCGCAATCGCGCCAAAGAAATCTTTGGGCATGTTGATCTTCTTTACGAATTCTTACTTGATGAAACATTTCTTTAATGTCACCACAGATTGCGTATTTTCCTTCACGGAACCTAATTAGGATTCCAAATAGTGAAGTGGTGCTGTCCGGACCCGATAGTAAGGCGGAGTTAAGAGATTGTCCTCTAACCTTTGCTGCTGCATCGAACACCAATCGGGGTTTCGGCGGATCCTTGTTTTTGTTTATTACCACGAAGTGTGGAAGATAAAATGTATTTGATGGATGCATTTCTATTTCCCATGGTTCTAGTTTCCTAGCGTAACCTTTTTCTACATAGCTCTTGAAAGTTGTTAACGCCCATTCCTTTAGTTCTGGTTCCTTTTTCAACTTTCTTTCTAAGCCAATGAGCCTTGACATTGCGTTGTCCAAGCTAGCGGGAAATTTATGGTTATCCTTTTTCCATAGCAATCCTACCTCGTAACGTCCTTCTTTGAACTTCAGAGTATTTTTCAGGATTTGCTTTGCCCTTGTTTCTTCCTCAGATTCAGGTAGCGCCCTTACGGGCTTTACACCAAAATCTTCAATGGAAAAATAATTTGACATCATTCGTTGAATTTCCGAATCTTCTTGAATAACCATCGAGAAATTTTGATTTTTGTTTTCCATCCTTTTACCGTGTATAAGCCAGCCAAGTGGGGTTTTTACGGCTATAGGTTCTCCCTGCTTCCCGTAGCGATGCTTTGTACCCATTAATAGTTTGTTATGTCTTATGCCGATCACAATGGTCGGCTGTACGTTTTCAAACTTATCGATTGGTAAATTTTTCAAATAAGGGAACTTGAGACACAATTCATTGTAATCTAACGTTTGTAATGGTAGCATTAGATTTTTAATCGTCCTAACGTCTTTTAGGGCGAAAGTCTTTTTGGTTGTCCCTCTTATCTTTAGATTTACCTTTTGACTTCCTTCATGGTCAGCCTTTGTACCTTGCGTCCAAACTAGTTGAAGAGGAGTTTCTTCTCCCGTTAGCGACAATTGTTTGGCTATTTTTGCATCTAATAGGGTGAGAGATGAGCCTGTATCTAAGAAAGCATACGTTTCCACGGTTTTTTCTTTATTTATTAGTGTTACTGGTAACACTTGGTAATGCGTGGAAGATGCGCTTTGTACCTCGTGGTGATTATTTGCTACTTCTCTTTCAACTGCTGGTGTTGATTCTGTAGAATGAAGCATTTTATGATGTTTAGCTGTACATCCGTTAATACCACACGTTTGCGCACTTCTACAAACGTTTATACCGTGATTGTTAGAATTCAAACATCCGGCACAAAGTCGTTTGTTACGAACTATCTGTTGACGCTCTGTTATAGTTTTGTTTACTAAGACGTAACATTTAATAGTTTCGTGGGATTTATTGCATATTAAGCATTTTATAGATGATTTGTTTTGATTTGGTTTATTATTGTCCTGCCATTTTGGCTTAGATTTATGTTCAAATTTTTGCTCACGTATGTTTAGATGTCCTTTGTTATTAATCGATTGTGCGGCTCTCATGAGACTGGCTCTTTTGGCAAAGGGTTTTAACCATTCACACAATTCATCTAAGGTTTGATTTTCTAAATCTACCTTTTGTGCTATAATATAATCCGTCCTTTTGACTTGGATGTCGTAGGGGAGTTTGGACACTAATTCCAAAACCAGTCTATGATCGTTTAGATAAGACGGTTTATTCATGAGTTTTACCGTGTGCACTAGATTTTCTAATGCATTGGTCAATTCATAAATCATGGTTTTTGACTCTTTTTTAATTTTCTGTAGATTATTTAGGAGTTCAAGATAAACTAAATCATTTCTTCCATATTCCTCTTCTAACCTCGACATAATTTCTTTAACGTTATTGGATTCCATCATTAGCTGTTGAACGTGCTGCAACGCTTTTCCGTTCAAGGCCTGTGTTAAACGGTTTAGATTTTCTAAGTCCGTAAAACTGCCCTCTTCGTTTGTTTTATCAAACGTTTGTTTGAATTTCGTCCATTCTTTTGGATCGCCTCCAAACTTGGGCAACTGCATCAAGGATTGCCTTCTGATAAGGGTTTCCACGTGCGATGGTTCCTTTTTATCATCAACTAATATTTTGATGACGTTAAAAATGTCTTTCATCTGATCCTTTTGGCTGATGATAAAATCTTTTATGGAGTTTTCAATGCTTGTTTCTTGTTCCTTTCCCTCCTTGCCCTTTTCGGTTTCCTTTGTCAAGCTTGTAAGACGATTAATTTCGTACTTGATGCTTTGACATTTCGGACATAACCAATATTCTTCTCGTTTAGGCAGTCGTTGTAATTTAACACACGACAAATGGAACCAACGATCGCATTCATTGCATTGTGTCATCGTTGGTTCGCTCGTGTCCACCCCGGTACACAATCGACATGCGCCGTTTGGATTGGTCACAAATTTTACAGGCATTTTGGACGATGATTTCCTTGCCTTTTGTTAGTTTTAATAAGGAATTGGCTTACCTGGATAAGTTCCTTTATTTCCTTTTGAAGTGACGCAGGGTGACGTTCTCCTTGTCTGGACCTTGGCTGCGCTGTGATGAATTATTACAAGCACAATTGTTCAGTAATTTGATAAACAAACACTGCTGGTTCAGATTACGAGTTTTTTTTTGTTTTGTTTAATTAACGAGTTTAACGGACGAGGAGGAAATTGTTCTTTCACAAGAACGGTAAGAAATACGATTTGACGTTACAATTTAACACCCTTTTGTGTAAACTCATTCACTAACTTTTTTGTTCACTTCGTTCACTGGAGTAGATATAAAAAAAAAATAAAGTTTTGGAGTTTTCCTATTTCTTTACACTACTCCTCTCTGGAGCCACCATTATTAATTTCGGATATGAAATTCGCGAAGTCGCGGAAGGTTAGTTGATCGGTTCAGACAAAAAACTCTGTACACGGGTGCACAGTTAGGCGTCAGAATTGTAAGTGTTTATTCAGATTCAAAATGAATTCTTATATACTAATTTCTTCAAGTTCTATTTTGGGAAGGTTATTTTCTCTTCCTTTTTCGCATATGTTCGTGTCGCTAGCCTTTTCCTTTTTGCCACGCCTACGCATTCTCCTAGGAGGTTTTCTGGTTCTGGTGTGCTGTTTTATGTCAAGCGATCCTGAAGGAAATGTGATCCCTTTTTTTATTGCTTTCTCTGGTGAGAACAAATTGTTGCATTGATTGCAGGCGTTGTGGTTTTCCCTTTTTGGCGTAACTGTACCTAACACTTGACTTCTGTGGTGCATGTTCCGGATGTATCGCATCATTGACAAATACTTGAACTTATTGCCTTTCGAAATCTTATCTGGTTCATGTTATTAACGCATCTATGTTTGAGAGATTTTTAGGTTTAACGATTTTACGGCCGTGAGAAAAATGGATGTGGAATTTTCCTACGCTTCTCGGAGTTGGTCTAGCTTGGCACACATGCATGCTGTAATCCTAAGTTAATCGTTATAGGTTCGAAACGAATTGAAGTAATTGACTGCTAAAAAATGCAAGTCAAAATACCCAGATGGCAGTACTTGAAGGGTTTAGGATTACATTAAGTTTGTCTCCTTGATGGTACGTCTGTTCTCGAGTATGTTTGAACTATCATATTTTATTCTATTTTATGGTTAGAAAGAAATATAAAAAATCTGGATTGTCGCGTTCGCAACACTCGTACACACACACAAACACACGCACAGACTGGAAAGGTAAACATTTTGATAACTATATCGAAGAAGTGCCATTTCCTAGTGGACAACCACACCCAGCTCTGGTTCCACGTTTGAACGGTCACGTTTTTTTTTGTCTGACCGGAGATACCTGTCACAGGCTCCCGTTCGACCCATTCCACGACCACAAGTATCCGGTCGGTTTGAAGGGAAGGAAATGCTTCCCGCGCTACTATCTCCCCCAAAACTCCTGTTGGCGATAACGCCGTTGATGAGAAGGTGCAAAAGGATGACATTTTGATTTCCGTTGGAGATTGTAAACAGTGGTTCAAGTGGGTAGCATCTGTTTCGGTTTAATGGAGGTTCATTTCAAACGGGTCTCAGTTGGCACGGTCCCAACAAAACACAACCAAATTCTACTGTCCACAGATCGCACAACCTCTGGCCCTGCTGTATATCTTTCGCTCTCTCATTGCTCTTTGTTTCTCTTGCCCTCTTACATCCGGCATGTCAACTCCGATCAGACATTTCCCTCGAGATGATAGTCCCCCCGCCATCGAACAAACAGCCCACAGCGAGCTGTCAACAATCGCCGGATCCCGAACTCCGGCCGACCGTAAACAACACACTGTCAGTAATTGAGGACGGAAAAGCAATTCCACTCGCCAGCAGCTTCGCTAATAAGGATTGCCATTGATTGATAGGTTTATATTTGCTTCAGCTCCGAGTCGGCTGCCGTGCGAGCCCTGGGTAGACGAGAAAACTGTCACCTTAAGGCATCCATCGTTCTGGTTCGCAGAGGGTCGAAGATTATGGCACTTTATCACCTGAATATAGTGGATAAAGAGTATGAAAAAAACACATCCTCATCGACTAACCACATATTCATGATCGCTATTCGGCTGCAAACGCTGGACGACTGCCGAAGGGAAATGATTGCCTGCTCGAAAGTGCTTAATTACGCAGTGGCTCTATTACTTATCTAATTTTCTAGCTCATTAAAAGTAAGCCGAGATAAATCGTTCCGCTCTATCGCAGGATCATTTACCATTCGTTTCCGGTTTGGGGGGAAAAGCAACCGCACACTCCCGGAAGCGGCAGCGATCCTTGGCTGCCTGTTTTTGTTGGGCCGGCTGGTCTGGTCGTTCGGTGGTGTGCCGCTTTCGGCAGCGTTGAACTGAAAGAACCATTAGTTATCGCACAAATATGGCCGGACAGGCGGCAGAGCGGCCAGTTGAGCGGCAGTGATCTTAAGATGTATAACCCAGAGCAGAACCCTGTTGATTTCCTGTGAGATATTTGCGTGACCGGTTGTGACGATGGCCACGAACGAAAAACGAATAAATATTTCCATAGCTCCTAAAAGCCACAGGAGGGAAGCGGCTAGACACGCTTCCGTATAATCACGTGCCAAAAAATGTGTCTCCTTCGGCAACCAGGGCAGGTCCGGAAAGTGAACGAACAGGGTATGAACCACGCGGTCTCATGCCCTAGTGACCGGTACGGTATGCAGTAACAGGGTCTGTGGTATGTGGTTTTGGCTTTTATGGTGACATCGTTATTATCTATCTTAATTATACCCGCTAAGACAATTCCCCTACTACATGCCAACAGTACTTCAACGTGTCCTATTTGCCTGTGTGGTGCTGTTGGTTGGACGCTGTGGGTTTGCTGCTCTATGTACTTGGTGCTCCGTTTGGCACCCCAGCTCGGAGTGCCATAATCCACCGGATTGCGCCGAAAGAGATGAAGAAAAACATTGATTACACTTCTTTTTTGGGGAAGCCACAGACGCCTCGCCTTTCAAGCATCCTCCGGGGGCCTCTACGGCCAGCGTCACCGGAAGGAAAAGTCCCAGAAGGATGAGTTATTACCAATAAATAATCCGATTCACTGTCTCTAACTGGTGTGCCACGGTGTGCTGGACACTGCGGGCTTCGGCCGGCAGCCGGCACATCACAAATCCTGCCAGCTTACACTTGGGACATTCGTCTCGCAGTACGGCAGCCTGGTACGAGAGGATTCGTTACTAGCGTTTTATTTTTTTCGGCTTTAGTTTCTCTGCAGCACGCTGTTTGTTCGGCATACACACCGAGCGCTCCTAATCCTTCGAGCAGCGAAATACTAAATTACGACTGCACCAGTTCCATGGCGGACTCCGACTACGACCTTGCTGGCTGTAGCGTGCGACCAAAGGTTTGAGAAGGACTGAGAGAAAACACTAAAATTCTACTCTTAAAAAAGGCAGTGCAGTGGCCAAAACTTCGTTCGGACGCTGTTGCACTGACGAGCGGAATGCGCTGTGAAGCGTAATGTGTCATTTACGATGTCTCGGGGCTCAAAAGTAAAGTGCTTCATAACTTCTGCTCAACGCAGCACTCCTTACGGTGTCGTGGTAGTAGGGATTCATTAAGATTTATTTTTTAAAGGACACGTAAAAATGCCGGCCCGGTCTGTACTTGTGAGCACGAGGGCGACTCTTATGGCAAGTTGTATGCCCGGAGAGGGTTATATTTTGAAGCTCAAATCTTTTTCGGTGAAGGATTTCACTGGCTGCCCGGCGATAGTTTATTTCTGGCGTGAGAACACAAGGATGGTTAAGATTTGTTGAAAGTGGTGAGATTTGGATTTTTACACACTTCCCCAAATCATATGAATCTTTTGTTTCTAAAGTGCTGGGAGGATGCCAAGAGATATTACTAACAATTGGAAAATAAGTGGGAAACTATTGAACAAATACAAAAAAAGCCAAAAACGACTAAAAACGGAGGAAAACCCTGTATTACGCAACAAGATTGCTTGTAATTGCCTTCGACTAAACGGGTCAGCAAGGGTCAATTAAGATTTTTAATTAGTTTCAGCAGCAAATTTGAAAATGTCAATTTACACTGAGTGAATTCTATTTTGAGAAGCCTGTTTATCCGTGCTGAAATATCAAATAATCATTTGAGCTAACGCAGCAAGCTTCTTTGATACGGTAGCACGGATTTGCAGTGAAAGCTAGCGGTTATTTTCTCACTGCCCACATGATTTAATCTGTAACGTGCTGTAGGACGTTCCATTCATTTGAATCATTCACTTTGCGCTGAAAATTGCCAGTATTGTGCTTCAGGCCAGTGGAATGTGTTGGAAAATATTTGGCGTGATGTTCGAATAAAGTCGCTTATTTCTTTAAGTCGATTTTTATTTTGATCTGTATGTTTAAGATTCTTAACATTGGATTCGTGAGTTTTTCAAAAGAGTGAAAGAATGAAAGAAAACATATTTTTAATAACATTAAAACATTCATCTTAGAGAGTATTGGTGATCTTATCCTATTTATATAGTTTGGAGTAGTTCCACTTAAACAAACATTCTCCCTAGAAAAGACAGGAACGAATGTGTAAGGATGGGGCGATAGATCACTATTTGCTCGAATAACTAATAATTCATTGAAAATGATTGTGTCTGTAATATGAACATCGTAACAAAGTCGCTTAAATGAAGTACTATTTGGAAAGATTATTGCAACATCTCTGAAAAAGAGCATGATAAAGTTTTAGTTTAGTTATTTTTTTAAACCCAGATTACATCATCTTTACCACCATGGCCAGCCATGGCTACCATGGCTAACAAACTGTATGGCTAAAACAGTTCCGCAAAAGTTTTATTTTCCCCACCCATTGCCTCAAAGTACCATCCATAACGGATGAGCACAACTAAACAGCGTATCGTTCTGCCAATGCTGAAAAAGACAACAAAGTCATGCTCGCTGTTTAGTTAGCGAAAACCCATAAAATGTGTCGCGAGAGATGAAATGCAAACCGAACATGTCACGCGATGCGCCAGAACTGATCCGTACCGTTCCGTTCATTTACTCGATTGAACAGTCGTCCCGAGTTCGTCAAGCGCTTTTGCACATGTTTCAATTTTACGCTCATGTCGGTTCGGTTTACTTTCAATCCATCCATCTTGCCCGTGCATCGACATCGCTGCGCAGCAGCATATCCCGTGCAGATATGCAACATTTCAGCAAATGAACGATTGGTGCAGCATCAACCGACAGACAGAGGTCGGCCGTGTGAGGGGCGGTGCGCATACAGACATATGAATGTTTAATGTTTACCTTCGCCGCTGCGTTTGCCGCAGTTTGCTCGAGGGCTGCAGCGCCGGTTTCGTTTAGGATGTTTCCGTATGGTGGAATTTGTCCAGTTTTTTTCACCCTCACACTCTTTCACTCTCTTGTTCGGCTGTTCGCCCCTTTTTTTGTTGTTGTTAAGCCAATGTCCTTCACCAGCGGCATGGACACATCAATGTGTCGGAAGTACTGGTTCGTTTGCGGTGTACACTTTTGCAGCACAGTTCGACAGCAAGCGGTGTGGAGCGGAGCGCACACCCAGCCGCGTAAACCCGTTCGCAATCGCCCCGCCGGAAGGGACGGGACAGTTTCGCAAAGTGAACGTTATTTTAAGGGCCACTTTAGTCGGTCAGTTACTGGAGCTGGTACCGGCTCCGCAAAGTACGTACGGTGCGGCGTGCAATGAAGCGAAATGGAAAGTGGTCCGAGCAGTGGTGCAATGGAAACTCTTTCTTTCCGCACTAAATGGGTCGTTTTTTGTGCTCTCCCCCCCGGGGTGAGGAAGATTAGACGACAAATGAAACAAGACGAACCGAACACAGACGGGCACTGCAAAATGGCATTAGAAAGCTTCGGTGACAGCATAACTGGGCCAATTTACTTCGTTTTTGTGTAAGCGCGCGCGTGCCCAGCGGCAATACGTTCAAACTCCCCGGGCAGGCTACACGAGCATGCGACCGGGACTGACTGCTTCCTGTCATCACTGCAACCACTCACTCACTCACTCACGTCCAGCACAAAACCAATCAGTCCCGGTTGGTGCTCATCGAAATTGAATGGTGACACCATTCCTCGTGCGGGCAATCACGCTTGCTGGTGGGGCCACGCTACCGGCGTACCGCTTTTCACTCGTAACGCGCTTCAAAAAGCTTTCCAAGCTTATCAGCAAACGGAAAACATTTTGTTCAATCCGCACCAGAAACTCGGTGGCAATGGAGCCTTTCCTTTTCCTTTTTGAGTTCGTTGCAGTCACTCGGGATGCATTGGGGGGGTTTTTTCGCTGGCTCTCAAGCAAAGGGGTTCACATGATTCTGTGCAGCGCTTGTACTACGAGAATCGATCGTTCGTCACTCCATCCCGTCTCGTGGGGAGGGCGTGTTGGTGCAACAAAAAACCGCACCCCATTTCTAGCCCGTGTGTTAGCTTTTCTCATTTGAAAAGTTAAACTTTCAACAAATCAACGGAATAAACAAACAAACCGAACAATTTCACCCTGCGCCGGGTCTGAGTTTGCAAGCAACTGACAACAATGCGAACTCTTCCCTGTCTGCGTATGCCCTAGTTCGCTCTGTCCGCAGTTCGTCGCTGGGTGTGGCTGGCGATGATGATAGATTATGTGTGTGCGTGAGAGAGGAATAAGCTTTTATTTGGCTGATTGAATAATGGATCAATCGAGTTAAGTGGAGAAGTGAAGTCGAGAGTTGATACATTCTGAATGTGGCAGACACAAACAGACAAAAAAGAAAACCTCAGGCCGGCAGCTTCAATTTGGCAGCTTTTCAAGTGGAGTGAAAGTCAAGTCACTCAAGTGGACGTTGCTTGGCAGACGGTGGAGAAGAAAAAGCGCTGCCACTGAATAGCTCAATCGTTGGGTTTCATGTTTTCCGAAAATGAAGCGGTTCATTACGGGGCTGGTAATCGATGGCTCGAGTGTCAGGGCAGAAGTTCTGAATTGCACGCTGAGAGCTGGAAATGATTCTCGGTAAATCGTGTCAAATGACATGATTGTGGGGTAATTTGCGATAGAAGAGTACACTCTCGCACCGAGGCATCGTACCGTGTGTTTTTCGAAATGTAAGGCAGTGAGCGCCAGAAGGTATGTAGAGAGCATTACATTTTCGCATTATTTCTGCTACGAAGCTGCTCTATCTTCTATCCAAACCAAATTCACGGAAAAACACACTACGACCACAACAGTTCGGCACAATCAAAAAGCTTACCACTTATGATGTATCATCATTATCATATTTATCCCCATTCTCGCTTGACAATACAAATCAACGACGCTTTCCCTTGATTATCCCAGTGATGTTTGGGGAAATAAATTTAAATGTCTTTTCCCCGAGCCTCAATTCATTGTTTGTGGTTTCTTTTGCGGATTGGTGGTACGCACTATTCCCAGGTATGTGATTCAACCCGGACCATTTATCAACGACCTTTTTGGGGGCCAGTGTCACTCGCCTTCCCCGCCAGCGTGCGTCGTACAGACGAGTGAAGATAAATGCTACGAGCGGACATAAAAGATTGAAGCACACCTCAATCATTACCCCTGTAACTGGGTCCGTTTATCGTTCCAATGCACAGTTTGTCACTCGGCCGCAAAGAATTCCCCTTTGCAAGACCCCCGGGGAGATATGATAAATATTTAAAACCCAAACCCACCACCTTTCTGCAGTCCGTATCCGTGGTCCGGCTGCACGCCTACATGATAAATGTCCGAGGAAGCGCCTGCCAAACAAACTGCTCCCCCGGGGAGAGTGTTCTGGGGGGTGGGTGCACATCATCTATGCTGCCCTGTGAACCGCATTTATCCCACTAGCCGGTGAAAACGCAACGGGATCAACACCGGAGAACCACCACTGGAGTGCTCTGGTTTGTCCCATTAAGGAAAAATCAACAACCACACTCCAGCCGTCATTGCTCCACAGCAAATCTTTTCCCATCGAATGCGGGTTTGTACCTACCTGCCTTCCTTCTCCGGTTGGCTTTCGTTCAGGTCCCCCCCTACACCTGGACAGGTGGATGAAAGGATTTCTTCCCTTTGCGGTCCTTTCCGCTTTTCTCCAGCGTCCAGAGCGCCGGAGCCGTAAGGTTTTCCGATGCTTCACTTGAAGTTTTGATTTTGTACGCCTCTGGCACAAGGTTAATCCTTCCTGGATGAAAAGGGTCGTCTTCTCTGTGGATTGCTTTTTATTTCCACCGTTTTTTGTTGTTGCCGTTACTTGGGCCTTCTGTTGATCGTACCCTTCTTAGCTGCTTCTATTCATTCAAACAAACTTGAAGTGCTTCTTATCCAGCACTACTGGTGCTACTGTTTTTTTTTCTTTCTTCTGCATACGGGCCACGTGCTACACTGTTTCGGTTTTCGGCTTACTCATCCTCGCATCAAAAGACGCTCTCATTGACTTCACCGCTTATCGCCTCCGACACCGATGGCGAACGCACCTCGTCATCAGCACGGCTCTTGGCGGGGCACTGTTGCAACCTCACGCTTTGAAGGCTCTCGGAATTATCGTGCGCGTTCAAAAGAAGCTGAATTGAAGGGAAAGACAACAAACCAAAAAAAAAAAAACGATGCGAAACCTTCTTCACCTTTCCCGATAAACACTTTGCACTTACACTTCACACAACATCACCGCCCGGGGACACACTGTTGAAGAGGAAAACATGCACACACTCCGTCGGTTACAAGTGGTATGAGTGAGCTCGACTCGTAAAACCTTGACGCTTTGCACTGTAGGGATAAAATTACAAGATTGCTTCATTCGCTACTGGGACCCTATTCCCGACCGGGGTTCATGTAAGATGTCTCCCAAGAGCGACCCGATTTCCCCACGGTGGAGTTGGGCCCGTTGGTGGTGGATAATTTATTGCATTTCTAATTTATACCCTTTCAATATGCCAGAAAGCGGTCGGTGGGCAAAGTTTTCCTTTCCTTTCCCTTTTACTTTCCACATAATCTATTCACCCTCGCTTTTTAAGTCATTTCACTTCGATTAGCTCAGTGCTCGTCGTACCTAACAGTGTGGCAGCGTCGAGTGCTCGGCTCCTTGATGTGTGCTACACGGCATGTATCTGAAACGGGAGATAAAAATAAAGAACGCTTTCATTCACCATAAACAGAGCAGCAAAAAGAAACTAAGCAGCTACTAACGTTGCGAAAACACCGGACACGATGTGCGACGCACGAGCTATGATGACCTCTACCGGAGAAGTCGACCTTCGGCTCTGTGAACCGGCAAAACGAGAAAAGACCCTCCTGGAAAGGAGCGGAAACCTTCGATGGCGATTTCAACCTCAACCCTCAATGTCTACTGTATATGGGCTGTGCGTGTGTGCGGGACTTCCCTTCCTCGGCGACAAAGTTCGAAATCATTTACCACACCATTTCTTGTGCAACATGATGACCGAAGCGGTTTTTCACTTCACTTGGGCGGCGGATGAAGTAGCTCGGATAAAAGGCAATCCTCCAGTAACGCGTTTCGAGTCGCCCGTGCTTCCACGTGGCAACGCAAGGTTCTTATTGAAGAACAGCTTTTTAAAGGCAGTGGCATGAACAACACACAGACATCCGGTAGCGCTTGGCGAAAGTGGAGCGCCAGCAGCATCCTGAAGGTCCCCATAATTGATGCGACTTTTCGACAGCACAGCCGAAACTGGGTCCACACGGGAGAAGGTAGGTTGGGAATTTGCCATGCGAACCAAACCGGGTCCTTGCCGCTGGTCCTCTCGATGCGGTCGGTTGGTTTTCTTATTTCTTTACGGTCAGGTGGAGTTCCCAATTCCGTGCGCGTATCCGCACACCAGAGAGCCGCACACAATGGCCGCACGGGTGCATGGTAAAAGCCGGTCCGTCCATGCCTCAGCCAATCCGTGCCCGTGGTGCGGTGCCGAGAGCTCCCGAAAGCAGCGGAAGTGATTTGAGCTGAAGCGCTGACCCGAATGTGGAATTGTGCCATTTATCAGAAAATGATTACTGTCTCAGCTGGGTTTTCGGGACGGGACTGTCCCTATCGGCCCCGGGCATTGCAGGACTCGTTAATGGGATCGGGTCGGGCCCTTTCGGGGAAAGGGATAAGCTGCGAGATCCTGATGCCGGTCGGTAGATCCATCCGAATGTCGTTGCGGTGGTGTGACTCATCAATAATTCAAGTCAGTGCCGGCCACCAGTCAGCGCTACTGCAGCAGCGTGGCATGCCTGGCCACGTTGCTGGTAATAAATTCCGATCCGATCCCTAATCAGTTTCATTTGTCGGCCAGTTAGTGCGCGATGCGAGCGGCCTGCTGGCCTTTCCGTGCAAAACGGGCACGTCAGTGGGACGATTATTTTCCACCGGATCAATGCCTGGACACGTGGCCCGGGCGGAGGCTGCGTTAGCGTGGTGTGATTTTATTATCGATGTGTTATGTTCCCGTGTCGTGAAATCACGCGCAACACGGCTCGTCAAATCCACACCGCTGGGATTAAAGAGGTGCTTCCGGGAATGTTTTGGCTGCCGATCGTTTGCTTTATTTTCACACCTCTTAAGCTCCTGCTGGGCTTTTTCCGGCCTTTTTTTATGTTTTTTTTTGCGTACTTAATCCCTCATCAAACCGTACTTCAACACCGACTCTCGCTGACTAATTCACAAAATGTCCATCAAATTGTCATCAACTGTTGGCCTCCATTTGCTGGAAGGAACAAGGTGAACAGGCACATCCATCACCTGTTCGTGTACCCTTGACCCATCACTCTAACGTCACTCGAGTTGAGCAAAAGCTCGTTGTTGGTGATGCGTTTTGACAGAAGCACACTTATTACGGGATTGGCAAATGGAAATGGAATATTAATTACGGGATGTGCTGTAAGAGTAAGAGGCTCCGTCTGCATGACAGCCGTTTGTTTTCTTATTATTATCTCAGCACGTTGTTTTAGGGTTGCCTGTATTTTTTCCCCGTGACCCAGCCAACCGTGCGACGGAGGCAAATTGGTCGGTCGTTTTGAATGATTCATATTCTTAAGTACACTTTTAATTTACATTTTTTGTTCTTATCGCAGCAAAAGGGACCACCAGTAGCAGTGGAATTGGAGTGGAAGATTCTAAAACTGCAAAGATACGGGAAATATGACAACAAAATGTATTTTGTCATCCTGCTGAACGCTACAAACCCGGCACAATTAGCCTGCACTGCTTATATGGAGTAGAGAGGATTTTTTGTCCCATTTTTAAATTCAAGCAACTTGTTGTATATGTGCTGGAAGATGCTGTACAAAATATGAATTACACGAAAACGAGTTTCATTTTTTAAGCTCGACTCACTGTACGCCCAAAAGTATGCACTTGATTACGGCAAAGGGACCAGCGAATTAAATTAACCGATTTTATCGCATTCATAAAAAAGCCCGGTCACAGGCCGCAGTAAATCGGAAAATTGTTTTTTTTCCGTGCTGTGTTAAGTTGGCAGTAGGAAGAGCATAAACACACACACACAAATCTACATACTCTGCCTCGGGCTTGTGTTGCGTACCCTTTTAAGCCGAAATTTGCGCTGTTCTTCGCATGAGGGGGTTTCCTTTCCCACAACCCCGACCGACAGTTGTTAAGCACTTCCCGCGCCGTTGTCCGCCGAGAACGTTCAGCGAGCGGGTGCCACGAAATGCTCAAGACATTTAAAGGCCTGCTGTTGGCCCCGAGTGTGTCTTCGACGTGTCGCTGGTGCGGTATCGCAACGAGCCATACTTTCACCTTTGATCCGGGGAGGAATAAAATTTAAATTGAACCAATAAGAAACCGCTATAAATTTGAGTGGGATCTTGCGAGCGAGTGCTACTGCGGCGCATAACACATGGGCTGTGCTTTAAGGGGTCATGCATACACACATACACAGAGACACAAATCCCTTTTTCCGGTCCCTTGTCGTTGCGTCGGCCAAAGCTGGTTCCCATTGCACGGGAAGGTGTACCGAAAAGGGGTTTAGTACACCTTCTTGACTTAACTGAGGTTTCTGAAACCATTTTGGGAAGAAGCATTTGATCTGTCCAAACGATAAGACCAGAGGACGCTTCCAGTAATGAGTTTCAGCCCTTTGTCCTTGACGCATCCCTCCATTGATTTTTTTCCTTTTTGCTTTGCCGACACGCACTTAAACAAGTCGCATTTTCTCTCGCCCTCCCTTGCACTCCCGAGGTGATGTTTATCAATTCGTAAAAAAACAATTTCAACCGAATTTTCCACCAAAGTTACTTCAGTTCACAGGCACATGGGTTCCGCCATGCGTTGCACTGAATTTTGGGCGCAAATTGGCAGCTAAATTGTACGACTGTTGCAATGAATTTTTCAGTACGCCGGCATAAATCAGCCATCGATTCCTCGGTTTGCGGAGCAAAGAGGGAAAATGCTTTATTTACGAGCCAGCGCAGGATGGCGAATCACATTTCTGCCCCGGCGCGGCCAGTTGGCAAGCGAATGGATTGGGTAGCTGTTGATGAAATTTTTAGCATCCTGCTCCTGGCCGGGCCAAAGCCAGTGCTTAACTCACATTTCATATTTTATTGTTCTGCCCATGCGGGTGTGGTGTTTATCAAAATCATTGATTCGGATAGGCGTGGTGCTGGTATTGCTGGGCGATGGAGAGTGTTTTGTAACTTTATCGCAGCATCGGGTGGTAACTGGAGCTGTAAAATTGATTTTCAAATGATTCGTCGTCGAAAGGGCGTTGCTGTTTTGCCAATTGGATGTGATGTTATAGTCGGTTGCGCAGCTTTTGCCTGCTGCCTGCCGTATCAATTGTTATCGGAGTGATTTCAGCACTGCGTTTAGAGCGGGAAATGATTCGGAAAATGCTTTGTGCTGGCCGACCAGCATACGCTTAGCATCGACGCATAACAAAGATCATTTCCATTGATGTAGAAAAATCCATCATGTGCATAATGCGTTTCACTGCTAACAATGAAATGTGTCTAAAAATGCTTTCTCACAAAAGCCCTGAAAGCATGCAAAAAGAAGAAGAATATTCATTGCTTTGATCATTCCATCAACTGGTCTGGCAATGGATCGGGATTTGAGCATGATGTGAACCTTACGAATGGAAGCCGGGAGTGAATTTGAGCCTTTTGCTAGCATTAATATTCCAATCGTTGCTCCAATTGCTGTGGCCAAATGAGAAGTTAAGGAAATGGAAGTCAACCCGATACGATAAATTGTGCCCCAGCGCAAGAAGTTAAAGCATTCGCCCCGGCAGCGCCTGATTGATGGGATTCAATTTCGATTGCCTTTGCCCGGGCCCCCGGATTCTCAGTTCACCGTAATCGTTTGCGGTCAAATAATCTTCACTCGTTCATTATTTGTCACATTTGTCACACCGAGCTTTGGCCTGAGAAGGACGAAAAAAGCCTTTTAGGAATGTTGCATTTGCCCCGTGTCGGTCCCGTCTCGTTAGAAGCGAAACCATTCCGTGCGGCTGAAGCTACATGATTGTTCTTTTTTTTTTTTGCTCCGGAACATCGCCGATCAGCAAAGACCGAAATCCGTTCCAGCGCTGGAAATGAAAACACAAAACGCCAAAATCCATCGCTATTAAAATAACCGAGCGTCAACGGTGCGGAACCGGAACGGGCCGGACAGAAGCTGTCATCTAATTCGGTTGAGTTGAAAGGATTTGCTCCTAATTCCGTTGCCTCCCGATTGCAATTACAGTTAGCCCAGCCCGCAACCCGACCGGATTCAACCGGCGGATGAAGCTAAATGGTGTACGCAGGAATTACGCTCGGCGTTTCTGTAACGCTCTGCTTTAGCACGGTGAAGGCACGGTGAAGGAAATGTGTTGAAAGAAGGTTGAAGAGTGTGGTCGACGAGCGCACGCGGGAGGAATGGGGAAGGAAAACTTTTAGAAAGAGTCTTATTTCGGCAAGAAGTTCTCAACCGGGCGAGAAAGAATAAGGCAACACGGTAAGGTTCTGGAGGGCAGACTAGCGGCAGGACTGGTTGAGGGCAGCTAAAATCCCAAAACAGAAGAAATTTGTTCGAATTCGGCTCGAAGCTGATTGAGGAAGGTGAAAACTCACCGCCCCAAACACACACACACACAGTTCCTCTCGTTGCTTTCGCTCCCCCAAAATAACGGATCTTTCTCCTCGCTCTCCGTTCCGTTCAGACAAATGGAAAAAGTTTTTCCGATGCGATGTTTGTGCGTCCTGCCTTTCTTGTTTTTCCGCTACGGTAAATGCCATACATAAAGCTATCCCATACCGTGGCCGTTGATTAATCCTTCCGATTTGTGGGGCTTCGCTGTTGGAAAGAAAAGCGCGTCGTCTTCGTCTTCGTGGGAAAATAGCAAACCCGAAGCGGGAGACAATCGACCTGCCCTGGTAGCATTCATTTGGGGGCTTTGTTTCATTTGGCTGATTATCGTTAATATCTATTTACTTTAGGTGAGGAAGAAGGTATGAGGAGCGAGGATGGAAAGAGGTTTTTGCCGAGCGAAACGGTACCTCGGCGGAGACCAAAGTAACAAAACTCAATTACGCGCCTTCCGGTGATTGGAGTGTCTTTCGAATTCATTTCCCGTTCCCTCGGATGAGGAATGCCAATTTCCGTTTGATGGAACGACTGGAAACCCCGCAGCAAGGGGGTTGGTGGAAAGAACAATGTTTAAATATTTTCAATCGGTTTTTAGGAATGCCTGAAGAGCCTCCATTCTTAATAACATCCTGCTTCGATCGTTCGATCGCGACAGTGTAGTGCTCGGTTTGGATAGTAGATATGCGCGCAATGAACTCCGCTCCAGGTGCACTACTGGGACTGGAACTGGGACGAGCCCTGTCGAAGCGAAATCGGGCATCCGACCCGTGACGGAACTTGCCAGTGAACTATGCAACCATCGTTCCCGGCAGTAAACCACAGCTAATAAGATTGGAATCTCCGCGCTTGTCGGACGACTTTTCCCGGTCGAGCTTTGGGCGCTTCCGGGTGCAGTGCAGCGGGCCGAATGATGGAAACCTATCGCCCGTCACCGATCCCGGGGGCGCCCAGGGTTCCGCTGTCAATGTTGCGCCGTTCACGTCCCTTGAAACCGTGAACGACTAGCGCTCCAACGGTGTGGAAATGGAGATCGGGAAAAACGCATTATCTAAATTGAAAGATAATTGCATTTGGTTCCGGTGTCCTCACGTCCTGCCTGGGACAACAACAACGCGCCCGTGGGCGTGGGTTGAACGTTGATGCATGTTTGTGTGTGTGTGCGAGCGTGTGTGACACTGTGCCCGGTAATCTTACCGACGAAACGAAACGTGAACGATGGCTGCAACTTGATCGAACAGCCATCTAGAGGGAAGGTCTTTTGTTTGTACGCGCATCGGAAAATACCGCACTCTATCGCGGGAGGGGTGTGGAGGGCGAAAACGACGACGAACGATGATGATGATGGGGTTTCGCCGATGTCGCAAACCACGGCTTCCTTTAACGAGCGTTTCATTCTAGGCGCTTCTGGCGGAGGAAGCGCCGAAACTGAAGCGGCAAGACACACAACGGACACCCACACACACACACACACACACATCTACTGCAGAGTAAGCTCGCTGGAGGGCTAGGAAAAGGAACAGTGAGGTCCGGGGCGCCGAAATTGGCCGCCAACTTTAGTCGCATGAAACATTAATTTCATGGTCTCGGTCATCAGTGCCAGTTCGGGCGTCGAGATTTACGGTCTCCGTTTGTGCAGAGGATGCAGCCGATCAAATCGTTCTACCTGTTCTCGAAGCTGTTCGGGCTGTGCCCGTACCCGCTCGATCCGACCGTACCGGTCAACACGCGGGCCAGCTACGTGAAGCAGCTGCTGCCAACGTACACGGTACTGCTGCTGTACTCCTCCTGCCTGGTGAGCATCTTCTGGCAGAGTGGCAACACGTCCGACATTTCCAACGCCGCTAATTGGATACAGGTGAGCGTACAGACGAGCGTGACCGGGGCACCCGCTGACCCGTTGACTGCACGTTGGGCATGCATGTTTCGAACCGGAACCGGAGCGCAGGAAATCAATTTTATCAAACGGGATATAAAACGGTATTTTGATGAAGGAGGCGGTTTCGTAGCCGGTGACGGTGGCTTTGCTCTAGGCACGGAGAGTTTAAAGTTGGAACAAATGGGGAGCTTTGTTAGGTACGATCAGTCTCCTAAAACTTGTAGCAAGTTTGAAGAGAGAAAATTGCTTTAAAAAAAGGAGTATTGTTTCGCACATTGCATACATTTAGGGGGTTTAGGCACCGTTGTGCGTAAAACGCCCGAGGAAAGTCTGCATTTGTGTTAAAGTCTTTGCATTTTTCGTCTAATTAATGCTTCATTCTTCCCGCTGCAGTTCATTCCCAACTCATTCGCGTACGTCTTTTCGCTCGTCTTTGCCATCCGGCATCGTACGATGGCGAACGAAATTTTGACCACCTTCGCCATCGCCGACGATAAGCTGCGAACGCAGTTTGGCATTTCCTTCACGATGCCAAACGTCAAAATGAGACGCGTATCCATCCTGGCTTGCATTGGTAAGTGATATGGTGACCTTTGATAACCTTATTGCTTTCCAGAGTGATTTGAGCTCTACTGTTTGCTGCAATCGTACGAAGCCGCATCGAGCGCGCCTGTAACAACGAGCTGGGCGCTCCGAACCATTCACCCATGGTTAATGATGTCCCTTATTTTGGATTCCTTTATGTTTCACGCCATCAAACACTTCCGAACGCCCGTGACGTGACCTTTCCACACCCCAGTCACCATGACCTGCGGCAGTACCATCGGGGCGCTCACTTATTTGATCGGAGTTAATTGGAATCGTATATGGACGTTGCTTTATTGGATCGCCTTCTGTATGCCAAAGGTAAGTCGTTTCGAAACCGTAACCATGAGTACGAGAGTGGATGAGTATTGTTAGGAGCTATTGGAAAATAAAATGCAGGAGAAAAACAACGACAAAAAACTCCCCAAAGTGAAACAAGCCACGATACTGCCTCGAACCTAGCAACCGTGATTTTAACGACCCGGGCCCAGTGATCAGTATTGGGCTTATGCACGGTGGTGTTTCGGGCGGCAAGCGGAGATTACATTAGAAATGGAACCGTGTGCTAACAAATGAGCAGTTTTGGCTGCTTTCAACATTCTTTTTTCGAATGCATACAAACTCGTTCCCAACCCCCCAGCCCGGTCAATAGCAAAGAATGGTATCAAACTCAACTAACCTCCACCGAGCACGGTCACCGTGGGAAGGCCATCAAAAATCGTTTCTAAAAGCACACTTAAATCCTCCACTCATTTCACAGGCAATTAAGCAGAGCTGTATTTTGTTGTGTAACACGGCCAGCTTGCCCGGACGGGGCAACGGGAACGGTCGGATGCGTTTTTGTGCATAAGCATAACCGGCAAGCGGCATCGCAGCTCCTGCGTGGCAAAGCACTTTCGTGCACTGTAGAGATCGTTTTTGTGTACATTTGTGTACAAGGTTCGTTTGGGCGCGCTGGCTTAGTAAAATCCTTGTCCAAGCGTTCATTCTACGTGCTCCAAAAGTAAAAAAAAATAGGTTCACTTTATCTGCGCGTTCCTGCCTTTGCAGCAAAGTGCACGGGAAGTTAATTACCCCACCCGATCGTGCAAAAAGTCCTTTTGTCTCGCCGGTTACTGCAGTCTTTTTTCCTCCTTTCCTGCATCCCGAAAGGATCATTGAGCAAGTCGACCCATTAGACGGTCGACGCAGAATTTGACTTTTAGATGAATGGCGATAAAAGCCTGATCCAATGGTCGGAACAGTTTTTTTTGTTGCTGTGTTTGACGTGGTAAGCGTGTGCGTACTCTCTAATCGCTTCACCACGGGGCAAGCTGGTACCATGATGTGGCAAAGTAGTGCACTATCCTACTCTTTTTTTTATGTGTGTCCTATTCACTTGCTATGGAAATATAAAAAGCCTTCAGCAAAGCACCATGACTTGCACCGTGATGGGATGGATTGTGTGAAAGCGAATCGCTTTTGAAACGCACCGCGAACCTGATCCGAGCTGTCGATGGTACGCTGTCAAAAGATAGACGAAAAGGCCTCTGTTTTTGGGGGAAAACCAAACAACGCACCAGTTATTGCATGTTCAAACGCAAAATGAATATTTTTTTAGTATTTTTTCCTCCTCCTAGCGGAATGAAAATGTTATGCTTTCATACATTGTAAGCCACTTGAAGTGAACCTTGCTGAAATGAAATCTGCTTTTTCTTCTTTTGCTCTCTCTCTCGTTTTTAATGCTTGCACGAAACCCAAATCTCATCACGATCAGTTTGGATTGCTTCTGTTCAGTTTCCAGTTCGCCGGCTGTATCCTGTACCTGTCGGACCGGGCCATGCTGCTGCTGAGAGGCATGAAGTAATCAACCGTGAACTTTGCTCTTTTTTTCTGTGTGTGTTTGCTGCACCTGGTCACAAGCTATCTGGTGTTTGGTGTGTTTCACATTTTGCTTCAAAGGTGCACACTACCCCCGGCATAGCTCAAACAGAATCACGCACGCAACTGCACACGATTGCATTCGGGATGCGCACCCATTTCCCACGTGCAGCACCGTGCTGCAGCACCCCCACCACAACATTTCCACTGACTAACATTTGTGCACGCTCGGTTGCAGCAATTTTCCGGTTGGTGTGGAAAACCTCGCCCTGCAGCCGCAAACCCACGGCCACGCGCCGCAGTACAAAACGCTCAACATGGCGATGGGCGGCAACCATCTGCCGAGCATGCACGAGGGCAAGCTGAACCGGCTGACCACGCTCGCGACCATCAAGATCCGCGCCATCAGCCCGCTCGACTCGATCCAGCACATCCGCGAGGTGGTCGAGCTGCTGCAGGACCTGTCGGTCAAGATAAACCACTGCTTCGGCAAGCAGGCCATCTTCTCGCTGCTGTCCGCGTTCACCTGCGTCACGGTGCAGCTGTACTACATGCTGAACCACATCAAGTCCGGCTTCACCGCGTCCCGGTCCGAGATCTATGCGCTCGCGTCCTGCAGCCTGCTGTTTCTGCACGGCATCGAGTTTTGGTCGCTGTTTACCAGTGGCGAGAATGTGCGGCTCAAGTGGAAAAAGGTGATCAATTTCCTGTTCTTCATGAAGTCCAAATCGGCCGACGATGACTTTCGCACCAAGGTGAGTATCCGGGGGAGGAAAGCAAGGAAGGGCGTGGTTATGGGTTAGTATCGTAATTAAAAATCGCCGATATTAAAACGCGCCGGCCACTGATTTGCCTCGTTTCCGGTGCGTGTCCGGTGCGGGTTGGCTTCATTTCCGAATGTTCTACACCAAAACGGCTATAAAACCAAAAACACTAGGTGGACGATCTGATTTCGTTCATGGTGACGAATCCGCTCGAGTTCAATGCGTACGGGCTGTTTCCCATCGATCTGTCGGTGCTGACGGGGGTAAGCAGATATGCCAGCGGTAGCACTGCCGAAATACATAATTAATGTTGCTCCCATCGATTGGGATGCGTTTCCTCTGTCTCTCTTTGTGTGTGTGTGCGTCTTTCTTCTTTTTAACAGATTGCTTCCTCCATCACAACGTATCTGATCGTGCTGATACAGTTCAAAATATCCGAGGAGCAGTCCAGCGGCTATGACGATGATTCGGACGAGAAAAGTCAGATCCAGTATTCAGCACACTAGCGCAGTAACTGCACGGTGGAAGTGCGCTGTTGGTGCGATTGGGACTATTGGCGGATGGGATGATACCGTGCCCGGGACTGTGCGTTCGCTCTTTGTCGCCTGACGTCGTTGTGGAAGGTCGCCATGGTTTTTGTGCCATCTACCTGGATCTCGATGCATGAGCTCCAATGCCCGATAAAGCTTTAGTTCGAACATTATTTGTTTCATTGCGAATCGCATGAATGCTCGCATCAATTTAAATTGACAGGATTTCTATTTGAAGTTTTGGAAAGCTACATTGCCTGCTATAATATTTTTCCAATCCATAGCTTCTCTCTTATCGATAATATAAGCTCAATTTATTACCAAATCATATGTATCTTAATCACTTAATTCAAAATTTTAATTAAAATTTTAATCACAAAGTAGATCAAAGAAATGTTTTCGGGATTATTTTGTATTTTTCTATGAGTTTGTTGACTATTTCAATAGTTTGAGTAGGTAAACCATACAAATTATGTTTAAAACGATTTTTTTCATTGAGTAGGATTAACTGAACAAATATTCTTTATCACTTGAAATCAAAAATTCGTCATTTTGCAAGGATCTATTTTAAATTAAAATGTAAATCGGTAGTACAAAAATCAGTTTGAACAGGAAGGTGTAAACCAAGTATTAAGTTTTATCATAGAGTTGGTAAACTTCCTTTTACGTCTACAAAAGTGCTCAAATAACACAAAAGTTGTTATAGCAGCCACTTACAGATAAACACTTTGTTATGTGAACTAAAAACATCAAGAAAAGTGATGGAAGCAACATAAACGAGCCCAGTCCGGGCAGCAGCTTCGAGAAGCTTTAATGTACATTCATAACAATGTAAAACGCCGGGCTTACACTTGCTTGCTCTGTAAAACATCCTTCTGTTTATTGCTTTATTTATTTAAATCATAAAGTAACAATACAATGTACTTCACCCGATGGGTTTATTAATGTTTAGAATCGCCCATTAGCTTTAATCGCCGTACTTGAGAAACAACACGCTGACCTGAGCCTGTTAGCTCAACGCTTGCCGCAATGCAATGGGTTGAACACCCTTTTTTTCTGCACTTTAATAACACCGATTAGCAAGTCTTTATTCTTTCCACCCGGCCCAGCCGAAGGACACCAGCTACACCGGCAGCGCACAACATCACATTAATGTAGTGCTCACAACGCACTTCGCACAGCGCTGTGATAATTTAATTGCTCTCGAAGCGCAACCACCAACGCACCGTGTGTGCAACGAGCAATTGGGGACGAACGGTGAATCATGCTTGGCTCACCGTGAGCACCAGCTCGAAGCACCCGGTAGCAATGATGATGAGTGAGCGGTAGTAGCAGCCCGACACCGGGCTGCCCATGTAGCCATTAAGCCGGTAACAGTTTGTAATAATCGCTTTACAAAACATCCTCCACAATAGGACGCAGCAGCAGCAGCAGCAGCAGCACAGAGCAGTAGAGCTGGGACGCCGCCGACACTTGAGCAGCACAACCGATCTCCTGCCTGAAGAAACCACCGAACCAAGCGGTGAAGACAATGGGGCCAACGGAAGCTGAGTGAGGCAGGAAAACGTTTAAGACCGGTTAATGCCGTCTCCAGTCGGGGGGGAGAAGGAGACCCATAATTACAAGTAAGTACATTTATTACTGGCGAATTCGAAATTATACACACATACACATTCACTGAAAGCACCGGTGGGCTTTACAAATGTCACAAAAGCGCTGGAAGAGAGAGAGAAGGTAGCTGTGAGGTTGAAATGGGCGCACATTAGACCGTCATTTAGACAATGTTCTTTTGGTGAGACCCGCCACCAGCCCAGAGCGAGATGCCCTGGTGCGTCTTGTTGTGGAAGTTTGAGCACTGCGCCCGGTCTGGAAAGCAGTAACGTGTGCGTCCCAAAAGCGGCAAATCATTAGCTACGATCATGAAGTGGTTTTGTGTGTAGCGTGGTCAAATTGCGGTGGTGCGAAACTTGCACTCCGCTGGGCACTGGGAAGCTGCAGCACGCAAAACGTTTGCCAGCCGGCAATTTAAACGTGGAAAACTCAGCTACATTACGCTAATTAACACGAACGGTACCGAGCAAGCTGCACCGCACACGCTTTCCAGTTAACGAAATGTGTTACTGAACTTTTGCATTTGCACCAAAAACGATCCCAACAGTTGGGGCGAGTATTTGTCGGTGGGACGCTCGGGTGAGTGAACTGAATTTTGGGCCAACGCTTGGAAATTTCTCCCATTTCATGCTGACTGACTGGCATAACAATGTGTGCGGGTGCTTGTTCCGCGGGTTGGTTGGGTCTGGTTGGTGTGCCTCAAGATTACACACCCGGGACAGGTGGGTGAGGCGGAGGCGGTACAACCGGTGATGGTTGGCAAAAAATAATAAAGTAAAGCAAGCACAACCCATTTCCCGCGTGCCCCAATCGCACCTCCGTTGGAAGGCGAGGAAAGCTTCTGCCTTGTTAAGGTCCAGGACGAAGCACAGGGGACGTGTTGAGAGTGAAAGAGAAAGCTGCACGGGAAAAACTGTACGGGAGAGGAATTAAAACTGCTCCAGTGTTGTTGCAAAACTCAAACAATGGGACCGGGCGAAGGGAGAGGGCGTCCATCGTTCGGGAAGCGTATAGAAAGGTAGCAGAACAATAACGACAATGCCCGGCTGCAAGCGTGAGCACGTGAGCAAATGTGCCAGGCCCTTTTGTGGCCTGGGCGTACCGTTGAGGCCAAGGTTGAGGCTTGATCCCGGCGCTACTCGTGTTTTTGTTTTCCTTTTCCCCCTTTTGTAATGCCACAACATACGAGCCGGGAGCTTCGTGCGCATTTTTATGCCCAAACTGTTCCGTTCTCGCTGCCCATAGTCTGCTCTACACACGCTCGCCTAACAATGGGCATTCTTTTGGTGCCTTCATACCGACACCTGCCAGCGTTACGTGTGGGGAAATGGGGGGAGGGTGATCCATTTACACACATTCACAAACACAGACACAGGGTTAACATGTTAGCTTTATGTTGGCCTCGGGAAGAGGCACCACCCGTCTTTACCCACTTACATGCGCTTGAAATGCTGCTCCCACCGGTTATACCCCTGAAATCCCCCAAAACGGCTCATCTCAGCTGATGATAAGATGCATACGCTTTCAATTCCACCGTCCCCCTCATACCGCTTCGCACGGGGCGCAAGCAGAATGGCAAGCGCTTGAACTTTCCGACATGCTGCTTATGCACCAGGGCCAACATTTAGCTGTGCAGCGTTGCAGGGCGATGCTAGGAGTTGGAGTTTGCGATGTGTTGGAACTATTCTAGTTATTACATTTAAAACTGCTGCCCCCTTCTGCCCGGGCAAGACCGGTCTGCTCGCATCCGAACGGACGGTGGTGCAAAAATGTTGCAGGGAAAAAAATGTGGAATGGAATCGAGCGGGCTATCGTGCAGGTAAGTGTCTTTGAATGCTTGCGCTGTGGCCCTGCAGGAATTGAGCATTTGCGAAAGTGCAAAACAAACGTATGGAATACATGGTAAAGGCAAACGTGTAAAGAGCAGTTTTCAGTTCAGTGTTGTAATGTTATTTTGCAGTGCTTGTTGGTTTATTTGGTGCACAAATTAAACCGTTACAGGTGAGCTTTGCTCGTTTGCAGTAAAAGTGTTGTGTTTGTGTCGAGAGCTGTTTTTGCTGGGAAAAGTTCGTAACGAGACTGCAAGAAAAAGAGATCGTTTACGGTCGACTCAAAAGTTTACTTCGTACTGTGAAATGAAATGTTTTACTTTGCTGATATGTTTTCTATGTAACAAAAACAAGGAAAACTCCCATTCTGTATGCAAATGTAATTGAATTCTGCACCCCAAAGCTTTCCTTTTTAAATGATGTTTTATTGACAAAAGAATCCTGTTTCTGAATTGAATGCTGCTCATGAAAAATAAAGGATAAATATTGATACAAGAATCATCCGATCAAAACACACCTCGAAAAGAGGCTTAAAGTATTCATGACACCACTCTTTCTAGTTCCGTAGGTTTTTCTATTTAAGTATAAAGAAAAAAAATCACAGATAGACTTATACACGCACAGGCAGCAATATCACATACCAAAGCATCTGTTCTCGGAGCCGGATTGACATAGAAAAAACAGAAACCCCCAACGCAACACTCCGTCACGAATGGAAACGCAAAACCACCGAACGGTGGCAACACTTTAACTCGGTAAAGCAAACGGTTCGAGCTCACTGTCTCGCCGTCACTTCTGTTGTGCGTTGTGCGGCTTAGTTCAATAGTAAACAAAATAGAGCAAAAAAAGCAATGGCGACGAGTGAACAGGTTTACCTCTGCAGCTCGTGCGTGCTCGTGCTGGATGGAGGCGCCTGGTACGTTGTAGGCGCACTGGTAAAACGAAAATCGTCATGCAGGTGATGGCTTTCGCAGTTTGAAATAAGTTAGCAGCGATAAATATAGAAACTGCTTTTTGATAAATGAATTAGTAATACGCTTACCTTCTACGAATTTCAACTTGCGAGCGTATATTTTTTTCATTATTTTTATTCATTGAATTTGACTGTAGTTTAAGAAACTGTAAAACAACCGTTATTACCTCACTCGGCACAAATTGGAAAGCAATTTGTTTGCTTTTTTTCACCGTGTCCCGGTAGAATGTATGAGGTAAAACTGGTAAAACATGAAGAAACCACACACATCAGCTAAAGCCAGGTAAGCGATACAGATCGCAGCAAATTCCCTGAAAACGGGCTACGGTTTTAGTACATTTGATTAACATTTCAACACATTTGGTACAAGCTTTTCAATTTGGGTTCAAAAGGTTCGAACCCGGTGGGATGGGATGTGTTCGGTGAGCATTTTGTTTTATCGAATCTAAATGGTTTTCCTGGTTACAACGAACTGCCAGAAAGCTGATAAGGTACACGCAAACGGGCAGTGTAAGGAAAGCAGCACTTACTCCTTTATTTTTTCAATCCGAAATAGTAATTTATTTATTTATTTATTTATTTATTATAGAGTATCGAGCCTCCATGGCCTACATACACAATTAAAACTAATGTCTTATAAACTATGTGTTCCTAAAATTAGACGTAATGCAATCTCGAATGACGCTAGTACATTTCGGTACACTAAAGGACAGGTCTACAAAATTTGAAAATAAATTAAAATTCTTGGACATTAATAACAACGGATCCCTAGCACAGAAAAGACGATAACGAAAGTCAGTTATTAAAAATTGAAAGTAATGGTTTTATTGATTTTTTTTCGAAACCAAAACACACTATGAAAAGAGTTCTAGGAATGACCCAGTAAAGGGTGAAATTTAATGCAATTTAGTTCCATTTTAAGAAATGTGTATCAGCATTAGTATTGACTGTACATTTTTGTATAGGGTCCCTCTTTCTACAGTGGTCATGGCCTTGGCCAGTCGGCCTTCATCTTACAGTTTATCAAGCTGGTAGTTCTTCCTACGCCATCGTATGCTCGAACACATAGTCAAATATGGTCCGAAAGAAGTGTCGCTCAAACACGTCCAGAGCGTTAGCATCCTTCAGTGGGCTGGTTCAAATCTCGTGTCCATAGAGGTTCACCAAGCACATCGATGAACATGAATCTTGGACCATCCAAAGATAAAACCTACTCAACTTATGAAACTAATAATGACCAGGTTCAACCTTGCTACCGGGAACTGAATAACCATCTACGTTTAGCATTATCCACTATTATCCACTTATTAAAAAGCATATTTTGTTCTCGCAAATGATATATTTTGCCGTAAAGTGATTATTTTTTTCTGTGAATAAAATCACTTTGAAGTTAATATTCTCGCTTTCATTCGAAATCATTATAGATTATGCTTGATGATTTGAAAGGGCTAGCATAAATGTAGGTTTTTTCTGGGAAAGTTTTTTAGAGCTATTTTTTTTACTTTCACAAGCATATTGTTTACAGAAACATAATGACATATTGAAGCTGAACAGGCAGTATTGAATTTAATTTTTCCTAGGTCAGAATTGATAACAAATTTGAACGGCGATAATCAACCCTGTTCGTTTGAATTCATTTCCCAGCCAATACCGACAACCACACAAAACTTTAAAATTAAAAAAAAAAATGCACAACACAAGATGAATACATTCCATCTATCAACCCGCTCCGATCAGCTCGTTTTGCAACGGATCCTTCGTTCGTAGCTCTGCCAGCTGCTTGGATGGTTTTTGTTGTTGTTGTTGCTGTTGCCTTTGTCCCCACGAAAGCGATCTTCATTAGTGTTTGCGGTGCCATGAACGACAAAAAGCTTACCGCCATTACTAGCCTAGCCGTACTCATAAATCACTCCCTTGTTTGTCCAGCCCGTGCAGGGCGGGAAAGGGTCGTCAATCCCGAGTTTTGGGTGGGGTGCCGAATGAGGCGGACGGTGCGTTAAATAAAACCGACAACCAGTCCGATGCGGGACACTCGAGTAAGTAATTTGGTGTGCATATTTTAGCATAAATTAATCGAAATCGCCCACGTACGCGACACGGTAGCTGGAAGGTAGGATGGGCCGGGTGGCAGTGCGCGAACGACGGAATAATGAAGATTAATATCATCCGCCCGGTGTGGGACAGTGTGCAAACGCAAAACAAAAACAGCACACGGATAAGCTCAGCTCAAGGGTGTGTTTTTTTTAAAGGGGTGTACCAGTTTTGCCAAAGATGAGACGGTTGCCCCTTGCCGGAAGGGAAGTGTGGAACATTTTTAAGATTTCGTAGGTGGTGCCTCATCAAGCGTACCTCCGCATGATTATACACATCCTTGAAGACGTTTAAACCAACCGGCGGCTGAAAGCATCCTTTCTTTGAGATGAAAAATCCGCCCCAGGGTGGCGAGTTCATGCACGTGCCATGGCTGACTGATGAATATTAATCAGTGTGTGGTGTGGCCTGAGGAATCTTGAGGCTGCAATCCTAAGGCCACCACTGCTATAGGTTTCCTCAGCCCCGCCAGCATCATTACACAATGAATCGCAGCTAATTTCAATTGGTCCCTCGAGGAGCTTCACAGTTAATTGTGCGCTCACAGCTCTCAGCCGGTGGGAAAATCTAGGCTTGGGAAAAATAACTCCCACCCCATCCCTCCACGCGGTACACAAACATCCGCAGGGAGGATAAAAGTCCCCCGCGAATTCATTGCCAAAGCATCGAACGCTGGTTGGCATTTGTTAATCTGATGCCACTTCAGATCACTCAGGCCGCCCGCAAAAGCTCACCCAACTGTGCAACGAACGGAGTGACGGGCTGGTCTCTTCACCGGCGTCAAATCAAACGATACAGCCCCTATCCTGTCGTGAGACAATTTATCTTGCCAAAAGCCGCTTCCCTTCACCGACATTCACCCTGCAAAAGCTTGGGCCCGTTTGCCTGCCGAACCCTATCGGGTGCCCAGTGGAATGGAAATGATTACATTTATTCTTTCCATTTGATGCGACCCGTTTTGCGCTCGTTCTATTTGCACTGATTATATCTATTCTCTGGCTGCCATCGACTGCCAGAATGCCAGGGCACGGAAGGCAAAGGCGAGCGATCGATTAGCAGGGATCGGTCGGATAGCTGGGCTAGAACAGGGGCAGCCGTGTGGCTGGCAAGTGAAAATGTTTTCAAATTGATAACTCAATCCATACGGCAGTCGGGCCACCAGCACCAACCACCGAGCCCTGTCAATGAGTGGCACCGAGCCGTGCAGCAAAACCGAAGGAACGGAAATGTAGAAATCTATCCCTGCCACAGATTGATCCGTGGCCCGATCTCGTGCGCGCGTGCCTCCCCCCCGGGTTGAACAAAGTAGAATCCCGCCGGGAACGAAACACCCGTGGGTGACGAGAAAGGTTGACACGGCTCAGCCTTTCACAGGCCGCGGTACCAAACGGAGCGGTACGATGAGGGGGCTCTTGTATTACTCGCTAAAGCTCCACCAAGGGGGGCCCCTTTGGTGAAGAGGAAGCGCTGTGAAATGAACACACTCACACAGACACAGAATCCGAAACAAAGCAACACTAACGATGACACACGACGCTCCAAAGACAATGAAATAAACCATGGGATTTCTTTCCTTTCCCTCTCTCTCACTCTACACTCTCGCCCGATCGGCTGGGATGGAGGTATCGTTCGAGCAGACCCCGGGAAAGGACATGCTGGTTCTGTCCCTGCTGGGCATTGGTGCAAAGCTGCTTTCTGTGTGGGCTTTAGCCCTCGACGTTGAAGGCGGACCGCGGTGTGTTGAAATGGTTTTGAAAAGATCCTTTCCCGGTTTACCGGATTCCATTGGCAAAATGGTGAAGTAAAGGGGGTGGGGCGGTTGGTTTCGAAAGGATTTTGTGTCCATTATTTACTTGCTTTTTTCTTTTCGAAATATGGTGCAAAAGCAATATTCTACGAGCGGCATCGCTTGGAAAGCTGTGCCAAGGATTGGTAGAGAACGTTCTCTAGCGATGGTTTGGCATCGAGCCGGAGCTTCTAGTGAGCGAATTATGGAGATGAATGTGACGAGCGGGTTTTTTTATGGGAAAGAAAGGAGAGCAGCCAAAAAAAAAACAAGAACAAGCTCGGATGATGGGTCGAGAGTGCAAAGATTTATGATTTGCCAACTGTGGTTTAATTCTATCACAGGCAAAGGAGAAACGCTTTTTCATCCACTTTTTCGCTCCGCACTCGATGCAAAGTCATTCGTGGTCGCAACGGGTCGAGTCTTGGGAACGGTTTGGAAAGGGGTAGAAGGGGAAGGAAGCTTTCAGCAGTGTAAATTCATACTTTTGTAAGCACACAGAGCCCAGACGGATTATGGAGCCTGTGCGGGCTAGCAGCGTATTAATTGACTAGAAATACATTCCCAATCGGGCAAAAGACAAAAACAGCTCTTGGGTGGTCAAAGCACTCGACAATAGGGGTTTGATTTGTATTGTAATCTATCGAGAGAATTGAGGAATGTTGTTTTTTATGTATGCCAATGTATATTTCTCCATTATTATACGCTTGTTTTTAATGCAAAAAGGGAAGCAAATGAAAAAAAAACAGGGAGAAATAAAAACAAGCATCGATTCGTTGTGAATTGTAAATTTGTTTTGCGACAATATTATCGCATTTATTATTCATAGCTTCGTTGGAATGGGGTGGGGTTTTTGTTTTGTTTGTATAGATTATGTTGTTTCCTCGCTCTCCTCTTCCCTTTCGGTCCTCAGTTTACAATTCCGACCCATTAATTAACGCAGAAAAGGACGATCGTGCGCCGTTCGGCAGCTTCATGTCGGCCGGAACGGAATTACCAATTCCATCCAGCGCTCCACCGCCGCTGCAGCAACGGATCGTTGCAGCGGTGTAGTACCGTCCGTTTGCTGTAACCCTTGCAAAAGGAAGCATAAAAGCGTGGAATCGATTGTTTGTGTTGGTGCGGCAATTTAACCGACTGAAAAGCGATGGAACGGCTTCTTTGGTTAGATTCATTTCACTGCAAAAGAAACCCACTCATAACACAAACACGAGTAGGAAAAATGAGACTAGTTTTTGGTGGATGGTTTGTTTTCCTCTTCCTACGCTTGTTCGTGGAAACCCATTTCCGGTTTGCAGCGCTGGCACACTGGCACGAGCGTCCATGCCCTCCCAGCCCACCGGTGGGGGCGGCTATTTAAAAAGTGGTAATGAGCAGGAATAAGTGCGCAAATATTATAATGAGGTAATATTTGTACTCGGGTGCTACATTCGACTGCTTTCGTGGGAGCTGCTGCCTGCGGGGAACCCCTTTTTCGAGTGCTTTCTGCACGATACTTGTACAACCGACCGCACTCTCCGCGTCCTGAACTTCAACAATCGTCCTGCCAGCACTGCGTCATGAATACTAAGTGAGCATTTTTGGCTGACGTGAGCACGGCCGTCGCGTGCTGCAGGCTTGAGTCGTACCCGGTTTTTGGCCAGCCCGTTAGGGCCAACCGAGGGAGCTTAGCCGCCCGTAATCCTGCAGTAGCAGAGCGATATTTTAGCGTTATTTTATCCCGCCCCGGACAAAGCTCGGCCGCAGATTAGCCGCTGTACCCTGCCGTCAATAGTGGGGAGGGGAGGGGGAGGTGTTAAGAGTGTGGCTTATGATTATCAAACTTGTAAGTTGATTTTAATTGTCCGTTCGTTGTTGCGTAGATAGAAGCAGTTGCTTTCTAATCCTTTGCGCTCACTGCAACGCTAAGCTCAGGTTGTCTCGTTCCACTTGAGTTCAGCTGTGGCGGCTAGGTTTAAATAGTGTTTGTCGGTGTTTTGAAAAGCATTATTTTGTCAACACTCAAATTGAAACACGAAAACACAGGGATAAGGCGGTTTGCAATACATTAAATAGGCGAAGGAGGAGAAGAAAAAGAAACAAATGCATGTGGAGTTTTTTTATTCGGTTTAGACAAATAACGCTTTATTTAGATTTCAGTTCACAACATGTTATTCGCTTCGCGGTCCGAATTCAACTCCTCGCGCTTAACCCGCGCTCCCGATTTTAAAGCTGCGCGTTCTCTCTCTCGCTACTCGTTGCTAGTTCGCTCTCGTTCTCCTGATCTCGCTACCGTTATTTCTCTCTCTCACTACCGCTAGCGCTTTTCCTTTCTTACATTCGGCCGTCCTACCCTATCTTCAGCCCCTGAAGATTTTTCTTCTAATTCATTTTATTCGTTTTCCGATTCTGCTTCATCTTCCGAAAATACTTTGTCGTTACTGATGGCAAACGACCATAACTTCATGTTGTCGCAACTTGTTGTTGTTATGTTCGGTCCCTCGCAATTGGCTGCCCTTTTAACCTTGTATCGTCCGTTACGATTAATTTTAATAACTTCATACGGTCCCAAAAATTCGCTAGCAAGCTTTCTTCCGGCTACAAATTGTGTTCTTTTGATGGCTACCAAATCTCCTACCACGTACGCATATTCCGGCTTTCGTGATAAATCATAATGTTTTTTATATACATTTTGCGCATTACAAATGTCATTCTTCGCTCCTTTTCGCATTTCCTGCCGTTCACAATCAAAACGATCATACGCTTCCTCCTCCAGTAACCGCGACAAGTCTTCCACCTCCGACGTCCTCATCTTTGTCCCGAACATCAACTCGAATGGCGACTTTCCAGCTGCTACGTGAATATGAGAGTTAATCGCTCGCTGCACAGAAGGCACCACCTT
Source organism: Anopheles arabiensis (assembly GCF_016920715.1). Taxonomy (NCBI): domain Eukaryota; kingdom Metazoa; phylum Arthropoda; class Insecta; order Diptera; family Culicidae; genus Anopheles; species Anopheles arabiensis. Next base: position 20,762,376 of record NC_053517.1, read on the forward strand.
GAACCACTTTCCAGGATCTTCCGATGACAACTTCGTCAAAACCGATAACATGGTGCGGTTCACTCTCTCCGCTTGACCGTTGCCCCTCGGCACTCCTGTTGTACAAACGACGTGCTGTATACCATGGCGATTAGCGTACTCACCAAATGCGTTGGCTGTGAAAGCTGAGCCCCTGTCAGTTACGATACGAGCCGGATAGCCAAAAATTGTCGACCAGCATTCCAGCTTCCTCAACGTTTCCTCCGCTCCAGTCGTTTTTGTCGGGTACAACCAGACGAACTTGGAAAAACCATCCACTACAGTCAAAACGTATTTGTACTGCTTTCCCGTAGCGTCCATAGGCCCTACATGATCGAGGTGAAGGGTTTGCAGTGGCTGATCTCCCTTGTCAATGGGGTGCAGGAACCCTTCCTTTCGTCCTAACTTCTTATTGTGGATGATACACTTCACACAGCTGTTGAGAATCAGTTTCACTTTTCGCTCTAAATGCGGTATAAAATACCGTTGTTTTATGGCGTGCATGGTTTTGCATAGTCCAAAATGACCCTCACTATGAATGTCCGAAATTATTTGTTTTTCCATATCACGCGGAATCACTAAAAGGTCTTGTCCTTCGACACACTTGTATAAAAGTTCTCCTTTTATTTTGTAATCTTCGTACGGTCTGGTGTTAAGAATTTCAACTATCGCTTTTATTGAATCGTCCCTTTGTTGACTTCTTTTAACACGAGCCGTCACTTCACATGTCACCATCATTGTTAACTGTGGATATCGACTGAGACAATCGACGTGTTTCAATCGGTCTCCGGCACGATGTTCCACCTCAAAACTAAACTCCTCCAAGCAAATAACCCACTGCACCACCTCTCGCGGAACGTCTGCTTTCTTCAATGTTTGTTTGAATGCATTACAGTCGGTCACAAGCTTGAACTTTATCCCCAGGAGATAATGCCTGAATTTTTTCAACGCAAGATAAATAGCCTTTGCTTCCAACACATAGCTGTGATGTTTGGCCTCTGCATCGGTTGCCTTCTTGCTCCAAAAATATACGGGATGCAGCTCTCCATCAAACCATTGCAACATTGTTGCCCCAAACCCTTTGATGGAAGCATCCGTGTGCACTTCTGTTTTAGCATTTCGATCGTATATTTTGAGCACCGGTTCTTTCACTAACGCACTTTTCAAATCATTAAAGGCTTCGATCTCTATACTACCCATTTTAAAATCTACCTCCTTCCGCAACAAGTCAGTAAGAGGCTTGGCCATAATAGAATATCCTTTTATAAATTTCCTAAAAAATCCTGTCAAACCCAAAAACGCTTGCACCGCTCTTATGTTTTTCGGTATAGGGAAATTTTTCACCGCACTAACTTTTTCTTGTCCAGGCCAAATCGATCCGTTTTCAATATGATGTCCCAAAAACTCAATCGATGTTTGAAGGAAACGACACTTTTTCCACTTTATTTTTAATCCATTTTGGGCTGCTACTTCAAACACTTTCCCCATTTTTTCTAAACACTCCTCAGCCGTACTACCACAAACCACAATATCGTCCATGTAAATATGCAACACATTCTCTCTTAACAAATTTTGAAAAACATAATTCACAAACCTTATGAACACCGCTGGCGAGTTGCATAGTCCAAATGGCACACGATTAAATTCAAATAATCCCGATTTTGTAACGAATGCGGTATACTTGCGGCTAGCTTCTTCTATCGGCACATGAAAAAACCCGTTTTCCAAATCCATAACAGTAAACACCTTTGCACTCTGAAGCTGCTCCAAAACTTCTTCTAACAATGGAACTGGAAACCCATCCTTTAGAACCATTGTATTCAGTTTCCGAAAGTCGATACAAATCCGACTAGTGCCGTCTTTCTTCTTCACTACCACAACGCGACTTGCAAAGTCTGACGTCGACGGACGAACAATTCCCTTCCTCAGCCATTCCCCTACATGGTTTTCGACTGCTTCTTCCTCCGTTAAAGGCAAGCGACGGGGCGTATGCCGAAAAGGTGACGCGTTTTCTTCCAACACTATCTTCATTTGTATGGGACAATTGTCTTCGTAATTATCCACCACTGAAGCTTCGTATTGACTTTTCAGCGCTTGTACCTTGTCTCGAAACTTCTCCGGCACTTCCAGTTCTTGGATTTGCTCACAATCAATCTTATACACAGCACTTTCGTGATCGCTACCCGATTCCTCATTGTCACTTTTTTTCTTAAAAATCTGCACTCCATCGTTGGTTATAGCGTAACAAACACTTCGAAGAAAATTCATGCCTACCAGCATTGGAACCTTCATCGAATTTGGAGAGACCACCAGCAAACCGATTTCGTATTCAACGTCATCGATGCCAATGTTTGTTACCAATTCGCCTATCGGCTTTTGTATGATTCCACCAAAACCACGCAATTGTTGTATGGATTGTTCCATGCTTTGTTGTACACACCCTAAATCTTGCAATGTGTCTTGACGGACAATCGACACTTCGCTGCCTGTGTCAATAACCGCTTTTATATTTTTTCCCCCCAACTGGACCATTTTTGTCGGTAGCTCAGCTTGGACATGGTTTATCAGGTTTGCACTTGTACCCGGTTGTTGTTTATTCCTTTGCCCACACTGATTCGCACGATGCCCAAACTCGTTGCACTGAAAACACCGTGGTCCTCTTCTTTGTTCTGGACAATTCCGTACCATATGTCCCATCACACCACAATTAAGACAACGTGCTTTTGTTGCATTTTTCACAGGAATTGTGTCTTGAACCGGCAAACTTTTGTTCTCTTTCTGCCCCGCGCGCTCGTGCCATGCAGATCTCACCGCACGTGTTTGTTTCTGCGCTGCACGCTCTTGCCAGGCAATTTTTTCTTTCAACTCTCTCACCGTGCGCGCTTCGTACAATGCCGCGCGTTGCGCTTCGCTCTCCGCGATACCATCAACAATGTACTCACACACACTTTCTTCGTCAAGGTCAATCTGTTTGGCAATTCGCTGCATAGAGTAAATGAAATCCAAAGCAGATTCCCCTTTTTTTCGTCGTCGTGATGCAAGTTGACGATGAATGTCCATCGGACGCACTTTTTCTCCGAATTCTGCTACTAGCGCCTTGCGAAGAGCCCCGAACGATGAGACCCCACGCATCGTTAGCAAAAAACTTCTCGCTGTGCCCACCAACTTTTTTCGACACATCACATATTTTTGCTCATCTGACCATCCCGCCATGGTCGCAACATCCTCAAAATCGGTCAGCCACGCAGCAAAATTCACCGAGCCATCTGCACAAAACGCCTCAATTCCCTCTTCCACGTCCCTAAAGGAGTAGGGCTGCTGCACTATGCTCGGCTCTACTTTCGCTGCTGCACTGCTAGCTGCCGCTTCAGATTTTTCATCCATGTCATGAAATTGATCCATTGTGGAATCATCCGCGCTGGACATTTCTTCACTTTCCACTAGTGATCTTGCCATTTCTTCTTTGGTTCCCGTTGAGGGCAACCCTTTTTGCTGGCACCTTTTCGTTAGGCCAGTCTTCGTGAATTCTTCACACAGATCAAGAATGCGCTGCTCCAGCTCATCCATTTTTGATCGGTCTTGTTTTGTTTTGCGAAAATCAATCGGTCACAGGAACACTTTCCTTCACTTTGACTGACTTTCACTCCACAGAAATTTGAGTCTACCTCTGATCACCTCAAATCAATTAGTCACGGGATCACTTTTCCCTCACTTCAATTGATTTTCTTAGATCAATCTACTCAACGTTCTAATCACTCTTATTTGGATGTTCATCCCACTTCTGACACCAAATGTGGAGTTTTTTTATTCGGTTTAGACAAATAACGCTTTATTTAGATTTCAGTTCACAACATGTTATTCGCTTCGCGGTCCGAATTCAACTCCTCGCGCTTAACCCGCGCTCCCGATTTTAAAGCTGCGCGTTCTCTCTCTCGCTACTCGTTGCTAGTTCGCTCTCGTTCTCCTGATCTCGCTACCGTTATTTCTCTCTCTCACTACCGCTAGCGCTTTTCCTTTCTTACATGCATCAACCGTCTTCGGGCAAGCGATTCGGTTGGCGTAATGCGGTGATATTATTACCACAGAAAACGTGCTCCATGTGTTTGCTCTTCGTAAATCGATTGCCACCGCGCAAACCTAGGCCCAAGGGCCATAACAAAAAAAAAAAAAAAACAAACAAACTCAGCCCGTCGTAAACCGCCGATGTATCATGTTTGAAAAGTGTTTCGCTACTTCTTTTTCGATCGCTTTTGAAGTGCCGCTAGTGTGCTGCTAGACATAGGCAGCGCGGCGGTGGAGGAGAGTGCAGGTTTGGGGAAGGAAAACACCACCTCACTAACACGCCCTTCAACAGCACATACACACGAACAAACAGACACGCACAACAACATCGTGGTGCGATCATGCTTTCCCTCTCTGGCCCCTTCTTCCTCTCCAAAAATTGTGGCTCTGTTCGTTGCAAGTGTGCAAGTGTGAGGTTTGGTGCTGTTTTTCCGCCCATCGCCATCAGACAGGAACTGGCATGAAAGCGGCGGCGTACCGGGTGAATGTGATAGCTAGAAATTTCCGGGCTCCATTTTCGGTGCTTGTGGCCTCCGCTCTCTCTCACTCTCTCTCTCTCTCTCTCTCTCTTTCTCTCTCTCTCTCCCTTTATCTATCTCTGCTTCTCTCTCTCTTTCTCTCTTAAACACACACGAACATACACAAAGCTCACAACTGCTCCCCTAAGCTACGACAAGAAGTCGGTATGGCTGACTGAGCTTTTTCTCCACAACGCGTCTGGCGTATGATTTCAATCGGAATGTATGCACGTGTATGTATTTGCCGGTGTAGGTTTGTGTGTGTGTGTGTTTGGTTTTTGTCCCCGAAAAACGGGAAGGAATCTTGCAATCATAACATTCCATTGAAATTTATAGAAATACTTTCCGCCTTGACATAATTCCGGATCGACGGATGGCGGCACCGTCGCACCGTTCGGGAGAATTTCGGCGACTTTGCGATACGTTTTGATGGTGGTGGGAGATGCGATGCGTTCAAGCTTACCGTCTGGCGCGTTGTTTGAAGCGCGGTACAGAATTACCGCCGTCGTCATTCGGAGAAGTGCAGTGTGTCATAGGTCAGGTGGGTTTGCATGTGTGAATGTGGTTGTTTCAATTGCGATTTAATGTAGTGCCACCGGTTTCACGTGAAAATTCAGAGAAATTCATGCAAAATAGGTTGGATGCCTTTGAAGCTCGCAATAGTTTTAGCGGGATCCATTGCTTTGTAGTGCTATTTAATTACTCCTGTGAATCATTAGTGTGTGGGGAATGCGATCATGCGTCAATAAAAAACACATTTAAGAATCTGTTCAAGCGTTGCAATGAAACGTGTTGAATAAACAGCCATGTTATTTATTAAATTATAAAAAAACAGTTTTTTTTTATAATAATTCCAAAGCAAAGTACGCCCAAAACCGTTTCAATAACTCGACTAACAAACCAGCCAGCCTAAGCTTAACCCAACAGCTACGGAGGAAGGTTTTGTGGGGTGATGTTTTTTTCTTTCAACACCGTTGCTGGCTCGGTAATGGTGTGCCATGTTCGGTGGCTGGAATGTCTGGTGCCCGGAACTCGACATTACAGACCCAGAACCGCTTGAGAGAGGCATAAAAATGAGCACTTCATATTCATTTCATTACACACTCTTTTTTATTACACCCTCACTCTTGCCCTCGATTCTCACCCCGGCTCGGCGTGCCGGAAATGAATGCTATAATGGCGTCGAGTATGAGAGAGATAGATATAGTGTGTTTGTGTTCGAAGGAAATGTGCCCCATTCCCCTTTCACGCTGGTACCGTAAATGGCCTCCACTTTGCACTCCGTTACGGGAGGAAGCGCGCTGTCTACCTTTGCTAGATCATCCATATTTCTCCCGGTGAGATGGAATATGTTTTTATATAGAAAATAACAACCGCACACATTCACACACATACAGTATCCACACCTGAAACGGAAGCAAGTGAAGGCAAAGTGAAGGGATTTATTTATGTGCATCAAAGTGGAGTAAAAATCTCGGTCGTCCCCTGACAGGTCGGGCGGGCGAGCGAGCGAGCGGGTGAGCGAAAAAATCTGCCTTCACCTACACCAACACCCTCTACGCACACGGGCTAGAGCGGGTATGCGCGGGGCACATTTTAGGAGGCGAGGGAAATACTTCCTGCACCACTCACCGGTACGATTTATGCTGCAACTTACATAATACATCATCACGATAATTGTGGCTCGAGTGGCACAGCGGCAGCCGTGGCCCTGCCGCGTAACGTCGAGAAGAAAACCATGCAAAGTGGGATACTTTTAATGCAAAGAACTGCCAGTGTGCCGGAATCGCGATGCTGCACTGTGGCCCACCATCGGTCGGGATGAAAAGGGGTTGAATAATGAATGTAGCCCAGGAGAGTGTAAGCGGGAAACCTTGCCGCGGCGGTATGATAAAGGCGACTCGCTTAAAAATCTCTTCATGCATGCACAAATCCCTGTAAATGAAAAGCCGCACGAATGGAATGCCAACATATATTTATGACGCGCTGCGCCCGATATGCGTTGATGAGTGTGTGAGCGAGCGTACGTGTGCTCGTAGATAGCGAACGTCTGTGAAGAGTATTTAGCACACGTTAAAGAGGCGAAAATAATGAAAATTAACATTAGCCGGAATTTAATGTTTGCATGGAAAATGCAACGTATCTTATTGGACGGTTTTCTATCTGACATAAGAAAGTGATCTCCTCACTTGCACGTAATCTCCGAAAGCATTGAACCAATTAAAATCTCACCCTCTCATCAGGAAGCTCCGTTTTGGCAAAACTTTTAAATTTATCCTTGCCATGCTCGGCTCCACCTTTGCAGCGTGCTGACATTAACAAATTAATCATATCATCGCGCATCGTGTCTGCCGCTGACATCCAATTTCCGGCACGTGTGATACAGCTTCGGGATCAAACAGATTGATTTCTTTCGATTTTTTTTCTTCTTTTTTTCTTTTTTTGCTGCTTCCCTTCAGCTCAACACCAAAGTGCTCGCCAACGACTTTTAAACGGATATTGAACGATTCCCATTTTGCTGATTGCTTTCGCCCGCCCCAAAGTCTGCACGGAGCGGCACGGCGTGTGTGTTTCTGCGTCGATGTGGTAGAGGAAAAACTGACTGAAAAATCATAAGTCGAACAGTATGTGGGTACGTTGTTTTGCTTTGCCTTTTGTGTAGCGAAGCACAGCGAACCCAGCACCCAACACACGCCTCACTGCTTGCTTTCTTGCTTCCCACTCGACAAGGGCTTTGAACGCAATTGTTTTTCTTGCGAGCAAGTTTTGCTCCCTCATCCAGCGCAGCATGCAGCGAAGAGTGCCGGTGGTAGAGTGACACAAAAGGCAACAAAATCAATTGATGTTTTCCAATTTAGTCACTCGAGCAATCGTCCTCGGGATGCAAAGTTCTGGTGGCGAGAGTTTTGTGTGTGTGAAATATTAGTTTTCCATCAGCTGGCTTTTTGCACACAAGGGAACGCGTTCGATCGATCGATAGAGCGTTGGGTGGGTTTGTTGGGATGGAGTTTTCCTCCGCTTACTTACACCCACCTCACAGTGCCCTGCATAAAGATACGCTTATGCCATCCCAACCCGATGGGACGCAACTTCCTGGCCAACTTTTCGAACCCGTCGCTTCAAATGCCACCCTTTCCGCACTGAAGCAAGGAACTTCATCGCCTCACATGAACCTTTTGTGCATTGCTTTCACCTAACTTACCGTGTTCTGTTTGTTCAGCGGTGCTTGTGCTACAGCGCCGAAGATGCTCCCGGGGTCGAGCTGGAGCTGTAGCCTTTATTTTTCACCTCGTCCTCCGGCTTTGCCTTTATGATGTTGCTTTTTATGCTAAAGAAACTTCATGCAGGGCCAATTTCCCCTGGCGGTGCTAAATAAAGGAGAAAAGGAAAGGGAAGGAAAATTGAAATTATGATAAATTCATTTAAGCGATCTCCATTCTGCTGGTGATGAAAGTGATGGATGAGGAGCGAGGCGGCCAAATTTATGACTTCCGGATTAAAGATGGCACCCCAGTGCAGCCGTACTCGGCAGCCTCGGCCGAATGCTGTAAGGAGTGCCGATCGTTTAAGTGACGGTGTGGGAATTTCAGCACCATACAGACCGCTCCGGCAGACGGCAATAACGTGTCTCGCCATGCTCGTCTCCGTGCGGCAAGTGCTCGTTCGATGGATGGAATTAAATTTAATCAGCAGTCATGCCAATTCACTCTCTGAATTGGTGCCCCGAGCGAGTGCTGATGGTGTTATGCTTTAGCTGCGCTGCCTCCGCCATTTTACCTTTCGGTTTTTTTTCATGAGCAACGATTGGAATCGTGGTACCACCGTTCGGAGAAGTGCGCGAAACAAATGTTGCCCATGACATGGAGCACCACAAATCGACAAACGCGCTGCATGATGGATCTCAAATAAGCGCCCGGCGCGAATGATGGATCAATACACAAAGGGGAAGGGCTGAACAGGCATCAACCTCAGCAACACACCAGCAAGGCACCCACTTTTATGTGTTCTTCCATTGACGCTTTCGGCTTTTGCCCCCATAAATCGTTCACGCTACAGGCGCCCTTGCTATTGCGTCGAATGCTATGATCCACTGCTTCTTCATTTTTCAGCCCCATTCGCACCCTCCCTGTATGCTGATAATAAGAGAGAAAATGTGCATGATTTTTTCGCGGCTGCAATGTCCGTACAGCATACGCCCAAAAACAGAATCCAATAAACGGATTGCTTTCATGCCGAAAAGTTTCCGAATTTATCAGCCCTCGCCGAGCGAATGCTCGAAATGTGTGTGCACAAGGAGGATTTTGTTCATTTGCATTTTAATCTAGGAAAAGTTCAAACACTTACACGCATGATGATTAAAATCCGAAAAGGGTGAATGTGGGGTCAACATTTTTGGGGCTTTAAAATTGAATTCAATTAAAATTGTTTCGTTTCGTTTTCCCGGGTTTTATATCGAGTTCCTTCATCGCAAAAAAAATGGTCCAAAATTCACTTTGATGGTTGAAATGAATTTCAACCACTGCATGCGCATGAAAGGATGTGCTTTTTATAACCACGGTTTGGTGCTCACTCACAAACACGCGCCCAGCCACACTCTGTCAATATTAAAATAGCTGTTTTTCCTCGTTACGATCATGTCGGGCTAAGCAAAAAGCATAATCGACTGTAAAATATGTTTTGAAGCAACACAGCGACGGATTAAAAAGCGTTGCACCGTTCCGGCCACGCCACTCACACGTTCTCCAGCACGTGTGAATTGTTTGCCCACTCGTGATCGGCACTTCTTCGACACCATCGTTTTGCTTTTTCACCCATTTTTTTTTTCGGGGGGCCTTTGCAAAAGCTCCATTCAACCGCTGCTTGGCTCATATCTGCTACTGCCAACTGCTTTTGCATAAAACTGTTTTGTGTCGGTGCCGGTTACTCCCTTTGCAACAGTGTAGAACGGGAAAAACGACGTTGCAACTTGCAGGCACCAAATCAAACAGAACGGTGAAATGAATAATAACATACTACTCTATCATACACACAAACAGACACGTACCGTAAGCGACACACGACGTGTATGAAATACGCTTGCAGCCGTACCGAAAGCTTCCAGGAGGCAGTGTGTGCGGATAGCTTGGCCGTAAAAGCATCTGCCTTGCGTTCGGGAGAGCCAGCGCAGGAGCCTATTTTTCACGCGCAAATGCTCGTAAAATTGGCTGCCGATTGGAAATCGGTGAAGTAAATCTGGCCATATTCTTCAGTCCCGTTGGACGAGCAATGGAGGAAAACGAAAGCGGGCGCGCTCGCCATTCATGTGATCCGATGTTGCCGATAAGGACCGAGCAGGTTTGCCATCGACCAACAATAAACCGATCAGTAGTATGATCCGTCGTGTGAAGTGCCCGGGAGAAGAAAAGCACATTTTTTCCAATTGATGTCAAGGATGTGGGTAGACCAAATAGAAGGCGACAAGAGAAAAAAAATACCCCCGAACGAAACTATTCCGTCGTTTTACCTCAAAAAGCATTCCGCACACGAAAAAGGCACAAAGGCAAACAGAGCAATCCCATAATCCGTGCACCTACGGTGAAGAAGCATCGTCATTCCGGGTGCTGCTCCCTGCCCAACACGGTACAGATAGTGGTGTAGTTGCCGCTGGAAGTAGTTATTATTGATTGCGGAAAAGTTATTGCCACGCCGGTTAAACGACTGAGCGGCGAGAGTGACGGGTTTGGTCCGTTCTTTTGTATCCGCCCCGCAGGGGCATCGATTGGCATCGTTTGCTTTGCCGACGCAACTTTTGCTGGTGGCGGTTGGCCTTTCGGTTTCACCGCTTCTACCCGCTGCTGCCGGTGGGGGCGCTTTTATCACACATCGCGGTAAAGCCTACGCCGCCGATCCGGGGTTCGATCGATCGTATAAAGCTCGTAAATAAATATCGTCAATAGAGCGTTCGTCGCCAACTTCGAGGTACGAGCAGGGGAGTGTAGTGAGTGTTTTCGTGGTTTCGTTTTTATTCTTCCTTGTGTTTTGGTTGCTGTTGTTGGTGGTTGTTCTTGCCAGAGTCAAACGTTCGATTGAGCCGATGCGCACCAGGAGCCCCGGAAGGTGATGGGAAAATCGATGTATCAAATCATCATCGTTGCCTTTCCCTTATCGTAAGCGCAAAACGCTTCGAGGAGCCGCCAGATGGAACGCGACCAAGATCAATCAATCGATAGCGCTTGGATGTTTTTTTTTGCTTCTCTGCCATTCTGAAAAGTTCTATTTCGGGTGAAACATTATAAAAAAAACTCAAGCTCACACACACCTACAGCCATAAAACGTACAATGACTTCAAGCTGTTGGCGAAATGTGTTTCCGCGCTTTGGCAGCAGCTAGGCAACTTCTAGGTTCCAAAAGGTTGTCTTTCTGTTGCCTACCTCGACATTACCGCCATTAATCGAGCCGCAGAGAAAGGCAAAAGAGTAGCCACAGCCCCAAACAGCCCGCACTCAACCAACGTTACCAGCGAAGCGGAAAAGCGAAAAACTCCACTTTATTTTACCCCGGCACCATGTCACACACCCATAGACTCACACACACACACCCCAGGTGATAAATGGGAAGGAATTAAAGGCTCGGCCCGGTATCACGGAGAGGCCCTAAAGTCACAGGTGTCGGACGTCCCGCCGGTTGGGCGGGCGAAAGTTTGCGCACTTGACGTTTTACTTTTTGATGGGATGTTTGGTTCGCGGGCCTGCGCAGGGTGGTGACCGGATATTCAAAAGTGGCCACAGCCGACCATGGTTTCAGCGCCGGCATTAACAGGTTTTACGATCGTTCACGGCAGAGGTGGACGCTGGGAACGGCGTGGTAGCCAACACCTGCATGTGTTTGTGTGTATGCGGCTGAAACGGGAAAGGGCTCCAGCTGGGTTACAACTTGCTGGAAATGACAGCCTATTTTCCTATTTTCCAACGTTTTGAACGGAAGCAAACGATGAGGCTTACGCTTCGTCTTCGTACGAGAAGCTACGATCGTGGGATTTTTCTCTTAAAAGTGGATTGAACTGAAAGCGTAGTTTGTCACTTTGATCCCGCTGATTAATGTGATTGGATTGGATAAGGCTTGTGAAAGAGGTGTATAGCAAAATTCATTCTATAATTTGCTCATTTATCTATTTTCTTGTGTTCAGAAAAGCTTTTTTGCTATCGTAATGTTAATCAATCGATTTTGTGACACCATTTGCATAACTTTAGGCGTTTGGCAATAACCGTCGGTATGCGAATTTTGTGTCAGTTGATTATATTATTGTTATTGATACAATAACAATCATCAAAAATTATAGTGTATTAAACACAAAAACTGCTCCTAGTCTAGGAAAGGGTAAAATTTCATTAAAAACCAATCCACTAAGCTATAACATCTATAAAACCAGGTGTACAGTACAATTATGCATTTAATGTAAAGTGTCTTTAAAATAGTATTTATTAACGCATTTCATGAACTTAACTTAACAAAGTGGAACTTAGTGTTTGCTTTCTAATTAATTGCTTTAAAATGCTCATGATTTCATACCACCCGGATCGTTCTTTCGCAATAAAAATAACTAAATTAACATGATGCAGCCCTGGCGTATGCGCTGGAAGTAATTAAATTTACGGTGCAGCGGTGCATAAAGATACTCCAGCTAAAGATCTCTTTAAGCATGATGATTATAATTGTTATTACGCAACCCACTTTTTTGCTCCTTCTCGCGAGAGACGGAACCCTCCCTACAGGCGGTGGATTATTCTTCTACACGGATCGCTTGCTTTTTCGTTCTGATTTCACCCTTCACTTGCTGCGGACATATTTTCTCGCTCGTGCTTTTGTTCTAGGCACGGTGGGGGCAAATTCATAACTACAAAAAGAAAGAAAAATCGCTCCCTCGAGAGCTAAAGGTCTGTTTTTCTCGTGGCATTATTTTTTTTATTTTTTGTATAACGACCATCACAGTACAGACTGCGTTAAAATTTAAGATCCGATTTTAGCTACCTTTCACCGGTGCTTGGTTTGCCGCTAACTGTAATGAACGAAAAGAACAGGCTCGGCGAACGGTTCGCACTTCTTTTATGGCGTGGGCTGGGCAGGGCGAGGGTGCCGTGTCGCGGTTTACCCATAGAAATAGCGTCATTCCGCGCAAGAGCAGAAATCCGGCCAGCTCAACGGATTTGTATGCATGAGCGGTTGAGATCACCTAGCGAAGGATAATTTATGATCCACGGCGCTGCTCCTTCCTCCCTGCGCGGCTGGCGCACGGTCAGCAGTGAATTGAGATGGAAAAGCAATGCCGCAGGGCACTTGCAGCAAGAAGGAAAAAAAACCTTCAGCAAAACATTGTTTGTGTGATTCGACAACGACAGCAGCATCAGCAGCAACAACAACAAAAAATCCACATGCCTCAAAGCGCGAACAAACAAACGCGTGGCACGCGTGCGATCCCACATCTCAACAGCTTCACTCCCTCCGGTTACGATGTCAGTAAGGATGTGATAAATGACGGAAGCTTTGTTTACATCTGATCCTAAGCCGCGCGAATTGTCTCCATGCCGTGCTATCGCGATGCGAGGACCGTTTGAATGCGGACCTTCCCGCTTCCGTCACAAAAGAAGACGTTTCTCCTTATCGCCCGATAAGGCTTTTATTTGAAGTCAGCGCCCTGAAGGGGGGGGGGGGGTTGTGAGGAGGGATGGTACATATCCGGGGAAGTGAGCTCGTGAGCGACACTTGAACTCGGTAGGGCTTTTTGTGAGTGTGTATGCGCGCAAATATATTGTTCCACTCTAACAAAGGGTCTCACGTCACATTAAAGGCTTGCCGGAAGCATGGGTGTTTGTCGGGCAATATGGCGGACGAACGGCGGAGACGTTGCTTTTGATGCAATCGCGCTCCGTATGAAGTGCTCCATGACGCTGTACTAGGTTATTCCTGGTAAAAATGATGGAAATAATGTGTAGAGCTAGAAGAAGGAACTACCAGCAACGAACCCAGAATGAGTTGAACCTTTGGATCGTCCAAAGCGTTTGAGTTTGTGATGTTGTGATGTGATAAGCTTATTAAAATGACTACAAACCTGTAGTACGAAAAGTTACTAGCAATTCAAAACCTATAAAAATATACAAAAAAGGTTCATTGGGCGCCTTTCATCAAAAATATTTTAGTGTCCATCAGCCTCAACTACAAAGAAGCACTTAAGCTAATGGTAATAGTTAGCTTAAAAGAAGTTGTGATATAATTGCGACAGTTACTCTTTAAATTCCCTGTTGGTACAGCATCCACATCATTCAAAATCTTTTAACCTTAACGAAAAGGGCATCGTCTTCTGACCTTCAAAAATAATGGTTATTACAGTTATCATCAGCCTACACTCTGGTACAGTGTGGGTACTCTTCCGTTGCTCGCAGAAGCCAAACAAACTATCTCGCCTTAAACAAAACAAAACAAAAGCAAAACAGAACAAAAAACATCAAATCTTCACCATTGCCAACACACGAAAACACACGACTGAAGCTAAGCACGGTATATAAAATCACCACCAACATTAGCAAACAACCTGAGAACTGTGCTTGGCAGCCGGGATTGAGTCGACAAACGAAAACGTCCGCAGTTGGAATCACAATTTCGATCCGTGGGAGAAACGAAATGAAAAAAAACACACACAGAGCCAAAGTCCTACCCGCCGGCAGTGGTGTACATTCCGGCTGCTTGCAGAAATTATTCCAACTTCAATGTTACCGGAGCGAAACTCCATTGCGAAACGAAAGCAAAATGACCTAATTTTCAAAACCCAGCTTTCGCGTGTGGCTGCTTCCACCGTGCCAGCCCAGCGGCCACGGTATGGTGGCAACGGGCTGGCAAGGGAACCACCGTCATGCCAATTCCTGAGGTGGTCATTTTTCGGTCCTCTACCACCGACTGGCTGGATGTCCTTTTTGTGGGAATGGGTTTTGAGGAATTTCAACATGAAGAAAACGGACAAGCAGCAGCAGCGGCGGCAAAAATTTGTTCGTCCTTCGCTCGTGGCACAAAAACAGTGGGAAAAGAAAATCCTTACCAATGCATTTGTGCCGAGTGCCACGCACCGGTGGACACGGCGATGTGCACATACTCACACACATACACGTGCGATCCCAGCGAGAGTCGGTTTAATGCGCCAGTCGCCCAATTTTATGGTACTCATTGGGAGGACCTTTTTTTTGGTACTTCTCAGTCTAGTCCTCGGCACACTAACTTTTCTGGTTCATGTCGCTGTGTGGTTTTTTGTGCAACATTCCAAGAAGAAAAAAGACGAGATCTTGGAGAGCCTGCAAGATCGCAACATTCGGAATTCAGTCTTGTCCCTTCTTGTCCTTGGGTGCTTTCAACACAGATCGTCAACACAGTTAAAGATTTCGGGGAAGATGAAGGCAAACAAACACAAAAAAAAAACAGCACAAGAAAAGGTTTGCTTGGCAGGAACAAATCTATTCCCGCATGCTTGCATCGGCAGTGCCAGACAATGCGACCAACTGGTGTAAGGCGGTTTACCGGTTTACCGAACGACACTTGAATATTGTATGAGCTTTTTGTGTGCAGTTCTGGTTCACTGTGTGCCCGGAACACTGCAGCCCGACCGACCGGGTGCAGCAGGAGAAGCATCCCAATTGTGATAATGCAGTGATTTTATGACGTCGCCCGGGTAGCATCATGTCAGCAGCACCGGGAGAGACATTTCAACTACCAATTTTTACCTATATCACCAATTTCTTTGTTTTTTTAGAGGGTTTCATTTTTTTCCTCTCTTTCCCAAATGCTCAATTCCGCTGGATTACATTAGAATCTAATTTACTGGCAGCTTTTTGCTTGTGCAAAAACACGTGACGATCCCGGTTGTTGACACTGGTTCGGTGTTGGTCCGTTTCTGCTCAACCACAATCCTTCCAGACGTTGTACAACACGCTAAATCCCGCCGCTAATCCCCCTAGCGCTAATTATGTGCGGCCATAATGGTGCGCGTTCGCACCAAACTGACTCAGCATCTTTCAACGCTCACTTTTGCTTCTTCCCTTCATAGCATACCGTTTTCCCCAAAATTCGGTACAGTTCACCTGAAATTTTGCAACTCATTAAAAACGGGCTCCACCCTTTTCGCGTACGGAGGCTTTCGCCGGAGAGACAGCTTAAAGTGGAACAATAATCTGGTACCATCGTTTTGGTGGGCTAAATGAAGCAATACAAACGACCTGATTTACGTTGGTACAAGAAACAAGACAAAGGGGAGCGTAATGTTTCGATTTGCAGCCAACACAACCCTACGACAACCCATAATGGCATTCCCAAGGACGTCCGCGCGACCAGAGCGGACGTAAACGAAAACAGCTAAATCGGACACTACCCAAGGCGCTACAGCAACTAGATGCGCATTTGTTTCCTTCTTCAACGGGGGACAAATACTCCCCACGAGTTGTCCACAGCTCCAGGGAGGCAAGCACGTTTTTTTGTTTGTCGCCGCCTTTGCCATTTTGCGCGGAATAATCCTCGAACCACCGTCGTTGCGCCGTCTTGCGCAAATGGGCATCGTTGTCGATAGTGTCTGTGTTACAGCAGCCGTGAGCAGTTGCGTGAAGCGGCAAAGTTTTGCCCGTCTTAAGTTGTGCATAAATCTGTTCCAACTGCTCAGCTGCTTCGGTTCTGTGCGCTTCCGAACCTTCGTGTTCGTGTTGGGCAAACTCACTGCCAAGAGAGCGAACCGGACCACCGGCCGGATTATGCTTCATTTTGTTGATATTCATTTGCGTTTTTCCACTACTACCTACGCTGGCAGTCGGCTGTATGCGTTTTCCGCACCAAAACCTTGTGTGCTTTGTGTGTTTTGTTTGCATGGTTGGTTCCTTTTTGTTTTTTTGTTTTTTTTTTTTGCTGCATCTTCCACCGTGCAACTGTGTGGCGCATAAATTTTGAAATCTTTGCCAACAACAGTGTGCCAACTCGCTGTTTTTTTTTACTCTCCTTCTTTGTTTTTTGCTTCAATTATGGCAACTGGCAACAGGCTGCAAAAATATCACTCACACATACATACACCAACATATAGTTACAAAAAGCTTTTCCCATTTTCCAGGGAGCATGCTTGGGAATGATGTTTCGTCTCGTTTTCCATTTATTGTGCTTTATAAATTATGTATTTTTTTGGAAAGGCAAACGACGTTCTTACACTAGTTTAATAGAATCACAGACGAAAGTTTCGTTCTTTTTAGGCAAAAATATGCTTCTCCCACTGCTCGTTTCCACTTCGCAGCAATTCGTAGTCAACATGATTTGGCTCGTTTATTTAAAAGCCCCTTTCCTCATTGATTATTATATCGCAATATCTTCGCAATAGTACACCAGCACCACAGCACCACTTAATTAATGCATGAGAGTTAAATTGTGCCAATAGATTAAACGAACCATTATCAACTCACTTATCATCTCAATTCCGATGAAAAGTCATGCTTGCCCACATCGGTCCTATTAAGCACGATACAATAATGTAACGTGCGCTATGTTTACAGCAAACGCTAACAATTTACTTTGTTCACCGAGCCATCCGTATTGACTTTAGCGCATAATTGCTGCAGCTATCGAATCCATTCCAAGCAGAAGCCCGTCCCGTGCGTTCAAAGGCTATAGACTATGGTTTGCCGCAGCTGCTCCTTCCGCCGCTCAGTTCGAGAAAATCCATTCGAGCGCATCTAAATTCATTGCATTTAAATAAACAGCATTCACAGCAGCAGCAGCAGCAGCAACCGTCAGCAAATATTCATTGTTATTTCGTTTCGATAGCGACCGTTTGTTCGATTGGAAAATCACTGCATGGCAATATATCCAACGCTCCTCCACAACACGCCCCAGGGCTGGCACCGACGCACCAAAGATGAGCCGGAAAGCTTCTAGAAAGGAACTAATTTTCATCGAGTACCATGAGGGCCGTCGTCGTCGTCGTCGTCGTAACTGCGTCGTTCGATGATGCTGTGGATTATGATGATCCTACGCCGCACCACCGGGGCCGAGAATAAACTTTTGCGTTTTGCTCAGCGCGTGGCGCGCGTTGGTAGGCAGCAACGACAACGACCACTAGCCGCCCTGTCTCGCTTCCCCGCTACGATGAAAATTGATTTCGAGTAATTTTCTATTCCCATTCATTGGATAAAACGGGATTGTTCGGCACGATTCTTTCGCTGCGTCGTACCACGGTAAAGCTGGCAAACTGCTGGGTTAGGTTTCTGTGCGGAGCCACTTGGGCGGATGTCTGTAAGATCTTAACGCCTGGGGGAGTTGAGAGCTTTGCCGCACTCACAGACACAAACACACACACACACACGCACGCAAGCCCAACTCCAATAGCTCCCGGGTACGAATGAATACCGAATGAGCGTCTCGTACATACGTTCGCACCTTATTGCTTCCGATTGCTCCCCCGAAGTGGCAACCGAACTTCAGCCCCGCAGCCCACTGTTGCCCGGCCTTCTCGCTCACCGGAAGCTCGAAATTCCACGTGCTTCCGTTTTATTTTTATTACATTTGAGAGTGGCATTTTTCCTTCCCCTGTGTGTCTGGTGAAACCCTTTTTTTCTTTGGCATTCCGTATGAGAGAGATAGAGTGTTGGCGGCCAATCGACATCATGCACACAACGTTTTGGGGTGGGGTTGGGTTGCAACTAAGTTCGACACAAAAAAAATCCGACTCCTGGTGAAAAATAAAACAGGTGAAAATAAACACGCTCCCTTACCACCCGCCTTTGCTCCCACGGCATGGCGCTCGATTATATGTTTTCGTTTCGAAATTCGTACCGGCTTGCAGGTGGAGCATGACGCTGGAACACACACACACTCGAAACCCGGTCGGCACAGGGAGGGAGGGCAAATATTTATGTAGCTGAGGTGTGCATTGGGTTAACCCGACCGCACACGAGCGAAAAGGGGGGGGGGAACTCCTCCCAAAACCCTGCCCAAAACCACTGTTAGTATGACAGCGCGACAGCGGACAAATACACAACTAAGCAACAGCACAGCTTTGCTTCATAGATAGTTGGAAAACTAGTTGAAATAGAAGGAAGGAGGAAGGTTCAACACACACACACGCAACAACAAACCCCCCAAAAAAAAGTTCCAACAACACAACCCACCTAAACCGCAACATGGACTGTCAACCACGGAACCGGGGCCACTGGTCAACCGTGAACCGCATGCCTCTCGCCTTTCCCCCCAGCTCACTCTCCGCACGACACACGGTACGATAAAATTGGACCGACTGGAAAACCAAAAACGAGCGCACCCGAAAAGGTGCTTTGTATTTTCCACCCAGGTCCGGTCCGGGTCATCTCCCCGGACAGTGTCGACCCTCGAAACGCAAACACACCGAGGCAACGGTGGCAGTGAAATCGGTGTGTTTACGATGTTCAATTTCTTCCCGTTGGCCGGCGGCCACTTTTCATACGGTGGAAGGTATGCAACTGATAAGCGTCCGCTATTGTTTCCTCTCCTCGGCCTGCCAAGCGCCAAGGTTGGTCGCGGGAACGATCGTTTGGGGAATTTATGCGCTCCCGTTTTTCTCTTCGATGGGGGAAACTCCTGCAGCTCCTTCGACCACAAAGACCCGAACACAATGGCTTCGAACAAGGCAGGGCCCGGGGGAAAACTCGCCCGAGGTCCGGTTCTCAAAATTGGACCCATCAAAGACATTGACAGGAAATTAGCGGGAGCCGGAAATTGCCCTGCCTTGGGCTGAAGTACTCATTTTGATGGAGGAAGTTAGAGGAAGGCAGAAAGAGACAGTGTGTGTGTGTGTGAGTAGAGGAAAGTTTGTGTTGATGCAGCTGCCTGCGGCAAGTCACAGCCGGTAGACAGTAAACATGGGCCGGTTTAATTGATCCTGAACCGGCGCAGTTCGAGCGGTGACGTGTCTGACTGTGACACTAAACCTGAACGATCAAAGTGGGTTGTGTTGCTGGACGCAAGCACTTTCGCAAATGGTGTAATGGGCGGTGGGAAGCTGCTGCCATCAATCAATCAGCACAAAACGGTAGCTGCAAATACGAGAAGGTAATAAATCGACACGTCGTCCAGTGCTGGCTATCAATCAATGCAAAAGTATGCCGCCTGCACCTCGATCCCGGGAGTGAACCTGTTGGGGCGAAACTCCCGCCGCCATGCTCTTTCTATTTGCTAATAAGATTTCCAGCCACGCTTTCGGCGCAACGCTTAGCGACGAAGCGAAAGCTGCACGGGTTGAGGGTGTTTGTTTTCTCTTTTCTTTTCGTTTTGTTCTACCACTTGGGTAGGGGCATCCACGGTACCCCTTTTTAGTTTCCGAGGCACCCCAAACGTCGGTTTGTTAGCATTCTCCACCCTCTCATCCACAGCGGGTCCGGGTCAAAGTTCCGGGCTGTAAGATTAATTGAGTGTAAAGTGAAACTTGCCCCGGCTGGCTCATGATGACATGGCTGAACCACGCTTTTCCCTTTACTCCGAGTCTCGCTCCTCTTTCCCATCCTTCACACACAAGATCGATCGAGCGGTGAGCGCGTGGCCCGCTCGCCTTCCAACCGAGACGGAAGGCTTTTGGTGCGCCATCTTAATATCCTAATTGAACCCCCGGCCCCTACCCAATGCGTTTGGCTTGAATTGGCTTGCCCGAGCGACGGCTGCCCCCGGAAACCACTCTGGCCCTCCCTCCAGTCTCTCCAAGAAAGGCTAAAAGTACGAGCGCAAATAAAGTGTTGATTAGTGATTAATTATGAAAAGCTTCTGTTTTTCGTGCTCCGGTTTCGCACAGTTCCATCCGCACATTGTGCCCTTCCCTGCATCGCTCCCGTCACTTCCGGGACCAGCTCGTGAGGGTGAGAAGGTCCGTTAAGATAACAAACCCGTCACTCTGTGTGTGTGTGTGTGTTCGGGTGAGTGCTGGTGGAAAAGTTTTCTGTGAAATTTTAAAGGTGCTTAATTTGAGTTGTACACTCTTTCTTGGGCTACCATGACACGACTCACTTTGAGCGATGGCCGTCACCAGTCATTGCTAACTGGAAGCGTCCCGTCGAGCAGTGAAGGCGTCGCGCAGCACACTTTCACCGCGTCTTCGGGACACGTTTATTACTTTGATCAATTATTGGTAAATTAATTTACGGCACAACAGATGCTCATTGATTTCGGCTACCTACTTGCTGCAATCAATCGTTCGGACCGGTGGGAGGCATTTCATCAAACCGGCGCTCATTACGGAGGTTCGGGTTCATTTTTATCTCGCACTACAATGCGGTGCGCTGATTAATTAATGACATACCTTTCGGGCGAATGTTAGTTTAATGAGCTTGCATGGAACAAAATCTCATTTAATGCTTCAAATAATGATGTCGCTATACGTCTATATTTGCACGAACGCAACGCAGTCAAGGGTGTAAGAAGTAGTTCCGTCAATATAATTAATTGCTAGCCAGTACTTATTCATGTTTTACCTTCGCTGTTAACCAGAGCACAATGAATTAAACAATTTTGTTAGCTAATTACGCATGGAATAGCGTGAATGAAAGGAACTTGAACGTTGTGTGTTCCTAACACCATTCCCAGCTTCCGTGAATGTAGTGATTATGAAGTATTAACGCAAAATATCCATTAACAAGGTAATTGTGGCATCTTATTCGATTCGAATGATTAAAATGATGCATTTTTATTCCATTTTTCAGTTCATTGGCAAAGTTTGCCTCGTGGCTGAACAAATTACGTGCTAAACAAAACTAAAGGAATGTAAGGAGAGATTAAAATCAAACAAGTGAGATGAGGAGTTGAACATTTGCTTAGCAAGTAACAGAGGATATCTCTTCGTCCTATAGCTGTGCGACGTATAGGAATAAGTAATGCAGGACGAGTATGAAGAACACTAGAAGTTACAAGGGGAACCACGAGAGTAACGATGGTGCATCGACACAATGGAGAAGAAGTGAGGCTATGAAGGAAGATTGGGCAATAGATTGGCAGGATTCTAGGGACATTGAACCGAGCTTACAACATAGTTTCTCATCAGAAGGAAGAGCAGAGGAGTTAACCCCAAGATCTTTGCGAGCAGCAAGCCTTGCAAAGAACCTCTGCACATTCTCAGCAACGTCTCAATACGGACACTGGCCGACGGCGATGAGATAACCGAACAGTATTCAAGCAGGGACCGTACCAAAGATCAAAATAGTATCTTAAAGCATAGAGGATCGAAGAAATCATATGCCACACGTTTCAACACTGCAAACGTTTTACGGGCCCTAGTGACCAGGGAGTTAAAATGGTTGGAGAATGTAAGACCACATCCAGCAAAACTCCAAAGTCCTTGACGACATAGACGCGGTCATATCATATAATTTCCTGAAACAGACCAATTGTGGACTAAAATGTATTCAAACAGACGTTCAAGTAACCCAATCCACACGTTTAGAAATGCTTTCAAACGTTCTTTTTTTTTGCTTTCTAGCCATTGATGAAGCTTTAAGAGCCCTATCAACTGACAGCTAATGTCGGTTGAAGTGACGATAAACTGTTTCCCACGTATTGATGTGCTGGTTGCCGTCAGCAGTTTGGCGCTGTGATTAAAGGCAGCAAGTGCAGCTTTAACGTACACACACTGATGGACGCGAGTGCCGCGCGATAAGTACCGACGTGCTTCAGCGCAATACGAAAGCACAAGTACACGATATAACAATTTCTCAACCCGTCCGAGCAAAACTTCGCCCCCTTCGCTCCCGTGTACCTCGTGTGTGTGTGTGAACATTAAATGTCCGCAATGGATGGTGAGATTACACGCAAGATAAATTACACAAACGTACTTGCGGCAGGGAACCGCTCCCGGAGAGTATTAACGGTTTGCAGTGGGAGAGGCGGACCATAGCAGAGCGAACCCCCTGCCACCCGTTTCCTAAAGCGACAAAAGCTATAAAAGAGTTCAATATTAACCCCCCGACCGCAAGGGTGGATAAGAGTTGGGGATGTGGATGTGCGATGATCGTACCACTGCGCGTAATTTACGACCTTCCATCCAGACAGAGGAGCAGCGTGAAGGGGGGGACATGGCCTCCGTCAAACGGATCGTATAAAGTCGTGAGAAAATCCCCGCGCGCTACAATAAATACGAAAAACCCTTCAGGCACACATCACGCTGTTATGGTTTGGTTTGGCGAAGAGGTTGAGCATCTCCCGAAACAATGTCGACGCTGGTTTCGGGACGATGATTATCATGGCTCCAGTGCTTGACGAACCGTGCCAGCGTAACGGCAGCGCAAACGGGAAAGCACACGGGCGCCACCCTGGGCTTGGCCCCGGTTTTGCCTAATCCGGTAGCGGAAAGCATAATTCACGCGGGAGGTTTTACACTCATCGCTCGCACGCATTTCGCAAGTGTACTGCTTTGTTGTTTTATTATTTTGGAAAAAAGCTCGCTTTTCAGCGCGCTCACCAACAGCAAGGAACACCGACCACCGACCACCGACGACGACGGCCAAAATCCTGAAGCGGAACGCCGGTTTCGAGCTGATGCAGCGGGCGCCGAAAGTAACGCAAAACAATAGCGCGTTCGACGGATCTGGACGGATTTTGATGAGCCGCAGAACGGAACCGGAAAACGGTGTCCATATCCGGTTGCGGTTGAGATTTTCGAGCTGTGTTGCCAGCAGGCGTGAGTGTGTGAGTGCCGTGTATGTGCACAAATCAGCTCCATTTACCGCCCCTCGGCGCGAAATGTAACAACGCCGTGCTCTCTTTTATTTTGATTTTTTTTTACTCAAGCTCTACAACCCATTGTGGGTTCGATGGTAGTAGCTACTTGAAGGCATCCTTTTGTTGGTAAATGAAAAGAAAAACCACACCAGCAATGAGAGTTGATGTGGCGAAGGGACGTACAGGGCGGTGTAACATGCCATAATTCTAACTCTTCATACCGCCCGTAACCGCTTTGCCGAGCGTGCAATGTCTTGGATAATGTTTCTTTTACCGGTTTGCGTTTGGGGTTTGTATGTGTGTGTGTGTTGTTTTTACGTACTCGCTCACTCTCCTTTGTGTTCCGGTCGTTTGCTGCTGGTCGAGATCGGAAGCAAACATAAGGACGGCACGCAACGCAACCGTGGGAATGGGCGAACGCGAACAACCGGCCGAGGGTATTTGAAATACTTCACGCTCGAGCGCCACTCGTGAGCATTCTCATAAATCACTTCCGAAGCGCTAAGCCAGTCGCCCGCGCTGAGCCAGTCGAGTGGAAAACTCCAAACCGGGGGGGGTGCAAATCGGACACTAACCAAATACACTCACACACACACGGTTGCTCGTATGGTGTCTGCACATAATGCCCGGTTTTGGCGGAGTGGATTGATTTAAATTAATTCCCAGCACCACTCGCTTCATCGCACCAGCCGAGGATGAGGGAATGATCACCCGCTCTAAAGTACTCCAACAGCAACCTGATCGTCCTTCTTACCGAACCGGAACCGGTAATTGTTTCGTCCAGTGTCAAATGGTGTGCTTTTTTTTTTTTTGGTGGTGTGTGCATTGTGCTACATTTTCTCTTTCAACATGAACAACAAAATGGGAGCTGTTTTTTTTTTCTTTTTTGGTTGTTGTTGGTTGTTGTTTTATCCTATTTTTAGTGACAATGAAAAATATGTCGAGCAAAAAAAAAGCCTGATTGTGTCTGTGGATTATAAGCACACCGTTGGACCGCTTTTCTCCGCCGAAGCGTCAAAACATTGTTTTCGCTCCTTCCTTTTGGTGGTTTTATCGAGTGTGTGGGTTTGGAACAAACAAGACAAAGGCCGAAAGTTCGAAACAAGCATATTTAAAGCGCAAGCAGCACATAGTGCGTGGTGGGGTTGAGTTATTTCCGTCCTTCCGGTGTGTGGGAACGCGGGATTGATGAAAACCACCACCACCAGCAGCACTGCGAGCCTCCAAACCAGTATCGCCAGTGAGGTGTGACAGATTTTTTCTCTATTCGCCTCACATGGCAGGATGGAAAATGGTGTGCAGTAGGCAGTGGGAGTATTGCCGGGGAAGCATTTTTCCGAAGCTTTTAAGAGCCAGTTCCAGCGCTTCCGGGACGAACCGCTGTCAGCTGAAGCTGACGTGTGCGGGATTCTGTGATGTGCGAATGCGGCCCCCGGTGCCATAATCAGTCCGTGCCAAATCGTGAACCAATGCTCGTACATGGGGGCGACGGCCGAAAAGTTACCGCTCATTGACATTATGTGATGCAGCGGGGAGGTTTTGTTTTTTTGTTTTGATTTTTGCTTTGTTTTTGTGTGTCGAGTGTGTGTTTTATTCCTCCAATGTACCACTCTACACAGTTTTGTGCCTTTTTTTGTTGTTGTACATCACAAACCGGGTTTTAGCTTCGGTTGAGCAGAATAGTTGATTGATTGGCACTAATGATGACACAATTTATAACAAGTTCGTTTCGGGCTGGTCGGAGTTTTTCGACGTTTGACGGGTGGTTGTTTGGGTCGAATGTCAATGTATCGGGCTTTGAATTTGTTGCATCAGAAGTACTTGGGGAAGGGTTTTTTGTTGTTTTTCGCCGTGAAGGGTTGTGATTTCTGCCCTTGCATCACCGGCACAGGCTCAAGCGCGACGTCACAAATGCTCACCGCACGGCTGACTGGTTTCGACAGTACCGGCGATGAACGTGGACGTTAAAGTGCACATTAATTTTGCATAAGCGGTGATTTTCGAAGGGCTGGAAAATGGTGAGTGACAGTGGCTGTTGAATTTCAATAAATCTCTGCTACGCTATTTTATCAAATCTCTGACAAACGAGTGGCCTTTTTTTTAGAAGCGACGAATTTGAAGAGCAAACAGGATTGTTCAAAAATGTCATGTTTTTGTTTGACAAGATTAAAAGGACGTTGTATACAAGAACTATTTGTTTTAGCTGATCCATCCTCTATTTAAACGAATTTGATGAACCCTGTTCGGGAAAGACAAGCTTGTTATCAATTTAAGGAATGCTGACCCTACCGATTAGCTGAACTGTTTGTATAAGCTTTTTGTCTGTTCAGCAACAATTTTATGAATCATTGTCCGTCGTTCTCAAACAAATAGAAGCGCTGGAGAGAAATTGAGTACACTTAATCTTCACCATCTCTTTTGCCGCACTCAACAACTGTTGCCATGTACGATGTCTTGACCTTCCGTTGCCTCGAATGATGTCGAAAAAATGTACTTTAAATCTCAATTGCACAAAAAGGCAAACGGGCGAACGAACGATAACAAAACAAACAAACACAAAAACACCCAAACAACAAAATTGTATACTCATTTCCGGTTGCCGGTTGGACACTCTCACCGATGCAGAACGGCGCCACGGCGCTTCAAATAATGCTCGTCTTTTCTCACATTTGCAAGTTTAATTAAATTCCACGGGTCGTCCCAGTGCCTCCTCCTGCGCTGCAGCAGCGTTCCTGGTGCGTCATTTATTTTGTCTCGGCGAAATCGGCGAAAAACACCCCCAAAACACTGAACCAGAAATCCGGCTGTTTGCGCTTCGCTTCCAGCGCCCAGTGCGATCAACATTACAAGGGACGGAAGCGAACGAACGATTCCGCTGGCGGCCGTGGCGGATCGAGGTTTCGGGCTCTTGTTCTATGACGTTTTCTTCGTTTCCGTTGCTGTTTCCGGCTTCCGGGTCGGAGCGAATATCTAAGTCCGTCCAAGCACAACAGTCGAAATGGTGGAGGTGTAGGGGTTTTGCAAAATGTGCGTGGGATTTTTGAATTTTTCAATCTTAAAACCCGCTTTTTTTGGTCGAGCGTAAATAAGTCAAAACAACGACGCACAGTGGCACAGAGATAGACACAACAAAACGGATTTCACCCTTCTAAGCTTGCTAAAGCGCACAAGATCTCCTGCAGACGGACTTTTTCTTTTTCTACGAAATATACTGTTTTTACAACTCTCACACACAGATGCTGCCGGTGTGTTGGGTGAGTGAATATTGCAGTCATAGAGCTTTTATCTTGTGAAAGCAAACTACAGAACAGAGGCAGGATTTTGTTTTATCTGTCCATTTTCCCAGCACTGTGTGTTCCAGCTTTGATAAGCGCCAGTTGCACTCCGGGTAGCACTGACAGTTCCCGGGACAGCCAGCAACTGTAAGTGGGAAAAATATTTTTCCCGAGAATTCTAATCGGCTCCCACTGGGGCCAACTTTGCATTGCCGGCCAGCATGAGTTGCTGCGAAACGATGTAACTGTCACAACCATTGCATTTCGCTTGAATTTTCTCGATGTGCCGATGATGGCCCAACAGCGCAGAACCGTTGCATCAGGTGAAGCTGAGTCTCGGCGTACACCTTTGTTCTAAAGTTTGATTGAATTTTTTGGCAGGAAAAATTCACCAGATAGCGAGAAATGGCAGAGAGCAACAATTTCTGGAATGCTCAATAAAATGTAAATGCTGTGCAGGTGTGTAGCACTTAGTTACCTTTCTACTCTTGCCACTGTTCTCTCTTCTTCGCTCTCTTTATTTGTTTTGGCAAAAATTTACCTTCCAAATTCACAATTGATAGGATCCAACCCAAGACATTCCTTTATTCATTCCAGCGCTGAGGAACCAACCAACATAAGTAAAAACCGTTCAACCAAATCACTCCCTGGTTCGAGGAATCGTTACTCATTCGCAATGGTTTATTTCCCGGGAAAGACAATGGAAGTGGGAAAATCAAAAGGAAACAACAACAACCGCCTCAGTTCACACAGTTTTGCCGCTGTAGCACGGTACCGGAGCCATGGACGCTTCCGGTACGCTGATTCTTAACCACCGGTGCTATAAATTTCTACCCACTGCCAAGCGCTGGACCAAGTGTATCGATGAGGGTTGGAACCATTGGCTGCCATTGGTGTTTATTTTTAGCCAAGCGAAACAGCACGATTTGCCTCCGATTGTGCTAAATGTTACTGCCAGCGAATGCAAATTAGAATACGCTTTCGTAATAACTTTGCGCCCCGGCGCAGATCAACGAACGCGATAAAGTCAAATCGGTGTCACACTGGTGGCCGGGGAAATGTGATGCAGGAAGCAGAAAGACAGACCCACCCAACGCAACGCAACCGGGCGCAGTATCGAGTGAGTGCGACGCGAACGCCGTTCGGTTGGCAGCGCTTTGTAAGCTTCAGCTTCAAGTTTGACCGAGCAAAGCATCACAGCATCATCGGCTAATGAACCATTGCTAATGCCAAGCAGCTTTTTCAAAAATCCCACTACATACCCATTGCTTTCTTTGGTTCCGGTTTTCCCACCACTCGCCACCACCCCATACTCTCCTAAGCTCACTGTCAAGTGTATCGCTGTGAAGGCTACACTATATCTCTTTTAATCCATCTCGCTGGCTTCGTTCTCCGTATCGATTCTCGCTTTCGTGTGGGAGGTTTGTTTCTTTTTTGAGCTTCTTTAAGGCTCTCGGCTTTCACAACAAACACTGCCCATTTTTTCTTTTTCCTCTAACGATACTTTAGCTTGTGTTTTGCTTGCTCTCGCGCACTTGCTTCCCCAGTGTTTGAAATTTGAATATTATCGCGTTACAGTATCGGAGTGGTTTTGTTCGTTGGGCCGTTTCAAACCCGACCACGGGTAGACTTCAGCTTCCCTGAAACGCGCTTGCTCCAGTTCAAGACACGGAGAGAGACAGGCTTAAAGTGGCAACACTCACATCGCACCATGTGCCCTCAGTTAGTACGTAATGGCCACACTCGCATCGAGACGAAGCATTTGCAAACCATATGGACTGCGGAATGGTTTTTGCAGTGAGTTGAGTGAACGGTACTGGATTGTGCTGTATCGATTTCCCTGTTGCAAGCAAAACCAGACGGCAAAGCGATCCAACATCGGACGCAACCTTTACCAGGCTTTAATGTTTGGAAATTGCAAGCCATCCGGGAAGGAAGGGTGGTACAGCAGCTCTTCAAAGCACATCTATAGGCACGCTAGAAGCTCCTGTACAGACGTGCAAATATGCTTGAGCACTTGGGCCATACAAAGCTCACCTTGGGCTCATCAAGTACGTCGTATTTGCAGTGGATAAACTGCTTCATCTAACCTGCCAAAGGGACGTGGTGAGTCTGACACAGTTCAACCACCTACTTCAAACTCACCTGGCCCGACACCTGGCGATACAGGAATAGTAAAAAAACGTATGAAAAAGCTGACCTCAAACAGCCCCAATCTCATCTCCGTGATCCGTGCCAAGTGAGCTGCCAATAAAAGTGACCCACAAACACGATCTCCCGGTGGTGCTTACTATTAGCTCTTGCCATACCCTTTACTTGCCACCTTGTGACTTATCCTTTCACCGGTCATTTGGTCGTGCGGCCGTAAAAGCGCCTCTTCTCATCGAGCTTATCGTGTGTGTGTGTGTGTGTGTGTGTGTGTGTCTGTGTGTGTGTGTGCGGCAACGAGGAGCAACCGAAACCGGTGTATCGACTTTTGACAGGGTGGACGAAAACGAGAAGGGAACAAAGCTATTTAGCATAAAATTGCACATGATATGTTTATGACGTACCGGAGCCGATGGGACGGAAGGCTTTCTCTCTGTCGGCAAAGACACACACACACACACATACGGACAAAAGGGTTGTATCAATTTGCCAGACTACACGAATCACTTGCACAGTGTTAAATTTCAGCCCCAGGGCGGGCGGCCAACGGATCCGGGGACTTGTTTCGCTTGTGCCCTGGTTCGAGCACACATCGCACTATCTAAACATCGGTCGTGCATGTTGCCGTTGACGGCAAAGGTGAGCCTATGGCCCGAAGGCATGCAAATAGTAAAACCCTTTTACACTGCCACCGTCCCTCCCCCTTTAGCTCTTGCCGGGCGGCAAAGGGACATACCACATGAATGCTGGTGATTATCCTGCTGGAAGCAGCAAAGGTCGTGTGTAGCAGCTTTCCGATACACTCTTCGTGGCAGAGCACCCTGAATCTGTTGCGGAGCGTGACAGTGCCGAACGGCCGCAAGAGGCATGAGCGGGGTGTATCTGAGTGACACACGAAATGAGCTCGACTTCAAACGTGTGTGCGTGTGTGTGTGTGTGTGTGTTGGACAGTTGAAATGTCGCTTCAGTGTCGGAAAGTTTTCTTCCCAAAAAAGCCGGCTCTTTCCTAGCAGCGAAGGATATCATCTCCTGTCAAGGTGGGTCGGGAAACTTTTGCCTCCTCCAAAGTAAAGCTTTGCCTTTGACGTTCATCCGTCGATGTGTGTGTGTTGCTGGAAGTTTTCACTTACTTTTATCACGTCCACGGGATGGAGCGAAGAGCCTGCCTGCTGGGACAAACAATTTTCCTGAAACAAGTCACCGTTACGTCATAACGATACAAAACTTTTCGTTCGGCACGGGGCGCATCAATCCTGCTTGCATTGATTCGCTCTGCAGAACGCACTGCCAGAAGCCGTGATTATCTCACTAACGCACACACCCCAAAAACACTACTATATACCACTGCTACTGCACACACACGCACACATAGCACACGCAAACAAAACACCACTCCCGAAGCGTATTGTGCTGCAAACTTGTTGGGCAAAGGGCCGGTTTGCAGTTGAAACTAATTCGCACTCGCTAAAACGCTGTGGCCACAAAACCTTCACTTTGTAGTGGAATCTTCCGCAACACGAACACGTACCACGCTGACGCTGACAGCCTAGCGCCTACCAGTGCGGAAAACACCGCCGCCCACCGACCAAGGTTAAATTGTGTTTCATTTCGTGAAGCATCATTTTGTTTCGCCAACTCGGAAACGGCGAACCGGGTTTTTGCCAAAAATTCAACCCCTCCACCACTGGTTTTTGCCCACACCTCGACCCACGGTTAGCCGAACAGGGGTTTCGATTCCCATCGATCGGCCCGTTTGACACGCATACACGCGGCTGGATGTGTGTGTGTGTTTTTTTTTTCACTCTCCTCCGTCGTTCCGTTTTCTACGCACCCAACAACCACCAGGCGTCTCCATTCCATCGAGAGCTTGACCGTGATGTTCTCGCTTCCTCCATTGCCGGCACTGTTTTGCACTGTTTCTATTTCTATTCAATGTTTGACAAACCCATTCCCCATTACACGCACCAATACCGAGAGGGGAGGAGGGAAGCTTTTTTCTCGCCGAGACGAACGCGCGCACTTTCGTACCCGGACACGTGCGTTTTTGGGTGTTACAACACGTTTACCTCGGCACACCGTTCGAGACGTACTGGCACTATCGGTGGCCTAGATTGGCATTCGGCACGGCACGGTTCGCAAAGCGGTGTTTGGCACCGATTTCTACACCACTACCCGAAGCCAGATGTGGCCAGATGGTTGTTTGGTGTCCTTCGCTTCTTACTTTCGTGCAGAACGGGTCTTCCCCTCGAAACCCGAACGGGCGCATTTTTCGTGAGAATTAAGACGGTGCGAGCGTGTTTTGAAGAGAAAGAGAGTGGCTCTCTCACCCTCTCGCTCTGAGTGCGTTCGTGCAGAGCGCAATGTGGAAAGCGGGGAAAATACATTATAACAGCTCATGTTCTTTGATGGTTATGATCTTGCAGAATAGCGTTGTTGTTTTTTTTTATGCGAATTGAGGATTTAGAATCGAACCGTTATTTAAAGTATTGTATTCACATTCACATTTGTTTTTGTTCTGTCCGTTGTTTTGTCAACTGAATCTAAATACAATTATTTTAGCATGTTAATAATAATAAGCTGTAAAATGATAATAAATTCCATAATTAAATGGATGAATTTGGGTAAAATTGTCCATCCCCCTTACTATCAAAGCCAATCGGTAAAACGCACCCCACCACCCGGCCAATGACATTGATTGTGATTAGCGAAATCGCACCCGAGCACCACCACCGCACACCATCCACCCAAATCCAGCTGCAGTGGATGAATATTTAATAAAGCTTACCGCGTAATCCAAACAGTGCTAACCCCATTTCTAAGCCTAATAAAACTGACCTTCCCGAACTAGCGCGCCCTTGAGCGATATACACGACCGAGTCAGCGAGCAGCATTTCCTAAGCCAATGCTAAATCCCTGCCCCTGTCTCCACCAGCTTGCCAAAATCTGCCTGCACGAGCCAACATCATTACATGGCACTCATTCTCATGGCGCAAGCGCCCTCACTCAAGCGCACGTTCGCTCTTCGCTCTACGGTGCGAAGCCGAGCCCACGCGTCGGAGAGATGAGTTCCCACGAGCCTGCCCCGAGCGGACCGGCTCGAGCCCATTCCGGTGCCGAGAAATTCCTTCACATCCTCCCGCCGACAATGCAAACAACACTGTCAATGACAATCATCGTTACCGCGGATGGGCTCGCGATGATGGGTTGCAATTATTTCGCTTGGTGGGTTGTTACAATTTGTACAGCGATAGTGTAGCGATCGTTTTGGCGTAGAGCAAATAAATTAAAATGTCGATGAGTGTATTTATTTAAAACATTTACTTTCCAATTGCATTCTAAGCGTTCAAACAAAACAAGTCTTAAATAAGGTGGATGTGTGTGTGTGTGTGTCAGCAATTTAGCATAATAATTTTCAATCTCAAACCGAGTCCTGAATAATACGTTTTATAAATTATATTACCAAACATTTTGGCCTCCCATTCGTGTTAGAAGTTTAATTGGCATAATTATGCACGCTCAGGCATTGCCCAAAACATAGCGCTACGCCACTGGCCGGAAACCTGTCCCAGAAAACTTTTCAGCAAATTATATTGTCACACACACACACACGCACACCACCATCAACACCAGAGAATATTCGCAAACGGCGCTTCGTGCCTATTCCGGAATCGCTCACCTATCCGAAACACGCAAAAATCGTCAATGGATGCTGTCCGCAAGAACAATTTAATGAAATTAGCAACACCCAACACCGGCGGTCCCAACCGTCCCAGGAAGGCGGGCCCGCTCGTATTACAATGGCAGAAATTAATCGATCCGTGTATTTGCGTGCAGTTCCTGCGGTCGTCTATTACTTGGTCAAACCCATGCGGGGAACACATCCAGCGTGCACCGAGCATCCGCCGGTGAGCGAGGGTTCGAGTTTGGTTTTCAATCAGACACCGATAAATCCATTTATCTGCACACTCCGAGCGTGCTGCCGGGCCAGGTTCTGCTGCAGGTAGCTCCGTGCCGAGCCGAACCTGTACGGTTAGAGCGAAACATAATCCTTTGGACTCGTCGGTACGCCAGAACACGAAAACGCAATCCCATACAGCGCTTGACGCCAGCAGTGTTTTGAAACTAGACGCTTAAGCTGTGCTGACGGTTGTTGTTTCGGGGTTAAGTGCAATGCGTTTCCATTAGCAGCGGACCGGTTCGGTCGGGTGTGGTGCGTCTAGCACAGTGGGAGCGTTTCGTACCCGCTTCCTTACGGCCGAGCTGACCCACAGCATCCCCTCCCTTTTTGTATCAACACCTCCAAGGAACTAATCTTATCTTGTTTCATTAATCGATAGCTCCTTTGTTTCGGGTTGGGATAATTGCTACAAATTACAGCTAGCACCTGGCATCGCAAACAGAAACAACACCTTTTGCGGCACCTCAACCGAACCCCGAAGCAGATGACAGCACAACGGGGAAGGGGGCGATGGCAATGGTTGCAGCCTCGGTCCGGTCGGCGTTTGCGAGGCCAGATGAAATCGAAACGAACGAACCATGCCGTGCAAGGCTTTCGTTTGGCAGGGTGTGTTTCAATAAACAGGAAACCAGATGATGCTAATCGTGTGCAGGCGTGTTGTCTATCGACAGCTTGCCCATCATTGGCTGCTGCAACTATTTTAATTTGAGGCGCGTGATTATATGGGATGGCTTTAAAGCAGTGGCATCACATTTTGCCCGCAGGCGGCTTTGTAGTGTTCATCGAGCAAACAAACTATAGGCTAAACAAGCAACCTTTGCTAGGCATTAAGGTGTAGGCATTTAGGCGTTGGTTTAAACACTCAATAAGTGTTATTATTGGCTTAAAACAATGCTGTGTTTAATTTGATGAACGAGAGTTTTTGCCTCTTTTTTTCACCAAACAAATAAAATCTGAACTATTTGTGCTTTATATGCAGATTTTGTCTAAACAGTACTAAAAATTGGAAATATAAAACATTAAACATCGCAAAATATCAAACGTAAACAAAACCTTCTGCTAGCCACGTCTTAAAAAAAAAACAACTATATTTTCCTCGTTTCCAGTCGACCGTTTTTGAACCCTTTTTTCACGATCGACTAAACGAAAAACAAATTCTTCAACGGCTGTTTCAGCTACGATCCCATTATGTTTGTATGTTTTGTTGTTCCTCCCCTTGTCCAAACTCGTAACTAACTACGGTCGAATGAAGATCGTTATCGTTATCGGAAGCGAAAAAGGCAACGTTTGGCCGGAATGTCGATTCAGACGCGTGGAAGCCTGATTTACTGCTTGGAAGCTTTCAATTTCGAGCCGTCGGCCAAAAGCTCGCACTACGAAACCAAAGTTATCGAAACCCATTCCAAAGCCAGAACATCACACGCGCGTACATTTTCTTGTTCATTCCCGGTAGCGTCCGTTGGGAAATGTTTTCGATTTTTTTTTTTTGTTGCACCCAAACTTCCGTTTCCGTTGACACCAGCTGGAGCAAAGCCGGTCGGAAGTGGGCAGCTTGTTCACCCAAAAAAAAAGAGGCACAACTACACAAGCAACATCGGCACAGCCTTTCACCGGACCAAACGCAGCCCCCTGGCACAGCGAACCGGTTGACAACTTTATAAACATTAACATTTTACTGCGGTTGATAGTTAATTTTATGCGCGTCATATTTTCCCATTTACGATTTCGCGTCGATTTCGATTGGAGAGCGTGCGCGTGCTGCAACCATATTGCGTGTGTTTTCAATTTGTTCACTTCCCTTTACCCCGTTTCCTCAGTTTCCCTCTCGGGCTCTTCATTGGTAACGACTTGTCACCGGTCGACTATTGCTAGTTCCATGTTGCGCCAGTTGTTGACATTCCGTTCCGGCCAATCGATAGAGGAAAGTTTGGAACCAGCAGGAAAATCTCGCTTCCAGCCACACTCTCTTGTCTTTCTCTCTCCCTCTTTCTTCACAAACAGCCATAGTACCGAAACGGTTAGGAACGGGCACGTCTGGCAGCTGCCAGTGCCACCTAATCTCGGGGGTCATTTTTGCCAAAACGCGGAAGTGGCTTCCATAGGAACCGGTGATTACGTGTTTACAGAGCTAATTAGCAAACGGCAAATGCCGATCCGTGCCGTCTCCAACTGCTGCGTGGCGGCGAAACCGAGATGAAGCTTCTTTGCCGGTTTTGGCGGTTGCGGTCGGACAGCGTGGAGCGTGGAGAAAGGAGAAGGTGAACCATCGACAAGCAGTCTTTTATAGGGGGAAGCTCGTGAGCCCCGCTCGGCAGTGTACACAATTAAAAGGAACCGTCGTAATAGGATGCCATCTAATCGGGTTCAGACATCAACCATATTAGCAGGGACATCGGAATGGAATCGCGTTCGCTAAACACTACAGACCATGACCATGGAAACGAAGCCATTACAGAAATCGCAAAACGTGTCACCAAACAAAGTGAAACAAGCCATGTTGGGAAGCAACCAAACACAAACCTTGGTACTATTTGTGGATGGGTCTTGTTATTGTTTTCTCACCTTCAAGCAGATTTATTTTTAATTCCAAACGCCACTTTCAAACGGTATTAACTCAATAATCGCCTTTCAGTATCAATCGTTGGCGCGTCTAGGTGAGTTAAAAATAAAAACAAAGTATTTTGTTTAGTTGCAAACGAAGCACTTCAATCCACTTGTTAGCGTTTATGCAAAGCGTACTCGAGCGTTTTATTCTACCGTTTCTGTACAGTCATAAATCTTTCAAGCTGCTCCACTCGTTTTGCACAATCCAACTACTCAACCCCGAGGGAGGGAGAAGAAAGAACGAAAAGAACACCCTTCACACACGCCCCATAAGCTTGATCGTTGAGCTCGTTGCTTTCGCCAATTCCATCACTCTCAAGCGCGAACATCACCGAATTCTCAACCCACCCTTCTTGCACGGTGCAAACAGCCAACCCACCGTTTTTGGCAGGGCAGCGGTTGAGCTGATAAATTCAATTACCGTGGCCACATACCCTCGAGCACGGTCTGTACCCTCGGTCTGAAGCAAAAGGGTGTTAAATCTGCCTGCCAGGCGGGTGCATACTGACTACAAATCAGGGACAAGACGGACGGTGCGCACACACACACACACGCCCACAGGAAAAAAGGGGCACCGAAAACAATCAACATTGTTGCCCACTTCCTCCGTACTAGTCCGCTTACCTTGGTACTTGGGCTGCAGTTGCCGTCTTCTGGCTGCAGGGCATTACGCGGCAGCAGGAACCTGTCTTCAGATTTTTCCACACGATGCTGTAAGAATCTGGGCTGTCTGGTTCTTCTGACGTCGCACGAAAGGTGTGGCTCGAATTTGGCTGCCAGCGTCTACCTTTATCTTTCCATCTCAAGGTGCAATCTTTTCCCGGATGTAAGGGAAAAACGGTCGTTGCAGTGTCGTTGAAGTAAAGGTTTTTTTTGTTGCTGCATACCTAAAGTATCTTCTACACACACGTTCACTTGGTCGAATGACAAAACAATGACCTCGGGAAGTAACAGCCCTAAGCTCAAACTTCCACTCGACAGACGGATGTGCTGTGCATAAATTGTCCAGAGAAGATATTTTTCCTGTCCGATAACGAAGTGAAGATTGACGGTTAAAATTTGCACTGTCCCTCTGTGAAGAATTCCGTAAGCCAAAAATGAAGCCGTTTTCGAAGAACGATGACGAACGGTTTGGGGATGAGCTGCATGATACTGTGTTTTTTATTCCTTCTCAAGAATGTCATTCATTTTGAGAAGCTTACACTGTTCTTTTTCCTGTTCATTCCTTTCCTTTCCAGCATGTCTTTATCCTAGAAAGAATCTAGCCAAACCTTTTGAGATAATGTAGATAAAGTGGGGACAAACAAAATGGGAAAGAAATCTGGCACCACTTCCCACCGTAGTGAAGGATTTTCCGTCATTCTCCGCTCTAAAACAAAACCCATCACTCCACTTGCTTTGCTGGCGGGCTGGAGTGAGGTTCCCAATGTCAACAGACGAAACAGCGCACGGGAGTGACAAAATGCCGAACAGCTAGACGGAGCTAGCAAGGCGCTAGCTAGCGATGAGGGGAAGCGTAAGCAAAGATGTTTGCTTTGTCAATCGATTCCACTGTTTAAAAGGAATGTGATTGAGGACTTTATTCGTCGGCCCTGCTGCCATTCGGGTGGGAAAACAATATTCCAAGCATTGGTACGAGAGTGCCGTCGGCTGTTGTTATCTTAGACCGAACGGGTAGAGCACACTGTTGACAAATCCGTCTTTTACCGACTGCAATTTGGAACAGCGTAGCTGCCTAACTTTGGCGCCCAAGCACGGGAGGAAGCGAGCCGGATGCTCGGGCGGGTCAATTACCCAAGATAGAGAGCATTGTTCTATGATTTAGTTTCGCTTCCCAATACCCTTTGCGCAGAGTTGAATGCATTACTGTGAGCAGCATTCGTAAATGGATTTCCCGAAAGCTTTTGTAATAGAATTGAATGAAAATTTATCACAAGCTTTTCCGTACATTGTCTCATCTTGTAGCAACAAAAAAAGCTGTGCACTAAGACAATACTGATTCAGTCGTTTTTTTCTCTCTTTCTTTTACCCAGGTACGATGATAGTATCTGTAAAATCAGAACTAGCTACATTTGTGTTCGGAGAATCCATTCGCTCCACTCTGTTTTGCTTCAACGATTGTTTTGCTTTTGCTGCTCTACTACCCCCGCTTTTTCAAGAAATCCATCCCGCTGCACCGTCTTCGAGCAGACAAAAGGAAAGCAGCCGGCACAGTGCTGGCAGCAAGCATCGTACCCTTTCGCCCGCCGGCGATGAAATGCAGCCGGGTCCAGAAAATAAAGTACAAAACATTACGAACCGAACCGGTAAGCTCCGTATCCCTGCTGCAGCCCTGCCCCATTGCACTGTCGTTTATGTTTTTCCCTCCACGCCACCGGCTGGCACATCGTACCGTGGTCCGTTACCGTGCAATGGGCCATTTGAAGCAGCCGGAAAAGCTGAGCCTGCCTCATTCTCCCCCATTTGTTCCATCCATGGCGGGGTGTAGGTGAAAAACTTCATCCACTTCAAGTGACCATCGGCTGGACAATATCGTAAAGCCCGGGCCGGAGATTTCCGACCTTGCGCTGCCCACGTTCGTTCCGGTTCCGGACTCGTCGCTTGGCTGGGAGGGAAAAGCGGGTGCCCAAACATGAGGGGCGATCAAGTATTCCATTCTCGGAACGAAGCCAAGACACCCACGGGGAAGGGCACGGGACGGAAATGTATCGAAGAGACGCAGGCACCACTGGGCGGACGAGTGTGTCTGCTCTCACCGTTAAGCTTGCCGAATGGTGTGAAGACACTTTGCTCGAGTGGCTCCCGGCATCCCGGTATGCGAACGATGAAACCAGGGCACACAGGCACACAAAACTCGTAAAGTGACTGGGAAACAATGAGATGAAAATAATAGAAATAAATCAAGCTCGAAGAATGGCCGAAGAATGGCTGGGGAGAGAAAAAGGTATTTCCTACCCGTATCTCATATTGGCATCCGGTTCCGCTTTGCTTGGGGTAGAGTAACAAAACGAAAGCTGCCACATGCATGAAAACAATCAAATTCCACCCATTTTTAGCGATCCAAAAAAGAAAGCAAGAAGCTTTGTTCTACGCGTTTGCAATATTCATTGCCACATATTGGAGACTGGTAAGCGCTCGATGAACTACTGATAGCTTGACGGAGGACGCGTCCAGCAGCGAATAAATCGGGCAGACGAATAGCCAATGATAGCACCAAATCACGACACAAGGCTGCCCGTGTCTGTTGCACCAGCTGTAAAGGTAAATTTCGGCTCCATTTAATGCGCATCTCCGCGTACCCCGGGTGTGTACTACGCGGCTGCGAACTGTCCTTGTGTTTGGAGATTGCATTATTGATGGGGACTCGGCCACTGTTTCGGTTGGTGCAAAAATGAGTTCGCTAAGCCGTGCCTCTAAAACCAATC
Organism: Anopheles arabiensis; assembly: GCF_016920715.1. NCBI lineage: Eukaryota > Metazoa > Arthropoda > Insecta > Diptera > Culicidae > Anopheles > Anopheles arabiensis. The sequence goes on from NC_053517.1 coordinate 20,801,104, forward strand.
GCTCGAAACCGTGCATCATTTCGTTGGGCACTTTGTCCATTTCAGAACTGCGCGTCCCAGCAGGCAGCAACGGCTGTGTGCTTTGCGAATGTGCGCTACACTACGCCTGAATGTATGCAACTTTGCAGGACAAATGTTGCTCGCCGGTAGCTTGTTCCGTTGACCGTCGACGAGACCCACTCCCGGCGCCTGGGAACCGAAACAAGCAGTAACAATCAGCTTAGAAAACAGGAAGGCCGGCTTCCCAACCCTCCCGACCCTGGGCTGGGAAGAATAAATAATACTTTTATTGCAGTGCCGTGCGGCCGGAAACACCTTGGCTCCCTTGCTGCACGTTTCACGCCCGCCCGCTAGGTCTATCTCTAGCTGCTCATCTGCTTGCTACAGTGTTCTACATGGTGCCATCGAGACATCGAAGGCTGGCGCACGAAATCACTGGCCCACCGGCCTTTGCTGCTCCGGCCAGGTGTGAAAAGGTATTGAATAATTCATGTAGCTTTAGTCCACTGCTTTCCCCCCACCATTGTCCGTTTTATTATCATACATCTCTGAACAGTTTCTAGGTGTCTGCCTTTTTCTGTCTTTGTTCCTAGCTCACCCACGTTCCACGGCCCATACCTTTGCCATTTTGCTCGGTTCGTTACTTCCGTCGAAAGCTCAGCATGCCTAATCTGGACCGACAAACTGACCATCCAAACACACACACACTCTCACTCACAATGAATGGTGCATAGAAAACGAGAACCCTACGAGCCCTTTGCGGAAAGCTTTTTCCCTGCGTTTCGAGCGAACTAGATACATAAAACACCTCATGCATTGAACAAACGCTCGGAACGCTACCACGTGGGAGGGAAAATATGTGTGTCTGTGTGTGTTTATACTTTGCTGCCTCGTTCTCCGTGCGGCACGATCATTGAGTTGTTGGAATTGGCCATCGAGCACCGGGCTGGCACCGGGATTCCCGCTAGCGAATTCGATTTACTTATCGCACAATCCTCGCCCATTATTATTAGCCATTTTTATTTGTTCGTGTCCTTGTTCGATGGCTTTCCGTATCTTGATTCGCGGCGGTGCTCCCTCGCTAACGATTTATACTCCAACAACATGCTGCTGATGATGATGATGGTGACGACACCGATGGTACGGGATTGCCCGATTCGTAGAAGCAGAGTATCACGCACGGTGAACGGTATTTGATCGATACCGGGAGAACCCCTTTTGTCAAGGGCGGAATCTATATGCGGGAAAATCGACTACTTCGACTGCTAAGAAACACTACTAATGGTATTAGTCTTTTCCACTGATTTCGTTTTGATTTCCCAGCCAACGATTGCGAATGGTTTTCGAGCGAAATGGATCGCGTTGTCGCAAACGAAAGCGATGAAGCGTCCAATGATGATGGTCCGGCCAGACCATTTCCCAGACCGCCATGACGCGCGAACTGACAAACACAGGGCGAAACGAAAACAAAAAAATCAAACTGACTCGTCACGAGCTTTTCATATAAAATGCAAATCAGGGAGCGCTTCGCGAATTACTTCGCACACGCGGATAGGTTTCTTAGAAGCACGTTCGGCGCTCCATCTCGCTTTCGCGATGCCATTACATTACCAGGGTCGAAATGGAAGCCCTCCCAGCGCTGCCCCGTGTGCTCATTACGGGGCAAACTGGGGACTAACATCCGGCTAGAGCACACTCATCCACCCCACCGGTGGTATTCGATGACAGAATGGCGACAGCAGCATTAAGAAAACTGTCCAATAAAAGGTTCTCCCTCCGGCACGGTTCCGGCATGGCGCACATAGCGAACCGTTGCAAATGGATTGTATTGCACCGTGGTGGAAACATTCCCTGGCCCCGCTTGGGCAAATAGTCGATGTGCAATCGGACGATAAGCGCTGCACCGCAAATCAGCACCTAAAGGGAAGCTGGCTGAGCGGGCAGTTACATTCCAGTAGCGCTTGCATTTCGCCCGCGTTCGCGTCGCTTCCCTATTGCTCACCGGTAGCACCTGGTATGCGGGGAACCAATTCCGGTCGGTGTGTATGGAACCAAATCCGTCAGCAAGCGATGCAGGCAACACCACCGACCAGCGGTGAGGCAGTGTAGGGGGGGAAAGCTGTTACACTCCAGAGATCAGAACCGTTGCGTCTTGTGGGTTTTTGGCGTGCTGGGGGAGGTGCTTTGTTCGGCAGTTTGGCTGAGAGCAGATAAGCACGGAAGTACAATAGCACACTGTGGTAAGACATTAGGGCCAACGGTTGGGGATTTGTTACAACCGGAATAAAGGCCAATGCTTGAACCAGGGCAGTGTTTGGTTGCAACCAAGCAGCGCCTTTGTGCTTTCGCTTGCAAGCTTGGGAGAAGTTTTATTGTTGGATTGATTGATTACAAACCTCGGGGTGTCTTCGCCGCATTAGATTTGCTTTAAACTAGTTTTTAAAGTAATTCCTCATTACTTGCAAACATCACTAAAGAATTTGCTACATTTTTGTTTCTAAAATAAGGTACATTCACCATTCACTGTTTAGAAGCACCTTCACAAAGAGCGAAGATTATCAGAGGGAACTATTTCTCATAACTTCATATCATGGTGGGCCATTTTTATTCCGGCTCAGTTGCCTTTCCTGGAATGCATCGTCAGCATCTTTCCATACGTACGATGCGCGTGAAAACGGTATTGCTCGCACAGCTCTCACAACAACTAACGGGTCGTGGTGTAGCTTGGAAAGAATCTTCCACATCTACCCGGATGATGGGTAAAGATTGCTCATATTAAAAATGTAGCCGATGTCATTTTTCTCCTTCACCGGGGGCAATATATTTACGAACACATGGACGAATTGTATTCGTTATGGGGGAACCGACCTTCACCACCTTGTACATTGCGCGTGGTCGCTAGCTAAGGATTGCCTACACAATCGCACATTTCTTGGTAATGACGCCCTACAAGTGACGGTATGCCGATTACAAACATTTGCTGAGCATCTTAAGGACTTGCGATATTAAATTCGTTCCTCCCCGCCACACAGTTCAGAGGAAGCACACGATTATGTAGATAGGTTGTGTTTATCCCACTTCAGTGCATGGTGAAGCTGCGAAATAAGCAAGATCCGGTTTATTTTTTATTTTTTTAAAATTGCTTCATGCTTCCCATTGGCTTCACAATTTTATTGATTGCTTCTTTTCAACGCCCTTTCTCCATCCCCTTGGCAAGATAAAAATAAATAAACACATTTTATCGCCTCTAAAACAATTGCACAACCCTGCACAAGCCAGACCCACACGAGTAGTTCAATTTGTTTTAGTAATTTTCTTGCGCAAACACACTACACTGCTTCCCCAAAACAGTCCACCATCCGCAAGGCAACGTTACTTGAGTGCATTGTTAAACCCTTGTCAAAAAATCATGCTTTTTTGTTTCATGTTTGCTTGCTGGATGGCTCAGCCGACGCCCCGAAAAGCCTTTTTCCAAGCCGATCTGTCGATCTGGATGATGAAACAAAAGCTGCTACTCAGCACACAGCCACCCCGGAGTGAAGCATTGTTTCGATTATGTTTTTTTTTCCACCGTACACGCTTCGTGTATTGTTTCATTTTCTGTTCGACTTGCTTATTTTGCACTGAACCCTCCAACAGAACGCAACCGGGCGAAATCATAATAAAATTCCCGTTCATAACCAACGAGGCAAATAGAAAGAGAGCGATAGAGAGCAGGAAAATGAAAAAAAAGGAGTAGACAACAACACGCTGGGATTAGTGGGATCATTTGAAAAATGTTTTATTTCTGAACAGTGCTTCACGCTCCCACCACCACGATCACTCTCTATCATGTTTGGTTCATCTGGCATGTTGGTCGAGCTTCCCATTTTTTTTCTTCTTCGTATTTTGCTGCTGCTAGTGGCGAGAAACGGGGGCAATCGGCGAGGGTCGTCCCAAAAGTACGCTGGACGGAAAATCTCAAACACGAAGCGTATTCATTTGCCCCGAGGACCGTTCTCGGCGGATTAATTTGTTTTCGGGCTGGCGTTGTACGGTGCGGTTTTTGGTGGAGCTAAGGAGGAACCAGTAAAACGAAATAACAAGCCCACGAATACCCTCACACACACTCAGCGTAGGTGGATGGAAGAATCCCCCGGACCCAACGCGCAACATTGGGTACCGCGATAACAGATTGTACCGAACGGGCTCCACGCTCGGTCCGGCTGACCACATGGTCAAGGGTTTTGCTGGAACAATTGCCCCAGTCCGTACAACCGCCATAAAAACGGTCAGATTACTGAGGTACACAGCTCGGCTTTTGCCACCGAGCACCCTCACCAGCCGACGATGATAAGATTTGAGTCGTGTTTTAACCAACGGTTCAAGCCGGCCTACCCTTACGCCGTCTAAAAATTCGCCATTTTAAGCAAAACCTTGCCACTCCACGACAGCACACCAACCGCCAGGTGCAGGCCACCGCGGCCGGTAGTGGCTTATTATGCAGCGCTGCTCTCTTGTCTGGCCGCTTGCAGCAAAAAGAATGACCGCCACGGAAGTGGTGGCCACCGGGAGAAACCGATAGTATAAGCCGAAATAAAAACACAACAGCGAGTGCCCGGCAGCACTTTCGGTCGCGCTGGAGTGAGTTGCATTATTCATAGCACACCGGCTGCAGTAGATCATCCTGCAATTGTTCCAACGGGGCAGCGAGCGTGCCCCGGAAGCAGAGCAGGGTGCAAAAGTGAACCACTTGTCCTGGTGAGTGGATCATTTATCGGGCGGTGCGTCTTTAATTTAATCTAATGGAACAGCTGACCGGTTCTCAGCAGATCGTTTCTGGATGGTGAAGTAGATCAGCTTTATTTCATTTTTAAAAAGGGTTTAAGTTTCGGTTTTTTGTGAAAGAAAATCCTCAGATATCGTATTAGTCCTCTATAATGCACTTATTTCACGGCTTCTGCTTAGCGATTGCATACGTTTAGGCGCATTCGTAAAAGAAAATAAATGAAAGAAAGAAATGTTAACAGCAGCAAAACTCACATTGCTCACATTGCTGTTTCAATTTATTGTATGGGCATTATTAACTATCATCACATACAAGTAATGTTGTGCAGTCCCTGCTCATTAACGTCCTAGTGATGTAATATTTACCGCAAGTAATTAAAACAGCTTAAATCACTTCTTCTTATCGCGTGAAAACTACTACCAATGCTTCTTCCTCCAGCCCCTCGATATTGCAATAAATTCCCCGTCTTCGTGCTACTGATGTGTCGTGTGCCACAAATTGCACTAAGCGACAGCCATTCAACTTTTCAACTGCAATAACCTGTATCATAATTGCAAAGATTTTGCTACAAACATATACACACACAGACTGCAAGTAAACTAGTACTTGCCCACTAACCCAACATGCATCGTACCAAAGTTGCTGCCCCATACCCTGCTCACGTCCCCGCGTTTGTGTGCGTTCGCGTAAGTGTTGCGAGGAGTTTCCCCATAAAGCCCCATAAAAGGGACATAAATTTTCCATGCATTTTTAATCCCCTCTGCTGCCCGACGCGGACGCGGAGATCGATGCCAGTGCCGGTGCAATTGCACTTCATATCGCGCACAGCTCAGTCCTGTTTTTTAAGTGGGTAGAAAGCATCCTTCATGCAGGTGTAATGATAGCTTGGCGGAAAGGAGTACGATGCTGGGTGCCCCGAATGCTTGAGTGATGCTATAAAAATGGGACCATTGACAGTGCTCACACCGTTTGCTCACACTGTACGCTTTCACCCATCTATCTCTCACACACACATCGCAACACACGTCCTTAAGGTGCACTGTGTTGCAGGCTGGTCGAGCTGGATAGTTAGGCCACGGCATGGTTGTGCGTGTAGGGTACAAGTGCACCGGGTGAAGACACTTTTATAACGACCGTGATGGTAGTGATGTGATAAAAATAAAACTTTCCAACCCTGCCTGCCAGTTTGCGGGTGCCTGTCGTGCCTGCCGCGGGTGCAACGAACACAGCCAGGGAGGCAGGGATTAAAAGTGCATCCGGGGTTGTTGTTTCATGTTTGCTGTAATTTCCCGGGGTACGAAATAAATTTTATCAAACTGTTGCAGCTTGTTTGCCTCGCCTCCTTCCCTTTACGGACAGCTTCCGAACCGCGTGCAGCGTACCACTGGCGATGGCTTCCGACAGCAAACATCACCTCCGTGATGCTGGTGGTGGTTGCCCAATTGCTTATCAGTGCGGTTCTCCGGGACGGTGGGTTTCGGCAGTTATTTGTACATTTTGCAGTGACTAGCTCGTTTTTGTGTGTTTCGAGCTTAAAGATGAAAATTGTCATCTGTTGGAAATGGGTAAGTGTGGGTTTTTTTTCGTTTCAAGTACATGCACACATACGTAACAATGTTTGCGTTCTGAGCGTTGCGTGTTTTTGAGCCAAACAGTTGCCCTTTTCAAAATCAGAAAAAGGATTTATCTGTCGGTCTGAACACGCGGTACGGTCTGCCATAAGGGGTTTGCAAATTTATCGGACCATTTTTGGGTGTTTTTTTTATATCTATGGACATATCAGTCAAACTCTGATCCTTATTTATGGAAACAGGATTAATATATTCATTCCAGGAGTCTGAACCCAAGTTCAGAGGACAAAATGAAACCAATTGCTCAATTCTTTATACTCGGCTAACGAGTATAAGAAAAAAACAGTACAGTAATGGGCTTATAATTTGAGCAAATTTATCAGTAAGAGCTCATTTCGACTTTTAATTAATTTCGGTGGTACACTGAAAACAGCATACGGATTCCTATTTACGTTTGAGCGGGCCATCTTGAATCTGATTTTTAACGTACAGTAAGGGTTCCAGCAAACGTGTATTTGCTATCATCAGAAATATATTCCAACTGGATGCAACGGAAATGGACATTCTTCGCGGTACAGGTACGTAATAACGCAGGATGAAAGTATATGATCACTAATGACACACGCAGCCACACCGCCCATTACCGAGCAATTTTCCGATCAATGGTCAACCGAGCTCAATACTCATCTGCACCTCTTTCTTCTACGTTTTCATTTTTGTGGTAAACCTTGCAAACACCCGTCGCTTTGTGCAGGTGGGTAATGTGTTTTTTTTTTCTTTTCTCGTTTGCTTCCCATATTTTTCCCTTGCTTTTACTCCATCCGGTTGGAGGGTTTAAATTTCGTCAACCATTAACGAAGCAACGTGCAAAGTGGCACCGAATAATGGACTAGGGTCCTAGGGTTGGTCAGAGGTGGAAATTGTATGAAATTTCAAAAAAGAACACTGAATAAAGCTGTTATAAATATAGACAACGGCCACACTCTTTGCTGCATATCGATTCCTTCCGTCCCGTGCATTCCATTTCGTCGGCTGCGAGTGCTTACCGTCAAGTTGATTACACTGTTCTCGTGCGGCAATAAACAACGATCCCATTTCCGAGCGACGAAAATGAAGCGGCACACACCAGCAGGGAAAGTAGCACCGACGGGACATTATTCATTTCTTTAGCGCGCTTTCATTACGCTTCATTTTAATCAGCAGCACTGCATGGAATGGAATTTCAATGCTATTGGTGTTTTGTTTTTTCATTCTTTGGTCATCGACTGAGCTCATCAACACAACATGTTCATCAAAGTTTCATTAACATCAGTGAGATACTTCTGTATAAAAACGGGAAAAAGTAACAAGGTGAATTAAAAGCATGAAAATTGCTTAATTAAATTACTTTTGTAATTGTAATGAAAAAGTAACGTTTGTGTGCTTGTTGTTTTAACTTCTGAAGCTAAAGAATCAAAATGCATCTTCCAAAATGTCAGCTCAATGTTTAAAAAATATGTCCTACAGGTTGCACTATTCCAAGTAACTACGCAAGTAATGCTTAAAAACGAGCGCTCTTTATTTGAAATTACGCCTATATATATGCAATTGGCATGACAATTATACTGTATTTCGATGGAATTTAGATTTTAATTTTTTTTAATTTCTTTTTTTACTCCTTTGCATGAGAATTCTGTAGTAAAAAGCATGCACAATTCAATCAATTTCCTTCCCGTAGCGTAAGCAACGTCCGCTTCATAACACTCTTCCATCCACAATCATTGCTAGCAATCATTCCAGGTCAAAAGCTTTATTTGCTCCACTAACGAAACGGTCCGCTGGTGCAACTTAACATTCCCGCTAAACGCGAGTCCAGCAGGTTGGGTGTACCCATCAAACGCTGTAAATCAACTCGTGCAGATGCCGTTCCTTCAACAAGCAAGTGGATGCAAATTAATTGCATTTTATTGCCAAGTTTGTTTGTGCTAGCGTGTAGAAGGGTTGTTGCTGTAGTTCGGGTCGAGTTGCATCGCAATGGAAAACTAATCAAACTGGTCAATACGAAGCAGTGGCCCGTTCCGCGTGCCATTGTTTCCCTCCACCGGCTGGGAAGTAACTCAATTAATGGGAAACCATTTTCGCAGCAGCGAATTATCTTTGTTACTGCCCTGCTGGCACCCGACACAGCAAACTTTCTCCAAGCGGTAAGCTACAGTTGTTCAAATGTACGGCTCTTGGTTTACCTCTGTGATGCTTGTGATTAAATTTTCAAACCAAAATATTGTTCACAGCGCATCAAAAGCGGATGGAAAAGCATTAGCCGGGCTCATACGACCGAAAGAGATGAAAACGGTAAAACCCAGGTAAGGGGGACAGCTTTCTTTTGAACTACGAACCAGTACTTACGGTTGTGCCCTCAATCGCTGTCTTAATGGGTTCCTGCAACCGTACGCTCAACCATTTACAAAACATGGAAAATGCAGAAGAAATCGCTGCAAAACCTCCGAGCACAAATTGACACAAATTAACTCCCAACTCCGGTCTCCTCCCGTCCGCCCAGGCCTTCACGGTTTTAAGGAAGCAGTGCTGTACTGCCAACACGCCGCTTACACGGCCAGGTGCTTGCCAGGATGCTGCCGGCACCAAAGGGAAGATCGTCTTCCGTCCGCATCTTCGACCGGTCCGAATGCGGTACGACGCGTAATCCGCTTACGAGTGCAGCCCCCGGGGAGTAAGCTACTTAAAACTGCATGTTTTTGTTTAATTTACATCACTGTACTCCACAGTCGGTACGTTGATCTGTTGCACGGCGGTGGCGGTGGGCACCGGTGGAGACGGATTTGTCTAACGACCAGCTCCAGCGTCGGTAGGACCATCTTCAGAGAGTGAGCTAAAAATCGTCGGAAAGTCCTTTGTTGAAGCCATAACCCTCACACATACATACACATTCATACATGTAAATCTCCGCTTCGGGGCACCAGTAGAAAGATCACCGAAAATCCAGCTTCTTCTCGGTTTTTCTCCTGGCGCTGGCGGAATGGTTCGTTGCGCACGAAACGCTGCTGAAAGTGAATAAATATTCCCTCCCCCTGGCTCCAGGCGTACATGAAGCCAGCGCATGGAAGCTGCTTTAGGGAAATGAGATTATAATTTATGCAAAAATCAACATGCTGCTACATGTCTACAAATGTGGGAGGGGATATGTGTCTTTTGCCGGCTGCCATACTGGATGGATCGATTTTCTCTGCTGTCATTGAACTTTTGCTCAAGAAATCATCGGTAAGTAGACAAATCCACCCGCCACCGTAATGATCATTAGGATGTTGCTGCTGCTCGAAGTGGCGTACAGCGGCCACGGATCAACAGGTCAACAGGATCGGTGGGTGGGCAGTGTGTAAGCTAAAAGACCATCAAGCAGAATGTGGAATCAGAAAGCGAACCAAACCAAACGCTCGCTGCATGCACCATCGCTCTCTCCATCGCTAACGTGTTGCGCCAGCATTCCTTGCCGTTCTGAAATTAATCTTCACCACACCGGAACGCGAGCGAAATGCATAATTTACATCCTCGTCTGGCCGCGCCCAAACCTTAAAGCGCAGCCTTTTCCCCGATTGCTGTAATGAACTCATTTCCGTGCCGGGCGCCATTAACCGATGCAACCCTTTTTTTCCATTGCCTGGACGAGACGCAACTCGGCAGCAGCAAAAAGAAGAAGAGAAAAACAACTACAGCGAAGGTGGCGACCACAGTGGCCGATTATAATCAAGCACCGGCCACGTAATCGCGTTGACCTTTTGAGCACATGTTCTGTGTTTGCTCCTTTTTTTCCTGCGCCATGGAACAGCGCCGCTGCAAATGCTCGTTACAGGCAACAAACACAATCAACAATCCTCATTCGACGTGTACCCATTTAGCACCATTAGCACGGTTTGCTCCGCGTGTTCAGTGCCCTTCACGTTCCCCTTTGTGCTGGAATGTAAGTAGCAATGGTGCAACAGCGAGAAAGAGAGAGAAAGCGAGTCAGTGAGTTAGCCGGGATTTGTTGCAGCTTCTCCTCCCCGTACGGCAAACCGCAAAATCAGCATTTTGCATTCCCCGCCACGGCAGGATGGCAACGGAGAAAAGGTGGGAAAGAAAAGCCGGTAAAAAACACGCACTTCCGCCTCACGTGGGAGAAAGATCATTGTCCTGTCTGCGCCTTTCCGTGCCGGCAGCTGAGCAGGGCATGGGCACGGGCACAACAGCAGCACCGGTACCCAACACCGGAAACCCAGCCCCGGAAGCTCTCCTGGCACCAAACAGTCCCTGCCAGCACCTTTCCTGCCAGAAATTAGAGATACAATTTAAAATGCAAATAAAAGGAAATTACGTTTCTTATAGAAAATTTCCGGCCACACCGCATTGTTCAAACCAGTGCGGCCTCAGAACAGGGTGGGCATCAAGGGGAAGGAAACTCCACAAAACAAGGAAACCCACAGCACTCAATTTTCGTTTCGTTCGGTTCGGCAGACCTGGAGTGACTGGTCGACAGTGTCGATTGAAGTCTGTTTTGTCGTGTACAATGGGCAACATTATTCTCCGTTTGTGCTTTCTTTCTTGCTCAAGTTTAAAGTGAAACTCAATCTTTTATTACTTGCTGCTTGCATTTGTTTAGAATATTTTAATATGATTTGCTGTGGCGGTAACACAATTTACCCTGCACAGTTTAATGAAATGGACCACAAAACGGTTACAGAAAACTAAAGAAGGAAAAAACCTCCCCGCGAGCCGCCAGGAAAACACTTCCAGCATTCTTGCCAGCGCGAGAGCGCACGGACGCTCTGGGTGGGAAGAAGAAGAAATGTGGCAGAATTTCGCCGAAAGTTTCGCCGAATAATTTCGTTACAATTTCGCTATTTTTCTCCGGTAGGGAAGGGCAACCGTGGAGCTCGGACGTTCGCATTCGAAATTCCCCTTTCCTTCAAAGCCCCTCCTGTTGTTGTTTTGTCGTAAAAATGTGGGAAATATTTGCCGAAAGTTTGGTACTTTTGGATTGGAGCAACAAAAAAAAAAACGGACAGGGACGATCCGAGCGCTTTTATGTGCGTTTGACCGCTGCTTCATGATCGTTTTTCATTTGTTTCTGCTTGGCAGTTGAATAAGAAAAGAAAAAACAAACGGAATGGTACATTAAATGGGCCCAGGTTAGTTAGTCAACGACACCTTACCAGCTGTATGGAGTTGCTTTGCTGAATGTTTTTTTTTTTTTGCATAATTCAGCACTTTAAGCAAACTGTTTCCTTTAGCCAATTTGGGTCCAGTATTGGGGTGACAGTTTGCCCGGGAAGATTCATTTTGCAGCGCGGAAGTGGCTGTTATCTGTGTCTATTGTCTTGAAACAAACGAAAATCGGAAATCATCTCTTCGCAGGCGGGTAGAAAACAGTATAACAGTATATCTACTTTCTTTTTGGATATGACAGAAAGTTAAAACTTTTGCCCATTGTTATGCATTGTAATGTTTATGCTTCTTTAGTTTTATTTAGATATTCAATCTTTTTTAATAATTTAATCATTGATAGTAATTTAATCATTTGTAACAGACATGGCATTCTTTCCGTTTTGAAAATCAGGAGCATTGAAAATGTATTAATAAAATTAAGAATATTACATTTATTGTCGTTTTTTAACTTTATGCTCTAAAAACAATGACACAAATTTTTTTTATTTTTCTCATCATTTATGACTAGTTAAGTCACTTGTATGGCTATACCATAAGTTAATTATTTATTATTTTTTTAATCATTTAGCTTACAAACTGGCATCAGAATCCATTTTCCTCTTTTTGTTTATTCTCTTTGATTCGAAACTGTATGCTCCCGCTCTCTTAATCTATTTTTATTATGCTTCATCCACCTTTTATCCACCCATAAGCTCAAGCATCTCTTTTTCTGTTAAAAACCAATTCTTTTATTGATTTTCAATAGCACCGCGAGTCCCGATGGAGCAATAAAATGAAACAAAATGCATCGGCTCTCGGTGCACCAGTTGTCACCGGTCCACAAGTGGGGCAGGGGGGAGGGGCTAAGGATGGTTATTGATTCAAGGTAATGATAACAAATGTTCATCACATGCATGAAAAGTGTAGTCCCACAGCACGTACCCGAGTTGCAGCAAACACAAACATTTCCCAGTGACACATTGCCGCAACACACTCTCACACACACACACACACTCACACCGAACACATTCTCGTGGGACGCTTCACAGCTTGCCGGGCAGGTTTTATTCGTAGTGGATAAAAAAATCTAATAAAAATAAAAACAAATTAAAATTTATTGATCGAAGCTCAGCCAACCACCACCAACGGTAACAATTACACGAGGCACCTGTTTCTATGTTCGTTTGTGTTTTCGTTTCGTTATTTTCTTTCTGATACATAAACTGCATCGAAGCACACACACACATACACGAAACGAAACACTGATTGCAGGTGGTGCGCATAGCGCAATGCAAACAATGTGCAGCACCATGGGCTGAACGTATGCACCGTCCGCAAAAGCGGAGCTTTTTGCTTAGCAGCTAAAGCAAACATTCCAACCCACACACGAAGTGGTGAAGCAGCACTTTGGGGTGTGTTCGTGTTTTTTTTTATCCCTATATTCGCACAGCATTTTATTCGCTGACCGACGACAAATCATCAAAGTCATTATCAAGTCAAAACCATCAAAAGTCCGTTGCGTGCAAGTGTGTGCATCACACAAACTCAGCGTCTCCCTGTCCCTTGTCATTATTATCACAGGGGCCCACTGCTACGGGGAGGGGACCGGCAAGTGCAAACGGGAGTTAGAATGCACCTAAAACCTAGCTCGCTCTCTAATGTGTCCTTTCTGCGCTGTAAAGCGCTTTATTATTTTACCACTTCAAACAAAGCGCTGCGTGAGCCTGTCCGACGTGGTGTGTGTGTGTGTGTTTTTTTTTACGGCGCACAGTATTGTGAAATCATAAATATTATCGTTCGGACGCTGTGGCCGCTAGCTTGGAGAAGTAGGAAAAAAAATAAAATAAAACACTGTACGATGCATCTGTTTGCACAACAGTAAAACGCCGTGCGCGGTACGGTGCTGTGTGTTTATAGTGGTTACATTTTTATGTTGGGCTTTTCGATGCGTGCGCTTCGACGGGGGACGATCATTTTAGTTTATAACGGTTTTTTTTAAATCGTTCAACAGATTCGTAACATTGTTTTATTGCCTTTCTTGTGTGCCGCAAACCGAACCGAACCGATCGATCTAGCTGGCCATTTTCCGATGGGACAGATACAGAGCGACGACTGCCCGGCTTGTGTGCCTCACGAAAGCCAGCCTCCCCATCACGAGCGCATTATCATAAAACGCAACGATAATGACATTGATGAAAACAACCATTTGGGAGGACAACACAACACAACAGTTTGACTTCTGCGTAACGACCCTCGGTTGTGGGTAGCCTACCAGAGGGGTTTGGTTTGGTTTTACGGTCGCACGGGACCAAGGTTTTGGTGTGGACCGGCACCACAAAGCACACACACCCACGCTGGCCACGGTGACAGGGACAAGGTAGCCCTGACCTCACAACCGCCTCGCAAAAACCATACAGGATACGCAAATTAGTAACATACAGCATTGGGGGGATGGCAAAAGGTGTGGTGTCGAATTTTGCAGCGTCCGTGGGTACGTGCCTGATCGCCCGCGCAAATCTGCCCACTCACACACAAAGCATACAAAATTATGCAAATCGGATAACATGAGGCTCTCCCTTGCTACGGTGCCGTACGTTACATTATCGCGTGCGACCGTGTGGTGTGATGAAAAAGCTCGCCCTGCACCAACTCCTGTCTGCCTGAGAACGCCTTCAAGGTCACTGCAATTACTCTGGATGGGTTTTGCAAGGATTTTGTTCACACAAGCACCTCCCACGGCCCTCCCATGGTACTGATTACGGACACGTCGATGCAGAGATGCTCTGTGCTGCTCACTTCACTGGAGGATGTTTGATTTTCTCTTTTTTTTTAAACGCCCCTCGTACAATGGACGAAATAAAACGACGCTAGCAAAACACATCAAATCGAAAACTTGACGCTTTTACGAGGGACGGTGATGGTACGCGATAAAATGTGCCTTTTTTGTTCTTGTTTTTTTTTTCGTTTGGCATTAATGTTTCATCAAAAGGAGAAAGCAAAACACGATAAGAAAGTCTACTTTCACCTGCCAGTTGCGATGTTGTGGTCGCCAAATACTTTACAGGCAGCGCCACGTTGACGTGGTCAATCGATTCGGAAAAGCGTTGGCGGCGGAGGCTTTTGGGTGATCAGAGAAAAGAGGAAGTAAAAGCTCGAGCACAAAGTTTTCCGTTTTTGTTCTGTATGCTGCGAGAAAAAAAGACCTTCGCTCACGCAACGCTAACGAGCTGTTTATGCGGAAATATCGGAAAGTCGTTAGGCGGAAGCCGACCGGCGAGTGCGTGTGGAAGTGTAAAAATTGATTCGCCATCGTTTCACCTGTTTGGATTTTACGAGCCCAAAGGCAGTTGATTATTGTCCGCCAACTTAGCCACGGTTTACGAGCTGCGGTAGTTAAACAGCCGTAAACTGTTCTGTTTATTCCTCTCGTTCAACTAATTATAAACCGGTATAAATCAATGTGATCGTGCAAGGTGAGTGAGTGTGGTTGTGCATTTTTAAGCAGTGCCAGCGAACACGCATCGTGTTGTACGGTTATCATTTTAGCAAAAGACATGCCTGCGACATTCTCCCGCTAACGGAGTTAGTCGGCACGATTGTCCCGCACAAGCGGAGACTGTCAAAGCGTAACAACTACCCAAACACGTCACGCATCCTTCCTTAGATACGGCCATCTTGGCATCAGCGTCCTCCTCATTGGCAAGTAGGAGCAGCCGTTCCGTGCAGAAGACACAGCAGCGCTCATGTTTCACAAGCAGCAACCACGACAACTGCGCTCTGTTTCGAAGGAGCCGAAAAGCGCCACGAAATTGGATGCCGCAGCCACGCAGCTAGTGCCGACACAGTTCCACACATGTTCTGCCCACACACCATACCACACCATGACTCCACAGCGCTTTGGAGTGCGAAGTGCTGTCAGACAGTTCCGCAGCGAGAGGAAACGTCGAACAGGAATCGGATGTCGTCGAATCTGGACACGCGCTCGAAACTAGCTCCTGTACAGTAGAATGGTTGATAAGTGTATAATTAGCAGCGAGAGGAAGATAACAGCCACCGGCAGATGAACATGCATGTGTTAATCAATTTGTACGTTGTTTAGTTTTTCTTCTAGCTTCGAAACCACAAAAAACTCCAAAGAAGATCCTTAAAATGTAACAATTGTTGCTGGCGTTGCCTACGATTCAGGCGTTTCGTGGTGCAAATTGCATATTTCCAGGCACTTTGCTCAACATACAAAATTTGCGCCTAAAATTATGCAATTATCATTCTTAAAGGTTCCATTATAGAGCAACTACAATCAAGACATTCCGTGGCAGCGTTTGATTCACACCGCTCCCTGTCAATATCCTTTTCCCAAACGATCTCAATCAAGAAACAACACCTCCTGATGTGTGAGTGTGTCTTACGCCACTGACAGAACTTTGCCATCTCCAAAACTACAACACATGCACCCAATATGCATGTGCCACAATATCCCAATACCACAGTGACGTGTGCTGTCTTCATATGGTTGCAAAACCGACAACAGTGCCGACCGGTTGGGACAGTCATCTTCACTCACCACCATCAAATCAGTCCATTTGTCGATGTAAGGCGAATGTTTGTTTTGGCTTCCTTCCCGTGCGGCACACTACGGCTCATACTGTCGGGCAGTGCGGTGATATACCATTGAGACGCTGTACCATTCTACCCAGCTGCTACCCAACACAACCTGGCTCACATTGTGAACCAAAAATGATTGCTGCCGGTCTGGTGTTGGGACACACACACACACACACGCTGGCGTTGAAATAAACTTCTCAATCTATTTCAATATTGTTGCAACGTGATGCACTTTGACGCAAAAGGAAGCAGCGCAAGTTCGCCGTCTGCTGGCGCTTACGCTCCTACGGTCGTCGTTCTCCTTTTCTTCGTTTAGCACAGCGCCACCATCACAGCAACAGAGCGAGTATGCACAGCCAGTGGGAAGCGCTTTGAAAGGAAAGTTTGTTATCGGGTCGGCAAGTGTCGTGTATTTTCGATCTACTTCAAATCTGGTTCACTTGTAACTCTTGAAGGGAGAGTGCTCCGGGTGCAATAGATTTGCCACAAATCGTGTCGCCAGTGTCGTTTGTGTGCTCGAGATCGGGGAAAAGTTCATCAAATCGCTTCTCGCTTGTCGGCTACACGTAATCGCTTCGAAGGTGCGAGATACCAAGCCGTACCCGGAAGCATTTGCCGATGGTCGATAAAAGCAAATGCTTCAATCAACGCAAAAAAAAGGTTGAATTAAAAATGAATAAACCCTATTGAACCGGCTTTTTTCTATTTATTTTATCAAAACATGCAGACCATTTCAAAGCCTGAGCCGAGAAAACAATTAAATATGACACGCAGCTATGTAAATCTCGCCCACAATCGCCCCGAAAGCAGAAGGTCGCACCCGAGGATATCCGTCCATGACAGTGCGATAACAGGACAAAGGAGCGTCAAAAGCCGGTCGGTCGGTCAGCTTCCTTGCAAAAAAAAACCCGCCAACCACCCTCACCGTACCGGAAGCTCCGAAATCAAGAATCCGCGCGCGCGTTTGTTTTTGGGGCCGATCCTGCCCTCGGGGGATGACCGGACGTGGGCGCCGGCTGGGCGTGACTCATGTTTGAAAAGGATATCGCTTGACCTTCGGTCGACATTGCGCACTTGCAGGCAAGTGGCAAAGGAGGAACAGAAGGAGAGCGAACGTTGGCCGCTGGGCTGTGAGCAAATATGGTCGAGGGACGTGAAGGAAATGTGCCATAAAAATTATAATGTGAATTCAATTTGTTAAGAGTTGCTCGGGCTCGTCACCGGTTGTTTTTTTTTCGGGCGGCATGGACGGCAGCGTGCGAGTTTATGTTCGTAATCGAAAGTAATAAAAAAAAAAGATAACGAAAATGAAGAAACCTAAATATTGGCCCTTTGTGTCAGCATGTATGAGTGATTTTGCATCACAATTGGTTGCTTTTTGAAACCCGTTCAAGATAAAAAGGCCATTAAAACACTTATTTCGCCTTTCTTACAGATGTAGCTGAGTTTCTCTATGCTTTAAATTTAACATGTTGAAATCGTAGCTCTCTGCCAGCAACGTAACGTCCCCGTAACACACACACACACATTTAAGGAAAAACAAATCAATCCCAATTGCGGTGAAAACTACGCTTCAATCACAAACAATCTTCTCCAGTACCAGTACCTTTCCAGCTGCTGAAATTGCGACGCCACGGGCTACATCATGTCATCAACTCCTCCTACAAACGAGGTGTCCAACATAGGGCTAAACAGTAGTGGCTGCCATCGTGATGCAAAAGTTTTCCGGCCATGATGCCCAAAACAAAGCAGACCGAAAACAGGCGATAGCCGACGATCTATTTGCAAAGCGGCTTTTCCTTTTATGCACCGTGGCGCTTGCTGTGCATGCACGTGCAGCATCGCCCCAGCCGTTTGTATCCAAGTGTGTGTGTCTGTGTGAGAGAGACAGGCTTCCTCTGGCGCAGAGGGACGATGATACATTGTTTTGAAATTTAAACGCTTGTTTAGTAGCCCATTTGGGAATTTACACCGAGTGATGAATGGTTTTTTTTACGGGGAGGCTGCCCTGGCGCGATCGTGCGCCCGTGGTACGATGATTGATGGGCACCGGGGTCGAATCACACAGCGCGCCGTTCGCAAATCCTACTATCAGGATGTGGATTTTGGAGCGAACACAGCTTCTGTTCTGCTTCAAAGTTCAAACCAAAATTTAGGGATAAAAAAAAAGAGGAAAGCAGTGACTATTTCATGCGTGCCCAATTACTCTAGTGTAACTCGCAGGAAAGCGCAGGGAAAGGCAGGCAATTGATACGATCCTCTTTGCCGTCGTGTTGATGTGTTCATCTTTATGCTGTGTAAATTCGACCATAAATTATCTCACGCGTATTCCCAGAGCGGAACGGGAAACTAAGGCTCCGTATTGCGTTTACAAATCCTTAACTTACAAACCATCCATTTTGTGGTGCTTGTTGTACACTGTGTGGAATACATATGTGTGTGTGTGTGTGTGTGAGAGAGAGATGGAGCTAAACTTTTTCGAATGTAGTTTCCCACATAGTGGAAAGCGAAGAAAGTTTACCACACACAAAACCGGCTGGTGAAGGAAAGTTTGTAAATACACTCTAGGATCGAATCGAACGAACATCGATTGGGCTGGACCAGCCGCACCGGGACATGGTGGGAGAAAGCTATCGCAGACCAAAAAAAGAAATAAAAGTTGAAGAAGTGAGATTTTTCTTAATGGTTCGCCTAGTTTGCACTACACCCGGGGTATACTTATCGGGCACTAAGAAGCATCCGGACGAAACCGGTTAAAAGTTGCCCACAATGGTCACACAGTAGCAAGGGGTAGTGGAGAAATGGTTTTTATTTCGGATTTTGCTGTACAAATAAGAAAAAACTATTTTGCATGACGTACAGCAAGAAACAAACACATAAAAACAACCTTATGCATTCTGTTTTTTAGCATTTTTTTTTGAAACTTTTCTTCCCAAATTAAATTAAAATGTGTACGCAAACACTTGCCCCCGTTGCGTCGCTGTGCAGCCCATTGTGCAACGATCCGAGCGTCCGAGCGCCGCGCCGAGGGGTAGCCGGAGTTTCGAGAGTAGTTTTCCGTTACCGAACAATGCCATCACAGCACCGGCATGGAAAACTCTTCCAACCAACCACAAAACGCACACTCACACAGCGTAGTACTGAGGGAAAAATACGGGGTATTTTCTATTGATTGGATTGTTTCACCATCAGCACCATTGGGGAGGGTAGTAGCAGTGACACACTGTTGCACTTGTTTGCTTTCAATTTCGGTTTAAAGCATGCCGCTTCCCCACGTTCTGGTAGGTTGGTGGGCGCCTTCTGCTACCGATTAAATTGTGTGGTAACACCCCGTGTGTGTGTGTGCTCTCTTACTCTCTTACCATGGCCAATGATCACTGTCGATCACACCGGCGGTACTGTGGCGACAAACTTTTCCCATTTTCGGGCAAATCGAGTCAAAACAGTCAACTCAATCGTGCTATGCTGCTACCACCAACACAACCCAACCCAGGTGTCGTTCGGAAGGGTGGCCGGGGTGATTTGATGCTTAGAGTTTGATCCGGTAAACAAACGGATACGGTACGGGAACCGAACCGAATCGCACCATTAACGGGCGCGTCGGTCATTTTCCATTCGGGCGGGAGGGTTTGGGGCTGAAAATTAGTTTGTTTGTAGTGTACGGGAGCACCGGCTGACGGGTACAAAGTTTCGCGTTCGATCGCACTGCAAACAGGAGCGTAAACACAAGCCATCACAGACAAACACACTATTTAATTGTGTTTGGTGACGCCCTCTGTCCGGGCTGGCTGTAGTGAGTGAAACTTTGTCCTTACTTCAGCTACGATCTTTATAATCTGGTGTCTAGTTGTTTTTATAACCAGCGAGAGGGTGAAACCAGCACATTTACAATTTTAGCTTGATTTGTTTAGATGCTAGGTGGCTTTTCTCTGCATTGTTTTCCTCATTGCACCGTATCCGTATTCCCATTGGCTGCAGTGTCGCTCACTATGTCCTGGGAAACTTGCACCCGTGCGACGATGATGCCGCATGACTTTGATCAGCCCCACAGCCGCCGGTGCTGCGATCGGGCGATCGAACCGCGGGCACACATACACCATCCACACGGCGATAGTTCTCTGGACACTGTTCGACGATGCCATTACCTCGCACGACGGCGACGACTAACATCAGCACCATCAACAACACCCGCCACAGTGCTCCCATTGCCAAAGCGCGGTAACGGCGATGGAATTTGAAGCGAACCGAAAATGGGCACCGACTTTCGCCGTCAAACTTCTGAGCCAAACTGCCCAAAAGGAAAGGGCACATCGTGCGCTGAAGGAGCTGCACATCGCCACCGTACCGGGAAGCAAATTGAACTTGATGCAATTGGAAAGTTCACAATTGAGACACAACAGCAGCGTACAGTGGCCGTATTCAACCGCTCCGACCGATGCTGCAGCCCTTTCAATACGCAGCGCTCTGCGTTTAACTCGTTAGATTAGATCAACGGGATGGAACTTCGCAGTGGAACGCTCCAACACGCTCTCCTCCAACACCAAGCGCCCGACCCCAGCAGGCTCCGTCGCCTGATGCCGACGAGCTGTGGCACAAACTACCACCATAACGCTGCCAATTTAAACTTACATAATTAGTATAAAATGAACAACCATACAGAAAATGATACAGCAGGTTGTGGGTTCGGGAGCGAGGTTTTTGTCATTCAGTTAAGCTCGTACACACTGTGTCAGCTCCGACCCAACGAAACAAAGTTTGGCCCAATCCCTGCCAGCACTTCAGTGGGGGGTTTTTTTGTTGTTGTTTCAACACACCCGAGAGGAAAGGGGCGCCCGCATCCCCTTGCACACGCCGTTTATCTTCACTAACTAACTAACTAACCTGTTGTTGTCTGCACCACGCCGCCCCACGCGTCACACGACACGACACGAGCCTCGCTCTCAGCGGCTGGCGACCCCGTGCGCGAAAGCGCAAGCTCAATGAACGTAAAGCATAAATATTACGCCGCCACCTTGCCTTCGGCTTTCCAGCAGGCACCGGCGGCGCCATTCCCGCGCTCCCTAACGAGTTAATGATGCTCTTGTTTTGTTGCTAAAATAATACTAGTTTTGTTCGAGTGCGAGTTTTACGGGCGGGCGGAGGGTGGGCATAAGCATAAGGGAGAAAACCGCAACCGAAAACATTCGGTACACCGGCTACGGGGAACAGGCACAGCATCAACCTGCGGGCGGGGCTAACAAACCCGGCCGGGCCGAAACTGAATAAAAATAATGCTTCCCCTTTTTCTTCCCGCTCGTGCCCGCTAGGCCGGGGTGGATGCAAATTGATGCAAAAATCTATCGGTACAGCAGCACGGCACCCGTGGAAGAGTGTTTGGTAGACGTCGGGCGACCCGTGGGAGCTGTCCTCCATCATAGTTCGTTTGATTCGGTGGAAATGGTTGGATGAGGTAGTTGCTGCTTGTTTTTTGCTTTCTTCTTCGCTCTTTTGTGATGCAAGAAATTAAATATTACAGGGGTTTTTTACAAAAATTCTCGAAAACGATGAGAAAAGGATGCTTTTAAGAAGGTTTGTGTTAGTTGCATACATTCAGGCGCTGCACACTAATTGAGAAAATTAATGGATGATTATTGTAAGAGATTAATTTTAAATTGTTTTTCAAGTTTGTCACCAAACAAGACACACGTCACAACGAGCTAAGGAAAACTAAACCTGAATAAAATAATAATCAAAAATAAATCAATGATATTTCTATTATATTGCATACCTTCAGGCACGTCCATCAAGAGCAAGGAACAGAAGTGTATTTTCGCGGGTTTTTGAATACCACTGGCAAACCCTGCGCACAAAAAAAAAAACAAGCAGCCATCCCAACCGGGATAAAAACGCCCCACAAAAACCGCACCAGTAAAGTTGATCCGCGCGTTCGCGTTTCGCGGTCACGGTGGTACCATTTGAACGGTTTGATTCCTCCCTTGCCATTTTGTGCGGTCGGTACACACAAACAGTGGTGAATATGAAAATAATGACTACATGCACCCATTGCCTCTCTGGAGTACCTTTACCTTTAACCACCTAACGAATCAGCAGTAGTTGAAGGGGGGGGGGGGGGGAGGGGGCTTTTGGAAACTTCCTGCCTTTCGAAACAGTCAACCCGCTTCTTTCGGGCTTCGGCTTTGGGGATGAAACTTTGGGGCCTAACTTTGCACAAAGACTTGTCATACGGCGAATGCCATCGAACGGGCCGGATGCATCCTTTCTTGCCGGGGTGCGTGGGATGGAGGAAGAAATTTGATCTGCCCGTCGCTGATGAAGTTGCTTCCCATCTAAAATAATGCAGATTAAAAAGTTTCCACCCCGCACGCGTCAGTGCCCCCGCACCGCTTCATTCCGGAAGCGCACGGGTGCTGGTGCACGGTCGGTCACGATGCTTGCCGTCCACAGAAAGTGGAGAACGCGTGAACAATAACAAGCAAATAATAGTAAAACTCGCGAGCCGCCAAGGGTGGAGTGTGGGTAAAGTGGGAAAGTTTTTCATCCGGCGCGCCCGGAAAGCACAATGTGGCAGCCGCTCGCGAAGACGTTCGCGAAGACGTGGATCGAAAGGTGGATCTTTACCGCGGCAGGCAGAAGAAATATGACAGGCCGGCAGTAGCAGCCATGATGGGTTGGTGGCGGTGGTTGATGGCTGCGAAAAGAGTGAAGGGAGCGATTAGCTGCTGGTTGGATCGTGGTGCGATGTGCGATGAAACCGATGCCAAACGAGAAATCCTTAGCACCACCACCACCACCAACGAAGCACCCAGTCGTACTGCAGTACACTTTGCACAGTTTTGTTTCTTTCCGAACGATCCTCTCCCCAATACGGCTCAACCAACGTACATTATCAGAGGTTATTATGCTGTGACGAGTGTTAAAGCCAGCCCGTAACCTTTGACGCCACGACGAGCGATAGTTCCAACTGTGCCGCGAGTAACAATAACAGCGGGTGAGCTGGAGAGCGAACGGAGTGATAAGGCAAAGCGGTAGAACCAAAGCGTCCGTCAGCCATTGTTGCACAATTATTAGATTACATAAAGTGATGGCTAACGCAGGCACAGGGAAATGGGTGGAAGGCGAGTGGCGAAATGAGGTCGATTGAATCTAGACCGTTGCGCTGTAGCGCAACCTTCTGAAGTGAAACGTCATTTTGTGAAGTTTTATTCATTCAATCATGCAGCAACGACAAGATGGTTTTATGTTGTTTTCATTGGTTTTCATACAGCTACAGCTGCTCGAGTAAATTAATTCTAACAGTTGTTGTTATCTGTTTCTATCAGCTGTTTTGTGTGTTTATAGTTTAATAAACGACGATTGTTTTTCGGGGTTTTTACAAGCATTTCTACAGAGTTCTATTTGAAAACGTTGCAAATGGAAATGGTTTACAGTATTTTAACATATCACATTGCTTTCCACTTTGTGGTAGGTACGTACTAAAATTCTTCGCCAAATGCAATGACGGTTCATGCCATCGTGAATTTAGTCCAAAGCTGACGAAACTCTCTTGGCCGCGTCCGAGAGCAAGATGCTCAGAAGGATCCTTGGTCCCGTATGTGTGGAAGGACAATGGAGGAGCTACGGGGGGCTGGCCAAGCTACGGGGGGCTGGCCATGTTGTACGTTGTACTCTTTTTATTCCATCCACAAGGACCATCGGGGGCGTGATAGGCTCAAATTGCGGTGGCAGGATGGCGTGAAGGCATCTGCCATTAAGGCGTTAACAGATAACGGATTGGCAGAGGAAGGCGCTATACCGTGAGCTGTTTTCGGACACTCCGGACCGCAGGCCAAGATCGCGATTTTAGTGCCGGCACTACCACATCGTAGAATGCAGAATCTTGAGCAACTATTGAAATATCAGGCAAAACGAGCTGAAGTTTTCCCAGCTTATAGAAGAACAGTTTGGATCTTTAAGAACTTTATTATTCCGCGGAAAGTCCCGCGACCCCAACATGTTTGCTAGACTTGGATGTAAAAATCATTCAATTTGTCCACCCAGCCCAAGTTCCAGATTTTGATCGTTGTATTCCCATCCTATTTGTTCCTCTTCTTTTTGTCGATTAAAGTTGTCGAAGTTGAGGTTTAAACCACCAAAACACAAGTATTGTTATTGCTTTTGTTGACGTTCTTCCACCAGTTTTTTTTTTTTTTTTGCTAATAATCACGACAACTCATTCATAATCTACGACAATGCTTATCTACCACTAAAATCGTAATTGAACATCTTTTTTGAAAGCAGGTGTTTGCTGATAAGCAATCATCACAACCCAAATAGCCAAAATTGCCAAAATTTGCTAAATTGTAACTCTCATTATAAAGGAAAAACATGTAGGACATTCATATAGGATTCAGATGGGATTGATATTAATCTAATCGAAATCAATCAAAATTTTAACTTATCTAGAGCTAAGGTAGATGTAGTTAGAATTAAGTTAGGAAGTAAGATGAATAAACTGTCTCTTTGATCTACAACCACCGAGTAGTACGATTGACATGGTGAAGCTCCCATAAACACTTCTCATTCAAACTCTTCTGAAACGGACTTCTTCGCGTGTAAACTGTATATAACCCTCAAACTCTTCTTCAAACACAATTTACCTAGTGCAAATGCTCGCTTCACAGACGCTATCACTGTTTGGCCTCAGCTTGCTAGACAAATCATCCACTCGAATTGAGAACGAAGCGCTCTAAAGACACTCCAACATCATGCACCATCCCAACCAGATCGGAGCGTTCTGCCATTACCTTAGACATCAAGATACAGTAACAACAGCAAAAAAGCGTCCCCAAACATGAATTAAAACACTCTACAGAGCAGTAGTGCAGTGCCTCTTCAAACGCGTGGTAAACAAACAGTTTCATCCCGGGGAGGAGTAGACCCAGCTGCCCACTGCCCTAATGGTCCCGTTCGGTTTGGGAGGGGAGGAGGCAGCTTCCGAACTCTCAATCATCACCATCCGAACCAACCGAAAGTCGGGGGGCAGAAAGTCAAACATTAACAGATACCCTGGACCGTGGGAGTAATCGAAAGCATCCCGGTATTGGAACGAACACGCCACCGGCAGCCAGACTAACCGATAGACAGACAGACAGACAGACTGACTGGCGAATTTCATCCTGCCAATTGCTTGAAAATTGCCCGAAACTCCCGGGAACAGCATAGGATGGTTGTTGTGAGGTTGGGGTGTGGGAGCAAACTCACCAAAGGTGACTGCGGGTAGGGTTATTTCGAACAATTCCCATTACGAAGCGTAATCGGTTCCCGTAGCGCTCGGCGTTCGCGTTGCACATCCATGCCCCTGTTCGGGTGGTGCCATTACATGGGGAAGTGAGGAAAAACGTACAGGAAGAGAGTGTGGAGGGAAATTGTTTTTCCGCTTACGGTCTCATAAAATTAATCGTTTTACAGTCCAATAAAATGGATCGGGTTAAAATTTCATCACAAAATGCTTTTTGAA
Organism: Anopheles arabiensis; assembly: GCF_016920715.1. Classification (NCBI taxonomy): domain Eukaryota; kingdom Metazoa; phylum Arthropoda; class Insecta; order Diptera; family Culicidae; genus Anopheles; species Anopheles arabiensis. The sequence continues at coordinate 20,826,719 of NC_053517.1, forward strand.
CAGACAGACGCTAAAGAGAGGGGGGGGGGGGGTGGGAGAAGGAAGGGGAGTGAGTATTTGTGCTCATTCACCGATCAGCTATCATCGCCGTAGTTCCTTTCTCTCTCTACCACTCCACAGTGTGCAATCGTCCTGTTTCAGGGTTCCGCCGGCGCGAGCCAGCAAAACCAAAATTGCATTATTCATTTGGGTTTAGTTAATCCAAACTCGGCGTTGCTGCGTTTTCATCGGGTTTGCCCCTTCCCCATGCCACTCTCGCTCTCCTGTCATCATCAGCATCATCATCATCGCCACCCGGATACCACAGGCCGGAGATACATAAATTAGTTTCAAATTGATTACGGAACACACAGGCACAGTGGGGGGGCAGTAAGGGATGGTTTTCCGGGGCAGTGCCATGATTAAAACGATCCAAACGATCCTTTAAAAAAGCTCATAAACACACACATCCACACCGGGGCAGAGAGAGTTGGGTGGGGTGTGTGTGTTAGCAACGGATAATATTACCCAAAAATGGACAGACGCTTTCCAACGGAGGGGCGGGAAGGAAAATTTGTCGAAATCAAATTTACAAACTGCTTTCCGGGTTGTGCCAATTGTGTTTGTGTGTGTGTGAGCAAGCCTCGAACCGGATTAGGCGGTTCGCGTTCGCGTTTTATCGCTGCCAAATCGGATCGCTTTAAGCCCGTTATCGCTGGTCAAACTGCCCCGTCCCACATTTTCGTTGCTTTTTCGTTCGCACTGTGCCAGATCCTAGTTTGTGGGACGATTAGACACGAGATTATTAATTAAAATTCGATATTGCACCATTGCCCCCTCCCCACACCGTTTACTGTGTGCGCAGTATTCGCTGTTTGAAGTCGGTGTGTATGGAATTGATTTGACGGCAACAGGCGCGGAGGCTGCTGATAAGCATTGACATTAATTTCACCGCGATTATGAGATCCGCCAGCGCTGTGCTGTGTGTATTTGTGGGATCGCCAGCTGCCCTCGCTCGCTATAAAATAAAATGCACTCACTGCTGGGTTCGATTACTACATCGAGGTTGCTAACCATCTAACCCATTGCATCGCAAATCCATCCAGCTGCAGTAAGTGTTACGCTTGAAGAATTTCGGAATTTAGTTAGTAAAATAATCCCACCAAACTCTGTTCTGCTTGGCTGTGATTTTAGCCGAAAATGAAATTGCTGTGGTTGGTCGTGTTGCTGGTGGCCCTGGTGTGCGGCACTTACGGGCAGGAGTGCCCCAAAGGCTTCAATGCGCAGCAAGGCAAGTGCGTAGCGCAGCGCCCGGTGCACGGCGACTGTCCGCCCAACTCCAAGTACGACCTCAACCAGAATCTGTGCGTTTACACCTGAGAGATTGGGAGGGACTGATCCATCCCGGGCTTGTGTGTGTGTGTGTGTGTGTGGAGAGCATGGTGTGATTGAATAAATTTACCTTTATACCTCGAAACTCAAACAATGTCTCGCTCGAATGGGGAGCAGCAAAGTTTCCGCTCACAACGAGGTCACAGTGTCCTGGGAGCGATCCGAAACGGTTGATGGAATGTTTGCAGTTTCGTTGTGGCACGTTCGGCGCCGAGAGCAGTTTGATGCGATGGGGTTAGTGTGGTTAATGGATGGAATGTCTTGTCCTGCCAGCGACGAGGCTGACCCAACGGCACCGTTCGATCATACTTCTTTCCTGACCAAGCAACTCCATGAAAAGAACACCGCGAACATATTACTCCTGTACGGTAGCTTTATTTCTAGTTGTGGACGCACAGGTTAACCTTTGCGCTGTAGGTCGATCCCTTCGGGCAGTCGCCGTGCACCGGGCGCTGCGTAACGCACTTGTTGTTCTGCGACTTGAAGCCTTTCGGGCAGGCGTCACCCGCAATCATGCCGACGAGCGCGAGCAGGAAGGTGATGAACCACAGGAATTTCATTTTCTAAAACAAACGACAAAAGCGAACACAATAATGATGAGCTGGTTGGGACTGGGGAATTCTCCCTTGCCCTTCCTTGCCAAACTTACTTGGTTGTTGTTTTACTGCTCGGTAAGCGGGGAAAGGACCGGCTACAATCGCTGTTGGACTGTCCAAATTTGATAATGTGGTTTATTTGGGCGTGTTGATGCTTTTATACCGGCGAGGCTTGTTTTGATTGCCAAACAGCCGAAATTTACTTGGCCAACCAATGTTGTTGGTTGTATTATCAGAGGAACAGGGAGAAGAACCATTTCTTCGGGGTGGATTTTTCTAGTTTGGTCAGCTGTTCTTGACCCGCTGATAAGGGGGCGTGGATGGGCGCAAACAATACCCAAAAAAACAGGGGTGTTCAAAGGGTTGCGCAATTTGTGCGATTACAAACCTCCAAATACGATGAATTGGGATGGTTTTTGTGTCCAAAATATTGGAAAAAAAGATCATCCACACACGCACAGAACATTCGAATTCAACGGCTTTTTCAAAAACGCTGCCACTTGGTACTAAAAAGCTGTTATACGCTGCAGGGTATGCAATTTGCAACATTCGACGTATACCTGAATGTATGCAACTTACGTCGGATAGAAAAAAAACAACGACGCTAGTGTCAGCTGCCGGATAATACATGTACTACTACGCTCGAAAGTATGCAATTCGATATACTTCCCTAGCCGCAAAATTGAAGATTTCCGACGTCGTGTGGACGTCGTGTGGACGTCCACCCGACGTCCACACGACGTCCGGTTTAAGAGGTTACTCGACCAAGCGAACTTTTTTAGACGACTTTTATGGAAAAAATTGTGGCGGATTTCCCAGGGTTGTTGTATCGAATAGCAGCCACAAAAAAAATATTTATGGATGGCTAGAAAAAAATGAATCTTGTTCTCCCCCTTACTCCTTCCTGGTCGGTAGTTGCGATCACACCAGCTGTTCATATGATGGTGGTGGGAGTGATATCGCTTATCTGCTGTCTTCTTTATCCGTTCTACCAGATCATACGCGTTTTCTGTGACGTCCTTCCCCACCTCCTTCGTTTTCCCAGCAGTTATTGGCGAATGCTTGACCTTGTGTGAACACGCTTGACTTGAGGTTATTGTTTTTTTCCTTCCCGTTTTTTTTGGCTGCTGATGTATTGCGCGTTGCGCCGTCGTTCGAATCTGGATTTGATCAACGCGCAAGTTGTCGTGTGGATGGAATCGATTTACCGTTCGAGCTATTTGCCGGATCGATTGAATGCATGCTTCGTACTGGTTTTATGTTATTTGTTAGTGCAATTAGTTGCGCTTGTGCAAAAAAAAAAAAACAATTCAAACAACAGATAATTCAATGCACTAGTCCGCTCATGTTAAGTCAACTAATGCTTAGTTAAAGTCAAAGGAAGGTGAAATATTAAAATGAGGGATATGTTCAATGATATCCCACATATTGTCTTTCCATTATTTTTTGTTTAATAATGTACAAGCTTTCCAATCTTCTCCCACCCCTTCATCCCTCCCATCGGATTGAAGGTAAGGATTTACCCATGGTGTACTCTTTTAATTCTAATTACCGGGGTCTACTGTTCGGAAGCGAAAAAGGAAAGTCTCTCCCGCCTCTCGCTCGATGCTGTAAGCGAGGAGCGACTCGCTCCGGTTTAGCTGACGCATGCATCGCTCGCGTTGCCTGGCTTGCTCCTTCTCTCGCCTTTTTTGGAGACGCATCATCGTTGCGGATGGTGCTGCGCGGCCATGTCGCTGCCTGGAGGATGGCATAGAAAGTTGTGTTCTAGCCCGTCGCTGTCCTGGCGATTGACGCAGGATGCGTAAGTGGCGTTTATGCTGCATGCATAGTCGATAGCACTGCGGCTGCGCTCGAGGATTGGCTGTGGCGACCGGCCCCCCGGAGCCTCAAATGCCGGTGATGCAGCCGGTCCTTTCACGCGCAAAGCTGCTCCACGCGTCCACGCATTTTATGGATGGCTTGGCTGGGTTTGGCTGCCACTCGTTATCGTACTACCCTAACACAACACAACAACATGACCGTCCTGCGTTCAAGCCCCGTTTGATCCTAGTGGCCTAGGACTGCCTATCTCGCTATGGGTAAACTAATTAGTAACAAGTCACGTCAACTCGTACGACTTAGCAACATGCTCGCCATGAGTTCAAGCCTCGTATGGACTGTCTATCGTAGCAACGGTTAACTATCCGGCATGACCGCGTAGGTTGTTGCGCCAAGAAGAAGAAGAAGTGACTGAGGCAGGTAGGCAGAAAAGCAATGGTTACTGTGTCAAATAAGAAAAAGATGAAGAAGCTTTGTACTATCCGCAGCTCATAAGATTGATGTGGACAATGTGGACAATACAGAAATAAGAAAATCGACTTAAAAAAAATTCATATTGATCCCTTCCTGTATGTCCTCCCCGTTCCTATATGCTCCCTCCAGTTCGCTTCGCTCTTGTCCCCCATTGTTTAGAACCCATCGTCGCTTCGGAACAGTAAACGCTACTACACGCAATCCCCGTTTTCATCTTCTCATCTCACCTCTTCGACTATCACCCTTCCTGCTCCTCCGCTTCCTTCCGCTCTTGTTAGCTCCCCATTTATTCACTCCCTTTCTCCTTCTTTCCTTCCCATTCCTTTTCTTTCCTAATGCTGTTCAATAATGCTAGCATAGTTTAGAATAACAAATGTAAACTGTATTTGCCGTAAGCCTTAAGGCAAACAATAGTGAAGTGCGGGCGGATTAACCAGTACACAAACTAAGCGGCCGCGTGAGGTCCCGAGGAAAGGATCCTTCGTAATCCTTTTTTTTTGTCGAAACCATCCGTAAACGATCCAGTTCATTTGTGTCGGCTCGAACTCGTTGCACCCACGGGTCGGATTGGCGCCTGCCGAACTACCCTAGCGCACTCGCTGACCACATACTAGCGCCTCATGGAACCACTTGGTCGATTGCAGCCCGTGGCCGATAAGACCCCACAGCTCCCTGCCATCTCCCTGCTCACTTAGTTGTACGGGTGATTTCGCCATCCCCCACGTGCCGAGGCCGCGTTCAGCATTGCAAGCTCATAGCCTCCCGTACACATTTTCTACTTCTTCTTTGACGTAACGAACAATGCTGTAGACAGGGCTGAAACGGCTTCTTAACCTTACTCAAATCACGCTATCGGATAGTCGGTTCTTGCTATCTGGGGAATGGTCTGGATAAGAATCGATCTCGTCCGGTCTCGTAGGAACCGGTCTCATTACAGCATGCGTTCAATGAGTCGGGGCGCTGGTCGAAGAGAGCACCAGAGTGACGATGAAAAGATTGCAGCAGATTGCCGTTTGGTTTAAAGGGTATACAACATGCGGCATTTAATTGTTGCTCGTCCGCATAAAAAGTTTACCAAAATATGTCCCTAATCTACAAACATCATAATACTGTGTTTGTGGTTGTGTTAGTCACAAAACGCTTTAGGTGCAGTGTGGCACATAAACGTGCACGAATTGGTACATCATTTGGTGTGCCAGAGCCATTGCATCTAACAATTTACCCTTTAATTAACTTAACTTCCTTTAACGCATCAAGAGGATTCGCAGCCAATGTCACACACGGGAAAAACAAGGATAAAGAAAACTCCCTCACGTGCGAGAAAGAGCAGCAACAACCACAGATTTGCGCCAATAACTTGGTGAGAAAGCGACGGAACATCATCGCCTGTGAGCGAGAGTGAAACAGAAGTCATTACCATAATCTTCCCACCCATAATCAACAACCATAATTCGTGTGTGTGTGTTCGCCCCATACAAATGGCATAATTTTTATTTTCGCTTGGTCGAAAATCGCGGCGAAAACCCGATTTTGCGGCTGGGGAAAATTCCAACAACAACGAAAAAATTCAAATTTCTCCGGACAGGGGGCGCCACGCGACGGTTGCCACAAAATTTGAAACCCTTTTTTGCGAAATGGGGACGTTTTGCGTAAAGTTTTAAGGAAACTGTACGTGTTGAATGAATTTCTGTAATTTTGGGTGCTGTTTTTGAGATTTTTGAGTAATTTTTGCAGTTTTTTCACAACGAACTGCTCGATCTACTCGACTGTAATCGAGTAGCTGCCCGATCGGTGTCGAGCAGCCACTCGAATGGTCCTTGGGCATGGAAACGTCAAACGCGGGCTGTCAAAGTGGCAGCTGGCTGTCACTTGTTTGTTGTTTTCGTGAGGAGAGGAATTTCGAGAAACCGTGTTTGCGTGAAATTTTCGGGAGCTGCACGGTGCAAAAATGCTGGCTTCCCGGGCACTGCTGGTCGGAAGATTGCTGCAACGCAGCGCCGCTGCCGCGAAGGTCAACCCCACCGGCCTGCGCAACCAGATCGTGCGCCATGGCCACGAGTAAGTGTGATCCGGCCACAGTGGCCACCGCGTTCCGCATTATGTAATTATAATTCCTGTTTTTCCTTCCCTGGGCGCCCTGCGTATCCTTGAAATGGCCATTGGCGGATTGCTGGAAACGTGAATCTGCATCGCCGCACTACTCCGCACGGGCAGCTGGTCGTATCGAGTGAACGGCCCGAAGCCGGAGATGCTGGCACGCGTCGGTGCACAGGTCGCCGGCGGTTTCATGTGGTGGTGGGTGCTGTGGCATCTCTTCCACGAGTACGAACACATTACGGTGCGTAATCTGACTGCGGGTGTTTCAATGCAATGCGCCAGCAGCCCCTGGATGATGTTGTGTGTTTCCTTACTCCTTGCAGGGTGAATTCGACTATCCGGATCCGTCCTCGTGGACCAACGCCGAGCTGGGCATCCCGGCGGACGATGTCGAGTAGGGGAGTTCCCTCACTGCCTGCAAACTCCGTGCTTCAATTCTGTGCTTTTTAGAACAACATCCAGCAAGATTCGGTTGTAAATAAACAGTGGCGACTGTAGCGTTAACTGGAACACGGGTGTTGCGGGAACGTATCTATTCCGGTGTTTGAAGGCGGTGGAGGCGTGTCTCCCGGGCGGCGTCGCATATCCTGCCCCTGTGTCTGCTACAACGACCGGGTATGACTGAGAAAACTTACCATCTCGCACTGGATGCTGCTGGATTATACGCACATTTGCAACACTCTTCCGTTGAACCATAGAGGGACCAGTACCTCTATCTCTTTACGCCAGACTTCTGAGAACGTCATCGTGCTGCCCAGTCATCATTATCGATACCTCGTTGCCATTTATTTTTATCATTTATATCGGTCAAAGTTGTGCCTTGGGGCAGATATGATGAAATTCCTAAAACAGCATGTCGATCACACGTCGCTCTATGCAGCAGTTCTGGTAAGTCATGCGCTTGCTTTGATCCGAGCATTGCATGAACGTTCACATCGTTCAGTGCCAGATCTGTGATGTCGAGGACGCTCAAATCATCCGAAAGCTTCTCCACTCTTTACTGGTTCGTACCGCAGGTTCTTTTCCCCTCCGAGTATCCGTTCTGCAGAAATAGGCTGACACGTAGGATGCACCTGACTGCTAAATTCCGTAACAAGACAATGTTCATTCCTGCTCTGCCTTTCAGCAATACTTCATGTACCCTGTAACACCCGTCTGTAATACAAGGGCGAATCGGGAAGCAGTTACGAGTCTATGCACGATTCCCCAACCCTCAACAAACTCAATACCTTGACCCGGCTAACCCTTAAGGGATTGCTTGGATCAGCCCTTCCGGGCGTGAACGAACCAACCCGTATCCATTAGTCTACCAAGCTACCATAAATAAATCTCCATGTAATAGAATTATGATCGCCACATCGCTGACCTCGCCTCCGGCATCCCCCGCAGACACCTCGTAACCAATATGTCCCACCTACCCACCCGCTCAAAACACATCTCGAACGTGTCAATCATGTGCGAAGAATGCTGACACGACCATTCCATCCCATCTGCCACCCGTCCATCGATTAGCAAACTGTTTAGCAAATGACCACCGGGTCGAAGACCATCAAATCCCACCATCCCATCAATATTGGCCCGGCAGCTGGACACTTTCCTGGCATTCAAGGCCACAGGTCCATTGCTTGAAAGCAAACAACATCGTCTTCGGGGCTCATCTTTCAAGCGCGCTGCCGACGGACATCCGATATCCGATTCCTCGATGACATGACTCCGGATCCATTTTTGGGGATATATTGGCTGGCGCTGAGACCTAATTGAATAAATTACTCGATTATTGATGAGCGGACGCGAGACAGCGAGGGCCTGTTGCCATGGGGACACCGCATCACTGTTCCCCTGCACTGCACGTTCGGTGGATCATCGAGGCCTGCTCGGTCAGCTCGTCAGGGCTTGTGTTTCGGCTATGAAAGATTGACGAGAAAGTAATATCCTCATCGTCCGGCGGGATTTGAACGCTTCCGCGTCTCATCTTATTGATTCCCGGTCAAGATGATTGTGTCCGACCCTTCTTGAAAGGCGCACACCATTATTGAAAACGTGTTCCCCGCCCTGATCCGGAATATCCTATCATATCCTCATATGTCGTCAAACAAACAAACAAAAAAGTTCACATGGTTTATGTATGAACACGGACAGTCACCATCCGTCACACTGGAATTGCATTATTTATGCTTTTTTCCCTTCCCACGTTTCCCAGAACCATTGCCCGCTCGAAACACCAAAAAGAGGGCTCTTTGGAGTGAGACCAGTCAGCAGTCATTTTAAAACACATGACCTTTTTGCAGGACTCTGGGAATAAATTACAACTCGTTGTCCGTAGCCTTACCCGGCATGGACGCTAAATGTGCAGCGTGGACAAGGAAGAATTAGCCACTTTTCAACACCAGTCCCAGACAGCTGACCTCACGAATCGTCCCAATGGTACCCGGAACTAGTCCTGGAGGGCACTAGATAAATTACATTTACGTTTTTTGGAGTAAATTAAAATGTTCAATTAAAAGAGTCAACCGAACAACCGTGCCTGGGGGATGTGCGAGGATGTGCGGGGCTCGATAAATCCTAGATAATCAATGGACACAGTAAGGTGGTAACAGAACCCCACCACACACATACACAAACACTGACACAACCACATAGAACGGCCATGTTGGCCAAATTGGAACAGCTAAGTAGTTCTTAATTTGTGCCGATCGGAATCAACCGGATGAAGGTGGCGACCACCCCATTTCCGACGGTTCCAGGTGAGCCGCTGGGCGGAGGGTGTGATTGGTGAAAGTTGTTCAATTAAATTTTGCTTTTAGTGCATCCCGTCCGTTTCGTCGTGCCGCAGCATAGGGCTGGGTGCAGCAACACCAGAACAGGAGCACCAGATGAACCCTGGACCAAGCGGTGCGGGTGAGCGGGGGCTATAGATTACAGGTTTTGCGGTTTCATCGGGCAAACAAAGATAGTTTGGCCCGAAATTGGAGTATGTGTTCGGTTTATTTATTGAACCGATTTGCCATTTTACACAGATTGACTTTTTCTCCAGTGGGAGGGGAGGTCGAGACCAAGGGGAGTTGGGTCGTTTCGAGGGATCGTTTTATTCGGGTTTTCACTTCTTTACGAGTTGACTGTTTGTGACCATTGGAAATCTGTTTGAAGTGGTGTGGTTTAGTGGGTTTTACAAGTTTTTATTCGTTTTTTTCAGTTTCGCTTTCTCTATTTTCAATACTCGGTCTTGCAAGTGAAAGTGTACTTTTTATTACTTTGTTCTTTATAAAATGTTGTTTGATTGTTTTATTCACATTCTGTGTTGTTTTATCCCTATTTCTCTGATTTGTTCTTATTATATTAATTCTTCTTATTCTTCTTTTTTTCTTCTTTTTATGATTCTTCATCTTTTTTCTTCTTCCTCTTTTTCTTATTTTGTTACGTTTCCTTCGTTTGCTTTGTTTACTTTTTCATCTTTTTTCTGGTTTCTTTCTGTTTTCATTACTACTATTGCTATTACTATCACTATTTTTCTCTACTTTGCCTTCTTTTCTTCTTCTTATTCATGTTCTTCACCTTCAGCTCGATTTTCTTATTCGACTACTACCACCACCACCACCACTACTACTACTACTACTAATTTCGCATTTTCTTTCCTTTTTCAAAATAGTCCTTGACTGTTTTGCTTTTCATTTCTTATAAAAAACGCTAAAAATCTATTTTCCACGCCACCATCTGTCTGGAAAAGGAAACTTCTCGAATGCAATCACAGCCAACCAATAGACACACACACCGGCAAACCCCCAAGGAACCGGCCAGACAAACACGGTCGAGCATAAAACTTTCCCGTAAGCCCTCGCGGGTGGTACTGGTGCTGGATAACAAGTGTGAGTTTTCCCCCGTCCACCCATCGTTTATTGAACTTTCTTTGATAAGTACGACGAACCAACAGCAACCAACAGCACCGCTACCGGCACGGGATGAAAAAGAAGCACCCAAGACGCCGGCACCAAACCGACGACTGCTGCACCCATTTTTCCCGAAATGCAACTCTCGGCGCGGAGGGAGGGTTTTGCGGAAAAGTTTTCGCCGTCCTGCACGAAACGAGAAACTAAGTATCGAATAAAATTTATGCGCTTTTGATGAATTTATAGCGCCCACAGCCACCGCTACCACAAGAGGGATTCCGTTGCTCCGGTGGGATTAAGAGACACACACACTCCCTTTGGTGGGTCTATGGAGGACCTGTGAAAAGTTCTGCCACAGCCAACACCAACCAACGCACAGTACCACCCCGTGCCATGGCTTATCGCTATATGACGAGGTTGCCGAATGGCAACACAGTTGCAAAAACCTTCGCGGTAATGAGAAGTAAGCGCTCGAAAGCGGATAAACACGGGACGTTGCCCCGCAATCACTGGAGAGTGAGGGAATTGGATAAATTTGCCCCGCGTTTGTCGGTCGGTCGGTGGATTTGCTTCTTTCCGATGCCGGGAGGAAGGTGGCAATTGGTTGCTGTAGCCGTAGCCGAGCGGAAGGCCAAGACAGTTTTCAATTCCACCGAACCGTGCGGACCGAACCGGTCCGGCGTGGTTGTTTGGCCGTCGCACGATAAGAGGACGCCTCTGTACAGCGGGGTTTGTTAATCCACCTCCGGAAAAGGAACCGAGCGCCCTGTGGCCGGCAGTGGTTTTGTATGGAGACGGGTGATGATTGCGCTCGTTGTGCACTTCGTTTAAGCTTCTCCCTCCCCCCAAGCCCTGCCAACCGGGTGAGCGGGACGGACCGCATAATGAATCACATCCCAAAACCCCCACACACACACAGCCACCGCAGCGGGCAGGACAGGAAGTATTATTGATTGGCTGTGGGGTTTTGGAAAAACAATCCAATTTTTCATCGGCCTGTGCAGCGGGTGCTGCGGTTGTTTAAAATCATTGTTAAATATTAACACATTCCCATTGAATTCACCCGCCCCACTGGTGCTGCCGCCCCTCTTCCCCGCCCAGGATCACCCCACAGTGTCTCCGTGTTGATTAATGTACCGGAATAAGGTCGCAACACAACTGCACGCTCCGTTTTTCATTGCATTTAGTTGTTTTAATTTATTGTATGACAAACGATCACAATTTCATCACAAAAAGTCTACCAATCGGTTGTTTTATTTTTGGTGTGGGTCCTGTTACTTCCTGCCTGTGTGTGTGTGTGTGTGAGTGTGTGTGTGTGTGTGTAGTCACATTTAAAATTTATATCTCTTACCGATTGTTTGTGTTGCCGGAATCAATTCGCTCGATCCGGGGGGCCTGCTAACAAACAAACAACTGAACTGAAAATCGATTCATAAATAAAACAATCCCGGGAGCTGGGATGTGCGCGGAAATGCAATTACCTCCCCGCTCAAAAAAAGAAAAAAAAACAAAACATGAAAGGCAAAAAGCATCCAAAACCTTTTTAAGAAAACAGCCCCCAAAAAAGAAGCAAAAACGGCAATGAGCAAATGATGCTTCGTACGCTTAAGCCGGGGGGATGTGCCGGAGAAGAAGACATTCATTGCACACGGGGTAGCAACAACAAAAAGAAGGCCGTTTGCAAAATTAAAGAGGATATTTTGGAGAAAATCCACTTCCCAGCTTCACCTAAAACCTCAAGCCAATGCTACCAATAATTCACCCACATACATTCACCCGGGGGCCCTTCGATAAGAGGGCCAGTTGATTGAAGAGAGAGAGAGAGAGAGAGAGAGAGAGCAGAAGAGAAGCGGCACTCCTTGCAAGAAGTGTAAAGAGAAAGCGACCGAGAATAAAAAGGAAGGAACTGAATTTCCCGAAAATCTCCCCTTTTTTCCTGCCAAAAGAAAACTTGGTGCGCACCGAACTTGTGTGCCATTTGCATTGGCCAAACTCCTCGCCCGCGAAGCATGGCAACACGGCGCGTGGTTGGCGTACCCCGTACCCCGCATTGTGTGTCGTGGATTTCGATCGAGAATTGCGATTGACTTTTATCCATCGATTTTCTCTTCAACCTTCCGTGACCTGGCTGATTCCATGCTCTGCCATGGCCAACAACCGGGTTTTGGGCCCGCGCGTCGTGCTCTGTGCACTTATCTTTCGAGACAATTTCAACGAGCTCGAGTGCTAGAGTTTTCCACGGCACACAGAGAAGGGAGCATGGCATAAATAAGCCACTCGTCACGGAGACCGATTCGTGCAGCGTACAAAAAGGCCCCGGGTCACCGAGCAGCACGTGGATGGCAGGTGCGGGAGCAAAAAGGTTCTAAGGCAGCAGACAGACACGCGCAAGGAAGCAGCGAAGGTAGCGCAAAGCACACTCTTGACGAACGCACATGGCGAAGCAGGCCGCAAGTACGCCCGTACGCGGTGTGTACAGATTCGATCCGAAGTGATTTTTAAGGACTATCATCATAATCATTTTCTCGTGAGAGCGGTGGCGAGAGGGCGTGTAGAGGCGTTTTATGCAACAAAAAAAAGGGGAAGGCTTCCTTTGCGTACCACCCTGCGCCTTGATTTTTTTATTTAAATAACATATTTCGTAGGTGCTTCTCGTTCTGTGTGTGAAGGGGTCGTCTGCCTTTTGCTTTCAAGCATGCTCTTGAGAAGCTGAGCACACAAACGCCACAAGAAACCCGTGAAGACACTGCCACAAGACAACTTTTTGCTTCAATTGTATGTGTCATGTGTGAGCGAGTTAAAAAAAAAACGGAAAGAAAATGCGAAACAGCCGCCTGCCCATCATTATCCTGCGAAGCGGCGCCTAAAGGTATGCAATTATTAGCGCGTGCGATACGCATTGCAATTTGCTTCTTGGAACGACGAGGCGGGGCGCCACGATTTGTCGATTGACAGAATTATGAGCAAGATGTGTGATTAAATCATTTCCACTTAAGCGGTCTTTGGGCGAAAAACGGAGCACCGGAAAACTTAAATGAATCCGTGCTCGGGGCACTTGTGGGGCAATACTTTTGTCTCGGCCGGGTGACTTGTAACCGATGGACCGATGCGATACGATCCCGATGTGTACATAGATTACGGAGAAAGCAGCCAATGAAATTGCTAGACATGACCCCTCGACTTCTTTCACAAACACACAATGGGAAGTAGTTCATTTGTTCCCCGGGGAAAACCGGCAACGGCTTCCGTTGTGCAACTGGTGCAACAACGGCCGGGTCGAGGGCGATCGGTGAAATCAAATTATCAGCCCCGCTCTGGCCAGTTGTCCCGAAATGGGACACCGGTGAAATCAGTTTTAAATTGAAAATCGGTGGCAAAGGAAAGCAACAAAAAAACAAGCCACGCTGTCCAAATGTTGCCCAGCACACCCCGCTGTACTGTGGGAAAAGGGAATCCATGGTCCCCAGCTCGCTGTAACATCACGTATTTTATCTATCCTCTTTGCCTCGCTCTCTCTTTCTATCCGTCCTCGCTTGCATCCGGTGTGTGTGTGTGTGTGATATCAAATCTTTCCAAGATACCAAGAGAACACCCGGTACCGCCCGACAGTGCAGGACGTATCGACAAAACATTAAACACGGCGAAACAGGGTGTGCTGGGTTGGGTCGAGCTCTCCGGCGGGTCCATTGCAATGCAGCCGAGCGCACCGGGTGCACCAGGTTGGCAATAATTTCCTCCTCTTTATGGGCGTCGTCCGGGCATGCGACGGGCAGGAGTAGGAAATTGTTTTTCCAAGTGTGTCCAGCGTTCAGGTTCTATCCTTCCGTTCGGTGATCGAGTTTCGCGCCCGAGCCCGAGCGTAGGGCACAAGCGATCCTGGGCTTTTCGGCTGCAAATGTGCAATCGCTTTGCGGAACTGCTGCCGCCCGTTCACTGCAACAAGTAGTGACTGTTGTTTTATTTATAAAGAACTCTCTCGCCTTGCGGGAGATTAAAGACGGCGCAAAGATAGGGTTCTGTGCTTTAAGGCATAAATCTAGGCGTAGAAGGGCAATAGCTCACCTTTCCGAATGTTTGTGCTATTGTTTCCGGTAGCGCATCTCGAAGGGCGGGTGCAAAATACGGGTTTTCTGCAAGTAAAACAATCCTCTTCTTGCTCCGTTGGGGGCTATAAAACGGACCAATGTTGTTTCTAGCCGGCCCCAGCGTTCCGTTTCACTGCAAACGCCCTTAACGCTTCACCTGACCCGGTTTGTGTTGTTTGGTTTTGCGTCTAGTTTTAGAAGGTTTTGTGCAACACCCAAATCTGCCTAGCTCCGGTGCTACGGCCTCCAATCGACGGGCAATTAATTCGATACACAAAACTCACCCACCCACTTATCACGATCGGTGGCCCGTTAATCATGGTAATCAGCAATCAACACACTGCGTGAACCGGGCAAATGGCCCGCTTGTCGGCATCAAACGGAAATGTGGGTGGGGAGGCACCTGTGAGAACCGATGCCAGCTGACTGAGTGTCTTTGTTGGTTTCCACTTTTGATTTCCACCGAACGAAACGTAAACTCTCCAAACGAACGACATGTGCCGGCTAGCGTTGTGAGGTGTAACTGTTGCGAAAAGGTCTGCGTTTAATTTTATCAAATGATTGAGTGGACCATCGGCAATCGTCCATCGGAGTCGGACATTTTCACCAACCTGATCGATTGATTCGGTCCTTTCGACACCGGATCGCGTATGAATACGATTTATTAGCAGGCCCCACTGCCCTCTTACCTCGTTTGAAGACGTTCGTTTTGGTGCGAAAGTATCGCTCATGCCTTACCGGCGAACGATGATGAATGGATATTAATTATTCTGGCAGTCGTGCAAACTTTCGCACAAAACGCGTGTATGCGTTCAATACGCGCACCCTGGCTTTCCCTTTCTTTGTTTGTCCGGCGGTGGAAATGGTGCAGAGAATGACAAGCGCCAACAGCAGCGCTTGTCTGACAAATCACTCGCGCAGAAAAGTGCGCTTACTTCTTCGCCTACACGCCTCCAAAAAACAATGCTCCGCACGCAAAGATGGGACGAAAATCATGCACACACACACACACACAAGCACATGCTGATGGTGAAAGCTCAGTGAGTGGTGCAAAACTTTTAGCCCCAAAACCATTCATTTAGCCCGTTCGCTCGCCTTGCCGCCATCTCAGCAGTTGCGGTTGACAAGGGAAGCGTGCTTTTGGCGCACTCATCACGCAACGCAAATCTAGTTGGTATATTCGTATTCTATTGAAATCCCCAAGCTACCCTTCCTTTAACGTCCGCGCGCGTCCCGCGGCTTCTGTGGCGAAAGTTCCCCACAAAGTCATCGTACTAAATACTCTCGGCTGCCGATTGCACCTTAAGACGTTCAGCGAGATAGAGCAACTGGGCAGAAGCAAGCAGCTCCTTTCGGCTGCAGTATGCAACAATATAAAGCGCTGGCGAGGACAAATGGGAGGGAGAGAAAGTGCTAAACTTTCCTTAAGCTCTCATTTGCAGAACGCACACTGCACGTCACGTGGGGCACCTCAGTTTCTTGGTTCATGCAGCAGCTGCATCGCTGCACACGACGACGACGACAGCGACTCGAAAACGGAAAGGAAAAAAGCATCTCATCGATCAAGTGGAAAGCAGGTGCAGGATGCAAATGAAAGGTTTTTGAAATAAATAACACTTTTGCCGGTCGGTGCCGCGGCACAACACAGCAAAACGCGAAGAAAGTAAGAACAACTTAACGCGAATTACTGCACAAACTAACATGACGCAACGGGTTCTTTCATTGCTGTGACAAACAAGCGCTTATCATTTTCTTTGAAACATGATTCACACGCACACATACACAATTATTCCTGTTCCCAAAAACACTTCAAGAAAGTGTGACGTATTTGTGCAACTGGAAATAGTTCGTTTGCGTGCCATCAGAAGCTTAATAATCAACATCGAATCCTTTCCACCGTCGCGCTAAAACCTTCCTACACAAGTCGATGTGTGTGTGTGTGTGCGTTCCTGTGAGCGCCCGCTAATCATCATTAACAAACATGGCGCGGGCCACCCTATCACGCGTGATCAGAACAAATGGGCAATATCAATAAAGATATTTCTTGCCGCGCTCGGCAATGACGATCGGCCATGTCCGGCACCGAGCTCTTAATCTGCACATTTGCGCCACGAGACCGACCGGAGAAAGAAGCTTCCCCGCCAGCATGAAGCGCCTGGCCCCCACTCACACTGGCCAAATAACGTGCCAGCGACGATGACAAATGGGACCTCATTCAGAAGGTGGACCCATTGCAAAAGAAAACACGGATCATTACGGATTGTTGTACACCGAAAATGTCTCGCTCGCTCCACTATCCCTCCTGCACACACACACACACACGGTTTCACCCGCGAAAGATGATTGAGTAGTGCTTCGCTACACGGTGGCAAATGTTTCGTCCATTAGTCATTTGACGCGTCCATTAGAGGAACTGGGACGCGCCCGGACCCGGCCCAACTTCGCGTTTTCGCGCTTTTCCGTGCCGTCCAATGACAAACATCGTGTTCGCCGCGTACCCCGCACCTGCCTGCACCTGGCACTCTCCGAAGTGGACTGGTACATTGTTCCCGAAGCTGCTCTACCCTGCCCGTCAACGCCAGAAAGTATGCAGTATGTTTCAACAGCGAGCATAAATTAAAACTTTTCGCACAAAACTTTATCATCATCCCGTGAGCGGAGTCGGCGAAGCGTTCGCGGCAGCTCGTCCAAGGAGTCGGACATCAGCTTAACAGCAGCAGCAGCAGCAAAAAAAAAAGAAAACACCATCGCTGTTCCCGATCGTATGAAAACTTTCCCCTCACCCGCAGCAGCAGAGTGTGTGCGCGGGTCGGACGATGGGGCAAAAAGTTCCGCGCGTAAGCGTGGAAGCTTTAATTATGAACTTCGATGGTGACAAATCGCTTCCAATTTATTGCTTCTGACAGGGAGGAAGGAGGGGGGGCAAAGTATCGACACACACACATACTGTTGCTAGGAGGAAACTTCCCCCCCCCCCTCACCCATCACCCGAGGTCATCCTTCTTGGGGCTTGGCACGTTTGAAAAAGACGTCCGCCGTTGTTCGTTTTGCGTTGTTGGAGCTGAGTGCTTGATCGGGTGTCGTTAGGGCCGGTTCCAAGGAATTGGTTAGTGAATGGTACAACAGCAACAGTACGCAATGGATGTAAAACATCATATCGAAAGGGCAAACGATCTCTTTTGTTGCATCGCTTCCATCGGATGTGGTACAAAAACTAAGGACACATTCATGAAACTTTTCATCGGTGATTATAAGTATTTCTCCCTTTAAGCTGAATCAGCATCGCCTACGAATGGTATTGTTCCGAGAAAAGCATCCGCAAAAGTGTCATTTCAAAAATGAGCCCCTGCTGGGACGCGATTAGCAGTGCCACTGGGAGACGCGCGGAGAGCATTATCCTATTAAACACAAACACTTTCCCCATCGATGGCCGCCTTTGTTCTGGATAGGATTTAGAGTTTTGACTGTTGCTGCGTTTTTTTTTTTTGCACTACTACTGCATCCCGCATCCGAGCGAATCCCGTGGAGAGTTGTAGTCTGTTTTGCTTTGAAGCAGCTGAATACGCCCGATTAGAGGGTTTGCTGGCATCCGACTGGATAGTTTTGTCGGGCCTTTTTGAGAGGCTTAAAATTTGCCCCAGCGCTGTTGTTTGAGCTGTGGGGAAGGAAATTATACGCCAACGAGTAGAGAGCGGGAACGTTGCAGCCGAACAGGAGGCAGAGAGGGCCTTGCAAATCCATTGTAAAGCGAGTGAAGCGATACTTTCTCGTTTCATATTTGGTTCCATTGGTTCCACTTACTATCACACATTTCGGAGTTTTCACATCAATGTTCCGCATACAAATCATACAAGATTCCAAAAGGAACAGGAAGCATGCGACAAATCCCTGCCGACACTCCTACCCATAAAACAACACCAAAGTGGACTATAAACCAACCGTATGGGCTCGCTTAATATCAGCATGCAATATCGTACCCAGCCCTTTTGCAGTGATTTGATTCAACAAACGTCTTTGAAATGTGATCCCACCCGGGGACGCTCTTTTAAGTGCTTAAAGAATGGCAAAAATGCTAATATCGGTTTATGGCACCCATCCGATTGTGTGTCACCTGCAGGGAAATCAAAGCCTTGGCAGAGAAAAAAAAAATAGAACGATAATCCCTGCGTCATCGGAGCGCATCAAACGAATGAATGAGCCTTTCGCTCCCTTCTGCCAGCAGCACCCTATCGTAGGAAACTGAATACGAAAAGGGGGAAGGAAATTCTACGGTGCCGGGAAACTCAATCGTACCCAAAAATTGGTCCACTTCAAAATCAAGATTCCTTGCTGAAAGGTTAGCACTCTCTTCCCCTAAAAGGGACTCACACACACGCGTGTTGGTGTTGATGATGGTCGATAGATCGTGTGCAGTAAATCTTTGATTAGGGAACGCTTTAGGGCGAGGACGACATCCACCAAGACGCTGTCTGCCACTGGTTCTTGCCGCTGGTGCGCACAAGATGAGGAATAAAATATTATCGTAAAAAGACAAAGGCTCACTCCGCTTTCATCCTCGGCGCGCACGACGTTTCGACTTCAAACGTAATTTCATCGCCTTGCCTCTTAAACTCTCTCTTTCTCTCTCTCCCTCTGCCTCCCTCCCGCCAGCTGACGCAAACGAGATTTATCACGCATTATGAATGCATTTAGTGCTTTATTAGCCATTATTGCCGCTCTCATTTTCACGGCTATCACGCCGAGCAGTAGGTGTGCCAGAGTGGTCCGTTTCGTTCCGTTTCCGGGGACCGTTCGGTCGGGCTCGCCGGGGCTACAAGATTTGATGCATGGCTGAGTTCTGCTCTTTCGCCCAATCAGTTTGTGTCTTTGATGTTTTCCATCCCATCTGCCCCTTTCTCCCCTCCTGGCCGGTTGTGCCGAATCACGTTGGGGGCAGGGAACAAACGGGCTAGATGGACAGGGAACACTTCTGCCGGACGGACGCAAGCGCCGCACGATGTTCTGGGCAATTAGATTAATTATACATTCCTCGGTGGTATCGTGTTTCCTTCCGGTCCGGAGAGCACATCGATCGAGCGCTACTAGTTGGAAAATTCCGATGAAAATGCATCAGCATTTATAGATTCGCACAGTAATACAGGCAGTGTGAGGGTTTTGTCTTCTGGTTATAAAATGAGTTATAATTTTCAGCTGAAATCGCTAATAAATTTGGTTTGATATTCTCTATAAATGTATATATTAAGAACCGTAATTTAATTTACCGAATGGATGTTGGAGAATGAATAATGTTCAGCTAATTCAGGACAAGAACTATTCGATCATTCTGAGATGCGTTGCTGTTGCCATGCATGTGACGATGGCTGCATTATTCAGAAGCCAAAGAAAACTTGCCAGAAGAACTCGGTGCAGAGCAGCTCTTCTGCATCGTTCACGTTCCGCTTCGTGCCAGCAAACATGACGCATCTGCACTGAAGTGTTGCTAGTTTGCAGCAACAAACGAGAAGAACACTCACTCACACGGGTGGACAAATTTCTTGCATACACACTCACACAACGCTACCATAGAAGCAGCAACGAGAGAATAGTGAAATGGCTGTAAAATGGTACTAAATAATGTTTTCCATTCGTTTCCTCCCCGGAACAAGCGACAGCGCGCTTCGAGAGGGTTGCGCCGAGGTTGCTAGCCTGATGACTGATGACGACGACGACAACGACGACGACCAGAACGATGTTGATGCCGCTGGTCGGTGGGAAAGCGTGCAGATGCAAGTGTGAGATAAATTTCTATTTACATGGGGCAGCGATTGCAGTGGTGGGTTGTGTTGCACCGATTCATTCTAAAGTGAGGGAACGAAGTTGAACAAACGAGGTTTGATGTGGGGCGGTGAGGTGGCATTTGAATGGACAATAAAATTATTTACCGTGTTAATGAAGTGTGGCGTGATTTGTTTTTATTCGGCATCATTAAGTATCGGTAAGTGATGATTATTACGTGCCGTGTTTTGATTGCATCGTCGGGTAAGGTTGCAAGCGTAGCTATTAAAAATCTTCCATGTAATTGATATATGTTGCGATAGCGCGCAAACATGCACTCCAGTCGTGGTTTATGGTTTTTAATAATAAAAACGAAAATCTTTGGCCATCCAATCGTAACGGCCACGGCTAAAAAGTCTTCTGGTGTAATGCAAATTGCATAGCTTTGGGCGTGTTGTTTGAACCATCAGTTATGTTCAGGAAACTGCCTAGTCGTAAAACATTTTCGAATCGTTTTCGGGATACTGTTAACAGCTTGTTCATCCCATCCCATTGCGCACGATGGAAACAATAGAATGCAATAAAAATGCCATCGTCAAAATATGATTCTACACGTATTCACCGCAATAAAACCGTCCGCATTTCAATCACCGACGATCGTCGGTCCCGGGTGTTTTACGACGTTGTGTTGTTGTGTTGTTTAAGATTAACTCTCCGCGCGCCGATTGTCCCGATCAAATCGTCAATCACTGTGTTCGATTGTTGTACTACCTTTTTGAGCACATTTATGTAAGAAATGCCTATACGAAGGTCAGTGATATTGTACCCTTGTTGATTTATTTACCTCGCCAACTAAACCATAAAGAACCCGTTGCTTGTAAAAGCAGGCTTTATGGGGCTCCACAACAATAATGGGACCGCTCATGTTTGACGAACCAATCCTACACTTGTTAGTGCAACTTCACTCAACGTCAGCAGAAGCTTTCATGCGCCAGCGTCTCAGCCGTGCCTCTCGGGGTAGTTATCTAGCCGGGATATAGTTGTCTATTCATTCGAGATGTATTTCCCCCAAGGACACTTCCTTAACGCTGTTCCATCGTTTCTGTCCCACTGACCGTCATCTTGAATGATGTCCTAATAAAGCTCACAGCACCGAAAGGACATTCTGGCAAGAAAGCAAAAAAAAAACTCCCGCCAAGCTAATGTAGCGCACACGATGATGGTGTCCTTTTGGTGCGAAGAGAAAATTATTACCCAATCCGTTCGTCCTGCACCGCACTTTTCTCCCGCTGGCATCTCGGTTACCATTCGCGTTCCGAGGAAAAGAGCCAGAAGCGGACACCGGACTAATGGCAGGGCAGGAAAATGAGCCATACACGGCTGACGCCATGGTGATCGTGATTTATTGCATTCTTTTCGCACGACAGATCGTTTCCCTTTCCGTTCATCGCCACACGCACACATACACCCATTCCGAGAGTTGCAAACATTCGCAAAACTTAATTTGTCGTTTGCCGTACACAAACAGCATCGTCTGCCGTCTGTGGATTCACTCCCGCTCCGGAAATTGGCCACCGATTAGTTGGATGTCAGCTTCCGTCCAGCGCTCGCTCGGTACAACTTCAAACACTCGTTACGACAAATCAAATACGCGCCCCTTCTCTCTCTGTGTGTGGGTGTGTCCTTGGATTCCTTCTTCTAGGCGCTAATGACTACCGTAAAGCGAGCTGGGTTGCAAAGTTCCGACACCGTAAAATATGCGGCCAACTTTCATTAATGCAGCCACTCGTCACTGTCAAACCGAAGGGAACCGCTCCCGGCAATGGTCATTGTAAATTATGCATCTTGTTGAATGGCTGTGTGTGTGCGGATGGGTGCGTGAGGCCGTCCCGCCGTCAAATGGTTTCGATATGTTGCCGTGACTTTTCACCGTTCAAGGCTCATTAAAATCCTTCTCGTCCCGAGCTCGAGCCGGCGTAAGTCGCGCGAAAAGCTTGATGGGAAAATGGAACATGGTTCGTTTCCCTTGACGACACGACAGCCTCTACCCGAGCGCGGTCGGACGAAAACCGGGGGAGAAAAGAACGATCATTATCATTGCTTGTGTTATCTCATTAGGGCCCCCCTCTGTGCGCGAACGCTCCGATAGTTCCCAGCGCGTACGGAGGAAAAACGCACCAGTGGGTAGTGGAGCCCGAGCGTTGGGGCAAAGAAGTGCAGTAAATTTCTTAAAAACCTCGTCCCTTCTTTCACTGGCTGATGGGGAAAGGCGAAAGCAACGGAAGGGAAATCGAGAAGAAAATCAAGTACGGAAAAAGTCGTAACTAACGACGAACTATCGTCGCACGCGCAGAACATTGTGTGAGCTTTGGTAGTTTAGGGTGGGAGACAAAAAATTGCTGGAAGCTCGCAAAAAAAACGCGTATCGTTTCATCGCGCACAGAGAGAGGATTTTATCAGCGCCCTTCCCCATTGCTACACCGTCGTTCCCCTCGCACCAATGTCGACGGAAGCTGAACCATTTCTTGAAACTTCACTTTACACGCAGGGAATGGAAGAAACGAGCATGAACGTTGCTCCATTTCTACAGCGATACAACGATCCGTTGCCCCTATTTCTATAGACACCGGCACATTACAGGATTCTATTTCCCTCTGTACAGACAGTAACTCTCCTTTCTCACTGCACACTCCGGGGTGGTGAAAGCTGCATCGCACCCGGTTGCACCCGGGCAGAAACGGCTGCAAGCGATTACGAGTAATTATCTTCCTGTTGTGAAAGGATTCCGGGATTTTCTGTTTGCATCCCACGGCTGGTCTGGGGCGCCGAACGCCTCCTCCCCACACCCGCTCGAGCAACCAAGGGGTGCAGAAAAGCTGCACTTGCAGATCGATGGCGCGCGGTGCGGGAAAAATCCGGTGCAAATTTAGCTGCGCTTCGGTTGTCAAGTAAGGCAGGATTTATGCTCGACCAGGTGCTCAAATGAAGCACCTGATGAATCACACTCACTCACACACATCAAATGGACGTACTAAATCAACCCGGGGTGAGTAGATGAAATGAAGCTTTTTGTCGAGGGAAATCGAATAAAACGCTGTTTTGATTTGTAAAAGGGCAATGTAAATGCTTAATTTACTTATTTAATTAGTTTAAGAACATTGAAAATGCAGTTAAAGACACCAATCCGTTTTTATACTGACTGATGAAAGCTGCTAAACGCCTGAAGGTATGCAAATTGCTGCTTGTTGCTGCTTGTTATGCCTTCCGATATGATTTTTAACAATTATTAAGAAGGTTCGAATCGAATCTACCGTAACTGAACCATTCAAAGTAATGCATTCGAAGCAACGTTTTGCATGTTGTAAATTAATCTCTACACTGTTGTTGCCGCATCCCTTTAAGGCTTAAGCCGCAACAACGAGCTTTGTGTTGCTCGATTTCCTTCCAACAGTAGTTACCTTGCTGAACCTGAACACGTCAGCTGCATCGAACGTTTCTGGCAAGTGAAACTCAACCATCCACCTGCCCAAGGAGTGTGCATGGTATTGTATTTTTTTCTGTCGTTTTGCGAACGCCGGAACCGATTCGATCGCATGCAGCCACACAGAAAACTCTCAACGGTCACGGGGTAGTTTTTTTCCCTTACTCATTGGGGCTTCTTTTCGCGTCCTGGACAGATGATGCCGTGTGCGACCATTACCATGGCACGGACCGGAGTAAGGAGTATTTAACCGGTATAACGACCGCTATTCCATTGTTTTGAAGCAAACGAACGCCCTGTTCGATTTGCCGTCGCGGGATGCCGTTGGGCACGGATTAGCATCGGATTAGTCCCGCCCTACTTCTCTCCCGGCTTTATCGGTGTCCATTTTCTCGTTGCTGTTTTTTTCTCCACACCATCCATCAATTTTCTCAATTTTGTCTCGGTTGACCAGGGGCTGTAGTACGCGCGCCGGAAGCGAAACATGCCAAAATTGGGAAATGAATTGACGTTAAATCGAATCGGTTAGCGGTAGCCATTGCCCATCCGCGTGGTCATTTGTCACAATCCGATTAGTTTGTTGGCAAACTGGGTTCGGCAAACCATTGGCGGCTGTGGTTTTGCTTGACTCTCTCTCTCTCTATCTCTCTCTCTCTCTCTCGCTCTCTCTCTCTCTCTCTCTCTCTCTCTCTCAAATGAAAGGGCACGCGAACCGTCATCCTTCACTAAGCTTCTCATGTACAACATCGGATCGCTTCTTGTTTAACTTGCAACCGATTCTTTGGTGGTTTGTATGAAGCATTGCCTTCATTTAACTTTCCCATACGTACGAAACGGATATTTCAAAATTGCCTCACACATTGACACAGGCCTTTGTGTGCGTGTGTGGCGTAACCAGCCGGAATCCGGAATAATGGGTGCATGCTCGGGCGCAACGATTGTTCCCACCTGCCGGGAGCTTTTATGTGAAACGGCATCGCCGAACAATTATGATTGAATTTTGCAGCCCTCAAAAGGATCCCACCGCCTCGGCAACGCGAAGAAAGACTTCTCCTCCACAAAGCGGTCGAGGGCTTGCCAGTCAGCTACAATGCGAGCCGCGGACAAAAGCTCGACTTGATTGAGAAAATGCAGTGTTGGAAGAAAAATAGGCGAACAGCCGTACCCCCGAGGGGACACGTGCGGGCTTCCTCGGTAGCAAGTAGTTGGAAAGGAAAGAAGCAGTGGTTGGCAGTCCCCTCCCGCTCCCGTCTTGCCCAATCGAAGCAGCTTTTCTTTAATAACTTTCGCGGAACGTGCTTCATCAGTAGCAAGCCGGTAGGGTGACATTCGCGCAATGGGTAGCGAACAAAGTTGCACATTTTAGCATAATACCTGTATTGTGTGGCTGGTGTAGAGCGAAACTTTTTGCCACGGAAATGGTGTGACGCCGAGGTTTGGAGCGAGCGTCATCGAGGCCACACGATGACGATGGGGAAAAATTGACTGCTCCGTGGTGACCAATGCGAACTTGTAACGAGTGGTTAAAATATTAAGTAATGCATTGCAAAAATTTGCCATTAGATCGTTGGCCTTGTTTTTCGAAGCAGGGGCTTTTGTGACTCTCCATGTTTCGGGGCTTTCAGCGGGCATTCATTGGCGCCTGCCAACTTTTTCCGGCAATGATCGATTCAAACCATGTGCTTCGTGGTGTTGATTTGGGAAGGAAGCAGCGACGCGATGAGTTGACAAAAAGAAGGCTCGCCATTCAGCTGCTTTACCTTCACAGTGGGTGCAAAGTTGGGGAAAAAAAGTTTTTCCTTGCTTTTTCTACTGCAACACAATTACACTCTACCGGGAACTCTTTCTCGTATTTTATTATGTTTCGAATTTTATTTTTCCGCTTCAAAGGAATTGTTTGAGTTTCGTTTCCACCAAAAGCGATGCTAGGTTGAGCATTATGTGAACAGTTCTTAGAAGCTCGTTGGTAAAAAATTTCTTACGATTAGGGTGAATGTATTCCTTAACCTCGTTACAGCTAAACGAGAAGCTTCGCCCGGTTTTCGATTCACGACCAATCGGTTGCAGACAACGCCGCGATAAAGACGCGTATTTATGGTCTCCTAATTCTGGCGTGATTTTTATTATAGCTGATTTATTCATGACACTTTTGCTGCCCTACCGTTCGGTCAACTCGCGAGCAAAGATGGCGAAAGTGCACTTTTACCCCCAGGCCAAAGGGAAAACATCGATGAAACACCGAACGAGAGACGCCATGAAGCCCCATCACTTTGCGCTCATAAAATATACACACTGCACACTGTGTCTCGGTAGAATAAATCTCGATTTGATGATTGACGAGATTTATGTAGCGTTCTGGTCGGTTAGTCGGTTGGTTGGTTGGTTGGGTGGCATTGTAGCAGCGATTTGTTCCGTTTGCGGAGTAATGGTTGTAAAATTTTCAATCTGCACCCCAGTCTAGTTTGGTTGCCATTTCGCTGGAGCCGAATCACCGCATTTAATGTGGCGTTGGCACGCATTCACTGTCTAGTTGCGGCTTGTTTTGCAGGAGTCGCTTGCTATGCTTAAAAGGCAAAACGCTAAACTTCGGACTGATTTGCATAATCCTTTTGATTGGGAGCGGGGTGGAAAGACCAACAGCAAATCAATAAACACGAATATCCATCAAAATAAAACTTTTTGGTAGGTGCTTTGCAGGGATGAAAGCGACAAATAATAGCCGAACGTGGTTGGATTCAAAACTATGGATGGGTTTCGTATGAACATTGGAAAAGCAAGAAAGAAAATGCACGCTCCGTATACCACTAACCACCGACGCTAATGGAATGCGACAAGCAAATTAACTGCTTTTTATTTGAATTGGGATGAGTTACAGCAGTGAAGCATAAAAGCATCGAGTAAAGGATACGCTTTGAATGGAGGATAATCTATTCAGGACTTGCATTAGTATTGAAATAAAAACCATTTTTACAGAAAGCTTCCTTCCAGCGGTTGCCAGTATAGTCAGTCAGAGCAATCCGCCATTAATTTATGGCTTTTAACCATACATTTTGCTCGAATGTTTATCAGCTTACTAGGCGCTGAGATAGAAGCCGATCAGGCAGTCATACGCTGGAAACCTGTTCGACGTATTAATTTGCTTCCATTCCGTCCATTAGCTTGCAACGGATGGAATAGATTTCCGATGCACTTTTTAATCCTATTTTGCATTTGTTTTAAGGGAATGTGTGTGTTCTGAGGTATGCATTACCTTTTCGCATTCTACTACTCTTTCTGCAATGCATTTATTTCCATGTTCCAACGTAAGTGCGTTATTGCTAATTTTTGTTTCTTTATAGCATAAAACAGTGGCAGCTTTTTGATACTATTTTACTTTATCAAACTACGTCCGGGAATAAGGATTTATTTAGTAAGGAAACAATTACTTGTAACTACATTAATAAGGCGCTTCCACCGCTGCAGCACTTAGCTCAAGTTGTTTTTGCAAACATCACAAATGCATCTGGCTTCCTGTCTGGAGAGGATTTATACTGAACTTGGTCCATATGGACTCCTTCATCATTGGCACTAGTTCCTTTTACAATTGAATTCCAATATTTATCTTTTCCATTCTAGAAATGAGAAGTAAGACATACATGGATCGGTAGAGATGGGATGGCAAATTCATCACAAGATGATAAGGAAAACTAGGATGCTTTAAACATCGCATAAACTTGCATTATGTTGCTTCTGAATGTAGAATAGTTGCTGCATCTACACCAATTTAAAAAATAATCTAAGCTTCTCTTGCACGAGGTAAACAACATATACGGAGGACAGATCGACTACCGGATAGGGGCAAGTACAATAATTAAATCGATATTTAGTTCATTGTGACAATTGAGATCGGTGACAACACCGTCAAAACACGAGCTTAGCAAACCATTTTGTCAAGATTTAGCCGATTTCGGAATTATTTTAAACCTATCTCGTGAAACATTTTTATGTTTGTATGATACTACACGCTTTCAGCGGGGCGACTCATACCCGCCCGAACTGTTCCGTTACGGCGTCATGTTTTTAGAGCAAAATGGAAGTAAAATAGACCACCAGAAACGATCGATTTGATCCCGAGATATTGTTTTTACGTGACGAGATTCCCATCTTCTTCCCCCTAGAATTTGTCTCCGCTCAAGTCGTCGCAGCACAGAGCATCTTCCTTCAAACGCTGCCATCTAACCATCTACCTTACCTGAAATCGATCTGTGAACACCATGCACTTACCTGAAACGGCTATTACGACCCTCGCGTAAAAATTACACCATCCACGAATGTGTGTGTGTGTGTGTGTGTCGCGGTTTCAAATGACTGCCAAAATAAAGGGAAAGGAGAGAGAGAGAGAGAGCGCGCAAAAAACGAAAGAAACATAACGAATGTTGCACACCAAAACAACGCAACCGAAGCAAACCGATGCTGAACGGAGCACTTATGTGGTTGAAGAAGGCACCGACCCCTGTAACCACAGGCAACCTCCCCCCCCCCCCCCCCAAGTCGCATAACCCCCAACCTCCAACCTCCACCCAACCAAGTCGCATCGGGTGATGTGGAAAATATTGAAAATTCATGTACTAAACAACTTTACCGACGGGAGTTTATTGTCGTCACTTTCGATGCAATAAAGTGGCGAAAACGGTGGGTTGGGTGAGTGGAAGTGATGTGTCACACGGTGGCGTGGGGGAGGCATGGGTTGGACGTTGCGAGTGTGTTAGCATAATAATAACAATGATAATAAAATAACACACCAACAACGTGCCCCATTCGGGGCGTAACATACCCATTGAACGAGCGGAGAGCATGAGGGGAGCGGCAGCATGAACGGAGCGGGACAAGGTGGCAAAAATAATAGTAATAATACTAAAAAGTATGTGTAGCACACTCACGTGCACCGTTTGCGTCACGCGGGGGGCAGGCGACAGCAGGTTCAAGAACGCGCCGTTTCTCGGGGAAGGTTTTCAATTTTTATAGGTTATGTTTAAGCTCCATTTCCGCCCTGTGCTTGGTTTATTTTCTCTCACTCGCTCGTTTTCGGCTTCTTCTTGGTGTTTGGTGTTTGCGTTCTTAGCGACAATAAAGCGTCTTCTACACGCTGTTTTTCTTTCTACCAGTACTGTTTTCTAAGCACTTGTTTTGAGCACTTTACCTTTTTTCCGAATCTATAGTGAAGTCGTTCCATTGGAGGGAAAAATTAAAAAGACAAAAAAAAACAACACACACACACGCACACCGCACCGGAAGATAAGGCCGCCCCAAATCCATCCCATCGGAACGGTTTTACGGTAGGTGAAACATTAATGGCTCATTTGCAATGACTTTATCATTATGGCGAAGCAGCGAAGTCGATTTAAACTTTGCACCAGCCGGATGTGAAGGAAAAACAAAGCTCCCTGGAAGAAAAAGAAAAAAAAACCAAACACAGACGACAAGTTATTTGTTCAGTTCGAGCAGTCGCGACAAAATTGGACAAGCGGGCGGGTGTAGCAAACCAAAAAAAAAATTGATAACAAAAAAACAACAACAGCAAGATCGCAGCGTTGAAGCAAACTTCATTATGCAGCGTTGAATTTGGGGGGGGACGGTTGCCCGACCGGGCGGGAAATTTGTAAATGAGATTTAGGTGTTGTTGTTGTTGCTGTCGGTGCTTTTTAAATTTGAAACTTTCCCATAACTTTACTTGTTGCGACATAAGAGTTGTGTCATTTTCCGGACACTGTAAAACGCTACACCAAGCGGTTGCCATATCACAACAAACACCATCGCGATGACAAATTGTCGTAAACAGCAAGTCGCACGAAATTGTGCCGCTCCAAGCAGGGATCGCAGATAGGAGAACGTTTCACAAACATTCCACAGCAGCAGCTAAGGAGTAAACTTTTACAAACAAAAAAAAAAAAACAAACAAGAAAATGATAGGATTTATGTAAAGCACCTAAAGGGGAGGCGCATTTTTTCATCTTCGGTTAAATCAAACCCTCCAAGCAAAGAGTGCAAACGGAATGTCGGTCTGTGTGCGCGTGTGTGTGCGTGAGAGAGCGCATAATGTGTTTATTGCATCATAAAAATAAATTGGTAATTGCTGGCAGAAAGAAAAACGGCTCCGAAAGGAAATGTTTTGAGACAATGACACCCTGCGATGAGGACAAAAAGGCGGCAAACGTACGCGCGGCGGAAAGGGGGTTACCGTTTGTCGCGATTGTCTTTCCGTTGGACGGCTAGATTGGAGCCGATCTGTAACTCTGTGTTTTGCTTCGACGAATGATACGGCGTCGCTAACGAGCCTGGCGGGCAACAAATGGTGGAAGCAGCAACAACTCAAATTTCGCTCTGCCGCTGCTTAGCTGGATTGTTGGTGCGTTTTGGAATCGATGGAAACAAATTCCAGCTCCACCGCACTCTTCCCCGTTTTCAGGCCACCACCAGAGGCATTCAATCATTTCCTTGCACGCACTTTTTCGAAGAGTTATGCTTTGGCAGCAACAGCAGCAGCATAAAAAAAAGTACACATTTTATTGTTTTACTACCTTTTTAGCCTTCCCAGCCAAAACCATTCAAACGTTTCTTTGGCGGTGAATTTTTCACTCGCCCCTTGCGGCCTTTGCTTTTATGGATTAAGACGAAACATACCGAAATGGGCACAGGGTAGCTGAAGATGGCGAGCAGCGAAAGCATCAAACGGTGGCAGACGGGTGCGGAAGGGGCAGTAAAAATGAAATCGAAAGTTGCTTATGATTCATGTTGGCAGTGAAAATTTGTTCGGCTAAACATAAAGCCACGGTGCGATTAGCGGCGGCGGTGCCGAGCTTGTCTTGGGGAGGAACGGACTTGGAAATAAAAGACGAAATAACAAGAAGGAAAAAAAACACACACAATCATACACACCAAACCTAAAAAAGAACGCTAGCAGCCGAAATGTTTCGCATGTTTTAAGGCTTTGTTTTGCGGGCGTGATTTATCCCGCTTAGCCGTTAGTTGCGTTTCCCGTCCCGGCGCATTTTTGAGGTGAAATCAAAGCCGAAAATCATTGACGCTTTCCGTAAAGCCGGTTGGTGTTTGTTAGCCAGTTTTTCCACCCGCCACTCGAGGAGGAGGGAAGGTGGAAAAAATGGGAGAGCGCTAGGAGAGGGAAGAAAACGCTAGCTATTAAACGATTTCGGATAGAGGCAAGAATTTATTGCTCCGGGTACTGTTAGCATTCCGGACGAGATATCCCCGGTAGCCGGGGAGCGAGAAAGCGAGTTGCAAACGGGTTTTATTTCTTTGCCGCCTTTGCTCGACCGAGGATTGAGAAGGAATTTGGGAAAAGTTTTTCCCCCCTCAAAAGCCCGTTGATTCGTGCACGCCAGCTTCGGGAGGGTTTGGTTTTATTTCAAGCCAAAGCGGACGCATCGGATTCGGGCAGGAGTTGATAATGTTAACGCGTTTATTGTCGGTCGGCAGGAGCCGTACATGGATGATAAACTCGCTCGCCCATCTTATCCGATTGGGATAGAGCTCAGCAGGATAAGTCAGGTTCTGATTTTCTGATCCCAGCCCTGCAAATTATTTTGTATTGTGTTGTATGTTCAATAATAAACTAAACTAACTGAGTGAAGACAACAATGGCCATTGAACGTGTAAAATGAGGTTGAAAACACTGCCCATTTACTTTTCATGCAAAAACCACTACCATCATTGATTACGCACACACACATACACTCATCATGCGCGTTGTAGAATCGTTTAGGCACAGGCCCAACCTGAAACCACCGTTTCCAATACTTCGTCCAATCGACCGAACAACGTTTTGACAGTGAAATTGACTGTGGAAAATATTATTTGCCCAAACAATAATACCCAGCCGCACCGTTTCCTTGCGCGGCGGTACAGTGGGAGGGCGCCAGGATTGGTGTTTGATTTCGCGTGTAACTTTGCAACTGCCGCACATCAAACCATTGCATCAGCCCGTCGTCAAAAAAAAAGCGTATCAAACAAGAAAGAGAGCACACCAAAAGCACGGTTCGAATAAACAAAACCCATCGCAGCATCGCCGTCAACGGGTGCCGGGGTTGTTACCATCGGGTGGTGGTGTGCCTTCGGTGCGTTTGCTGCCGCTTTGTTTGCACGCGTTTTATTTAGCCAACATCGCTCAGCGGGTAGCACGCGTTAACGCACCGATTTAGGCTGTGGTGAGTGATTGAAAGTGTGTGTGTGTTTTTTTGTGTAGCGTCGTGTTGTGAACAATGCTCGCCATTTGTGGTTTCGCCGCCACTGTGGTTGGAGCTGATTCTCTAATGCTGGGCACGAGGCGGTTCGGTGCGCGGCAAACCAAGCTCATCGATGTCAGTCAGTGGGTTTAGTTTGTTAAACATCGTGCGGAGGAGAGAAAAATAAAGAAAGCGATAGTGTGTCGGTGCGGGCATGCGATGTGTGTGCAACTCGAGCCACAATAGAACGTTCGCTGGTTGCTGTCGGACGGCGCTTTGTTTGCGATGCAATTTAAACTAAATTCAATTTCTAGCAGTGCTTCGGAATTTGATTGAATGTACTGGGCAAGCGGGAAAACCCATGCATTTATGGAGTGCATGTACGAGGGCGAAGAGGAAAAATATTATTTTGATGAAGCGCAAAAGCAAATCTCGAAAATACGCCTAAATGTATGCAATAAAATGTGATTGCAACTCGTTAAGCGCAAATGGGCGTGATTTTATCACTTGGGGCCAACATTTTACAACTTTTTCAAACACTTTCCTCAGACATAAACACTGCACCGATTGATTGTTTAAGCTTCGAGCAGTTTTTGTTTTGTTCCTCCATAAAACACCAGGCTGCTCCATCGCACGCCGTCGCCCCGCCTGTAGAATGTGACACGGGGTACATTACCGATCTACTTGTGCGATGATCAAACAAAGCTTTATCGCATGCAGAATGGCAATAAAAAGCGGCCACCAATCAGCACCAGTGAGGGAGGGAGGGAGCTAGGGAGGAGGACGGTGGACGCCACCCCGCCAATGAAAATCCACCGATAATGATCAATGTGTGATCGGCGTTAGCTCACCAAAAAAACCGACGCGTTAAGTACCGCTGGTGGCGGCGAGGAGAGACACACAGAAAAAGAACACAAAAACACCTCTCCTCTTCCCACTGCCCCCCGTTGCTTACACTATGCAGGGATTTAAAGCTTATTTATTGAATTATAAAATATATGATGCATGCGTTTGCGTTCGCACTGCACCGATGGTGGTGGGCGTGCGCGCGTGTGTGTTTGCTTTCGTCGCGTGTTTTATGGCCGCTGCTGGCATGGCGATAGCTGCAGTGTAGTACGCAAGCAGTGGGTGAAAGGACAGGCGACGGCTTGTTTGCTTTATCAGATTGCAAGCTGTGATTGAAATTATTTACTCGTGTTCGGTATACAAAAATAGGTCCCACTCCACGCTCCACGTCCGGTTGAGCGATAAGCCGCGAAAGCCGGCGGGGATGAGCGAATATCATTTAAAGGAATGAGATAGTGTGGGGAATTTTTTTGCGACTCCCAGCTGTGATGCGGATGCTTTCTTTCGCTGCCGGGCTCGGTGTTGATGGGAGGATTTGCGGTGTGTTCAATGGGAACATCGGATTAAGAGAGAAAGGGAGAGCGCACCGAGTGGCGCCAGTTGCTGTTCTTAACCGCACGCACGGTGGCTATAATGATGCTGAGCTGCAGATAAAAGTGGGTGATTAATTTATATTAAATGTTACCTCGAAAGAATACCCCGAGCGTTGCATTCATGTGCATTAACGGCATATTATTTCAACTCGTTACGATTCTCTGCCTTTCGTAAAAAGCTTTTCCATTTTACACACTACAGAACAAAAGATAAGATAATACATGGGTTCAAGATTGATGCAACCCTTATCAAAATCGACCGTTTACTTTCCCCTTTTTCGAACAGCAAGGAATGAATCGTTCACCATTCCGATTCATCTTCCTACACATTGCGGATGAACCAAAACAAGCGAAGCGCAGGCAAACGCTTCCCGAACGGCATGCGCACATTTTCCGAAGCGCTCATTTTCCGCCCGCCTCGCAATTCGCAGACTTCGGCTTTCGCAGAAGCAAAATTCCAGCGCGTGAAGCGTTTCGCTCTCTCGCGTGCTCCGTTTTCACCTCGGCAGTGGACGCTCACGTCACACGCGTGTGCCACACACACACACACAGCACATCGTGCCGTGGTCGGAAAAATCTCTTCCCTTCGGGAACAACGCGTACCCGACACGGGCCAGTGGCAGTGGGTTGTTTTTCCTCCACCAGCTGTCAGTTGACGTCGAAACGTTCGCCGATACGGTTCCGCCCGCGTCAGTGCGGTCAGTGCAAAGCGAAAGCCATTTTTTCAGGACGGCCCCGTTCTGGCCCCGCTTCGGACACGGTCCACTGTTGGCCAACGGTGTGGTACGCGTTCCTTGCCATAAAGTGCGCCCGCTGTGGCGTCTCATCCACTATCCTTTGCTCGTTCTAATGTATCATCGCTCTTGGTAGGGTAGCTAGTAAGCCGATTTTCCCCGAACACGGTAACGAGCTGAACAGTGCCGGTAAGTGTGTGTGTGTGTGTGTGGTAAACGGTGAAAAGAGTGTGTGCGATACAGCGAACAACCCTAGCCCAAAGTCGCATGCTAGCAAACGCTAACACGGCACAAACTGACACGGCAGGCGACAGGGCGCAAGGGCGGTGGGCGGTACTCTCTACTCGGGCACAGGAATAATACGGATTAAGTGATTAAGCAAAGTGTTGCTTCGGTTTGGCAAAGCAAGGTGGGCTGGGGGGATTTGTTTTGCCTTTCACCCGAAAAAATGGTACCGTTTG
The DNA here is from genome assembly GCF_016920715.1 of Anopheles arabiensis. Lineage (NCBI taxonomy): Eukaryota > Metazoa > Arthropoda > Insecta > Diptera > Culicidae > Anopheles > Anopheles arabiensis. Next base: position 20,861,135 of record NC_053517.1, read on the forward strand.
CGTGCACGAATGAGGGCTGGGCACTGGGCGGGGTGGAGTAGAAAAAGAAAAACACGCAGAAAGGTAGTTGCTTCGCGCCAAAGGAAAGTGGAATATTTACGGATGGAAATCGAGTCTGAAGCGGTGATGAAAATCATTTTCTTTGTACCATATTCCATACTTGATTGTGCGTGTGTGTGTGAGTTTGCGAGTGCGAGAGTGTGTAAATCTCGTCTGCTAGTGCTTTTCCGGTAGTTCATAATTCATCTGCTCCGTGCGCTTTCCGCCACCAAAAACACAGCCCGCGCGAAAGCCACCGACCCTCGGCACCGCGAGGAAAACGCGTTACGCGCAATGCGAGAGAGGGCCAGGGCCGCAAGACCCTTTTTTGCAACGCAAACCAAATTTATCAGGATGTGTTGCGAGAGGGCGTGTGTGTGTATGTGTGTGTGTTTGTGCTGTGCGTGATTTATGGAAGGAACGTGTCCTGCGGTCGCCGACCATGCCATGGTGGTGTTGACGACGAGCGTGGGACCCGTCGCGTGAAGTGAATAAGTGAACCCCATTTTCCAACGCACGTGGAAAATCTGTCAACACTCCAGCTCCACGGCCAGCGGCGACCTTCGCACCGTGCACCCGCCCGTGTAAAGCAATTTTCATATAAATCAGTCCCAAGCGCTGCAGGACCGGGAAGAAGAATCACTTTCCTTCCAAGTTTGCTTTGTCGAGGTGGGGCATGATACGGGCATGATATTACAATAAATTTCCGACAAAACAACACGCTTCGCAACTGGCGGGTGAATAAAACATGCATCGGCAGAACATTCAACCAAACCAAGCACGAGGTGAGCAGTCCCAGTTGCGTGTGGAACCCGGGGAACAAAATGCCGCCAGAAAACACTGGAAAACAGCCGTGGCTTGGCGCGGTTTGCTCGGCAAAGTGAAAGCAAATAACTTGCCGAAAACCATTAAGCACACTTAAAACGACACCATCCGTTTTTGGAGAAGAACACAGTACATCCCCGCGCCTCGCTGTGTCTGCGTGCTGTTGCGCCGTCGCTCCGTAATGATGATAATAACTTGCCGCACGGACCATTTGTGGTGGTGGGTGTAAAAAAAAAACAAAAGAAATGTTTGAAGTGAAAAGTGGAACCCAAATTAAAAGAAAACAGCTCAAACAGGGACCCGAGTCCCCATCTCTCTCTGTTGTGTGCGGTCGCGTGCCTTCGCGTCGGCCCCGCAGCGCACAGCAACAAAAAAAAACAGAAACGTTCGAAAACTGTAAGACACGCAGTGGAGTGTAAAATTTCATCGCAGTAAAGCGGTTGCTGTTGCTTGCAAGCTGTCCCCTTCCCTCTCGTCCCTCCCTCAACTAACACGCACAAATTGTTGCGCGAGCGATTGTGCCATTTTGCGTGTGGCTCTGTGTGGCTCGGTCACCAAGATCGTTAGCATAAACAAAAGTGCCCCCCGTTTAGTGCGTGTGCGCGCGGGTGAATTTTTGCGAGCCGCGCCGGCTCCACCCCGTCTCCCTGCCTATCGTCCTCGTTGAATTCGAAAGCTTCAAGGAAAAGGGGGAAAACGGCCTCAAGCTTCCTGTCCCTCCTCCCCAACGATTTGCTGCCCAGTAGCCCTGTTCGTTAGTGCGTGGCACTTTCTTTTACGCTTGTGTTTGTGTTTCGGTCGCGTTTACGGTCCGTTGCCGTTTTGTTTTAGTTTACTATCCGTACCGTCAAATTTGCGTTCCTTCATCCCCTGCTTGGAGCGTTTTTGCACTTTTGAAGCCTGCCAGCCTGCGTTCGATAGCGCTTCAACCGAGGGGCGATCGAGGCGATATGCCAGCGGCAGCGTTTTCCTCGAAAGAAGGGGGACAATCTGTAACGCGGAGATTTGATTTCCGGTGCCCGCAGCGACAAAAAGTCATCGCCATCGGCAGACCGCAGGGTGGAAAATTGCGAGCAAAAAAAGGTTAGTATACAAACACCGTGAGCTGTTCGATTGAATCAACGGGCAGAAACAATTTTCTCCTTACAAGATCAGTCAAATATGCGTCTCAAAATAGCTTGAGCATGGTTTGGAGCTATGGGTATGGGGGTGACACTTTTCCTAAAAATTTAAACAAAGTTTCATAAACCGGTTCCAATCGGGTTAATTTTGCTTTGGTTTTTGTTGTTGCTCTGCTGCACAACGATTCGCGGAAGGTTAGGCTAAAATTACACCGCTTTCCACTCAACTCAACCGGAAGCGGTGCGTTAAAATAGATCTTGTTTTTGGGGGAAGGCGGTCGTTTTAACTGGAGCAATGAAAACGTGCCAGCGCGTGGTGCGGATTGCATACTTCAATCTGGCACCTGTTGTTGGCTGGACGCTTGGCGAACGAGAGAATGGTTCTATTTTCGTAGATCCTCTACCAACCTGCTTGACACGTTGCGAAAACTGTCTTCATTAGCATTAAACGGGAAAGATTTATCTCTCTCTCTCTCTCTCTCTCTCTCTCTCTCTCTCTCTCTCTATCTCTGCCTTTCTCTCGTGACACAGCCCCGCATATTTACAAAGCGGCGTTGTGCGCCGAGCGAAAGTCAATTCGTTACTGGCATGTTCCGATCCTCCTCCACTAATCGCTCAATTTCACTTGCAAAGCGGCTTCCCGAAGCGCTGAACAACAAACAAACAGGCGCACGTACAAAAAAAAAAAGAGAAGGAGCAAATAACTTTGCTCCATCATTGCGCGCCTTGATTGTTTGGGCAATGGGGGAAAGGCAAAAGTTTAAACAGATTGCCTTTAAGTCGGAAACACAGCCGGAACGACGGGACAGATAGCGATGGCGGTCCGGTTGGCGGAGAAGAACGGGCCAAAAAGTTCACCTGAGCAAGCAGCGAAAATGCCAAATGCGGGACACACACACACACATACACACTCAAAGCACACTCCTACACAGTGGGGCCGGTGTTGAGTCGCTGAAAAATCAAAAAGCCATCGGCTACGGGCTAAGCGAGGAGACGCGTTTAAGATGATGATTGCTCCGCCTGCAACTTGTTGTTTTGCTGCCTCGCGACGACCAAGGAAGCCATCAACTTTGGCCGTAAAATCAACAGAACACCACAGGCAGCTCAGTGTGCTCACGAATTGGCTTCACCGGTGACCGATTTGCCGTTTGCTTTCGCCATTTTTGCTATCCCTCAACGTTGAACAATGGATTGGATTGGCGCGCGTTTTTGGGGTATGGACGCGAGAGCCATAAAATGTTGCACTCTTTTCGTTGGAGCGCACTTTAGTGCCCGGGATGTGTAGGAAGGCTTTTAAGGATAAATTTATGCAAGCAAGTTACAAAGCCTGAGGCGCTCTCTCTCTCTCTCTCTCTCTCTCTCTCTCGCCTCCTCTCGGTTGCGTATTGTTTTATGTAACCACTTTCGGAAGACGAAAAGCGCCCACTTTGCATAAGCTTTTAAACAAATTGAAGTATGATTTGAAGGAATCAACATTTCTTACTTTTTACATCGGTACCTTCTCTTGCCACCGGTTTCCGCTACAGGTGAACAATAATTAGAGACAAACAGTGTCTTGAATCTCGACACGCATCATTACCGCCGGTACAAGGGCATGCTCCAACACCGATATCTATCATGGCGCTACTGGCATCAAATCTAAGGCACGTGTAGTTGTAATGGGAACGAAGGCATCACAGTTCACCCACCGTGCCACTTACCATTCGTATCGTGTTATCTCGCGAACGTGAGAAAATGGGTTTTCTTACCCAACCCACTCCGCAGCAGCGCAAAGATAACACGCTAAGTGAAGACGGCGCCCCGGCTCAACGAGGGAAGCCTGAGCAGACTGCGACGATGCTAATTGAAAATTGACATTTAAAATCATCAGCCTTCGTGAATCAACAAACTGCCAAGCATCCGGCCGCCGCACGCCGTGTGCTTCGTAGCGAACGTTTTCGGTCGCAGGGACGTAATCGGGAAAAAGTGCCTCGCAAGTGCTGGAGGCTGTATTTGGGAGGGGCGAGGAGTGTGGGCGACCTAGGTTGCGCCCAACTTGGGCGGACATGTTGAGAATATACACACAGTGCTACGTTGCTTGTAGGCGAGCTTCGGCAAAAGTTGTCCTCTGCCGTGCTGCTTCATCGCGTGCGGCTTGGCGCGATGGCTCGAGGCTTTCTGTGAGGAGTGTTCCTGTGCCATCTCACTACTTGCAGGGTGAAGTGGTTCGGTGTAACAACTATGACGCTGCCTCAAGACGGTCGCGATGACGTACGGGAGTGGTTTTGTTGTTTTTGTTTTGGAGTTGCGATGGGTTAGTTTGCACGCAACACAAAGACATCGCGCCGGTGGTGCTGCTGCTTGCTTAAATCAAGCATAAAGACGCCCTAACGGTTATACTGAGAATGGCAGCATGGTTATGGTACAATTTCGGTAGAGATTCTTCGCCACAGTTGCGATTCAATCAAGGCTAGGGCAGGAGGTGTGTTGAAGGAAGCAGCTTTTGGCAGCAGGACAAAACGCTACACCCGCCAGGCGCGAGTGTAACCTGTGCCGTGTATGAATATTATGATGACGTGGTTGGCATGTTGTGGCATGCTGTTGCGCGCTATGTCGTACATGGGCATCCGATTCAACGATGCTAGTGATACTCGTATCCTCCATATTCTCTTGTTTTCGAGGCATTGAAAGCATCGATGAAAGCATTTTCCTTCAGGGCAGACTGTGGTTAGTTATGGAGGGAAACAAAAGGAATGAATTTACTGAGAGTTTTAAACTACGATGGATTTTGTTTCAACTGACACATTGATCAACACAACAATACAAAATAATTGGCAATATTTTGATGGGATTAAAGTACGGTGCAATTTGTGTCGGTACAGATTTTGTTTTAATTCAAAACAATGCTTAACAAAAGAAAAAAGGTATGCATACGTCGACATATTATGATTTAAATGCACTATACATTTTCAAACACTTCTCATGTTACCATTGAATACTACTCATTATCGAAAGCAATACATTTTTCCTGACAGCTCTGATGAACCCATAACAATGGTATTGTTTCGTTAGTTAAGGTATTGTACTCCTGTATTGTTAGTAGTCATGTAAACAGGATGCAATTGGAATGGAACTGAGTTAAATAGCAGCCTGTATAGGCCGGCATGTCCGCATAGGGCGTTACGCCAAATAGAAGCAAAAGAATTGAGCTGCATTGCTTACTGCCGTGATATCGAATTTCTACGTTATTTACTTGTTTTCATGATTTTAAATGACGAAAATGCTGAATGTAGTGCTGAGTTTTTATAATGGCTTCAGTCTATTGTGATTTTACGTCGTTTTTTTACTCAGATATCCAGGGCGATTTTTGCCTTTTTGTGGTGAAATGATAACATTGAATGTAATTCTGGTGCTTGTTTCTGTGAAAACAATACGAGTGCTCAAACATATCATGATGTTTTTTTTCATTATAGAGATTATGTATGAACGTGTATATTTTCTGTACCTATTAATGCTATACAAGAGAAAATGGTTAAGTGTGTATATCACGTACATTTAATTACATTTGGGGATAATACACATTTATTGGTAGAATACATATACTGTGTTAATGAAACAAGAATTCTATACTATAAAATTCAAACAAACATTAAGCAAAAGATTGGAGTTTTCGGACGTTTATAAAAAGAAGGCTACAATTCTACTGTTGATTCCTTTGCATAAAATCAGTAAACATTTCATAACTTCAACGATTAATGTCTTCTAATATATGGTATGGCAAATGTTTTAGTGCTCTACAACCACTATTGGCAGGTTTACCCCGAATTGTTGAACACTCAAGCACAAAACCAAATAATGGGGCCCTTCACGATCCTAGTCAGTTTTTTTGTATGGAATTTGACAGTTGGAGGCTGAAATCATGTAAACACTCCATTCAAAACCGCACACAAAACTAGCCTGCAATTTTCAGCCTAGATTATTCTAGCCTAAAAGCTAGAATTAGATTCGAGTACCTGCTCGAAAACACGGTTTTGCTTACATTTATCCCAAGGTGCATTAAATAAATCAGGTGATCGAATCTGGAATCAAAGTGCATGTAGTCCAGGTGGTCTCATAGCATTTTTTTATAACCAAATTTGAATATCACTTTTTGACAGAACGAGTGAAAACTTTTGCTCCAACGAGCTTTCTGGAGGCTTGACGAATACTCAAAACACTCTTAAAATCTTCATTCAGAAGCAGAAGCGATAGATATAAGCCTTATCAATTCATATACCTTGGGATAAGCCCGCCTGTACATTATACCCACGTAGATAGCTGCTCGAAAACTGCTATACAATGCAAACAGCTGACAGGCTGAAATTTCAGCCTACGAACTTAAAACGGAAAGGGTCCCAATAATATAAAGTGACAATTCATTCAATATCAAGTCTTATATAAACTTATTTTAAAATAGTCTTATGACATAAATTCCTAATCAAAATTGGCTACTTTGTTACAGGCAATGCCACGAATTCCAAAGGTTTGCAGGTTTATTTTGCAGGTTTAAAATGTGGAAACTAGGTAACTAAATTACATTACAGTCGCATTTTTACGTACAATCCGACGTGTTTACATTATCTGGATGTGGTTGTGGTTCTATGCGTAATATTGTAACAATTTCTAATCGCAATAAATTGAAACAATGTTTCCTACATTCCATCCCAGTCCTCCCTCATGCATCTGTAATCGCTCATCGGCCGCATAATCCTGGCGCCGCACAGCTCCCGTCGTTCAGAAGGTGCAGCAAAAACCGCCCGACAAATATTTTGCATTTAATCCCCATTCGTATGAAATCTCAATCAGCAGCCGGAACACCAATGAGCACCTAGTTTTGCCAGCTGGTGCCGGATAAATAGCACCGTCCAGGCGATGGGGGAAACATTTCGCATGTTAAAACTTCCCCACCAACGGTTCCCTTGCCGCTGGAACTCACAACTTCCCTTTACTTCGGTTCCTTTAATATTTTTGTTTTGTTTTGCCTGTTTGGTGCATCCCTCACACAAACATACACTCTGATGTATTCCATATTTCCGGACAAAGCGCAGTTGCAGCGATTTACTCACCAGGCCGGCGATTAAACACGAACCGGCATTACGATTCGGTGCTGTTTGTTCGCCAGATAATGCGAGCGTGTGTACACACGGCCGCAACAGCGGCTGGATGCCCGCAGCATGATGTGTCGCTGGCGGATGTAACCGGGCTTAAAACGCAACTGAGCAAAACGCGGATCGGTCTGTGATCGACACTGCTGTGCCTGTTCCTGTTCCACGCTGGTCAACAGGCACATGCATCAACAGGCCCCCATCGGCCCAGGTGCAGCGTGTCGCTGCGTTGCCGTTCCTGGCCGCTTTCCGTTAGCGTCTAGAGACAGAGCGGGGAAAGATGTCATCGTATATCAAACATAAATATCACCCTATCCGATGGTTTTCCGCGGAGTGGAGCGATGGCTAGTGGAAGTGTGGATGTGTATGTTTCCGGAAGAGAAAAACATTCACGCATTGCACCATGAGCGTTGTAGCATCTACATGCGTGCCGTGCGCTTTTTTCTTCTCACACTTTTTCCCCCAACCCACATCCGATCGTTGGGGCGGCAGAATCGTTCTTTAACGGGTGGTCCATTTTTTTTAAAACACTCAGCTTTTTTTGCTCCTCTTGCAAAAGGGGGCTGTGTTCAGATTGGACAAAAATGTTTGTTGTGATCGATAACGTCCCGCCTTTGTGGGGTTGTGTTTTTGCATCCTTCATCCGTACAACAGCGACACCGCAGACACGCACAGACAAAAAAGGGGGCGAACATCAAACCAAACAGCGGCAGAGAAACATAAAACATCACACCGGTGGGCGTTAAAATCGCTTCGGAGGAAGGCACGTAGAGGGTGAGCTGAGAACTTCTGCTGGGGAAGTTGCTATTTTCCCATCAACCATCAACAATCAGGCAGGCATCTTTCTCGTTGCGTCCGTTTCCCCTTGCGAACAAGCATCAGCCGGTGTCCTCGACTCTCGCCTTTTTTGTGTGGCATGTTTCGCTTGTGGTTGGGGAAAGCACGAGCTCAGGAAAATTGTGCTACCCATGTAGTCAATTGCGGCACATGCCTTGTGCGAGCTTTTTCCACGTTTGCCGTTTGCCTTGCCCTTCTTTCCCGGTCGCGCCCGCCCCAAAACGCTGTCGGCGGTGTTTGATGTAATCAATCAATTTTAATTTTATATATAAATTTACAGCACCGTACCTCATTAATCATTCGATGCTGGGACCCGAAAATGTATCGCAGGAAGCAGGCAAATGCGATGGGGCGGTAGACCGACGAAAGAGAAGCGAGAAAAGACACGGGGAAAAAGGAAAAACAACCACGTAACGCGTGTTGTAGCGCGGTTCAATGTGTTCCGCAGCAATACATCGATTAGCGTGAAACTTTTTACTGTACCTTTTTTCCGTCCGTTTCACGTGTTCCCTGTTTCCAAATAACCGAAACGGAAAGCTTCCCATTTTGTTTTACCTTTTTTAAGCGCACCATCCTGTTTGGGGTGGAAGATGTTTTGAGGGAAGGAAGCCAATCCATCCAATATCGATGTCGAACTTCGCCCCCCAAAAAACAGCTGGAGCAAACGGAACGGGAGGCTGGAAAATATATTCAATTAACACGCACCGTAAAGCAATCAGCTTGGGGCCGGCCAGTAGCTCATCAACGTTGTTTCGGGGGTGGTCGGAGATGTGTTGATCGGTGTGTGTGTGTGTGTGTGTGTGTGTGTGTGTGGGGTACACATTTACCCAGGGATGTCGATTGGAAGTTGATTGGAAAGTACACCTGTTGTAGGGTAAAGCAGCGAATCAACAAGAGTGCTTTTCTCCCCGGGTCCTATCAACGCACAAACTCTGTACACGTTGATTGATCGATTCGATTTGGTTCGATTGTGGGGTGGAAGCTTTTCGGCAATATATTTATTTTTTGCTGCTTCCGGTCATTATGTTTCTTGGAATTCATCTTCCCACCTGCGATCTGCAAAAAAAAAAACGATACACAATCTTACCAGCGAAGCCAACTTTATCAAAAAGCACCCTAGACGCCCACGAGCTAATCGTCTGGACGATGGTGCAGGAAAAAAAGCACACAGCAAAATTCGCTTTAAATTGCTAGCCCAGATGGAGCCACGTCTATCGGGGCCGATTCTGTGCTTGATTGATCGACGCACCGTTCGAAGCTAGATCGGAAACAGGATAGACGGAGGCAGTTTGGGTGTGTGTCGGTAGATAAGAATATTCGATGGCCAAAAACCCCAGCTAGTTCGCTTCGTCCTACGTGAAGGCAAGACTGTTGAACTACTTTTTCCCCTCTAGAGTGTGTGAGTGGCTACTTTGGCGAAGCAAAAATTCAAATTAATTTCAAACCATGGTCAACGGTACAGCAGGTGGAAAATGCAGGAGTAGGGCGAGAGAGAGAGAGCAGAAAAGACCGCTTGTTTCAAAGCGAAAAGTTCCCAAGACAGGCGCCACCGACAAACAACCAACACGTCTCGGGGGAAGGCGCTGTGTACGGAGGGAAAGCTTTGGCCCGTAAGTGAGGGAGGACAAAGTTTTGCTGCGTCCAGCACCGACCAGCTCGGACTTTATTGAATCGTAACGAAATGAATATCCCACCACCATATTGCCGCGTCGGAGCAAAGTGGTCGGCAAGCAACGGTTAGTCGCTCTTCGTCGAGGTTTTGCTTACCGAGAAGGGGAAGGTCTGCTGCTCCACCGTCCTCAATCGTTCGTAGCGGTGGAGGCTAAAAAGGGCATGACAACTTTCGGAGACCCCGAACGCCCCGAACTAATAAGCAAGAATTTTAGTGAATGCTTAAGTTGAGCCAGTTGTGCAACAAATTAGGAAAGTTTCAACCGATACGGTGGTGCTGGGAGGGAAGCGGCGGTCTGGTAACGGAGCAGCAGAAAGTGAGAAGCGGTGGTTTTTTCAGTGGTCAAATTGGTAGTTCGTTTGAATCTTTTTTCTCTCTTTTCTCCGTTGGTAAAGCATATTCCACTTTCGAAGTACTCTGGGCGCCGGACGTGATGTGGTCAAGCATAGTTGCGGGGAAAAGTTTCGCAAACGTTCGATTAAAGTGTGTGAAAGATTCGGAAATACTGAAAGCAGTACGATTTCTTTAGTGTTCATCACAGGAACAATCTGTAATGCGCCTCAAAGTATGCAAACTGTCAAACATACATCTCCTTGGGTAACAGCAAAGCCTGTTTCCATTTCATAACTGCACTGTTTGCATTCTGAACGACTTTATTATTATTCCCCTTTGGTTTCTCTCGCTCCTTTCTGTCTCATTTCTATGAACTGAAAGCTTCTACAACTGTGACAAAAAAAATATCCCTCGCTATAATGGCAGTATATTTGCCTCGGGAAAAATGGCACGGTTACATTACTAAAGCTTCGTTACCCAACCGCCTGCCAGCCGGCGGCCATTAACGCCGATGTTGATTTAGGAACCGGAGAAAGGAAATGAATCGCACCGTGCGCGGGCCCAAGACAAAATTGCCCAAAATGTATACATGTTGTCCGCTCCTCTTTCTCCTGCAAGCTCAGCAGAGTGATTCATCTCATTCTTTCCATCGTGCAGAATTTTAGGTGAGTGATACATGCATATTTTTTCCCACTGTTGTTTGCTGGCATTATGCATTATGAAATAGACAAAACAAACTCAGAAAGCGTACCGCAGCAAAGCGAGAGATATAAATGACGAAGCCACTACGCCCGCCGCTTTTGCCTGGTTTATTAATTAATCTCGAGCAAGATGCAGCCATGGCCATCTTGCTCGTTCGGGCACGTTTCGTCGTGTATGTGTGCTTCTGTGTACGAAACAATGCACCGAGTTGGGTTACATCACGGTCACGGGACGCTATCCTGCCTTTTTGTGTATGTATGTGCATGTGTATGTACAGCAAAAAGCTTCCAAAGCTGCACGAAACCAGCCACGGTGAAAGCCATTAGCCCGTAAGCCTTGCTTGCCGCGAACCCCGGTTCGGAAAAGCCCGAGCACGGAAAAGCTTAAGCCTTAAACAGCAGAGTTTTGCGGTTCAGCAAGTTTCGTACACTTTGTTCCGCCCGGCTTGTGGTGCAAAATTCTTTCCTTCCTGCTGCTGTTGCTGATGGTGGTAACAAATCTCCCAACCAGAGCGAATGCTGCACGGAAAACAAAGTAAAAGCACTGCCAGAGAGAAGGGATCTCACGTTAGCTTTAATACAACGCTGAAAGCCTTCACGCCTCCGTGATCTGCTACTATTGCTGCTGCCTTCGGTGATGATAATGATGATGGCGACGATGATGATGAAGACCGTGCCGTACCGTGTGTCATCCGTTATCAGCGCCGGTGTCTTTGAGCGCGAGGCACGACCGGCGGCCCCAGTAAATCAATCAAAGTTCGGCTAATGAACGAACGATGAACTGACAGACAGATGCGCGCAGACCAGTCGTCTGCATTATGAAATATTAATTACCGTCCCGAGCGCGTCGGCCAGCGTGCGCCGTGCGCATCAACGCGACGGTTGGACCTCCATTAAGGGGTTCCCTGGGCGGCTGGGCTGATGATAGATGGATGGCATTTGCGATCGCACCGTCCTGCCGTCGTCCGATAATGACTTCGCTTATCAAGGTGCGTTCGGCTTTGGGAGGGACACATGTTCGGAAAATGGCGTGGAGCACTCGAAGCTCATTAATGCAGCTTCATTGTTTGCCTGCTGCAGAGGGCTCTGATTTGTGATGCGCGCGTGTGTGTGTGTGTGTGTCAGAAGTGAATGCCTTTAGGGATTTGCGAAACGCAATGTTCGGAATTTTGGTACCCATTTCGGCGTTCGTAGAAAAAAAACAGCACGCTCCCGTCCCCACTGTCAGTGGATTAGAATGGCAAAAACGATGGAAATCATATAGCCGCACAGCAACAGGTCCAACACGGACCTGCTCCACCTTGCGGGCAGCGCTAGCAAGCGTACCTTTCAGCACGAAACAAAGCCGATAAGTATAGATTCCATTTATGCTGAGCCTCCCGGGAGCAGCAGTTGCAGTTGAATGTGAAACGAAATTTTCGAAATCGTACTCGAACGACGAGCGTACTATCGCCGCCATCGCTCGAAGCAAATCCGGCTGACCCAAAAGTGAAGTGAGCAGCCTGTGCAGCCTTAAACTCCCACTCAGTGGCGGGAGGATCTGATTATCACACCATTAAGCTGAGCTGGCTGAGGTGGGGTCGCTTTTAAGCTTTATCTTGAAGCGATTTTCGAACGCCAGCCCTGCCGATTACTACTTTGGCGGGGTATTTTTCCACTCTAAAGCCGATTTTCCCACCTCCCAATGGCACTCGAAGCGCGTAATCGGGTTTTCGCAAACAGAACCCCAAATCGATCTGATTTCGTGTTGCGAGCCTTTTCTTACAACCGCTGATTACATTTTTTTATCAAGTTTTTTTTTTTTTTTTGGAGGGTCACAGCTTCCTTTTGGACCAACAATCCAAACACACGCTAACGCACACATGTGTATAGCTGTACCGTGTGCCGGGACCGGGGGAGGCCACTTAGTCGTAAAATGCCCACGCCGAAATCTAATTTCCTTCCATCAGTTAGATCACGCCCGTGTCGTCCGTCGGGATGTGAACCGAGAATTATGGGCCTGTGTGCGTGTGTGTACGTTTGTGTACCGAATCGTACTCACACGCGCGCCGTAAACGTACAGGCGAACGTAGGCGAAAATGTTGGCGCAAATGTGGGGCAGTACGTACGTTCACCCCTAGGAAGGGTAAAATTCAATCAATAAAACCATCCCCCACCATATCGGTTCTGCCACCCGGTTGCTCGGGCGGCTTTATAGTGTAGCCCATATAAAGTAATTCCATTTTATTTTATAGCAAAGCCACCAACCCAATAGAGCCAGTCCGCTAGCCCGAGCAGTGTGTTTGTGCATGGGGGATTTTTTCGTGTCGTTGTTGTTGCTTTTCTTTCCTTTCACGGCAAACCGGGCCGGGCAATGGACCGGAAGTCAAAATATCGTTCCGTTCGGAAGGAAACGAATTCATAAAGTGAAAATGCGAATAAAATAAAAGACCTTTTGCTTTCCCGTTTTCGCACACGGCACAACACAGGGGAAGGGGAATGGGAAGCAAAAAGAAAGAAAAAGAAAACAGCCACCCCACACCACACAAAGCCGCCTCAGCCGAAACAGGACGCAAACCGGGCGGATCGCACGGACCCTCGCACGAAGTAGGAACGTTCGAATCGAACGGCATCTTGGGATGCTATTTCGGCGTGAAAATGAAACGCTCGGCTGCTGAAACTGCTGATCCAAGCGAAGAATGTCGCACCAACCCAGTCGAAGGCGGCTATATCGATGGTTGCACGACAACACAGTGACAACGACGGGGACGGACTGCACAAAGCTCAAATTGCTGCTGCAAGAAACGGATTCGAAATCCGAGCCATCCTTCACAGTACAGCCCACCTCCATATTCGTGCTGCCGCAACCCGCAACCGGTGGCACGTTGAATGGCAAAGTGCGAAAATCTAGACAGCAAATTTATGGTAATGCTCGCTCTCCTTCCATTTCGTTGGCGCTCGGTCAGTGCGTTCCGTTCCGGCGCGGTAGTGGATTACTCGCCCTTCGATGGCGCAAGTGGATCGGGTTTGCAGTTGTTTTATCTCGAGATTGCATCGCATTTCCGGGAAGCATTTCGTTGTTTTTTTGTATCGGTCGGGCTTACTGGCGCACTGGGGCAGCGGGTCGATATGTGTTGTGCCAGGGGGTTTTTGGACCGTACGCATACAACTCACCGCCAACCAGTCCAGTCCGCAGCGACGCTGCGCGCAGTTCATTTTATATCGCACTAACTTACCAAACCCACAAACCCACACATGGGAGGGATTTTCCGACACACATGCGGCACCATCGAGGGGAAAACCCATCGCTGTGGAAGCGGTGGAGGGTGACCAGAATGTAGCCCTCGCTGTCCCCTGTTTCCCAGGTTGCCACTCTCGTCAACCCGCTTTTGTTTCTACCGAGCGCCGGCCGGGACGGAAAATCGTACAGAAAATATTTACGAGCGTGTATATTGGCAACATAAACATATTTGCCGGTCTGGTTGTTTTCCGGTTAGTGCTACGCGCATGATGGTTGCTTTTTCGGTGTCCATCCTAGGGCCCAGCCCCGCCGACTCTTCTCTTGCTGATCCCCCATTTGTGCACCGCTGACCATTTCTCATCGTTTGTCGGTAAAGCCCGCTAAAGTCAGTGCCGAGCCCCGAGTATCGGCGTGGAAATGGAACGGAACCAGCACGTTTTCCCTATCAGCCGTACACCCGGCCCGGCGTCGTGCAAAGAGCAGTGAACTTTTGACCCCTCCCGTAGGGCACTGGGGGAGTTCCGGGCACTCCGGGAGGGGGGGATGGAAAGAAAAAGAAACCGGCCTTCCCTTCGGGAGCGTTGCACGCCGTTTTCTTGCGTCCGGAATGTGGCAGAAACGAGCAGAGCGATTGCTTTCTTGCATCGATGGTGAACTTCTGCTGTCTCTCCCCCATCCGACAGAGGAATCGGTAAAAAGGGGTGCTAAATGTAAGGTCCCCATTGCTGGCTGGCCAGGACATGTCCTAGCGCCCTACCGAACGCAACCATGTGCGTAATTTCACTGTGCCGTGGACAGCGGGCAAATGGGGTTTAATTTATGATGATTTCGGGATCACTCGCGTATAATTTGATTGATGGAAGCAATTTCGGGTACCGATAAGATGATACGACTCCGCGTCCTCTGTGGCCTTTCGTTCTCATTTCGTCGTGCCGAATCGGTTCGGATCCCCGTCCGAAAAAACGGGTCGCATCCGGTTGCCGCTTGTCAAAACGTTTCATTTCACCCTAATGACCGAAATTGAATAAGTTTTGATGGATGGTGGGAAGGGTTGGGAGTTCCAGCGAACGATTGATCGTGTGGTGTTGGCTGCAAAGGGACAGCGTCAGTGCTGAGAACTGAGCGGCGAACGAGACTAACACTACCGAGAAATAGACCGTCCATGGAGGAGGCGACACGTACTCGACATCGACAAAAGGATATCGAGTGTGTGTTAATCTTGCTTTGTCTAATCGGCGAGATACATTTGTTCGAGAAGTTATGACTCGATTAATGTAATCTTTTTTCTTTGAATCAGACGTAAATACATAGTAAACATTCAGGCGCTTGGAAGTGAATATGTAAAATATGCGGAATAAACACGGATGAATCCCAAAGCGCTTGAATTATTTGGCTCAGGCAGTGGAAAATTCGCTGAAAACACTACCTCAAGTATGATGGAATTGAGCACAAACACACATACCCATGAATAATTGAAATCGTTATCAAATATGATAAGACACTTTACCACACCTGCTAGCCAAAATCTTTGCTGCATCCCTTTCTGCATTCGCACATGGAACCATTCGGAGAAGCACAGCCATACATCCAACCGGTCGCTGTTGGGCAACCTCGATTCCGCTTCGGAATGGCTTTGCAGCCACAAACTTTTCCCGCTTGGGTGGTAAGCCATTTTCGCCCCACATAAACGACACTCACACGCGCACACCTTTTTGCATCACAAACTTTCCACCATCGTGGTACTACTGCCCGGCACCAAAGCTCATCAAACTTCGCAGCCACTAGCCTCCCGCTCGTGCCGCTCCTTCTCGACTGACCGTCGTTGCTCTTCTGCTTCTTCCGGGAAGTGTGTGACCCCATAAGTGCCCTCGACCCCTTTTCGACGTGGCAAATGTGACAAATTTTGCGGTTTGCTCCTGCTCCTGCTTCCACAATATTCCAAAACAACCCGAAAACCTCTGCCCCTGCCATCCTATTCCCTATGGTAGCTGGAAAACTCGTTCAGCTACTAAGCCGTTTGCCAACTCGTACGCTCAGTTTTTGTGCATGGGCGCGTGTGTGTGTTTGTATCGAAGGGGCGGAAATAAAATTATATTTTCATACTCCCAGTCCATGCATTATTCAGCGTTCGGAAGCGACGGGTCACTCTGGTCGAGGGGGTAGTGGCCTACCAGCGAGCGAACCGTGTGGGCGTACAAGTGCCAGGGCGGGAGTCCTTCACCATAATCCAATTTCAGTTACACATCGCTGAATTTGAGAGGCACTCACTAAACAAACAATGAAGCACAATGCCTTAGACACACACACACACACACACACGCAAACGCGCGCGCCTGCATGGGGCCCGTATGCCTGTTGCCCTGCAGGGAATGGCTTCCGCACCGACCCGCACCATCGGGTGTGACTGTGCGAGTGTATCATTTTTACTTCGTCCTTTTTTTTCAATGCTTGCTCCCTGGCTTGGGGGAAAACAGCACCACCATCACCACCGGAAGACAGGTTTTCCGCTTATGTATCCGTTTCCGCTTCCGCTCGGTCGACCGTTCCCCCCGGCAGATGATTGGCGTATCCATCGGGAGGCGTCCAGGGAAGCGAAATGCGTTTCTAATCAAGCTGGCGGTCGCTAGGGTGCCGCCGCACAGCCGGATGATTGTGTCCTGCTTCCAGGAATAGAAAGAATACACAGCCCACGGCCACACCAAGTGCCATAGAGTGCCGTACGGTGTGTAATCCAGTGTGCGAAAAATTCTAAAAGAGGACAAAAAGCCACACACACACACGCACACTTATGGAGAAAAGTGAGAGCGAGAAAAAAGAAAAAGTCCCGAGAAAAGCAAATACCCTCCAACGGAAACGGTGCCGCGCATCTCCGTCTTGTGGCTGTGGTTTAAGGCCGTGACCGCATTCGGGAGCGTCTTCAATCGTCGTTCGCATTGTTGACTTATGCTCGCGCTTTTGCCCCGATGTGTTTGTGTGTGTGCGTTGGTGCGTGTGCTAAGCAAATCCGTCTATTTGTTGTTCCACTTTGTGCGGTATGCGGTGTCACTTCGACCGCTTCTTGCTCGGCTTTTTCCCCATCCCGTAGCACGCTTTGTTTGCTTTGGCAACTGGGAACAGCTTTTCTCTGGTGCCGTCCCCGCGGCCACTGATTCGTGGCCGTGCGTCCCTCGTGTCCCTGTAAGACGACACAGGCTCTTCGGCGAGAGAATGGCACTGCTGACGCAAGCAGACACGCCGGCATATCGATCGGAAGCCGCTGAAACATCATCGGATTCCTGTTACTGAACCGTAAGGAAGGGCATTCAAATATGACAAAGTGTTCTGCGGAAAGGTCAACTTGCTCTTGTGGAGTCACGCACGACGTCAAAACGCATGAATTGAAAATGTATTGATGATACTTCTCCTCGGAGTTTCTTGCGGTCGACTACATATTGCTTTGCTGCACCGTTTGTGTTATTTTAAATCGTTTTCAACTAAACTATCGTTTAAAGGATGAAACGATTTTCCCGAAATAATTACGATTGGAAAGGGCATTCGTGTTACCCTTGGGGAAGGGATTTGCTTGCGTTAACCGTTGTCTTTCAATTAGATTTTATGCCTCCCCCCCCCCCCCTATTCATGACCTTTTTGTCGAAGTGGCTTACAAACAAAGAGCCACCACGGGAGCACTCGCACAAACAAATCATATTTCATGGCTGACGGGTAGGAAAACACGGAACGATGGTTATGCCGCTAGCTACACCACCGTAACTAGCATTATCCGGGGATTTCCTGTGGACGCTCGGAGAAAGATAACACAAACCCTTCGGCAACCGTTTCGTTTTACCACGGTATCGCTTTGCCATCATACAAAAAAAACGACGCGCACAGTGAGATAGGTTTCAGACAAATCAACCAGTTGGGTATATGCTACTGTTGAATAGTGGATTCAGTGGATAAGCTGGGAAGGTATTAAATGTAGAACAAAATTTAGCATAAAATAGTATGAAAAAGGGCTGTATAATCATCCATATAACCGTTTGCGCCTAAATGCAGGCAATGGTTCATACTTTTAGCAGTTTCTAAACCCAACAAGTTTGTTTTATGTATTTAGTTTGATAGAGTTTGAGATATTGTACGTAAACCTAAATACGATCCAATTCTATTTAAAAAAGCAAATATCTATACCGTTTAAATAATACTAAACAATGATGGCTTGAATCAAATGGAAAAGGGTAAAAGCCCTAGTACTTCCACGAAAGTGATGTAAAATATTATTTATTTTCATCAATCCCACCCTCTTCGCCTTAGCTGCCTTCACATTGCGATGGCAAAACACCTCGCCAGATTGCTTCATCCCACCGTGTGTGTGTGTGTAAAAGTGATTGTATCCCCGAGATGAATCGTAATTGAATTTCACCGTCGCTAAAGTTTGAATGATTTATTTAACATTTGTATTTTGGCTTGCTCGTGTGCGCACCGGTACACCGCAATTGTCCCTTCGTTGATCCTTTTAAGCAGGGATGTAACCGGGCAACCGAGAACCGAAAAAGGGTGGTGGAGGTGTTTTTTTTTTTCTCGTACGGCGTACGGCGCGTGCACGGTTGAACGGATTCGTTCTTTCAATCCTTCATCAGAAATCCCCAGCCCCAGCGCGCGGAGATACAATTCGGTGTGCCAAAGTTTCGTCGCGTTCCTTTGGTCGTGTGGGATTATATAGCCCCGTACATCACCTCCTTACACCATTCCCTGCCCTTTACAATGGGATGGTCTATTCGGAGGAAGGCAAAAACAATTCCAACGCGAGCTCTACCCACGCCGGGAGATTGAGGATTCGGCGGGGCGCGAATTATGATGTTTTGATTGGATTTTGTTTTTCCCAGACAAAGCACAGCCGCAGGGACCGTAGCGTGCGCGATGGTGTCGATGGGTAGTTGATTTGATGGAACCCTATGTAGTACCGCCACACTGTGGAGTGGAGTTTCGGGTGTCCCGTAGGTGTCGGGGACAATCAACGCGCATCCCTTTGCAGGGCCGCGAATGTGGTATGTGTGCTGGCGGCAGTACGATAACACCAGTGCAGTAAACATGAACTTTACAATCGCGCCGTGGGAAAATGTTTACCGAGCATCTAATTGGCTGTTGGGGTTTTTTTATTCGTTATAACGGGGGGGTTTTATGCTACATTTCACCATCGCTATGCATATGCGTTGCGTGATTATTGTAGGCAATCAATTTAACGTTTTATTGTTCGTTTTAAATTCCAACGCCCGCTGATGGGCATGTCTGATAAAAAAAAACACACACACACACATAAACAAAAAGAAAGTTATCGGAAAGAGCAGCGATTGGGGCGATAAGAAAAAACCGACACAAACCGGGTGAACAAACTGAGCAGCGGAAAACATGTTAAAACAACAGCGCTACAACAGGCGACGGGAACATGCGTAAGCAGCGAGTCCGCCCCGGCGATAAAATACACAATCAATCGTGAGGTGGGTGAGAACGAGGAAAAAAACACATCGCCCACACGAACACCGGTCCAATAATTGTCATCCGATAGATTGAGGTTATTTTGTTTCCATTAAAATTAATTAAAAACACGCTTCATCAAATATTTATCCACTGCACGCGGTGGCGCTGACACTGCGCCTGAATGTTTGCACACCGCTAGAACTTTGAACGCGTGGAGCACGGTGCACGATTTTTGTTTTCCATCGCTCCCGCACATACCGTGAGTGTACACACGTTCACACGCTCGTTGGTGGCAACACTTCCGGGTGAGTGATTGCAATTGTGGTGTCATTTGCAAGTGCACTTTTATCACACCATACTCTCCCGAGTGGGGGTTTACGAGGTGGGTGCTCGAGGGGCTGAGCTGGGCGAGGATTAGAAGTGTTTGAAGTTTTATCACTTTTATCTAACACTCTAACCTCAGGCATTGGTTGCCGCTCCATTCGCTCTCAATCAGTCGCAAATGTGGCGTAAAATTAATGTTTGCCATTTGCGCGTAATCACCTGACGAAATTGTTGCACTGAAACATGCCCTCGGTCGGATAATCGATTAATTGAGGCGAACAGTTACAAATTGAGTTGTTCGGCACATCTGCTTGTTTACGGTGAACAACAACAATGCGCTCAGCTCACGGCCGAATGCCCTCCAAACTGCAACAGCCTGTCATCAAGTGGTTTGCGGCAATCAGCCAAACAATCAGATTTGTCGCTGTTTTTTCTAACTTGCCTGGGTTGAAAATAAATTGATAAATACTTTATTCGTGTACGAAACCATTGAAACTACACCGCGCGTTTAACTGGGGCTGCCATCCGCTTGCGCACTACTCGCACAACGCATCTAGGTCGGGAACGCACATGCCCATCAGCGGATCGAACCGCTCGCCGGCAGCGCACTTGAACTTGCTCTTCTTGAACTTGTCCAGCTTCTTGAGCGTGCAGACGAAGTAGCGACCGCAGTTGTTCGGATCGGCAAAGGTGCCCTCCTCCAGACACTGGAACTTTACCTTCAGCTTCGGTTGCTCCTCAGCTACCGGGGCGACGGGCTCAACCTCCGGTTCCACCGGCTCCACTGCACTATCGACTTCCGCTGGGTGCGACTCCTCGGCAACTTCAGCCGCCGCTAGCTCATCGTCCAGCTCATCAAACGGCAACGAACGTCCCGCCACCGCAAAGGCACACCGTCCGCGGAACGCATTGTACACCTGGCCCATCGGGCACTGCATCTTGTACTGGAGGTAGCCACCGAACATGTTCCACACGCACCAGAAGTACGAGGTCGGATCGGCCGGATCGGGGAACCGACCCGGGCCCATGCACGTGAACTCCCCGGGGAAGCAAACGCTCTGGTCGGCCGTGCAGCGTTCCAGCGACGGATTGTACGCGTACCCGGCCAAACAGTTCTGCTCGAGACTGTACAGTCCGAAGGGCAGCCAGAAGCAGACGTAGTATTTGTGACAGTCGGTCGGATTGGCGAAGCGACCGGCAGCCGGACACACAAACTCGCCCGATCCGGGTGCTTGCGGGTGGACGGTGCTAGCCTCGTTCGATTCCGCGCCCGATTCGGCCGACGGAGCCTCGGTAGAGTCTGGCGATGCGTTGGAGCCTTCGTTCGAGCCCGACTCTCCTCCGTTGGACGCTGAGTTGTCCTCCTCGGTGGCGGTTGTGGTGGGTGCGGTTGACGTTGTTTCGGCCTCGGTTACAGCTGCAGTTGTTTCGGGTGCAGAGGTGGCTTCAGGAGTCTCTGGTGCCTCGGTGCCGGTGGGTTCAGCAGCCTCTGGTTCCTCCGATGGTACGACGGGAGATTCAGGATTCTCCGATTCCTCAGCCGGTTGAGAAGTGGGCTCAGACGCTTCGGGCTCTACCGATGGTTCGGAGCTAACTTCCGGAGCCTCAGTCTCCACAGGCGATGCTGGTGTCGATTCCGAAGCTTCAGGTTCCACGGGTGCTTCCGAGGTTACTTCCTCAACTTCAGCTTCCACCTCAGGCTCTGATGGTACCGTTTCGGAACCTGTTTCCTCTTCTGCCTCTGGGAGAACAGGTGCTTCGGTTTCTTCCGGAACTTCCACCGGTGTCTCGGTTTCTACCTGCTCTGGTGCTTCTGGAGCTGCGGCTGTAGAAGCGTCCTGCGAGACTTCGGTCTCAGCAGCTACGCCCTCCGTCGATTGTTCGGACTGTACACTTTCTTCCGTCGTGACAGCTTCGGAAGCGTCCGTGGACGATTGTTCCTCCACTTGCTGCTGAGTAGTCGAGTCCGGTTCCGAAGCTTCCGTCTGTTCCGTCGCTACAGCCGATTCCGTGTTTCCGCTGGCTTCTACCTCGGCTGCTTCCGTTGCAACTGATTCCTGTCCGGATACGCCTTCCGATGGTGGCGCTAAGGTGGTTGATTCTTCTACTGCCGGCGAATTGTTTTCTTCCGGCAATTCCGTTTCAGCGGGGGACTGTTCCACTTCCGCATTGGTTGATTGTGCCGTTGTCTCTGCTTCGGGGACCGATGTTGATGGTGCAGATTCTTCCGCCGGTACGGTTGTTTCCGACTGTTCCGGTAATTCGGTGTCTTCCGATGGTGCAGCCGCTTCTTCTTGCGGAACCTCGTTAGTCTCCACTTCTACGGCTACCGTTGAAGATTCGGGTGCAACCGTTGTGTTTTGTTCCTCCGCTTGTTCGTTTGCTGCTGGCTCGCTCGCTGGTGCAGATGCCTCTTCTGGCTCTTCTGTCTCCTCTTCTACTACCAATGGTTCATCTGTAACGAGCTCTTCATACTCTGGCTGTGCCGTAGCTGATATTAAAACAAAATATCAATCAAATGGTTTCTTCTGTGCTGAATTGTAAGCCCTCCACTTACCTTCCACTTCCACATTAACGTGTGGCTCAGCAGTGGTCGACAGTGCTACGAACGAGTCACACTCAAACTGTCCACTGTTGCTGCAGAACGTCCCGGCCGGGCAGAGCTGCACCTCATCGTTAACGGTCGTCGGTTTCCCGTCACCATAGTCTACACAAAGTTGAAATCGGACATCGTCCAGACACAGGTAGTCCTTGCCGTGGCAGTCGGTTCCTCCGGTTTGCGGTCGTACACCTGACACCAGCAAACCCTGTAGCAGATAAACAGAGAGCAGCAGAAACTGCCTATAGTTCAAGACACTAACACGCCATCCCGCCCCACCGAACACTTACGAATAGCACGAACTGCAAAAAGAACACCCTGAACACAAAATCCATTCTGCACGCGGTCGTTGTTGAAGTCCAGATCCCAAAAACTTGACTGTGGGCTCGGGGTCGTTTCGTTACTGATGCTGGCCGGGTCTAGGTCGTGCTTATTTAAGCGCGCTGTTGCAACTTCCTGCCACCCCAATCGTTGCGCCGTCTTCTCGGAAACTTAATCCAGGGCCATCCACGCGGGCTTAACTTGGTGGCAGATAAGGGCCTGGTGATAGTTTGCTACACGAACCTTGCTGCTACTACTACCGAGATAAAACGTTTCAGTTAGTGCAACGGAGCGGAACTATCCATTGTTTGGTTGTGAAATCTTCCCTCTAATCTCTCTGCAGGTGTTCGAGAACAGATGACTCAATTGCCGAGCCCAAGACTGATGGAAACTGCCGCAGGGCCGGTATGGCATTCAAGATGAGATGTGACAGATATTGGAAAGTAGAATTCTGCCTTTTTATCGGCTATCATTTCTGAAGAGTGTACAGAAAATAAGCCATTATGCTAGATCGGCTTTCATCCCCAACTGCTCCATTCCAAGAAAATGGCACACTCTCACAATAATCTCCTAATCTCTAGCTGTGCATCTTCTCATCCGGTTACTGAAGGTAATGAATTGGATGTGAGAACCGCCTCTGAAAGCTTATAATCAAATCATAACAAATCTGTTTCACTACAAAGGAAGATGAAATCAATTTCGTCGGTATTTTTGATTATCTACGCATTGTAAAAGGGGCCGGATTCGAATTGCTTGGGACACAATCTTATTAGGAATTCTTAAAATCTTGAGAGCAAAGAAATGAGTCTTGCGCTATCTGATCCCCGCTCCCCAATGGGAGTATAACGTAAATAAGTGACAATCGCTTCGAATCTTTCCTTTGGAGCGGAAAAATACGCCCAGCAGCCGGTGAAGCGGAACCGGGGGAGTCTGGAAATCGATTTGCTTTCACTCCATTTCATCGGAATCGGTTGCAAAAACCCGAGGACTAACGGGTACCGGGCTTTCTGCTCACGGCGACTACAGTTCCCACACTTTGCCAATAGTTTAATGGAAGTGCTCCGTTTAGCAGTTGGCGAAACGGTAAAAATAGACCGTTCCGTCCATCCGACCGGGGTTTTCCAACCCATTCGGAGCGCTGTAACTATTCTATTGTCCTACTCAAACCGGCCTGAAACGCATCGTTGGCGTCTGTGTCTATGAAACCCCTGAAAACACCTCGAACCCCCCGGGGGCAGTGGATTCCGGGTTTGAAGGGTTTCGGGCCCAGTGTGGCCCAGAATCAACGCGGTGGAAAATATCGATGATGAGCAAGTTAAATAAACTGCCCCGAGAACCTACCGGGACTGCTTTCGAAAGCCGGTGCAAACGACACGCTCGAGTGGAAAGTATTTTAGCTGAGTAAGCGAAAATCGGTCACATCCTTTTTCGTTCACATCGGGACGCTCGCGAGAACCGGCAAAAAAGCGGAAAGTGTTTTACCCTTTTTGTGGGGCGGGTTTTTGAGTAATGATGCGAGAAAAGTTTTTCGCAAAGAAATTCCAAATGCGACACTTGCAGGAATGTTTCGCGAGTATTAAATTGGAAATGTGGGTGGAGGTGGTGAGGGGAGATTGTTCCTTACTATTGGTTGATGAAGCTGATGTTCCTGAGAAATTGGACTGCAATGGTGTTTGGGGTGCGTCGGAAAATGATTTAAACGGATCTTAAAGCCTTCGGGAATGAATTGAGCGAATGCGAATGGAACTGGAATGAAACTGAAGAGCATGATCAAGGAAAACACAAGCAGAAGAAGGCAAAGGAACCTCTTCTTCCTTATGCCCAACAGTCATGAAACTCATCTGGCAAAATCCAATTCAAACAATCGCTTGTCATTCGATCTAATTTGAAATTCAGCTCTGTTCCGTCGCGTCACTCCTTCTTGTATCACATTCCGAGTACACTGGTACGAGTTGAAATGCCACCCCGGAGATGTTGTTGGGCGGTTTCGAACGCTCGTCAGACAATTTAAGCTTGTCTGTTTTTTTTTTTTTTGTTTTTGCTACCTTTTCTCTATCGTGTCTCACGATGGGGATTGATTATGTGTCCTTACAAGCGCCAACGACACAAAACGGGGCTTACCTAACTCGACTCTACACCAACTCGCCCACAAAACGTGTACCGAGCACTTACATTCAGGTGCATGATACTTCCGATGAGTAAACGAACCGCCATCGTAAGAGTTTATCCCACTAGAGATGGGGGAATCGGGACGGAACGAGAAATCCGAAATCACAACCCTTTTTTACTATTTCCACCAACCTGTCGACACGATTCTTCATCGTGAACAGTGAACCAGCTCGTGATTGCCGTCATACCAATTGCACACCGTTCGATTTCTCAGACTGCGATCCCCGCTGGATGTGTGTGGAGTTTACCAGATGCATTGGTTGTGCAGTAACTGTGCAGCACGACGTCTGTGCAAATGCAACCGCTCGCAGGAAGTAGCTGTAGTAGCTGCTGAACAGAAGTTTACTGTTTGAGTGCAATCAACGATCGATCGGGCTATCGCTTCGGAATCGGTGTCTCTTTGGCGGTTTGTTTGAATGTGCTGCACACGCTGCACACATACACACCCGGCATGGTCGGCTCTTGTTTTCGGATGTTCTTTGTAATTCAGAATCTGGTTCGAAAACATGATGATTGAATTACGGTCCGCTGCTTGTCTAGCTACCCGACATAACGAGCAAATCAGTATCACAACTGTTCGGTGCGTTTGAAACATTAGTTACATACCATGTGGGGCAGATTTCCAGTAGTTACTTTGCTTTTTTGTTTATTATAGCGAAATGGCAACGTTTTCAAAATTTGAGCTCTTCCTTTGCAATGAAACCACATGTAAAGTTTGAAAAAGCACGAAAAGAACGTTTTGTCGTGCGTTGTGCTGACTTTTAGGCGCCCAGCTCTACGGCACAAATCAGAAATATGGGTTTTGCACAAATGAGATGTTTAAATAGAAATATTGATTGATCTTGCTTCCGAAAACTGCCATCGTAAGCTAGATAGTGAAAATAAACAGTATATTTCATTTCGATTCGAGTCCAATGGGATATATTTCTTCAGAAAAGGTCACTAAACAAACAAACGATTCATATTCACATAAACCTAATGTATCGATTGGAACCTCCTCCTCCTCCTAACCTCCTCTGTAACTCCTTTCCGGGCCCGATATTCGGTCCGAGCTGAGAAAACCTCGATGAGTGAAATTATGGTTCATCTGACTCAAGCTGCCAGCAGGCTCCTGCGATACATCCAATCCATTTCGTAACCAGCCCCATGTTCCTCGAAGGCTACATTTGCCTCACTCAGCATAAATGATGGAAGAAAAATGCACTTAAAAAAATTACTCACACTTCTCCAAACGCTTCTTTTGTTGCACTCCCCATACTGAAAATGGGGTCTTCTCTTCCTATCTGTCTTTGTCTCTCGGCTTGGCAAACTCGTTCCAAAATTCTCGAACATGAAAATGGCATAAAACTGTCGTCCTCGATCTCCAACACACAGACATACACACACACACACACGCTTACCAGACAATGGAAAAGTTATGGTTGTTGCGGTTTATCGGTAAACAATAAAATTTTACGAATTTGCTGCTTGCGAAGCAGTTTACGTTTCGAAACGACTGTCCCATTTTGCAAGCGTAACGGCAATGGAACGTCTTTTACTGGATCGGATAAAAACAACGGATCCCTTTTTTGTTGCCTTCCCGAAGCCACAGCTGGGTCAAGAAGGGCTTTAAGGTTTTAAAATGCCCTTTTCACTCACTTCTTTTCCCTGCGAATAGCCTCGCCCGCAAGAGCAACAGATTCGTGCATTGGCATTTTGTCGTACTCCCACTAACACGCACAATGGAAGCCACGGTGTTGGTTATTCGAGGAGGCTTCCATAATGCAGCTGGTCAAAACCCACGCCCAGAAGAATTATTTTTCATATTCTGATTTTGTAAAAAAAAAATAAGACACCGTGTGTGATTGTGTCGGAGACAGAAAGTGGCTGGGCGAGAAGCGGAAATGTTTGCAATCAATAAGTGCTAATGGAAATTCCAACGTAAGAATGTTCAATCGAGACTGTATATTGAGAAATTCCATCATGGTGGAAACCACTAGCCCTTTCAAATACCATCAATTTTATTGTATAATTTACAATTAACTTACACAAAAGCTATCTCTGTGTCCGCTAATACACGTATGTAAGTGTGTCTGTGTTTGTGAAATTGGTCAACGAATTTAACATAACTGAGAGCCAAATGGGGCGAATAATCAACATTCCAATAGGATTTCCACACACAATGACAATCCGGTCGATAATCCCATTTTTGTCGGTAAAGCATGCTTTTTAGGAATGCACAAAGTGTGCGATCGTTTGTGTTTGCGTATGGTCTACACTAGGGTGTATGTGTGTGTGCGTGTGAAGGAGAGCACACATGTGAGGAAGGATTTTGCAAGCGCAGACCAAAACCGCACGCTTTGGATCATACTTTTATTTTGCGCTCCACTTCACACCGTAATGTAATTAGTTCTCGGGGGAAATCAAGCTAATGGTGGGGTTGGACTCGCCAGCAAACTTCACCGCGATGGCCTTGGGGAAGGGAAAATCCTGCCGAACGCTTACAACGCAACTAGCGATGCTTTATTCCGTGATATTCGTCAATACCTCGAGGGAAAATATCACTTCACCATGGTTTTGTCTTATGGTTGCCGACTGGGAACGATAATGCACGGACAATGGAGTATGTGGTTGTATTGTCCTGTAATTAATTGCCTTTAAATTAAATCTGTGAAAATTTGTAGAAACTTGGCGAATGTTATTGAAGATGAACTCATGATCGTATTGTTACAAACATTCCTAAAAACATAAACATAGGTAATAGACTATAAATCGGATCAAGGGACCCCAGGTGAACACTTCACACAATAAAAGTGAAGGATATAACCTACATAAAACTAATCACTGAATCTTATTTTTTATCGCTCTTCACTAACGATTCTTCCGTCAGTAGCCCCTTTAAATCCCCTAAAAGATTTCCACTCCAGTTCTATCCCGTTTCAGTATATTAGTATCTCCGCTTATAACAAAAACCAACACAAAATGATTATTACGCAAACATTAACAAAAGCGAGAGGAGAATAAAAAACGTTCCACTTCACGGTACAATTTTTCCATCCCGTGTCGTGTACCAGCGTGAAAACACTAGCACTTCGAGCAGCTCGATGAGGGAGATCCGTATTCGCTCGTGAGAAGGAAACCGACCCAAAAAAAACGGAAAAATTCGACCGAGCGGAAGTTGAAGAACAAAAAAAAACCTTCAGCACAAAAACATCCATTTGAACAAAAGCGCTTTTCCGCTTTAACAAATTCAATTAATTATAAGCCGCTCTCCCACGCTTCCGTGGCCATATTTGTGACGTCGTCTGTGGCTGCTGCTGCTGTATGCTGACCCGTACTGAGCCCGAGATCGAAACGAGGTGGAATCGAGCGGCGGAAAATGAAACATTAGAACGATGGACCCACGCCTGCTGCTGCTGCTTCTCCCACTCCCTTTCCGAACCTTCCCGAAGGTCCGTGAGATTCTTGACCTACTAATTTTTGTTTGCAATTATCCTTCGTCCGGTGCGCGCAAGACGTCAGGCGTCAGATACCTTCGATTTCGATGTTCGCCCTGTTTTGCAGCATGTTTTGTGGCGGAACACGGCTTCTTAAAGGAGCCTGTTTCGCGTGGAATTTTTGTTTTTATTTCTGTCTCTCTGTATGTGTGTGTGTGTGCACTTTTTTGGGAGCAACAAAATGAAAAATGACGTCGTGCGCCCGCACAGAAGGGGTTAAAATTGAACAGACAGCAAAAAGCGAAGAAAAGATTTGCGTCATCATGGCCCGTTTTGTTCGCATTTTGCTGTGGGGATTTTTATTATGTGACGGGTGGAGTAAATGAAATAAATATCAATCAAAGAGGGGTTTTTTTTCTTTCATCCTACTCTCGGTAACATCATCCCACGAAGAGGATTTTATTTTAGAAAAATTGCTGCAACTGAGCTACCAGCTGCGGCAAGGGTTCTTGCAAGCAGCGCGCTTGTCTTTGAAGCAGCTTTATGGTCACAAATTTCCAGCATGAAAATATACCCATCCATCCAATAGGGGCCGGGCAACCGTCGGGCTGGGTACGAACGAATGGCTCCCTGGTGGGTACAATTATGCTGACCCTTTCGTGCAAGCATGTGTGCTGGTCAGCTTCATCCTTCCGAAAGTGGTTCCGACTGTAGATGTAGAGCCGGCTAGAAAGCGAACGCCTCCGAGCGAGCGTCAGCGCCGAACCGTTTCTTTTTTATTGACACAAATTAATCCCCATCGTAAGATAACGACCTTCTTCCAGTACATAAATCACGAACCTTCGGTTCGGTGCCATATCATGGCGTGAGTGTGTGTGTGATCTTCCATTTTATTTTTGAAATGGCTTTTTCAGCACACACACGCTCGCAAAGACACGTACACACATGTTTGCCAGCAGGACACGCTGCTACTTTGGGGAAGCCAAAGTGTGGAATAAATCTGACCACCACTTCCCGGGCCGTCTGGTAAGCGGGGATCATAAAACCTTCCAACCGGATAACTTTCGAGAATGTTTCACAAGTTTAGAATGCGTTGCTTTTCCGGCTTATCAAAACATTCGTCAGCCGTCGCTTTCTTTCCTTCATTCCGCCTCAGCGTGCTGGTGTGTTCTCCTGTCCTGCCTGCAACGAGTGTATCATTTCCTCCAAAAACATTGTCACACGCCTCAAACTTACCCGGGCATGTATATGTGCATGTGTATGCGAGTGTCACAATAAAAGCGACGATACAAACGATACAAAAACGATCTCCTCCACCATTTGTTGAAGTGTTTTTGTTTTGCCAAAAACATTAGACGGTCGGTTTCATTGCTCGTGAGCAAACGCTACCGTAATGAGACGTAGCCGTATCACGAGAAGCAGCACACTTCCCCGGAGGTTGTTGATACCCCAGCTGTACGCTCTGTGCAAACGTTCTGCTGGAGGTGTGCGATGGCCGAACCGGAAGCGACAACAAAATATTTATCATCACAACAAGTGCAGCTAGCAACGTCTTAGCACAACGGGCAGGAGAGATAGGCCACAGTTCAACGCTTTGTGCTTCCGACGGTGGGCCACTGGTCCCGGGTAGGGAGGGAAGAAAGGAAGAAACCCATGGGTGAGTGGCTGCAGTGCTGCAGTCTGCTGCTGCCAGTTCTAAGACCCAACTTTGCACAGGCATCAGTGGGCAGGCTTACGAAGCGGAAGCGTTGTACAACAACAAACTGCATGACGACGACGACAACGACGACGACGTCATTGAGCGATGGTTGAGTGGATGCTGCACTGTTACTAAGAAGAGGGAGGCTCACGCGGGAACACCCGGTACAACCGAATCCTCCATTAACCCTCCAGCCGGGATGCGGCAAGATGCTCTGGCCCTGGCCCGATACGAGAAAGTTCGAGCCGTTGTGCGTGTGTATGGGTGTGTTGTTCTCTGACGCTTGAAAGGTGTTTGTTGATGTTGCTTTCAAACACCAGGCACAGGAACACAGCTCACAACTGAGATGGCAAAGGTTGAGATGAGTGTATGTGTGTGTGTTTATGTGCCTGTGTGTATTTTGTTGGGTGCTGAAGCACGCTGAAAGGCGCTCTAGAGAAAATCGATGAGCCAGGCCACGGTGATCGATCCAAAGCATAAATCCAAACGAAAGTGCAGCTACGAGCTATAATGAAAATTTTCTATCCTACTACTTGGTTCATTCATGAAAGGCCTTTTGTAATTAGAATAGCATACTTCTAGGCGTTTACCCTAACATGCATGATGTTGCGTACCAAAAACGCCCAGAAAGTATGCTAATAGAAAACAAAACCTTACTTCATGGTAGCCGTCCACACACTAAAAATCTCAAATCGTGAAAAAAACGTGTTTTGATCTAAAAATTATCGCTAATACCGACAGCACGGGTCAGATACGGCCGGTCACCTGCGCCCGCAAGAGGGTGGGTTGCAGGTTTCATCTTAAAGTTGACAAATTTAATCACTGACCCTTGTCACCGTCACGTACCCTCGTAATCGCTTTTCGGTGGTTTCCCTTTCAGTGATTTCTACAGGTTTGTGAAGGAAGGAAACACAAACCTTGTTCTCCGACACATTCTCCTACCAAAATTGAAGCTAGAAAACACGCGCGCTAGATAGAAACTAAGAGAGAGAGAGAAAAAAAAGGCAAGCACCATCCAATCCTTGTGGCAAGCCGTCACGAGCATGGATATAAAAATTGAATTTCAATTTTCATCGCTCTTCCTTTGGTACGGGATTGCATTCTCGGTTCCCGGCACTGAACTTTGATGGTGAAAAATAGACCCATCGTGTTTGGTTCTTTTTTGGTGGGCAAGATGGCAAAGACGAGGATCGGGTAGAGAAGTTTTGCTTCCTTCTTCCTCCAGCTTCCTCGTCGATACGGTGCGGAGAATGTATTTTGCTTTCTCTACCAGTTTTTGAAACTTTTATTCTATCTTTTTTTTTTTGTTCAAAGACGGATGTTTTGTTCAGCTTGGTTTCATTCTTTCGGCGCTTTTTTGTGTGCATTTGTGTGTATGTGTGTGCTGCTCATACGCTTTTCAACTCATCTATTCTATTCTACCTTCTTACTCTTTCTTTCATTCCAGACCATTTGCGCTTGGACGTTGAGCGGTTGATATGAGCGGGTCGATCTGCAACCGGGCACTAACAGCGAGTTGCAGCCAACGTGAAGAAGCAGAGCACAAACACACACTCACAGGGCACCGTACCCTCCCCCCCCCCCCCCCCATCGACCAGGCCCCGCGCAACCCGAAAGCAAACCGAGGAAAACCAATTATGATGTGAGAAAAATCTGGACCGGGTTGGCTGATTTCCTTTCGCTCGCCTTTTCTAGTTGTTTTTTTTTTCGGTGGTTTGTACCACTCCGTTTTGTTTTCCGTGTGGCCTGCGGCAAAATCGCGCACGAATGAAATTTTCAACCAAAAATGATCTCATTTTTTGCGCGCAGCGTACTGTGCTGAAGGG
This sequence comes from Anopheles arabiensis, assembly GCF_016920715.1. NCBI lineage: Eukaryota > Metazoa > Arthropoda > Insecta > Diptera > Culicidae > Anopheles > Anopheles arabiensis. The sequence goes on from NC_053517.1 coordinate 20,892,814, forward strand.
TGGAAAAATCGCACAGCCAGCGCAAGCTCCCTGCCAGCAGGCTACAGCGAGCAACGATGCGACGGAAGGCAAATAAGGACGAAAGGATCCAAAACGGAGAAGGGCTCAAAAGTGCTGAAGCAAAAACCTTTTGTTTTTTGTTCGTTTTTTGGTTGGTATTTTTCTTCTCCCTTCCCTTCTCCCTTTGCTAGCTTAGTCATTGTGCTCCCCTTTCCTGCTCCCCGCATCGACGCTTTCCACCTTGCCGCGGGGAAACTTTATGTGAAATGGATTGTAACGAGTAGAGCAATTAGATTTGCTGGCGCGTGAATAACATCACCAAAAACCCTTCTCAGTGCTGATGAGGGGAAAACGGGCAGCAGGCACGACAAATGCGCCAACGCCCTCGCAACGACCGTCGCACACAGAAACATTAATTCTTGGTCGTTAAACTCGTGGTCCGGGTGAGGCAAACGGCGGTTTGGCGCAGTGCCTTCAGCGTGAGCGGAGATTTGTTGTTACCCTTGTTGCCCGACGGATTGTCCGTGTGCGTGAGTAGTTTGTTTAAGACTAAAACAAACCTCACCCCCACCGACCGCTGGCGAATAGTGTTTATGTGCGGAATTCACCTTGAATTACACAGCCCGAGGCTGTGTGCCATTCACACCCCATTTGGATTATCAACGTCTTTCTTTTTCCAGCAGATGGTGATGGATTTCCACTTCGATGTTGCGACGGGCTTCGGAAGTACCGGGCCAAAGCGCTAGCTGATTTGTGTTTGTGTGCGTGTGTGCGTGTGTTTGTGGGTGTGCAGTGAGTAGGAATGTTGATTTGCTAGGCCAAAATAGAAGTGTTACACAGTGATTGAAGTGTTTGCTGATTTTTTTCCTCCCCAGCGCGTGTGACGACGATAGGCTAATAGTGTACCGGGCACAAAACGATTTCCCTCGTGCCGCTCGCAGTTAGTAAGTTTTATGACCGTTTGAGCCGGTCTCCCTTCTTCCTCCCCGCCATTCACAGCACGTCACAACAAATGCTTACATTTACATTAGTGGCGAGCGGCAAAACGCACCAAATCAGTGGGTGAAAAAGGTAACAAATCACGGACCCCGTTAATAGCCGAGGTGAGGTGACGTTCGCCGGTCGTGCAGGTAAACCGAAAGCAGGTGCGCAGCATAAATAATCCATTCTCGGGCGAGTCGGGGCGTGGCACGCGGCAGGATGGAAGTTTACAACCGCCGGTGGTTCGGGGCCGCTTCCGCCGCGCCGGCAGTGTGCGAACCAGTGGAGGAAGACCCGACGGCTCAGGATGGTCGTGGGGCGGCACCGGCAGCAACGGACAGCGGATGGAGCGGAGCGCAGAGCAGAATCAACGGCAGTGCTGGTGAGGAGGTGGAGGACGAACAGGCACACGAACATGGCACGCGCAGTACGAAGCCTTCCGCACCCGAGCCGGCCTGCACAGACAGTGCGGCGAGCCGGTGGAAAATTCGCGGAAGGACCATCTACCATCCCCGGTCCCACCTGCACCTGTTGCTAGTCGCTGCCGTGCTGCTGACACACATGCTTGTAAATATTAGAATAGGTAAGTGGCATCTTTCTACGCCGGTGTATGATTAAATGATGTACACGGTGGCTGGCTTGTTTGTTCGGCCGGTTGGATGTACGGTGTAATTGGCAAACCGTATGCGAGCAGCTCAAGCTATACGGGTTAGGAGGGACAGTAACTGACGGGTTAGTTGATGGAAACACATTTATAGACGATCATTAATAGATACACTCGACGGCTTGTTAACACTGGCTCGTGCAACGAACGATATTAACATCAAACACGATGAAGAAACTTTTAACAAGCTTAAACAACTGCAACGGCCGAGTTGGTTGCATAGATTCAGGCGCACAGCAGTACCAGCTGATACATCTCTACCACCTGTTAGGGCTTTGTTTAACTTGTTAGTCTTTAAATCCTGAAGGCTTCCAACGCTAACAATGGAATGGATTCGATTCCTCAACTTGTATCCCATTTAATAGAAAAAGCTCCCATCCAATTAAGTCCATCAACTCATCCGCACCGAATCCAATCGAATCGGCAAACAGCCCCATATCACTTGCCGACATGCAAAAGCAATTATTTTGCCGTAAAAAAAATAGTGGCCCATCATCGCGCCACATCAAAATTAACCAGCTTTGACACATGCCAAAAAGCGACCGCCACAAACGGTTTGCCATAAATTTTGACACAATGCCACCCTCGAGACTCCCAATCGTGCTGGCTGGCCCGATGCCACCGACGCCATTCATCGCACTAATTCGCGTTTGGCTCGTTTGCATCAAAACTGTCATCACATGCCGTTTAACCAGGCCGCACCGGGCGGGACGGGGGAGGTGGTTGAACAAACGCTAGTGCGGCGTGAGTGATGCGATCACGAGGGAGTCCTTTGAATTCACATTCATAACCCTTTCAGGCGGAATGTTATACACCCTTCCACTCCGATCTCCCACCGTCGGACCAAACCGACTGTTGGTTATGGCGATGAATTGGGTTGGTTGGGCAAGTGATTTCGCGCCCTGACACCTTGATGGACGTGAATTTGTCCCGAATATTTTATGACAGTGTCGTTAGTGATATCAGCCGCGGCGCTATTTCGCGGCCTGCCACCCGGTGACTAATATTCAATTCAACATCGCTCATTCACATGGCCGCTGCTGTCGTGATTTTGCACAACCCACACACATACACACACACTATGGAACGGCTAGGAATGAAGCGTATGTCTGGTTGAGCAGTGTAAAATGAAGGTTGAAGTGGGCGAGTTCACGGGAGTTTGGCTTTATATTAGCACAGTTTATATGCGTGTATGTGTGAGTGTGGTGGCGCATTAGAACCAGCTCGGCAACAAATGTCTTTTCCCCCACATCCAGACGCGCCTTTTTTGCCGACGCCCATCCATCACGCGGCGCCATCTGAAGGTGGCCTACCGAAGCATCTTCATGCGCACACGTTGCGCACAAGGAAACTGTGCTCATTCAATTAGGAGATTGATGAGTATGATCACAGCGAAGATATTTAATGAGTTTTTAATTTTACCTCTCCGTTCGAGACGTCACCCACACGGGACCGGTGCCAATCTGGCAACCGGAGTCTCGGTAAAGCAAGCGTGAAAAGTTAATCTGGTTTGTGGCAAGTGCGCACCGAGGGCGACACGTTTTAATCGTCACGTTGCATGTACTGCTGTAACCCAACTTTTCGCTGCAAATCGTTACGGTTCGTTTCGCGGGGTGCAATTAAATGGCGCTGCGTTTTCAGTGCCTTCAAGCTAACGCGTCTGCTGTCTACAGTTTGCAGACTCTCCTTCTTTTCTGCCAATGTTCACGCTCATCGCCATGTTTCTTTGAACTTTACCAAGTGTGTGTGTGTGTGTGTGTGTGTGTGTGTGTGTGAGCATTAAACTTTTCCCAAGTGGGTTGTTCGGATCCGGCGAATTAGTTTTATGCCCTTAGTACGTGGGCAGAAACTTGCCCTAGTATAATCTGTGTCGAATGCCCATCTTGGAAATGATTGTTGATGACGCAAGATTGAATCTTTACTTAAAGCAGAACAGCACACCATTTGCAGATCGTCTGACGAAAGGGATGTGGTCAATTTAAGTTGACAACTTACTGCTTTATCGTTTCAACTATTTAACAATATATCATGTTATAATACAACATTTCTTGGGTGTTGTGGTTTTTGAGAACCATTTAAGTAATGCATGTGCACGTAACATATGAAATTAACGTACTTGAATAATGAAGATGCTGTATTCGATCAGCTGATTGTGGCCTTTAGTTGTTTATTTTCAAAAAACATTGTATATATCTTCAGAAAAAATAAAACAGATGTTCTAAACAAACAAAACAACTTGCTGTTAGAAGCACCGAGTTCGTTTGTTGTAGTCAAATACATCAGTGAAGTTATACTGATGGACTACGAAATAGTGTGCTGCGATTGAAAACTATAGTAAGAACGTGGTCAAAAAGTCCGATAGCATATAGTGCAGTTATCCTGCCATACACAACAATCCTGTTCAACGTTGTTATTTTTTCTAAGATGCAAGGTCATACAATACGCGAGAGTAGATTAACATGTAGGATCATAGAATTATTTGTTATAAAATTTATTTTAAAAGCTTTGAAGTTCGAGTTTTCATTGTGAACCTTGGACAGTTTCATTTTCACCATCTTCTCAACATCTTTGGAAGATTGCATCATTTCCTAATGAGCTATTGGGTGGACTATTTGCAAACTACTCGTATCACTCATGTCGTCAACTGTCAGCCAGCATCTCCTCAAAAGAGTCACACACATACACACTCCAGCTCAGGGCATGTGTGTTCACGTGGGTTTCGTGCCAGCATTCAAAGTGTGAGATTTACGACCCGGTAATTATTCACCGCCTCAAACACCGTTTGCAATATTGATGCGTGCCAAAACGCACCCGACCCATTCTCTGGCAGGCGATCATCCACGCGGCAGCAGACAAACAAGACACACATTCACACGCATCCCTACACTCCAACGTCCGGGGTAAGAAGAAGGAAAGCGGGCAGATCTGCTCCCACAGCAAAGGTTCGCTCCGCTGATTGATGCTGACGTTTGTAAAAGCATCCCAAGCGAGACGGGGAAACCCCCCCCCCCCATCCGAGTAGCAGATTAGCGACCGTTTCGGGAATATGGGATGTGCTTTTAATTGATTCCCTTTCCGTGCTGGATGCTAAGCATTCACCGCAGTGAGTAGTGCTGCATCACGTTTCACGGGATATGCCCAGTATGCCTGGGCGGAGCAGCAACCGAAATGCCTTCAAAAACGCATCCTGGCCGGTAGCGGCGAGAGCTAACATGGTGGACCATGCTGCATCCCCGGGAATGAAGCGAGACGGGATGAAATGCCGGTAAATGAATGGTTTGCTACCGTTACTTAATTGCATATGAATATTTTATGCCGTGCTGGGTTGCAGAACGGTGAAGCTGCGGCTTCCGTAATTACCGGTTGCCCCTTGGCAACCGCACTCTGCCCTTGACTACCCGGAAATTTGTTCTACCGCTGAGCGTCCATTTTCGGTCCGTGCTGAATGGTTTCGAGCTGCTGCTGAAAGGTCTGTTCGAAGGGAATGGTAAACCATACGGACCATCCTGAAGCTTCATACATATGCCGCGATGAAAGGAAGCGCTCTTTCAAGCGGGATTTAAAACATATTGCAAGGACGTTTTGAAGAAAAAAAAGCATATCAAAACATCAACTATCACAATCGATTGCTTTACAGTCTGCTGGCTAAGAGGCTACTCACTGTCGCACAGGATTAAAGTGCATCCAATAAACAACCGAGCGCGTTGCTCGCATGGCAGGTGCCTGAGCATGGCTTCAATCAATGCATCGAACCGTAAACCACCACTCACGGTGTAGATGTGTGTCAATACTGTCGCACGGTACACCCGCAGCCGTAAGGTGCAGCTTGCACTGCCACGATAACGCATTTTGCAGCACCCAGAGTAATCCGTTTCACTTCCTCGTTATCGTCAACCGTCGTCGTCATCGTCATCGTCTTAGTTGTGGTCAGCTATGCCTGCAGCGCTTGCGATAAGGAAGATGCGATAAGAGATGCAAATGCGACCCACTCCCACCCGCCCAACACCCACGCAGGTACGCGGGAATGGGAAATTTACACCTGCCGATCGAGCACACGGTCAACACACGACACGACCGTGTGGGAAGTGAATAATTGCATTTCACCTTGCGCATAATCAACATCTCACAAGACGTCAACTAGTGTGCTGTTTCAGCGTGTGTGTGTGTTTATGTGTTTGTGCGTTGATCGAGGATATTGATCGGTGTTAGCATGAATCTGCCTTTAATACATTTAATTATACCGAACCGTTTGAGCGGCAGCGAGTTCCAGAAATTCGCACTCCGAGCAAATGTGATTTCGTCGCTGAATTTATGCTACCGAAGGTTACCTCGATAATTTAATTGCAATGAGCAATATGTTTAACGACACACAAACTTGCCTGCACGGTGTAGCAGGCAGGCGGTGCAGGCGTATGCACAAAGGGGGAGGATGTAGGCGAAGCACCTTCGCATAATGGTTTGCATTGTAATTTACGCTTAAAATGCCATTGCTTTAAACATTCGCCCCCCGCTCGAACCTTCGCGGAAGAATGCTGACGCGTGTGCGTGCGCGTATCGCGAAGCAAGTGGACCGATTTATGTTACGCCTAACCGCTTATCATGTCGCCGGGGAAACGGGGGAACACTGGTGCTTAAAATATTTTCAAACATTTTGTGTGTGTGGGTTGTGTACAGCAGCCGTTTTTTTTTTCTTATTTCTTTATCGCTTCACACCACGCCGCTTCGGCTGCCGTTAACCGAGACAGCAAAGTGTAAAGGTGTGTCGGTGGTGCAAATTTCTTCTTCTTCCTCTTCCTCTTCTACGTAGAGAAAGCTTTTTAGCTCACCTTTTCCCCTGGGAAAGTGGCGGCACTCCCATATGCTTTATGTGTTCGGTGTCACCCTTCGCGCGAATCATTTTCGCGTACGTGCCCGCCCGGAGCATGATGGTTTTTAATGTGCACAGGACAGCCACGGTGCCACAGCGTCCCGCACGAACCTTCCCTTTCGGCACCCACCCATCTCATTAAAAATAAAGCAGTAAAAGCGGTCCCGCCCCACCTCCCACCGAAAAGCGAATCACGTACCACCGGTTATGTTTCATTGGCGAAAGTTTATTAGGAAATAAAACGTGAAAACCATCCTTCCCATTTTCCCATTTTCGGGCTGTTGGCCCTTCGTTGGCCTCCCCCTTCCCCTCCACGCGTGTACGTGTGTGCGTGAAGGTGAGTGTAGCAAAGCAAGGTGGCCACATGGGAATGCTGTATCTGTGGTAGCTCTCAAGGCAGCCCGAGAAACGATCACTTTCCTTCCCTCCCGGGAGAAGACGATACAAAAAAAAAGAAATAAAAACGAAACACAAACAGAGAGAAACCTATCCCTCTGCTACTTCTTCGTTGGGTTGGCCAAAAACGAATCATGATGACTGGGACGGCGTTCCATTTCCATTCGGTAGCCTTCCCCACGGTGGCAGAAGACGTTCTCATTTTTTCGCCAATTTTGGGACGTTTTTCGACGACAAACACGGACGCACGAAAAGGAAATAAAGCACACGCTCGGTAGCCGTGGTCAGGTAGGTGCTCCATGGGGGGAAGGTTCTTCGCTTCGTGTCACATTCCTTGCCGTGGCTAACATAAATTAATGTACCGAAGGGGCTTGCTTTCTTTCCTTCTTTTTTTTTTGTTGGCACGGTTAGCTTTTTCCTGCCGGACGTTCGCCGCCTGCCCAAGCGAACCCTTCGAGCGATGACGGATGATTTCCGTCCCGGAGCGCTGCTAGGCACGTGCGGGTCGCACAAACCATATTGTCAAGCGCTAAGGATAGCATGGAGCGAGCGACAGACAGAGAGAGAGAGAGCGGCGATGAAGGGGAAGAAAAAAGATGTTTGCTACCCCGCCCCGGCTTTCGCAGTGGAAATGTCATTTTCATGGCGACTTGAACAAATTGACCGGCCGGGTTTGCTGTTGTTTCACGCTACAGCATTTTTCCACTATTTTCTCCCCCAAGCAGCTGGAAAAAAATCTTTCCCCAAAAAACATCGCTTTTACGGTGAACGATAATTACATAAGTAGCAAAAGGTGGCCAACAATCTGCTCCCTGCTCTCCGCATTTTTTTCCCCGGTCCGCCCGCACACAAGGGCCCGTGTCCTAGTCAAACAAATTCGTGAGCAAATTGTGTAGCCCACGCCTCATGGGAGTCGTCCCGGGACGTAACGGTTACCGGTGCCGGTGTGGAAAGTTTGCTTTTCACCGTTTTATTTTCACGCCTTGAGCACAATTTTTCGTTCCTTTCCTATGTATTCTTTTCACCCTTCGCCAAAGCGTCCACTTTTGAGCCAAAGTGGTTGACAAAATGCTACAACGCTACCGAAACCCCCGTACGGCGCTACGGCAACATTAACGACACCGAGCCAGATTGAAGGGAAACAGGGAGTAAGTGCAGTGGAACGAAAGAGAGAAGACACACACACACATATACACTCGAATCCAGAGGAGCAAAAGCAGCACTGCGGATTGTTGCAATCATGCCAATGATAATGATAATGGTGATGATGATGAAAATGTGAAACTTTTGCTGCTGGGACAGCGAATACGTAGCGAAGCGAAAACTCACTCCCAGCCCGAGCTGAGGCAATGGCTCCGATAGTGGTGACTGCTTTTAGGTTCTCATACATGCGGATAAACAGACACACACTCACACACTCGCTGGCTCATACAAGGGAACGCGGAACTGGCTCCAACCGGAAGGACCGGCGGAGTTAATAAATGAATCATTACAAGCGTGTCCGACGGTTTCATGTCTTGATATCCCTTACGACATATGGCCAGTTGGGTGGGGATATTGCAATGCCACCATGTCGTTGTCGTTTTCCGTTTTCTTTACTTTTTTTGTTGTATTTACCCCTCCCCGATGGTATCGTACACAAGGGCTAGTAGGCCGGTCTCGTGTCATCCGATACGATTATCGTCGTAATGATGATGTTTACACGCCGCTGGTATGACTCGGGAAGTTTTTGGGCCGTACACGATTAGCGACCGGGTCCGACCGGTCAAGCAAAAAGCTGTCCCCCAAACCACACAATCACCGACGCGATGAGAAACTTCTCAATGGGAAGAGATGACCGGCCGGAAAGAGTGGTCAGGGACAAGAGAGGGCTCGGATTTCGTTCGCGGACACACACACACATTCTGTGGTTAAGTGAGATGAAAAATGATCCACCATTTAGCGCGTAATCTTTGGTGTGGGATTACACTTTCGAGGCCGGGTGGACGGAACCGTGGTGCCATCTTGCGGACCATAATTCAATTTATTGTGTCCCCGATGCCGGACGTGGCTTGTGCTACCGGAAATGTTATCCCCGCGCCGTTGTCCACCGGTCATTGATGTCTTAGTGAGGTGGGATGATAAAGTGGAATTTGTGGCCCATTATGAGCAGGATGAAGTGGTCAAGCGCGAATGTTGTTTGGCGGCGCGGACGAATTCGTTTTGTAATCCTTGGCCGGCTGGGAGTGGGAAGCTTCGCGTAATGAAAATACTAATTTAAAAGCAAAAGCAACTACAGCGCTGCTTGTGAGAGCAAACTTGTTAATAAAACCGAACAAGAAAATTCAAACACTAGGAGTAGCGTTAAGAGGCGAAACAAAGCGTAAGCCTCGAATGTTTCTTCTTAAAAACGAAAACAAAACGAACAAACGACAGCCAAAGATAAACAGCTTTATGGAAGAATTATGCAATAGAGAAACTGAAGTTCGGTCGGTGTAACGTTCCGTTATCTAATCATGCTCCAATGTCGCTACGGTTGTCACAAGTTTATCATCAGCAACAGCAGCCGCAGCAGCACCATCAACCAAAGCCAGCGAATGGAAGACGTTGGGAAAGGGCAAAAGCGGGCGAAAACTTTAGATTGCAGATAGTGTCGGGGCGAAAGTTTGCATCGAAACGAGTTATTTTATACACGGGACTAGTTCGCCCGTCCGGTTCTTGTTTCTCAGCATTGGTCGTTGTCCTAAGTCGACACTAATATCCTTAGTATTAAAAAAAAGAAAAGTTTTACAGATACAGATATTTTCGCTTCAACCCTGATTCATCTGAAGACCCATCTGAACCATCAAGCTGATGGGAAATAATGATTTATTGAGCATTGTTTTCATGGATGGGCGTGTAGTATGACAGCTTACAAATGTTTAATGTTGCCTTTTGCCCTTTGCAAGATGGATGTGTTTTTTCATTAGGATACTTTCTTCCCCGTCTGTCAACACACGGCTGCAAACAGGCTCGTTGTCCGATCAATTACAACATTCTGCCGAATACAACTGTCAATCTCTTCAGTTGCTGCGGCGTGAAATGAACACAGACTGACCGACGAATACCCTAGTGCCCCTCCTCGAATTTCTTGGAACGCATCTGATAAGATTACAGATCGTCGGACGGTGGGAAACTGACAGATTTCACACGCTTTTTTCCACTTAGCGTGCCCAGTAACTGTTGACCAGCGAACAGGTCCACTCTTGATGGTGGAGATGTAGTTACAGAGCAGTAGCCATTGTGATGAAGACATCACAATCATCGAGATCGACATCGGATTTAGCCAGGACGAGAAAGATGAGCATGATTCGCGCGCCGTAACGAGAATTTAATCCCGCTTTGGCTGAATGCACTGTGTGAAGGCTGTCAATCACAGTTTTCTACGCCGATGTGCTAAATTTAGACGTGCTGACAACGGTACATGTAAGTGAAAGATAATTTGTAACATTATCCTTCTTTGTGCTTTCCTCAGCTCGTACTTCGATGCTTGTTTGCTGTTCGTAAATACTTCAAACTACCACATAACGCTACGTAGCGCGGAAAACCCTTTAGAAATGACAATCCAAGCCAAGTGCACCCTTCACACCCCGGCTCAATAGCGTTTGTACGGAACACACCCATTCCCATCGGGAACCTAAGTCGAGCGAATCCAAGTACCTGCCTCCTTTGGCAACGCCTGGAACCGGCAAGTTTCCGAAGAAACACGCTGGGCTTCCCCTTGTGCGATTGCCTGTTATGAAGGCACATCGTATCCCTTCACTCGAGCACACACAACAAAAGAAGCAAGTAGCGCCTTGCCAACGCGAACCCATTTCGAGCCCGTTGGCATGATGTCCGGTTCAATGATTTCCTTTCCTCCTCATTCCCCTCACTGGAGGGTTGGTTTTTCGTTTTGCTGTTCGCCGGAGAAAGACAAAAATAAAAAGGCAAAACTTCCACACCGATCTTAAGGAACCCCATTTGCAGGACACTGAAATAGCTGGCGACTCCGTTCGTGTTCAACCCCGTTGACTCGCGTTGCCGGTGAAAGATTTTGCTTTGTTGCCGAAATCTTCAGCATGCCAGCGTGATTGTGTCACCGAGCGCGGGCGCACGCTCGTGTGTATGTGTGCTGAGGAATCATTTTCCTTCAGCTCGTGGAAATACATTTTCGGGCATCTCGCCAATCGTCAGTTCGGTTAGATGACCACGACCAACCCCCTCCCCCCCCTCCCACTCACCATCTTTGTGATGAAGTAGTTTTCGTTTTTGCTCCTTTCTATTTCGCTCCCATCCCCGCGGTGGTTTCCATCTTATCTGTTAAATGCGAGTGGAATTTAATTTAAAATGCTTCTCTCGCCTCGTTCGGCACATTTCGCCCGCCGGCTGCGGCCATCATCGCTGTGACCCGTCGTCAAACCGGTCGTCGAACGGTATTCTTTTTTTCCCTTTACTCCTGCCTGCCCTGCATCCCACCCTCCCTGTGCTCCACCCAGGTCGTCCATTTATGATCTTAATTAAGTGATAAAGCATTTTTTCATTCACTTCAGCTGGGATCGCTCGTTTATTGCAGCTCCCTGCACACGGGTTTTTGCGACCTAGCTCCGGGGAACATTGACAAAGGCGACTACCAGCAACTGCTAAAGACGGCGACCGCTTGCGTCCTATCTTTCGATCATCCATTTTCCGAACCGCTTTCCTTGACCATGTCTTTATCCTTTTCGATTCCCACTTTTCACTTTGCTCCATTTGGATGTGTTTCTTTTTTTAGTTTTTGCTGCTGCTGTTATTGTTGTTGTACTAGGACTTCCGCTGCCAGCTGTCCGGTCGGCCTCGGGAACATCAATCTTCGTTGCCATTTTCTACTCCTGTTGGTGTGTGTGTGCTTCACAATTTATCACGATCACGTGTAGTTCCATTTGCGAACTCCTTCGCAAGAGCTCGATTGGAATGACGGCCCTGGCGTTTCAAGCAATATGACCATTCTTCTGAATAGTTTTCATCACCTTCTCCATCCCCTGATCGATCCCCTGAAGGAGCTTCATTGTTGTATCGTTCGGCCGAGTCTTGGGGGGAATTGGTCTTTCGACTGCCACTAGGGAATTGTTGGCATTATTTGGTGCGATGGAATTTTTCGCTCTTTCCCACTGTTTGAAATTCTTGGCGCGAACCGATTGGAACTGGGAGGGGGGAAAAGCAACTGAGCATTTCCTTTTTCAACTTCAGGACTGCGGGCGTGCTTTGCGGTTTAGATTGCAGGTCTCGTCCGCATCTTAGCTCATCGTCAATTATTATCAGCATTACCAACAACACCCTCGTCACCGCTACGGCAGACCCTACTGAGCAAACGGTACGAAAAGGAACTTCTACGCCGTGCTCCTGTCCCCAGAAGGCCCCCAATTTCGATTGATCCATGATACTAGGAGGAAGAATTGAAATTACATGCAAATTGGCTCACCCGAATCCCTTTTTGCGATAGTGAGCATTCACACGATGAACCTTTCCATCTTTGACCTTATTACGGTGTCATGGGATGAGACTTCATACTAACCGTTGCCCTTTTTGTGATGCAACGAGCAACCTTCGTCGTCGTCGTCGTGTGCACTTTGATGGTACCGTCCTTTTGACTATTGCTAGTACACAGACGTACGCATTTGCATAAAATATCAAATTTAGTATGTAAATATGTTTTTGTTTGTCCGGAAGCAGTTGTAATTCAATTTTTGCTCTCCACTGAAGGGAACCGCTCGTACCTGCACCGGGATGGATTACAAAACGAAAAGTTCGACAATGTTTTAAGCTCCGCATCCCGAGGCCGAGATAAATAGTAGAGGGTTTGGTACTAAATCCTCGCCACCAGCTAGGGGGAACCATGAGCCAAGAAGAAGAGATGCAACCGTGGATGCAGATTTCCCATATCTTGAACATATTTTCTGGCTCGCTTGCTTAAGAGGTATTATGTGCTCAGGGAAATTGAAAACCGAACCAAGTGCGAGTGGAAAGTCATCAGGATGATGCATTTTCGGAGAACACTCTGTCCCACGGTGGTGAAGCCAAACTGCAGCAACATTCTTGACATATCTACCCAGTACTACGCTTGCTAATGCTAACTTTGTAATCCAACTTTGTCAAAGCCCTTACCGTACGGGAATGGAGAAGGGAAAGAGATGAGTGAACTCGATGGGGGATAAAATTTATGAGCCCGACATAGAGAGGCATAACTATTTGGAAAATGAAAAATAACTCATCCCCAACAGGCACGACAAGCAATGGCACGGCGCACTGCCAAGTTCTCTGCCACTCGGTGGTATAAAACAAAAAAGCAAGCACAAAATACGAACCCTGCACGGTCGGGGAATAAATGAGAACAAATTCGTTTATCAATTATGAGATCACTTGAAACTTGCGCAAGTAGCGGCAAATTCTTGGCCCCTCATTTTTCCCATTAACTGCTAACTTCATGTGCAGAGGAGAGGATCCCTGCCTGGCGTCCTCTTTGCCAGATCTACACATTACGGCTGCCAAAACAATTGGGCAAAGTTTCGCGCAAAGATTGCACCATTAAACATGACAATGAAATTGCACCCCAAGGCCCACTCGGCTGGTGGGCTGTGGACGAAGCGGGTAGGTGCTTGCTGATTTTAGCGCTATTTAGCATCGATTGTTTCGTGTACCCGACCATGTCGGGTGGCGTTAAAACATCTGCAAATGGGCCACGGCTCTACGCCCTTTGCCCTTTTTGTTTGTGTTGGACGGACGGCGGAATGAACGGGCCTGGGGGAAAGTGTTCCCGATGGTTGTTAAAATTCTTGAAATTGTGAAACAATGGGCTGCGAAAGTCGGAGTGGCAGAGGGAAGCCCTACTGCTGAGTGACCGCTGGTGAAGCTTTTGCATTAGCGATTGACATTTACGGTGACATTTTGTGCCCTCGGATGTGATGCAGGGAAGTTTTGATTCATTTTATAATTTTGTTTCAGTTTAGTTTGGCTTGGCTTCCTTTCCTTTTTAGTAAAGTTATTTCTTTGTTGTTGAAAACAATATCGTAATAAGCCCAAAGTGAACTTATAACAAATATGAAAAAGCTCATATTGGCAGGTTATTTTCACGGTATCAAGTTATTTCTGCAGTAAGGTAATAGATCAACAGATACTTCAATGATTCATTGAACTTCCTACAACCTCATGTTCGCTAGAATAGGACGTGATAAAAATAATTCATCAGAAGCTGAAATATACATTCCTGGGAAAATCATACCTGCGCTAATGATGGCTCTTATTAATGATAAGCCCATCCTCACGCCTTACCATTTCCAGCAAATTTGCTGCTGTGTTGCAGATAAATGACCAATAATTAGCATCGATCACACCATGCAAAAGCAAGGCGGAACCCTCCCTCCAGGAGAGTGCGAGAGACAGAGCATAGAAGGAGAAAGAGCGATAACCTGTGAGCAAAAATAAATAACGGCCCATTGAAAGCTGTGTTCGAGAAAGTTTCTCCCACGCGCCTCAATCGGTCCGATCGAAGATGCTGAAAGGACGTAAAGTAATCGAGTCTTTCAGCAAGTTACCGCTGGTGCCACGTTGCCACGGCCAGCACGAGCCGTAAACTTCGAGCAGTAATCGTCTCCGTCCACATGTAGCCCGAGTCGAATGCGGTCCGCTTAAGTAGTCGGAACCGGATAGACAAGTCGAACAAAACTTCCACTCATCGGTTGCTTGCGGCTTTGCCTCGCTCTAGTGGTGCAGCTGCTGGACGAACCGAGATGCCAGGGCTGGCAATTTCTCCGCTCGGTTCGATTGCCGAACGAACAACAACTGTCGAGAAACGGTATCAGATGTAGTTGCCGTTTCGCATCGCACACTGTTACTATTTTCTTCTTCTTCTTCTTGCTGTCCATTGTTGCTTGATGCTGCCATTTCACTCCACTTTGCTACCGTTTTTCTTTATTGGAAAAGTTTTAACAAGGCATCAAGCGATACAGGAGATTGTGAAGATTGCTTTTCCCTGCCCTCCCTTTACACAAGTTTGTTTTTTTTTTACTGGACGCACAATGCTGGACGAGTGAAAGTATTTATGAAGTAAACTTAATCTATCGCTGCTAGCGTGCCGTTAGCTAACGGCCCGGGAGGGAGGTGCTCGACCCGAGCCCGACAAAGCAGCGGCCATATTGTAGCACTTGTTTGCAACGACCTGGTAAGCTGTGATTGCCTGGCGAATGCAATTGCTACAACTGCAGCTCCATTGTGGTCGCTAAGAAACTGGAAAGAAATCAATTAATTTATTTCCTTCGCTTAACAAAGAAATATAAGTATTATAAATTCCTTCTTCACCTGCTATCCGACCGGTATGGATTGCAACAAAAATCGAGAAAGAAAGTCAAAACTAATAAACTTTTAAAGAACCTTTCTCCAGCACCACTCGGTATGATGATAAATTGAACATTATGACGGTGGGTGTGAGACGAATTGGCCGTTCACTACCTTGGCCGTACTGGAGCGCAAGAGAAGAAAAGAACCCACTGCTCCTACCTCAGCAGAGATAAACAGAAGCAACTGATGCAGAAGCAATACCCTCCACCGGACGGAGCCTGAGCTCCATCGCTAGATTGAATTTCAGAATCAAAGATGCGAAAGTGATTGCGGGCAAATAATCCTCTAGCCAACGACGTAGAATGCCGAGCGCTCGATCGAAACGAACCGCTTCGCGATGCTGAACCGATCGAGTCTCGTGGTGGGTTTTGTTTCGCTGGCACGCAAGACAACGCTTCCCACACTGGTTGGATGATGTTCAACCCTAATCCATACTGCAGCAAAGCAGGCTCTACGAGCTTTCCGTTACCGTGGTGGTGATATTTGTTCCACGGTTTCTTCGTTACTTTAAGTGCCACATGTTTTGAAGTAGCTTACTCTTCCTCTGAACTGAGAGCAATGCGGCGAGCGAGCAAGGACCAGCAACGAAAGAAGAGGACGGGCGGATGAGTGAAAACGAAAACCGAACGCACTTGGGCTAGCTCCCGATAGTGAAGCTGGCCTTATCTGCACAACCACTCCTCGCAGCAGTTGGGTTAATGTGGTCGTGGGTTTTGTCGGTCGTCCTTTTTCGCTTACACAAACCCGCCAGAACCAAATTGAATTGTCGTCAGATGGGACTAGATGTGTGTATGTGTGTGCGGTGTTTGGCTGGTAATAGAATTTTCGCAACCAGTGTTTGCCGGTTTCCATTTCGTGATTTGGGTTGTGCTTGTGTCACACTGAACGTGTCCCTACCATTTTGGCACTTCCTATTCTTACGCTACCATTCACCACCCAATCGAACTCTCTCAAGCAATAGCAAGTGAATAGCAACAGCACTTTTGTTGATTCGACTCTTCAGTTTACTATTGCCGATGGCACGATGGACCAGCGGTTGTCCTTTGCTGTAACTGGATTGATAGCTCGCCAGTACCAACGAGTTAACCCATTTCGGCCGATTAATATGTTCCACAAACTCTCTCCGTTTGGAATGCATCGGAAATGTGCACTGATGCACAGCCAATTGTCCATGGAGCGTAGGGTGACGGTGTATGAGTAGAAGGCCAATGAAAACAATATTAATTGCTATAATTATCACAACGTGTGGTCGGACCGCGCAAGCCGTGCATCATAAATTGATTAAATGCCATGAATATGCATGATTTATCGCTGATGTTACTGTAAAAATGAAAAAATTAAAAAAAAAACCACCGGTCATCCACCTCTCACCCCGCAATCACGGTGCATACATTTCCGATGCAGTGTTTTTGCGATTTTCTTTTCACCTTTCAGCCTTTCCAGGCCACTTTTAATGCCCGGTCCCTTTACGCTGGGTGGGTTTTTTTTTTGCACTCTGCTCTCTGTGATGCCCTGTTGTCGTTGCCCTTTCCGAAACATGCCACGGATGTGGGGGATGGTAAATTAAATTTACTCCTCCACTTTGCTCCGCTCAATCCACCCGCACCGATCTGCTGACCCGTGGCGTGAATATAAATATTTCATTGCGTTTAAATTTCTTCCCGCCTGGTGGCCGAGTGCCGGCGAGCGGAGAGGAAGGATGCATCCCGCGATGCAATCAGTAAGCCACGTAGAATTTAATACTGAAACATTCATGGTTTGCAGTGGGCCATAAACAGCGGGAAGCATGGTAAGGGGGGAGGGTGTCTTAAATCGTTGAGACCGATTGTGGTTTCACTTCGTTAAGGCAGGTTTTTAATGTTGAACGGAGAGTTTTGGTTGTTTTAGTTCAGTTTGTTGTGAAAATACACCATCAGGGTGGTGTACATCATGCAGGATATTTTTCTTTATGCGACAATTGTAATAGTTTTATTTTATTATTACGGCGTTCACTTTTATTCCTGCATGTTGGGTTTGTTTGCGAAAGGAAACCAAAAGAAAAAATAACCATAACGAATCGCAGATTCAGCAACTAGTATGCGAACGAAGCATGTTCAGCAATTTAATTTATATGAAAAACACACCCACCAGCATTCCCCTGGTTTATTTTTTCCTCCCCACTAAGAAGATACCTCTCAAAGCAATCCAAATTAGCATACCGTATGAGTGTCTGTGTACGCGTGTACGCGGTTGCACGTGTGCGTCTGGGAAAAAGTGGTTGCTTCATTTGAATATTTTGTTTCAATTAGAACGTGACACGGTTTTGCCTACCGGGCACCGGGTCGTGACATGCGATTAAAATTAGTCCACTTGTTTTTGATTTGCCTGTGTGGTCTCCTTTTTTTCTCTCCCTCCCCACCTGGCTACTGCTGTTTCCCTGCTTCCCACCCTAACGGGGCCCCCTCATTCTTATGATCTCCATTTTCTGATGTTTGGGAGTTTAGCGTCCGCAGCCCATTTGCGTTCGGGTGGAGCGAATAGCGCAACAGCGAAGAACAGCAAATGTGTGAAATAAATAATGAATAATGAAATGGGGGATTTCAAATTCATTGCCTGCTTGCAGTTGTGAAAACGGTGAGATAATTATACTGCTGACAGTGTGGGTCACGGAAGCTTAGGAGAAAGATTTAACCGCTGACAGTGCGTGAATTTAGAAGGAAATTAACATGTTTAATTAAAACACTTGACGGAGTTAGCGCGAATAAGACCTGCACATCTCGTTTCCATTGGAAGACTCGTTCATGTACAGATTTTAAATCACATACATTGCCTCACACATAACATATCACATTGCTTCACAGAATTTATTTAAAGAGTTTTGGATGCTTGTTACTCTTGAGTTTGGAAGAGGCTCTAATGATGATACATTGTTAACCTCAAACACCAAACGGTTCAAAAATCGGTTTAAGAATGATGATGAAATATAGAGTCACTATTGCTCCTTGTTGAATATTTCAATGATTAAATACCTCATTGCTTTTCTACTCACCTAAACAAATATGAGTTTTGTCGTTCAAACGGATTTAATACTGCGGACAAGACATGTTTTCTTCCATACGTTCGCAATTGCCATCTGATGCTTGTGGAACATTTCTAATCCTATCCGTATTTTCCCAAACCCAACATTTCCTACGACTGCTTCCTCGTGATGTGAACAAGCAGGCAACAAAAAAAAACGACAAACACACAAGCAAAAACCTTTGATTTGATTCAACTCATGAAACGTTGATGCGAAAGCTGCATCAGAAATCAGCCACACAAAAACCCAAGTGCCTGCAGTTGAAGGACCAATTCCAATTTAGTCAAACGTTATTTTGCTGCCGTGTTTGCTGAGTGAGCTTCAACTCCAGCAAGCTTTTGATCGGATCTTCCCGAATCGATGCGGGTTTGTACTGCGGGTGGATTCTGCTGCTTCGATTCTATCCCGCTCGATTCACCTTGCCGTAAAGCGTAAGTCACCGTTGCCGTCCGCTTGGGTCCGAGATCTGTACAACCAGCAGAAGTGAAATCACTTATTGTAGAATTGATTGTTACAATACTTCAAGAAGATCGTTTCTTTTTGAAGCGAATTCTTGCTGGTGAGGGTTTCTCAGGACAGTTCAAGAAATCATCTCACGTCCATTCACAGTCTACTGATGAAGACGAAGATAGAAACGCTCTTCCGCCAAACGGGAAACGAGATCAGTGGCAGGTATGGGTAGCCTCTTCCCGGGAACGCGGGTTTGCTAGGTCGGCACTCACTTCGAGAGTGTTGTCGTCGATGTTTTATTATTGAAGAATATCGCCCGCAATACAAGCAGGAGCCCGCTTCGGCAACGGTAGAGCAATTATTGTTGTTCCGCAAACTATGCTCCACTTTCGTCGATTTTTCGAAATCCTACTTAAAACAATCCTTCTCCTACCACCAGCGAGGGTGGCAGAAACCACCGGGCACCAAAAAAGCCATTAAAGCGCTCATTGTAACCGCCACCAAGACGCTCTTTGATATCGCTTGATCCACCCTTGGCTTTACATCGCATTTGGTCCGGGCTTAAGCGCTTCCGATGGGCTGTTATTGTTTTACTTTCAGAATTCTGAAGTCGCGATACCACAAAAGGGGTGGAGGAAGTAGGGAAGGTGGTGGGTTGGTGCTTTGACTTCATTTTCATGTCGGCAATCCGGCTAATCCGCAGCTTTGCACAGTTTGCGTCTGTTTCCATTTTCCATTTGAATAGACAACTTTCGGCAATGACGCTGTTACCACACTATCCATCTTGACCCAGCAGATATGAGGGAAGGTTGGAGGGGAGGTGGGAAAGTATTTGGAAAACTGGAAATAAATAACGTTAATGGTACGCCAGTTAAGTGGAAGAAGCAACGGCAATGTGTTTAGTACAATTAACGGGCACTTGTCTGATTCCGTTCTTATAGAATGGTTGTTTTATGCAAATTTTGTGGCTTACTATAAGGTTAATATCTTTATTTGCTACTTCTTTTATGATATAAACCTTAAGATTTTTACATTATTAATCAATTTTTATTCTTTACTTATCGAACAATCGCAGTCAAGAATAACTTCATCAGTCACTAATCCTACACTGATCGCGCAACACTAATCACACTTTTCTTATCACCCAACTTCACAACACGCTCGCAGTGCGGCTCGAGCGCGTTCAGCACCATTCTCCTCCCAATCCTCACGCTTACAGCCACAGATTTAAATATTCATTCACTTTTACACAAATCAGCGACTCGGGCGAGGATTAAGCGGCTTGAGCAGCGCTTGCCTGCGGGAAGCAGCATGCAAGCGGGCGTTTTTCGGCTGTCCCATCTCCATCTGGCCGGAAGAGATTTCCGGGCGGCCCGGAAGATTTAAAATATAATGAAGTTAGGCAATTCATACCGCATGGCAGCAGAGCTCGCGGCATGGCCCGAAAGTACCCCAAACAGGCGTGGGGGTTGGAACGGGAAACGGAACCTATCATTACGGTCACCCCCCAGGCAGCATTCGCCGTGCTTCACAGCATCCCTTCCAGAGCGCGGTGCTACGTGTTTTGTCCGGAAAAACCACACCTGCCAACGGCAGAATAAGGAAAAGCAGAGGTGTGTGTATGGGTGTGAGTCAAGGAGGCATAAAAATATGCTTCATGCGCGTACAAAAGGCCCGTCGCTCGTCTCTCCTTAACGGGAAGAAAAAGAGCAGAAAAATCGGGCGCATACACACAACTGTTAGCTGCCATCTTTTTTGGGGTGCGGGGTGGGAACGATTTTCGCGCTTCTTATTATTATTATATCGTAGAATTTATGAGATAATTAAACTTTGTGAACGATAACCACATTTTGCGGAATCCGGCTACTGCCACCGGCATCGCCTCGTCCTCCGCCACCGAATGTGCGAAACTCGGAATAAACTCCTCACGCTTTTCCCAATGCTTTGCCACGCCATGCCAGCGTCTTATCCGGTGACAAGGGATGGGGATGATTTCCGGCTGCCAGTGAACAATATTGCACGACGAATGGGATGGGCTGGGAGCAAGCGCCAAGAAACAGGCTCGTTTACGGGCTGATTTATCGTTGACACGACCCGTCACGCCAGACGGGTGCAGCGACCGTACATGAACCTGACAGTTCTTTATTTTTCGTCCCCTGCGCTCTACCCTGCGCTGCCTTCGCATTAATTTGGTTACGCTAAAATGGGAAGGAAAATAACTTTTCCCTCAGATCCGTGCTTGTGTGTGTTTGTGTGTGTGCGTGTGTTGAGGTATAGAAAACTCGCTATTTTTACGACGCACTAGCAACCAACCGCTGGCAAAATGCATTACACCCACCACGCACAAGCTCATTTTTTAGCGACTCATTAACAACTTCCATCGAATTAGTTGCTGGCGGAAAAATGTTGATCGCTTTTCGCAATTCCACCCCCAAACGGCAATCGGTGGGTGGAGCAAGCTTTAATCCAGGCGTTTTCATCGCTACTGCTGAAGCTGATAATCGCCAGCATAAACCGTCGTATTAATGCAATTAAAATCCACTCTCGCGAGCATCTGAAATAGCGCCCGTGTTTGCATCGGCCGCTTCGCGCAGCTTTTATCTTAATTGCACCTCTAGATGCCTCGTGTGTCCACAACTCCGTGTGTGTGTGTGTGTGTGTGTGTGTGTGTGTGTGTGTGAGAGAGATTTTAAGCGGTTAATAAAATTTTCATAATTCCAGACATGATTCAATTCTCAGTCGGGGCCTGAGATTCCTTCCGGGCGACTGATTCGGGCGTGTGGCACACAAGGCTATGGCGGCCATATGCCTGCGCGTTACGGTCTGCTAACTTTGTGCAAATTCAATCCGCTTGCCGTGCCGGCTGGCCTTAGTAGACACATCAGGAGAGAGAGAGTTGGAGGATAACGCTTTAGCTTCGCGCAAAAAGGGGTGCACGGGATTTGTCGCGCACAATATTGCCCATCAGCCCAATGACAGCTAGTCTCACGACTGGAGCGCAGATGAGGGTAATAATACTGATGATGCTGATGATGATGGGCTTTGGAGTTGGCGTATGGGCCGCAGGCGACACTTTTTAAATGTCAGGCAATGCGGTGGTGAAAGCTGGTAGACAATGGTTGTGCAAGAGGCAGAAGTAAAAAAAAAAGAACGAACACGAACGAAAGCCATTTCCCGTCACTGAAGTGATGCAGCATCGTTTGATGTTGCAAAGCGCTTTTGCCGCTTATGGATTTCTATCCCCCTCTGGCAGCATTCCCGTAATGGTGAAGCGAGGAAAATGTCTCATTACGAATGGTTATGTCAGCTTTCGGGTTCGTTAAAAGCTTAATTCTCTCCATGCCATGCCTCGGCAAGTGTGTATGTGTGTGTCTCCCTGCTATCGCTACCCTGGCTGAAACGCTTTCCTATGGTCGGAGGGTGGACAACGATCTGGTTGATTAAAATCGAATGGCCAACGGCATCGCCGGGCGGACGACGAGCAACAAAGCAAAAATTCAATAGCGAAAAGCTTTTAAAATGTTCACACACACATTAAAGCGTACTGGTTCACAGACACACACAGACCCAGGCACACATACACACGTGTTGGTAATGTTTGCCTTTGTAATTAGAAAAGTATTTTCCGTTCTCCTCCCCCTGTTCGACCTGACAGGCACGCTAATCCCTTGCCTCGCAGTGCCAGTATCTTCTTTCACCCACCCAGAAGTACTCTGATGCGCTCTCACTCCTGCCCACCCACCGTGGACCGGGGGTGTATGGTTTTCCCATTTTAAAAGCAGCTTCAATCGACAGCAGATGGTGAAAGCGATAGCGCCCGGGCCCATATGGCTGTGCGAGCAAACGATGTTAAAGCGCTCTTTTCAGGACATAATAAGACGCAGCGAAAGCAAATGGTTCGGTGGGTTGCTTTTCCGCCGTGCCTTACGATTGTGTGGCACAGCATGTGTGTGTGTGTGTGTGTGTATGTTTATTTTTAGAGCCCGCTTTGCATAATTTCGCAAACAACCAGCCGGGGGACACATGAGCGGGATTGTTTCGCTGGGAGCCGTGTTTTTCCTCGGAACTGTCGGTTAAACGATTACAATTAAGGGCGAAATGATTATTGCCTACGGAATGTTCATGTGGAGCCCGGGAAGAGGCAGCTAATGGTTGTCACTGTTTTTGCGTCGATTGCACGAGCCGACACAATCAGTACGGTACGGTGGATCGTTTGAGCGATGCTGAGCTTGATGTGCTGTCTTATGAACGATGGAAAACGAAGAATTTTCATTTTTAATTGCCCGAAAAGCAATTTTCAGCTGCATTCGAGCACTTGTTGGTAGACGAATGGCAGGGAGTACCGTTCCACGTGTGACTGAAAGCAAACAGCAATTAGATTACCTTCTCGTTCTTTTTTTACGAAACAGAATGACACCAAATTAGCTCACGAACAACTCCTCCCGAGGGGAGTGGGGATGGCATGATGAAAGTGAAAACGATTTCACATTCTTCGTGGCTCATTTGCTTCTTGCGGTTAGCATGGTTCTCCCTTTAACTCAACAAACATCATCCGGGCTGTGCATGGCTGTGGTATAACTTCAAAAACCTCCATCCCAAAAAATCGACACCGACCGACTCGGTGCCAATTCCCCAAGGGCAACAACTGGGACGGCTCCTGAGTACGGGAGCTCTGAAATTTATGACACTCATTTCATATGCTACCGGCGTACCGACGCGATGGCCCTGTCCCGTTTCAGTCTGATGGGAAATGATGCCCGCTGGCTACGGGCTGCGGAGTGAAGGAATTCTTGGAAAAACTCTGAATTCTGCAATCTTCGGCATCGAGGCAAGAAACCAAACACGGCTGGCAGAAGGGGACCAAATCTCTTCACACGGTTCGCAATACCCTGAAGGAAAGGGAATCCATGAAGTTAGCCGAGTGGGGTTGTCTCAAGCAAATAGAAAAGAAAGGGTTTTGAAGCACCATACATCCTACGGTCCTTTGGGAGATAGTTTGTTGAATGGGAGTTTGTTTCGGTTTGGATATGGATTTCATAGAAGCAAATGTAAGATAAATCATCACACATAAGCACACTATTATGCAATTGTTTCAAAACCATTGCAACATGCTGACGTTTGCTTTATAGATATTGTTTTGTCTTCAATTTTATCACCCTAAAACTGCCATTAATCATGCACGTACTGAGCATGAGTAAGCAATCTAAACCACTGAAAAAAAGAAGCTTTCGTTCCAAATTCCCTACATTCGAATGAGCGAACCTTTTGAACCTGCAGGCTTATCGCCCTGCTGTTGAAATCCGTTAACGATGTAAGCGGTGCAAGCCACTGTAAAGTAATTTGTGCGCTTACCACTACTGCCTCCAACGCCTGACGAGACAGCAGGGGCTAGGTTGGGGACGCATTTAGGACGCGTTCTGAAAGCGACGTTTTTCACAGACAGGCAGTTTCGTAAAACCCTTCCGGAACAGGTACATCCGCAGACCCGCAGTAATGTTGCTGCCTGATGCTGCCACAACGGAGCATAGCTCACCAGGCCACTCACCAGCGTGCGGCGTTTTCTCTTCAAAGCGATGAACCTGATCCCGGTGCCTTCGTGAGCAACCCGATACCCCGGGTGCGTCAAACCGGGTGGAAAACTCCACCTGTCATGGCATGGCAAACACAATTATAATCCACACTCGCCTGCCAAGGCCAATGAAGTGTTGTGCTTCGCGTCGTGTCTTCTTGCCGCTCTGGAGGAAGCATCTGTGGTGCGGTTTCGGGCAAAGCTCACCGTGTGCTCGGCACGACTCGGCACATTAGACGGTGTGGTGTGTTGCTGGCCGTATGCGAGACTGTGGTTGTGGAACCAGGGCCGACCGGGATCTTTTACAAAATCAACCAACTTAAACGGGTTATAAATAGATTTATCTTTTGCAAATGTCTTGACGAAGGGTGTGTGTGTGTGTCGTAAAACAATGCGATGATTCCACATTTCCTGTGGGTTCCCGTATCAGGTGTCCTTGGATACTATGGGGTACGAAGCTCCGCTTTGTGATGGTGTTAAATGGTATTCATTTGGTTTTTTTTTGATACGCGTGTCACCAATGTTTTCTAAGAAATTAGTTCAAATTAAATTCGAATGCAAAAGAACTTTAACTTGCTTTTATTGAATTAAACGTGAAACTTTAAATCCTACAGGACACGCTGAAAGAGATGCATAAAGCGGTATCAGTATTTTTTTCTACCTAACTCCACAAAGCAAGCAGCTAAATCTTGCTCATACTTCCCACCAATCATCCCCGACCTGAGCTAAGCCAACCGGGCACCAAACTAAGCCGGCCAATTAATATGAGAGCCCAAAACTTTCCCGGCGGAGGGAGTATGCGCTCGGATGAATAATTTTCACCAAGTGCCATTTATTATTCACCCTCTAGCTCTAGCTTTTCCTTCTGGCCGGACTGCCGGACAGCTGGCTCTGGTGCATGTGGGCCGATACTGGTGGCAAAGGATATTGCATCAGATTTCAGAACCTCACCGAAAGCTTTACTGTTTCAGGGAGGAAGAAAAGGAAAAGTTTTCCAGTTTTCTCGTGCCCATTTCTTTCTTCCATCACTTCGCCACCACCTCCAGAACATCGTGGCGAACGATGACCACCTTCGTTAGTGCAGCTCCGGTTTTGTGCATAAGTTGGAAAAACTATCCTCGTGCGGGATTGGGATGAGGAATTGAGGAAAACGCCAAAAGCGGAGCTAAGAATAGAAGCGATAGAAGAACGATAATTCTGATGGCCTGATTTTGTTCGGGGAGGTATCACCAGACAGAGCCGGGGAGCGAGTGTGCTTGAGTTGGGCAGAATGGAAACGGAAAACGAAAAACGACACGACCGTGGAGAGCTTTTCAAGCTCAATTGCAAGCTATTCAGAGCCTCTTATATCACCAATTAAAAATGTGTATAAATTATTCAGCAAAAGAGTGCATGGAAAGCAAAGTTTTTCCCACCGCACAAGCCAATCTAAGGAAAAGCATATCTCTCTTTCTCTCAACCTTAGTTCGGATGGGTCACGCAAGCTGCAGGGTGTGGTTAACTTAAATATCTGTTCGTTATATTAAAAATGCAATGATAAGTTTTGTTCCAATCCTGACTTGAAAGAAGCAAAAAGAACACACACACCTGCAAGTGAAGCAGGTGCCTTAAACCATGCACACGAACTTTAAGCGCCGACGCCTTCAATCACGTTCTAATGGGTTTCCCTCACTCTTCCCGATGTCTTTCGCAGGTGAAGCAGCTAGTCAGATACTCAACAAAGCGGAACCACTATTCATCTCCAGATCGGAAGCATTCAAGTTCGCTGTCGGCGATACGATTACACTGCCCTGCGAAGTAGCCTCTCCAGGTAAGGAGCAGAACAGAAACCTGAACCTCCAGCCGCAGCCACACTGACAATGCACACACTTCAAGCACCGAGCATAGCTTCTCGAGCAGTCGTTGCGCCCAAAAAATTCCTCACTCCACCGCTCTCCCCAACGCGGCACACCAATCGCCCCAACGAATGGCGATTCATTTCTTAGATTATTTTTTATTCCACTACGGGCGGGAGACCTCCCCAGGGGAGCCATAACTATGTGGAAATTATCCACAGGAGTGCTCGGTTGGGCCATCCTTTTCGTGTTCGAGAGGGCGGAAAAGAACCACTGCGAAAGAAAAAAAAAAGCGATCAACCACCAAACAGCTTATTGAGGGCTGAGGCCCTACCTTCGTCCTTCCAAACCGCCTAATTTGTACCAGAACTCTTCCACGGGCAATGCTGCCCAGCGCGTTCACGTAGGGTTTTATGAGACCTGCAGTGGTCAAGCGAACCCATATGCGGGGTACGCCAAGCCAAGGGTATGCTGTGAGGCTTAGAATTGAGCCAAATAAAACACAAATTGATTTATCCCTCTTTTTTGTGAGCTGCTCCTGCTGTGCCGTTTGTTCTCGTAGGCGCACATTCGCTCGGGAGGATAAGGGAAACCATCCCAAGGGAGATTGGGAAGGGGAAAATCCTTTTTTTTTTTGTTGGTGCTGGTAGTGCGTTGATGCTACGTGCGGTACACTAAAGCAAGGTGAGCACAATCCAGACACACACAAAATCGCAATCTCTCAAACATGATCAAACGGAGCAAAACGGGCTGGCAGAAAGCGGAGGGTACGCGGACTGTCCGTGCTGGAGGTTTTATTACATTATGAAACATATTTTTCTTGCGATCCAAGCCCGAAAAGGGGCTGTATTTGTAAATGGGATTTCCACTCCAAAGGCATTCATTCTTCGGGGTTGGCTTTTGTTTTTGCGTTTTTGTGTGCGGCTGGATTGAAACAAAGAGTGGGTTTAAACCATTTTTTGGCAAGGATATCTTTTGATCCCTTTCTGTTCGCCCTCAAACAGGTTATTTAGCCATTTTTTGGACCAAGAATTCATTTCTTTTACGGGGCTCATTCAGGTTTTACACACAAAAAAGCAAAGCAAATTGCTCGAAAACACAGCAAAGAAATGCCGAAACCTGGTTGGCTGAAGCGTTGTTTATTAATCGACGAATGGGGCTGGGCAAATTGAGAAACCAAAACCCATCCCTATGCCACAGTTTCACCTTTCAGCAGCTCAAAGCTCACTGCTCATTGTGCTAGCTTTAAAGCCGCACACAAAACCGGTCTGCCAAAATTGGTCTGCCCCACAGCAGTCACTAAAGCAAACACAGCTCAACCCGACTGCCAATAAAACAAAGCAATTGCTGGGGCAGTAAATCAATCGGGCAATCGGGTCGAGGCTCCAACCCCGAACCCCGCCAGTGCATTGTTTGAGCATTATAACTTTAAACCCCTTTGCCCCAGCAAACAGCGCCATGCCATTGAACTGTTTATGGTGCAGTTAAATGGAAAATAAATTACAACTCTTCTCAGCTATCTGGGACGTTCCGGGGACGTTGAAGACGCGCGTCCCGTTCCCGTGCGGTGTGAGCGTGAGAAATGTCCACGGTCCGGGTGAAAAAGCCACAGCACCTCGACACACAAATCCAAAACCTCGCCCTGCACCGCGGGCGGGATCCTGCGGGTACCGATCAATATTTAATGTCATCGTTATGGATGGCAAATTTATAGCGACGGTGGAATTCAAAACCACGACCAACCTTCACCTCCCTGCTCCATCGGCTTCAAGCTGTGGAAGAATGGTTTCGTTTGATTTTGTTTGGTTTCAACTGGCGGAAAGGACCGACCGGGCACCGGTTTGTGCGGTTTGTCGTCCGTGCCCGGTGGGTGGGATGGTGAAATTTGTCATATTTTTGAATTCATAGCTGTCGTTGGCTTCTGACTGGTGACGAAGGATGACGGTGACGGGAGGCGGCGGGACAGTGCGCGAGTCTGCTGCAACATTGATGAGGTGGAGATATTTGTTTTTCCTTTTGTGCGGTGTTGTACAAAACATTCAGTCCGCTGCCGCGTTCTACCCCAAACTAAAAACAGCGCTCTCCTGCAACAAGCGGCCTCACCCATACACGGTACTGCTGCCGTTGCTTTAGACTCAGAGGAAAATGGGCCAGGCGGGGGGAAAAATTATTCATTGACCAGCGCAAACCAAAGCAACGGTGCCAACCAGTGAAATCGATCGAATCCGCTGTTCGTGCTGGTGTCTGGAGGCAATAAATTTTCCCTCGCACACAACGCTAATATGCAACAATACACCGTTGTGCGCTTGTTGTAGTAGTAGTAGTAGTAGTAGCTTTATTGTTTGGTTTGTACATGAAAATGTTATTACATTGTGCATTTTTACAATGGGTCCGTATGCATACTCTCCTCATTGGTTTTACTAATTTTTCTATTGGCTTTGCCGATTTGTATTTTAGATAATTATATGCCTTTAAATTTTCTAGAGGGAAAAATTTATAAAAAACCCCCTGCAAAAATAATTTGTTTCTAATCTAATTCTATCCTAACTTACAATCTAACTAAATATAACTAACCTAAAATCTTCCTAGATTCTGTTTAATTCACGTATTACCTGGCGGGTGCTGTTGTTGCATTTAACTCTATATTTTGAATTATGTTTTATTATAATGCTAGTTAGTAATTCGGTGTTTGTGTAGGAATGTAGAGTTGAAGTTCTAAACCAAGGTGGAACGTTAACAATCATTTTTAGTACTTTATTTTGGAGTACTTGAAGGCTTTTTAAATGTGTTTTGGCAATCTTATTCCATACTGGACAAGCGTAGATTAACAATGGTCTAATAAAACAATAGTAAATTAATAGCTTGTTTTTTAGATTTAACTTGGATTTCCTGTGCAAGAATGTGTATAATATTTTAATTGTTTTTTCAGCTTTCGTTATTACATTTTCGATATGATACTTGAATGTTAAACGTTTGTCTAGGAGTACCCCTAAATATTTCACTTTATTACTCCAAGGCACTGATACACCATCTATCATCAAATTGCTGTTTGGAGTTTTTCGATGACTTACATATCGTGTGAAGAATATGGCCTCTGTTTTAGATCCATTAATTTTTAACTTCCAAACTCGACAGTACTTGCTATACAAGGCTAGTGATTTGTTGAGTGATTTTATAATAGTTTTTGGATGTTTGGCAGTACTCGTCACAGCAAAGTCATCTGCGTATAAGTATTGAGTGCAATTTTTCATTTTAGGAATGTCTGCAATAAATATGTTGAAAAGTAAGGGGGAAAGAATACTACCTTGTGGCACCCCTGCCACAGGAGTGAAGCTATTTGATGTTGTATTCGAAATGTGAACCTTGTTTTTCCTGTTGGATAGGAATGATTCAATAAGTTTAATGAGCGTAATTGGATAACCATAAGAAATAAGCTTAAATAATAAACCTTTATGCCATATGGTATCAAAAGCTTTTTCACTATCCAGAAGAACCATTCCGGTTGATTTTTTTGTAGTTCTATTGTACTTTATTGATTTGGTGAGTCTGTCTAACTGATGTGTTGTTGAAAGGGACGGTTGAAAACCAAATTGAGATGCAGGAATAATGTTGTGAGCTTCCGTGTGAACTCGAATTCTGTTCGCGATTAACTTTTCAAATATTTTACCTATACTACTTAGCAAACTAATAGGACGGTAACTTTCCGGTAGGGATTTATCTTTACCAGCTTTAGGGATAGCTATTATTTTGGCTTGTTTCCAGTGGGTAGGGAAATATCCAATTTTGAAACAACCATTAAATATAAAATTCAAATAAATAATTGCCTTTATGGGAAGCTTTTTGAGACATTTGTTATTAATCATATCAGTGCCAGTGGCTTTCTTGTTATGAAGATTTTTTGTTATTTTCATTAGCTCTGCTGGAGAACTCAATAAGGTGTTGTCAAGGCTGAGCGAACGATTAGTTTTTAAGAATCTTCTAACCGTTGAATTTACTTTATTTTCCATGGGACTGATCAAATCGTTTGTAATTTTGTGGGCAGATTCAAATTGCTTTTTAATTAATTCACATTTTTCTTCAGGTGATATGTGAATTTTGTTATCTACTTTCAATGGTGGCATAGAACTTTGTTTGTTTTTAACTATTTTAACGAATTTCCACATTTTGTCGTTGTTATTTGTATGTTGGTTAATCTTAATAAGATTCTGAGACCACGAATCATTACGAAGTAAATCTAGTTCATATTGAATTCTTACATTTAGGCTAGTGTATGTTTGTTTTAGACTATTACATTTTCTATGTCTTTGCCATTTGCGTCGTATAAGGTTTCTTCTTGTAATTAAATCTTTTATAAACTGTGGGATTTGAATATTGTAAAGGCTTGGCTTAATCCTTGGTACTGCAATATTATGAGCTTCAGTTATATAGTTATTAATATTTTTGATCATATGGTCTAGTTGTTTAGGATGTTTTATGCTTTGAAGGTTTAGTTCGGTCAAATCTATGTTATTGTTTATGTGGTTCTGAAATGACTCCCAGTTGGCAGCTCTATAATTAAATATTGATCTGTTTGGTATGGCTATTGGTTTAGTACGAAGGATTTTGAAGACTACTGGGAGATGATCTGATGATAGTTGGGTAACAGTTTTTGGGTCAGAAATATTGTGTGAGATATTGGTTAGTATTAAGTCCAAGGTTGAAGGGGACTTTTTGGGGTCTGATGAATAAAAGGTGGGGGAGTTCGGCCAGTGTATCGAAAATAATCCAGTTTGCATTTTATCAAACAGGACCTTTCCAGCTGAGTTAGAAGATAAACAATTCCAATATTTGTGTCTTGCATTCAGGTCTCCGCAAATAATGTAGTTTTGATTGTGTCTAGTTAGGTTACCAACATCATTTTTGAAAGCTATCAAGTTTTTGTTTGCACCCGGATTGTATACAGATATGAGTGTTAAATTTCCACCTGGTGTTTCTATTGAGATTGCTATAGCTTCTAACACTTTAAGATTAAGAGAGTTCATTAACCTATGTTTTATTTCATTTTTAATCAATATAGCTACACCGCCCTTATCTCCTGTAATTCTATCAAACCTATGCACTTTATAATTAGGAATGTAAAAACTTATATTCGGCTTTAAGTATGTTTCACTAATCAATAATACGTCTATATTAAATTTTTCTATGTAATCTACTATTTCAATACGCTTGTTTTGGACACTATTGGCATTCCAGTATGATATTTTGAGAGCATCATTGATCATTTAGATGGCATGCAGTATTTTGTTACGATGGCAAAAATTGTCATCAACTGTTCTTGCTTCGATTTGCATGGTGCGAGATTGCAAATAACTTCTTCTATTATCGGTAAGATTTCAGTCCTGTCGAACAGGTCGTTGTTAGTGTTAGCGTATCGTTGCTGGTTTGTATTAGTTTGAACCCTTTGAGTCCATCCTTGAAGAGGAGGTTTTTGTGGTAGTGATGGAAAGTCTGTGGCGCATGGTGCAAACTTACGGTTTGTGTGTGTTGTGTTTTTGGCTACGGGAACCGGTCTTTGTGAGCACTCGTGGAATCTAGCGGTGTGATTGCCGTCGCAGTTTGCGCATTTGAGTTTGTGTGCGGGTACTCGTCCGTCTCCTGCTGATGACCCGGCTGTTAGTGGACAGATGATCGAATCGTGCTCACCAGCACATAGATAGCATTTTTTGGCACGGTTACAGTTAGCTGCACCGTGACCGAAGAGTTGACAGCGTTTGCACTGCATGGGACCTGGTTTGCTTAAGAAGTATTCCCAATTTACTCGGCAATGATTGACTGCTCTGATATTTTTTAGCAATTGAAGGCTTACAGTGCCTTTAGGGAAGTGCAGTATATATACGGCGTGTTCGTCGTACTTCTTGTTCTTTATTGGGAGTTTCTTTACCTCCACTGGGAAGATGTTTTCTTCTTTAAGAAGTTCTGTCACCTCGTTGGTTGGTAGATCAAATAGACCATGCAAAACTACTTTCGTTGTTTTGTCTTCCTCTAGTTGATATGAGTGGTAGCTTACATTCCTTTCTTTGAATGTGTTGATCACTTTTTTATAGTCTTTTACTTCATCGACTTGCACTATTGTTCCATGTCTGGTTGGTTTTGTGGTGTACCGTACTACACCGACGTTTACAATGGTCTTATGTATATACGCCACTGACGTACTGTTAACCGTTATTGGTGGAGGCTTTGTCGATTTAGAGTTTGGAGCACTCTGATTATTGATAGCAGCTTGTTTAGCACGAGGTTCGTTTTTGTCGAGTTGACCCAGTAACTCGAAGCTATTCTCATTGTTTGGCCTCTTCCGACTTTGTATTAGTGTGTCAACACTAAGCGTGGATGACGCTAGGGATTTTGTCCCTCGCAGCGACCTACTCTTTCCCATGACGGGTAGAGTGGTGTGAGTGAGTGATCGCTATAATATTCGGATACTATTTTGCAACGCAAGAGAAACACGTCCGTTCCCTTCCACCTCTGAGCTGCTACTGTGCGCTTGTTGTGCCCGGTTGACCATTGGGCAAAACAAGCAAAATAAAGAGCTACGGTACGATACAGGCCAGCGGCTCGATGGCGGAATGTTTTGCTGTAACGCGCTGAACCGGTGGGAAAGCGGGAAGTGAAAATTTGTTTGCGGTCAAGCGTAACAAAATAGAAAGCGCCATTCGCGATCAATAAGTGAGGACGAGGTTTGGCTTTTTTTAAGCGAAACAATATGTTGGCAGCACCGCAACATATTGATCAGCGGCGGAATGTTCGTGCTTTTTGTGTGAGGAATCAGTTGCAGCGTTCATTTCAATTTTGGCAATTGAAAATCTGAAAAAAAACCTTTCGTTATCTCTATCTAAGTAACATGAGAATAGTATATATAATTACATGTTAGAATTGCATCTAATGTACATTAAATGCATAACGCTACAGCCGTTACAAACTTTTTCTCGATCCGAATGATGTCGTTTCGAAGCTTACAGCACTATTTTTCTCACTGAAGGAAATTCAATAGCCACTGTGATTACGACAAAACCATTTTCGTCGTTCTATTTGTTACATTCTGGCTCGCGAACGTCCCCCACCGTGTGTGTTATGTTTGTGCAAAATTACAATACAACAATGTTGAGCTTGCTAACCTATCTAACCTCCGAGCCCATCTATTATCATCGACCACCACCACCAACAGGCGTACCATGGCCGTATAATAATATTAATTTGCCCTGCTTGTTTTCGTTTGCAATTCGAGCACCGTCCCCGACTTATTAGACGAGAATAAATCAGTGCTCTACAGGTGATGTACGATCCGGGGCCGTACCAAGAACTCACGGTATGTTTTGCATTACCGATACATGGTTACACCTGTGTGCCGAGCGAGATAGAGAAAGCGAATGATACAGTGAGAGCTAGAGAGAGAAAGATAGAGAGAGAGAAAGAGAGAGAGATGCACACTTTATAAATGGCAGCGTGAGCCAAAGGTCAGCCAAGCCGGTCGACACTTCAACCATCCGCATGCTCAGTAATCAGCGGCCATTCATCAAATCCCCGCAACGGGCAAACACGGCTCAAGCCACAGCCGGGCCAGCGGAAAGATACACATCCGATTGCAAAGCCCGAGGCGAACCGCTTCCTGTTGCCTTCCACGAACGCTCCCCCTTTCCGTCCGAGCGAACGGCCGATCCTGATGCGCCCCGATCCTGACCTATTGCTAACGACATTAATCGATTTGCTTTGACAGTTGGACATCGAGCGCACACAGAAGGCGATAACTGTCGTGGAATCGAATGGTCGGCCCAACCCGGGGCGGGAGTCTTTCCGACCCTGTGGCCGAGTTTATTTTGATTGCAAATTCAATCAATATCCCGCTGCGGGGGAGCAGGACGCGTGGTTGCCACAGGCCAGATCGACACACTTTCGGTGAAAAGGTGCAACAACCGAGCACGGACGGGATGAAGTGAAGATGGTAATGATGGGTTATAAGCAGCCATCGGCAGCAGAACAATTGTGCGACAAAACTGTGTGGCGAACTGTCATAGACACTATAACTTGCTGGGTTAGAATGGAGTTAGTTGAACTGCAATACGATGTCTTGTTGGGAGTGCTGAATTGGTCGAAAGTGAAAGTCCATTACTACATTATTATTTTGCAATAAATGTATCAACCTCAATAATTCCTGTCCAATCCAGTAGCTGCAAGAATGACAAGGATGGATCGCATCCGCACATCACATCAGTCCACCATCAAGTTGACGCATCGAAAAGGTCCATTCCAAACGTATCCACGATCAGTCCAATTTAATAATCCCTTTTTAATAAACCCACGTTCTTTGCCACTCTCCGGGCTCATCCTTGGCCAACCTTGCCGTTACCTTGACGTCAATGGCAATACCGTGCGCTCTGTTCATAATTCAAAAGGACACTGTCCCTCCTGCTGGCACTGCACCGTGCCAGCGCGAAATTGGAATGACCTTTTTTATCGATTCTGCCCGGTGCCGGTCAAAACGACGACGACGACGACCGTGCGCAACCCCTAGCTCGTGGTACAATTATTTATGACAATCAATCAACGACAGGCACAGCCAAACCGCACCGTCAATAACGCCGATGACGCCGATGAGCTACATGCGAACGTACGGGGGCTGGATTGACGGCTGAACATGTAGCTTTGAAATTTTATCGATTCGGTTTGGGGCAGCTCGAGCGGGAGTTTGGGCCGCGTGAGGACCCGGTTACAGCGACCAACTCCGAATGGACGCTTCCCCCATAGCACTCCCCTTTCCCGGATGAACGGTAGCTTGAGACGCAATTTGAATTGTGTCAAAAGCAGATTCCTTATTGGATGTGTTGTACACGCGGTGCAGTGTCTGGTCGGCGCTCCAGTGCCGATTCCAGTGCCGCCGTACCATTTCCATTGCGTGGTGCAGCACACATTTCTTCACATCCACAGGTGTAGCTCCCAACGGTGCCTTCCAAATGGGTCGGATACTAACAGGACGTGTGACGTCTCCTCAATCTGATTGCGTCGTATCGACCGACCGCTTACCACGGACACGACAGCTACCAGGACGTTCGGCAAGCTTTCCCATGCACACATTCCCGCAATGGATGGTGATGGAGAGAGCGAGAAACAGTAAAGAGAAATGGCAGCTGAAAAAATCCGAATGACCTCACATTACTCTGCTAGAGAGGCTGTCTTACGCGCACGGTGGTGCCACAGCAAGACTGCACGCTGAAGCCACTGGTAGGCAAACCGGAAAATGATAGCCAGCCGTTTGCAGTTTGCGAGGAAGTCAGGTCCGTTTTCCCCGCCGCTCGGCTGATGCTGACAAGCTTGGCGAAATGTGAAAGAACCGCAAAAATGACAGGCGTGCAAAACAACGGTGCGCAACGGTACGCAACCGTGCCATGGCCCATTCCATCGCCCAGTGGGAAAACAAAAGACGATGGACGGCAGCGTCCATCCGAGCGTGTACATTTGTTTCCGAGCCGGCAACTCATCCGACCGCCGTTCGTTTGATGCACGCCGGATGTCGAAGGGACAAGGACGTGGTAACGTGGGCACGTATCGATTTCTTCACATGCACAGACAATATGCCAGCATGAAAGGCTACGAGCAGGGATGAAATCAAAGGCCCGGACAACAATAAAGACTCGCCGGTTTTGGGTCATATGACAAACAAGCGAGCGTTATGCGGTGTGATGATTGATTGGAAGCCAAGGTGCAGATGACTCTGGGCATGATCTCGGAGCTAAAGTTGCGTTTCTAGCTTCAGTTCGACCACTTGTTCAGTGTCCTAAAGATAATACATTTCCCAAGCGCATTAAATCATGTTGAAAACTCTCAAACAACGCTTTAATTTGTGAAAACTCGAATCAAACATGTTTGGCTTTCCAGAAGGTACTAAAAGATGTATCGTTACTTCCATTTCAAAATATACACTATAAGGCAACGAAACGAACACAGCATTATGACACCGTTTAATGAGTCGTTAAAGTCTTTGGACTTCCCGAAAGCCCACCCAAAACCCATTCATCTTAACCCGGTTAACAGCGCGAACCAACTTCAACTCACATAACCGCTTCGATAAGCTACACCGTCCTCCACGGCTATTTGACAGCATTTACGTACCTCGCCCGATTTCATTACGCACTTTCCCAAAAGCACTTTCCCGCTATCAGTTCTGCTTCTGTTTGGTTTCTGTTCTACCACCAACAGCCCAAATGCCACCCACGAACGGTCGGTCGACCGGGTAGGCCGGATTTCCCATAAAAGCGGAGAGCAATAAAATAAAATTTGTCTCAACTGAATAAACATTTAGATTATCGCGCGAACTGCCGGACGAGTTAGTGGGTGATTGGTCCGCAGCGCTGCGTGACTTGCACTGGGAGAGCTCCTCCCAGTATGGCCACCACCCGGTACTGGCCAGCTATCACATAGACCGTGGGTGACCCACCGAAGAAACGCGAACCGACGAAATTACCTATTACAAAACAACGTCAGCTGCTAGAACACTCTCAACGAGCTGGCTACAATAATGAACCATCGCTGCAATTCTCCACTGCCCCTCAAGCTCGGTATGCCCGTTTAACAAACAACTCGAACATTGGTGTGTTCTAGTACCCGCTGGCAATAGCATTGCATCGACCAGTTGGGTCCAGTTTTCCCTTTTTTTGCCACTTTGGATCTTCCAGTTTTTGTTTCCCCGGTACGGACATTCATTTAACGACCCGATGGAACAAGCGCTAGCCGGCGCGGGTGGAAAAGAAAAAGGCCTCCTCCACATCCCCCCCACCCCCCACCCTCAACACAAGATGTCGACACTTTGGGTTTTCGGATCAATTTTGCATGTAATTTTATAGCGAAAGACTTCATTAATTTTAATTAGGTTCGTTTTTCGCGTCAAGGGATTTACGGTTTTTCGCGAGCGGCCCTGTCCGACGGGCCCTTTGCCGGTGCACGCGTGTGGCCGATATCGTTTGATGTTTTGGGACGCGGGTACGGACCAACCAACGTGATCTCAATGTCCGATGCGTAGTCGCCGTTGTTTTGCTGGCATTTGATCAACGTCCGATCGGGACGGAAATCCGAGCAGTGTGCCTGGGAGGGCTGTAACAATCAGGAAGGAGAATAATCGTCAGAGAGGACCCACGAACAATAATCGAAACAAGGCGACCGTTTTCTCCGTGCCGAGCACCGTTTGCCGTAGGGCGAATGGTTTTGGGTGCGTGCTATCAGTTTTATTGCTAACAAGAACTCATAAAAACTTACACTTTATTGCCGTCCTTCGATAACGCTTCGAAGAACTGGAGTGGGATGAATGGGTAGGCCGCGTAGGCCGATCCGGTTAATGGTGTTCGTGCAGTGTGCTGTAGCTGAGATTTTTGGGGGCTAGGCTATACTAAACAACGGAACTCATCACATGTATCATCGGTCACCTGCAATAGATCACGTTTCCAGTGACCCAAACGCACTAAAGTACGCTAATCAAATTTCCGTTTACTCACGCTTTCACCCCTTTTCCCCACGCTCTTGCAGGTACGTACGTGCTGGCCTGGAAGCGAGGCATCGCGATCCTGACCGCCGGCTCGGTCAAAGTCACTCCCGATCCGCGCGTGCGGCTGGTGAACGGCTACTCGCTGCAGATACGCGACGCGGTGCCGCAGGATGCAGGCGACTACATCTGCCAGATAGCGATGCTGGATCCACGGGAAATTACGCACAGTGTGGAAATTCTCGGTAAGTAACAGCAAGACTATTTCGCATCGATGAATGCCGCTCGGGGCGAAACTTTCAGCTTTGGAGCTTAGACTATAAGCCTTTCTCTCAAGTGCGGCCAATGAAGCGGCGGTTCACGTTAATCAAGTATTTTACAGGGAAGTCTGACGGGTGGTTTTGTTTGGTGGTACCACTCAACAAGGAGAAGATGGGTTTGTCAATCGATTAGGATTTGTAATGTGATTGCAACCACTTTGCCATTAATTTTGTTCCACTAACGACAGCACTGTCAACTGGAATTCTTGGTATTTTCACCACATTGGTATGCTAAGCATTCATGCGAATTTTAATTAACTGTTTTGCTGTTGGAAATCAAATGATTGATTTATTTGGGACACAAATTACACCAAAAATCACAAAATGTATTATATTGCATAGCTTCAGGCGCTTAGTAAGCCCATTGGCGGATAAACCGTACTTGCAGCAGTAATTGTTTTTCTTTGCGATGCTATGCTTCAAACTGTGACTTTTTATCATAGTCACCCCCTTCCACCATGTTAACAAAATGTTTCCACTTTCACGGACACGTTCCGCACGATATCAAATCTACCGCCCATTCCTATCGGCGATTATCAACCTGCTACAACAGCTTTTGCCGCTCTTTGCCGCCACACACACACACACAGCGTAACAGTTGGATGAAAAAGTTGCTGCTCTTTTGTGAGTTGTTTGAACAAATCGCAGATAAGCTCTTCCGATCATCTTTACAACACATCATCTCTCGCACACCCATCCATTCCGCTTAACTTCTCCACGTCCTTCTACCACACGATACGCCCATTATTATCATTGCCTGCGTGTCAGTGGCACTTGTTCGCTTTGGCCCAACAAACTTTCTTCCTATCGAAGCCCAAACATGGCACAGCCCTCGTGATGAATCATCGATCGTTTTCGTGCCCGAAGGGCAAAACTGTTTCCCATTTTCCAATCCAGCACCAAGCAGATCCTTCGCGCTCGCGTTCGATCCACCAATCGTGCCCCAACACCGTTACTGTAGCATTTTGAAGCATCCCCATACGACCGCTAAACACACCGCCGTGTACCCATTGCGGTGGATCGGGAGGAGGGAGGATGGTACAAAATCTTTTCGCAAAGAAACTCGCTGTCTCGCATGCTGATTTATGGCGGGTTTTTCCTGTTCGCCGGCGTCACCGATTTTCTCCCTCGTGTGCACATCCTTATCTTTGCCACCAGCGGTTGCTGTTCCCGCGTGCTGCCGAAGCGGGGAAGGAACAAATTTTGGGTCCTTTATCG
Source organism: Anopheles arabiensis (assembly GCF_016920715.1). Classification (NCBI taxonomy): domain Eukaryota; kingdom Metazoa; phylum Arthropoda; class Insecta; order Diptera; family Culicidae; genus Anopheles; species Anopheles arabiensis. Next base: position 20,932,045 of record NC_053517.1, read on the forward strand.
ACCCGGGTATGCTTTTCTCCGAGAGTTGGTAATCGGAAAAGGAATGCGAAGCGAAGAGAAAGACACACAAAACGACGGCGGCAGCGGTATGGCCATGAAAAGCAAAAGGAAAAAAAGGAAGAAAACTGTCAAGATCAGAAAAATCCGGAGACAACCTTTCAACTTTCACCGCACGTACCGGCACAATCGTAGGTTATTAAATCTTTTTGAGTGATTTCATTTGGCAAAGTGAACGCTTAGAAGGTGTCACGTGGTGGAACAACTTTAGCTCCAGGGTAAAGGGGGTTATCTCCAGTGAACGGGGGGTAGGGGGGAGGGAGGAAGAGGAGTAGATCGAAGGGTAGAATGTGGGATGTAACAATGAAAAAAACTTTCCCCCTTCCGCACACTCCGGGCCAGACAGGGGCCCCGAGCGGAACCATCCTGTGTCAGGATTTATTGGTCGAGTTCCGTTTGGGTTGATTCCGCGCCTAAAGCAGCGAGGGTGCTATGGTGGGCATCGGCACAGGGGGATTTACAATTTCCTGGAAACAGTTGGTGGGATTGGAAACTTCAAGGATGTTGCGGGAAAAGCATCCGCCTTAGGGTTGAAGGATGTTCTCTGCATTTGAGTTGCTCTATTTGAAACGCTGCTTTTATCAAAGCATACTTTCAGGCGTAATTCAAAATCCGATTAGTTCAATCCACAGACAGTTTGAATTGCACCGATCATAGAATTTTGATCGAGTCGCTTTGTCAATTAATGGACTAGAGAAGGTAAATTAATTTTAACTTTCTTCTTCTTCTTTTTTTGCTCAACAACGGTCAAGACCTGCCTGTAGCACTTGTGGGCATGGCTTTCAGTGACTTATGGGTTACCCCCCATAGCAGGATAGTCAGTTCTACGAATGCCAGCATGGTTAATTTGGGGGTTGAACCCATGACGGGCATGTTGTTAAGTCGTACGAGTTGACGACTGTACTACGAGACCGGCTCGTAGTAACCTTAACCTTCACGATGCCATAATTGCACAACTGCTCGTTACTGTCGTACGCTAACGAACGATATGAAAATCTCAATTACTTCCATGCAATTCCTCCTCAGTGCAAACCGTTGCATCCATTATCGACTGTGGGCAAATCATTCTAGTACCATTCATCATTTGCATCGTTATTTTTCTATCAATTAGCGAACGACTGGCTTCATTGGTGAAATTACGTTCATACATTGCACGGCAACAAAAATGAACACACACACACCCATACCAAAAAAAGCTCAACTATACTGGGTAACCGTTTTGGGATTTGTTTTTACCGCCTCAAATCAAACAGGCAACAGCTTGTATGATGCTGATGTTAAGAGGCAAATTTCTAGAGAATTGATTTTTAGCAGTATTCAATAAAAAAGAAAAAAAAATGTAATCCATTTCAATACGAAATCACCGATCGACCCCACCCCGTGCGGCAACGTAGCGCTAGCAAAACGTGTACGGATCAACTGCTAGCAACCGACACAGGCGTACCTTTCATAACGAAGTCAAATCTCGCAGCAATTGGAGTTTTGCTAAAGAGTCAAATCAATGCACCCGTTCAAAGCGTTCCGCATTGCCGTTTCTATGAAAACGCTGCATCATTAGTCAGCCATTCGTCCAAAGTCAGCTCAACAGCGGGCAGCTTCGATCCGAGTACCGAGTGCTGCAATACAACCACCCTTGCTGTATACCCGTGACAGGTCGTGGGTATCACAACTCCTAGAATGAGCCAAATTTGGCCGGTAGAGCAGTTTCGATTGAAATCGAGCGCTGATGCTGATGATGCTTCTGCCACACGACGATCGGAAAACGGATCGCTTTTATAGCTGCTGCGTGCATGTTTGACCAGCGTGAGCGTTGTGTATGTCCTGGAAAATGATGCCCAAACGGTTATGCCTGGTTGGCATTAATTAACCCGCTAATACGGTTCAATTAAGCAAAGCTCTGGCCCGTCACTGCACCTGCTTCAAAATGTATTGACGAGGGCTTAAATTTGAGTACGTCACAGAGTCAAAGTCATGGATTAAATCTTTCCAGTGAACTTTGATACGCTTTAAGAAACCGGGATCATTGCTTTAATGTTTTTTGCCACCCACCAAGCATCCATTTATTTCCCAATCGTAACAAATTGGCAAAACCAAACCCCCGTCGGTCAACAGTAAGACGACAAAACCGCCCGGAAGTAGGGCGGGAAATGAGACGAAATTTCGCTTCCCGCCTGCGCCTTGCCCGACCGACGTGGGTTGAGGTGTTTCCTCCCCTCCTTTGACAGTCCGTTGTCACATCGTTTTTTTTTTCTTTTCGTATCAGAGTTTGTTTTCTTTTTTGGGAAATAATTTTGTTTTTCTCCGTTCACCTTCCCTGCGACACACTAACTTGGCGACGTACTTGACGCATGTATGTGTGCACGTTCGCTTTGCTCACACTGCTGACCGCATTTTCGCACCCAGCACCTAACCGCCCGTCTCCATTACCGTCGCAAGAAGCCGTTTTCCGCAATGCGCTACCATTCGGACTCTCCTCGCAGCCCGCACCCAAGAGGTGAAAGTGGTCGATTGGGCCACGGAGAGAACGGAAGTCAGCAGGAAAATGAACTTCCACACGAGAGTAGATTTCCGCCGGCTCAGGAAGCGACGGAGAGGACACTCGCTGACACACACACACACACACACGTACGGACGTATTGTGGGACGTGTGGGACGGAAAAGTTTGACTACTCAGTTCCGTGCTCCCTCCCTCTGCTTGCTGCTGTCCGGGCCAGGCGAGTGGATGAGCGGTTTAAGGACTTTTTCGGTGGTGCAAAAGGGCCAATACACATACGGGTCGCCTATATCATCCCAGCAGAAGCGCACTCATATCGGCGCACCCACAGGCGCGGGGGGTTTATTTTATTTTCAGTTCTTTTATGCTTCGGAAAAGCACACACGGTGTGGCAATTGGTGGAGAAGGTAGAGGAAGCCACAGTGCGTCTCAGTTGCGGCGGGGAATTCTTCACGGGGAAGATTGGTTGGTTGGCGGTGGCAGTGAGTGGCTCTCCCCTCGGCGATCCCACGAGCCAACCGGAATGACTTATGCCGCACTGCCGCCCGTAGCACGGTGGAAAGCGTGGCAGTAGTGTTGTTGAGAACGGAAAAGCGGACGACATTTTGCGATTTCAGCTGAGCGGTGCCGTGCCAAAACAAGCCCGGGAATGCCTTCGCAACGGAATTTGCCCCACCCGCACCGGTTCCGGAGGGGGAGGCAGCGAGGTGGGATGGAAACTTTCTGCGCTGTAACGGTGGCGATGCTTTATGTGCTTTTTGCTCAGCATGAGCCGAAACTCCCTTGGCTGAGGCTTTTTGCCCAGCACCAACGTGACAACAGTTCCTTTGGGATTTGCGGAACGCGTTTTAGTTGTGTGTTTGAGTGTGTTAGTTTCTCCATCCTGTGGGAGAGCCGGTACTGGGGTGGTAGGAAATGTGTGTTCCCGTACATATTCTGTTGCTGCTTGCAGTTTTTTTTTCACGCGTGCCGAAACTATGCTCGATGGGGTTGATGCCGGAAATAATAAACTTTTCAGAACACAAGTGTCGTACGCTGTACGTGTGTGTGTCTGTGTGTATGTGTGTGTTAGCACGATTACGATTCAGAATGCTGAGATGGCCGTGAAATGTGGCTGTACGAGAGAGCAGTTGGAGGGAGGAAATGTGGGCAGGAAAAGTAGAGAGGATGGTCCCAGATCGCTGCGGGATAGTTGGAAATGGATAAAAGTGGAATTTATTTCCGCCCCAGAACAATCCAACTACGTGACGTGTCACATGCGTCTCTGCTGGGCGGAGGGAAAAAGGGAGTTGAGCAATAAAGATGCGAAACCTCCCTCACAGTTTTGTGCGGAAATTCGCAGTACAGTTCATTGAGGCGAATAATTGTGCCATCAGGGATCGAGCCACCTCTCCCAGCCCCATCCAGCAGTAGCGCCGTGGGGTTAAGTAAAATCTGATAAAAGTAATTAGCTGCAACTTTCTTTGGTCGGCTTACTGTCATTTTGGAGATTGTGTTTAAATGACAGCGGGAACGAAGGCTTTCAGTCGGTGTGTGTGGGTGTGTATCACGATGCAAAGTAGCAGTTGATGGAGGGAAATGAAATAGAGTTATTACCAAAGTTATGGCGAAACAAAAATTGGTTTAGCGTGAGCAAGACTGGGGAAGGTTGAAACTCTTCAAATAAGACAAGAATTATTACCTCCTGTCAAGGTACTTTGAGGATCAATTATTAACAAACATTATAGTGGTGTAAAATTTTGTCATATTTTGACAAATCGTTTCATTTTGTTCAAATTGTAATTTTAAACAAAATTGATATTTAAACAGCGAAGCAGAATCTTGCCACCTCAGTTTGGGTCTTCTCTGTCCTGTCTGACTATTTCAGTATCGATGTAGCTCAAATCCAGTGTGTCGCAGGATCGATAACACCTCCAAGAACAAATGTTCACCCTTCAAACCAATGTCTAACGCATTTCCATTCCATCCCAAAACAGGGGCACATCTGCACTAAAACAATAAATTGCTTCGACATCTAATCCACACTCGCAATCGATTTTCACCGAGGCCACAGAATAAACTAAATACACCAGCTGGAAAGCAGAAAAAAAACTCTCACATACACTCAGCTATCGCACACACAATCACATTGCTCAATTCGTGTCAAATCAACTGATCCCCGGTAGCGCGCGACGAATGGTACGAAAAATTGTATCTGCACCGGAAATCGGCCGACCACTCTCCTGTGGAACGGCGGGTGCTTGAGGGGGAAGCAGAAAATTGCATCTCCGTTCATACGCTTCCAACCAGTCACGCTCGATTGCCGAGACCGTGACAGTTGCAGCGCTTTCCACCGATGTTCCGCTATTCATATTTCTCCCCCACTCTGCCAGCACGCCCGCCTCGCGCCTGAGCGAATCGTGCAAAACAAATGTCCTCGGAAAAGTCGGAAATAAACGACCAGCGTTTTTTTTTTGTCGAGCTTTTTTTTGCTGCCCTTCTTCTCTAAAAGATAGCCGGGTGGCAGCGGTCCTACCGCGCTAGTCCAATCTGTATGCTTTTCCCCAATGGCGGGAGCAAATAATGGTCACTCACCAGGCGGAAAGGAGCATTGTACAAAAAAAAAAACACACACACACACACAACGCAACAAGCAACACAAAACACGGATCACACACATACGAACAGCGGGGTGGAAACAATGGGAAAATTTAGACTCATTGCGAACAAACCCCTCCGCATGCATTCGGGCCCCGGGGCACTCCGGAAGCCCTTGCGCCTCGGTTCCGTTCTTCACACATTTCAAGAGCGAGAAAAGGAACAAAAAAAGCACCCAAATGCAGTGCAATTGTCACTGCCAGCTTCAACTTCAGCTCGTTTGCATTTATCAGCGCCCCACTAACTACCAGGGCAAGCAAGCAAGGAGAGTCAGATGGTCAGCTGCCCCATACGAATGTCCGACGCCGCAAGAGGCTCCAAATCAAGCGACACGGGAACACGGGATACCATCCCAAGCACACAGACACACACAAAAACGAACGAATTAAAAGTTCAAATCCATTCCCTGATCGTGCAAGCTCCCGTCCCGGATTTTATGCAGCCAACCGGTGCACGGTTAGGACCTGCACCGAAAATTCGAAACGTGCCGCCAGCCGGAAAGTCAATCGCTCGAAATGGTCGGAAAACCGGGAGCAGCGCTGTCACTTCGCTCACTCAGCGCACAGGGAAGGGGATAAAACTCGCGCTCAACAATAGAAACAGGACTTAACAAAACAAGCAAAAGGGAAATGAGAGGAAGATAGAGCAGAAAACGAAACCAACAATAAAAAAAATGGGGACATCCTCCCGCTCCGGGAATGTTCGGGGCGCAGCCGGTTCCCCGTTGGGAGGTTCACATGTGACACATCGTGCCATCGTTGTTCACGCTCCGATTGTTCACTTCCGTGGCGCGCTCAGTGCGGCACAAAAATATGCGCCCGCACCATTCTTACGGCTGCCACATAAACCTTGCAGCAATTTCAGCTGTCTTTTTTTCTCTTCTCTATTTGAATTTGTGCCACCAAGTGAAACCAGTGGAAGAGCATAAAAATTTACATTTTGATAAACTAATTGGAGATATAACTGGCCGCTTTCATGCGAATGCAAATGTTTGCGTTTAAAAAAAAGATAGCAGCAGTACCGTCTGTCACACAGAACAGGCTAGGGCGAAAGCTATAGCAAATGAAACAAAGCGCAGAGTTTGAAAAGCATTAGCAATGCAATAGTGGACACCGAGGGCAAATATTTGCCACCCCGATAGGGTGGATCAGTTTCCCGCCTTCCCCTAACGATAATGGAGATTAAATTTGCTCACACACATTCATTGCCGCCTGCACGGCGGAGGAAGGTAGGGAAACATATGTTTTCGCTCGGGGCCGTTTGTTTCCGTGGCCATGATTTTTATTGCGATCAACGGAACTTTGGGCACGGGCACTTTACAACACACATGTAAAAGGGGCGCAAGGTGAATCAATTTTATCGTCAATCGTACACCACCACCATCCCGAGAAACCGAGTTGTTCGTTCTGGAGGAGAGTTGTAAAAGATTCATGTGCTGGGCCATATTTTTCTCCCCCGTATCCGGACGGGGCAACTGGTTCCGGTCCGGTCGGTGCGGCTAAAACAATCTCTCCAGCAAGCTCACCCACTCCACCAGAGCACTGCATAGGGTGCGCCTAGAGCACGCGGTGAGTTTTATTGGCTCACATTAGGGACACCCAATCAGCCAATAAAGCCACCACCGGTCGCTAAACTGCACTGCCATCTCCCCCAGGTTTATGGATGCCATTCTAATCAATAATAAACAAGGTACTAGGCGTTCCTGTTAGGCGAGGGAACGGGCAAGAAAAAGGACTCTTAATTTTCCAATAAAATACCACTCACCCAAGCAGCAACAGTCAGCTGGGAACGGTACAGTGCGGCAAAGGAGGCTACAGGCAAGCAATACGGGAAGGGACAGCAAAGCAAGTAATGAAACGTATCGAAGCATATGAAGAAAAATCTCATCCCTAACCGGTTGAGAGGGGGGGGGGGGGGGTTTCTTGATAGCAACGGTTAGGAGAAAGCAATCTCAACCGCCCTACCGACGGGTGAGCCAGTCCGTTTGTGTGGGCAATGTTTATGTTCTGCATGCTTTGCCGTACCAATCTCCTGCACGGTACACAGTGTCCCTCTCGATGCTGGGGAGCAGGGACCGTGCAGGCACCGTGGACACATAAATACACCCACCCTTACCTGGCTCGGTGCTGGCTTTGGCTGGCAGCGCGGGGGGCCCGTGATAGGAGTGCCGGATAGCCCGGCAACCGGTGCAAAGAAAATCATGATCAGCCCCCGAGGCTCTGGGGGAACGAGATTTATGTGACTGCAAAACTAATCCCAAACTCCTCGCTGCCAATAAATCACCATACCGGGGAAGCTAATAAATAAAACATTTCCAAAAACGGAACGATTCATCCCGCGCTGGCTTCGTGCAAACGGTTGCTGGACGCTAACGATCCGTCCAAAATTTCACGAACCGGTACTTCAGGTCCAATCAAGCGAGTGTGTGAGAGAGAAAGCGAGAGGTGCAAACGCTTCGGAGAATTCCGTCAATTCATCGTAAAGTTGGAATTTTTCGGCCCTTCTTTATCGGTTTCGGCCCAGCGGCCGGTTTGCGGGTGGACGTTCGCACCTTTACCACCGCTTTACTGACCCATGAAAATGGGGGAATCGGGGGTGGAAGCTCAGCGCTCCTGTTCTTTGATTATCTCGTTATCAGTTGCGGTTGGAGAAGCGCTCGTTATTTGTTCTGCATATTCAACCGCGCGGGTCGAACACAGTAAAAGGAAAGCGCCCGCAAACCCAACCAATAAAAGCTACTTCGTAACGCTGTAACGCTTTAATCCCGCACGGGTTCCGTACGTGCCGTTCGAATCCCGCACCCGATTTTGGATCATTATTATCGGATCGGCAGTGGCATGAAATATTTGTAGCATTGCAGTCACAGCTCCTGCCCGTGTGTGTGTATTTTTTTTTCTCAACCAGGGACGGACATTTCGGGCCCGGGCGGGATGTAACAAGGGGGAGAAAGCCGTATAAATTATCTACAATCGTGCGGTCGCTGTCTAACGCAGACCGCCCAGCCACCTCCTAGCAGCTGAACCGAAGAGAGAGAGGAAATGCAGGGAGCAATGAGGTGGCACTAAAGTCATGTAATGGATATAAATTTCCCACCACCACATGGCCACACAGTTCCGCGCACCCGCTCGGATCGGTTTGCGTTAGCGTTTGGGGAGTCAATGAAAAATCAACAAAATATGTTTTGCGGCTTGTGGGACGAACAAGTGATACAGTGTGGTTGACCCTCGGGGTAATATTACAGCCAGACTAGGTAGATGGAATGCCTGCACGGTGGTAAGCTGTGTGTTTGCTTTGGAGTTACTGTACTTTTAGTTGCATTAAAACGTCATTATCTATTTATGATTATCAGCAACAAAGGCACCTGGAGAGTGATGGAACGTATGATTGTTATTGAATATTTTACGCTCCACAGCAGGGAGACACAGCTCGTGCAAACGGGAGGCAAGATGAGTAAACCAACAAAGATTATATCTCGGTTTTTATTGAACTCAATCAATTTACTAATGGAAATGCAGAGTATAAACCTTACACCATTGTTCAGCAAGCATTTTACGTGGTATTGACTTTGTATAGGAGTGTCCGGCCATTGATTATGGACCAACCACCATATCCAGACCATCTTGATTTAATGCAATCCTCATGAAGATTCAGTTGAATTCTTAGGCTAATCTACTGTAAATCTTAGTACTTTTTAAAGAATATCAGTGGCTTACGTCAAACATTTCACTCGAACACTTTCTCCTATGAAGCTATCTTTAAGATTAGATACGGATCATTGTTTAAAGGATTTGGCACGAAAATGTCTAAGTAAGCAGATTCTTCCTAAGCTTCACGTTGATTCAAAATGGTACATTGAAGAGGCGGAACACAATGACAGCCCCTTAATTGCGGATGTAATTTCGATAATTATTGAAATTGTTTAAAATACGATAGATTTACATCAAAATTGTAACTCACAACGTGTCATCAAGTTAGTAAGATGCCACCAACAACAAAATTCCTTGCACCACAAAATTGCAAAAAATAACCCCATATTTGGTTTGATTAGGATGGATAACATATTCCGAAAAATAATAATGCATGGAAGCATCTTTGTACAAAAAGAAAGCTCATACCATGCTGCAGTTATGTATTCCTAGCTACACAACAAAACACATGGAAGGATACATTCTCCAACATTGGAATCTCGCCATCGTTTGCGATGAAATACCGGTATCATGCATTTCTGTGGTTTTTCAGCAACAGCTCCATTAACGCAAGAAAACCTCAAACCCTGCTCGTTTGGAAAATGATCCATAAAGTTTCCCCCTTCCCTCTCGAATGCCAAAACCGAACTCTGACACAGTCTGTCACGCCAGTACGCTGCTCTTTTGCACCTTTTATCACCAACAGTCCCGCATTTTGGCACGGTTTCTTCATTAAATGTACCGATAAAAACACGACCATGTCGACCTGCTAGGTGTTACATTAATATCAAGAACGGCGGTAGCACCGGAAACAAAAGAAAGCAACACATTCACTACACACGCACACATACACATTGCAATACATAAAGCAGCGAGCAATGGAGGCACCATCATCGTCATAATGTTACCTCACTTGGAAGCTGGTTGCAGGACAAATAAAATCAACGATCCTGTTTATTCTTTACCAACATCGTAACGCTGCTTGGCGCCGCTCTTGGAAATAAACACGAGCGCACACACAGACAACCCAATTCGCGTTTGTAAATGTTGCTCGTTACATTTTATTTTAAAACTGTGCCAGGCTCGTGAAATGTTCGCTCGGTAAAGCTGAAAACAAATTATGTCTCTGGCACACGCTTCACCGCCAAAGATGCCAGCCCAACGATGGCGTAGAAAGAAACCGATCGGGGCTGGCAAGGGAGCAACACACTGTTCAGGTCTGCAAACCCTTCCTTCGGTGCGCCAAACATTACAACCAACAGTGCGAATGAATTACGAAACAAAAGGTTATTAATAGAACAAATTGCACTGACACTGGAGCGCTACATTTGGCAGCGGGCAAACAGGAAACAGTTGGCCAACGGGGAAAACCCCTCGCACGTTTCAGAATAGTTGGCCGAACCGGCGATTGCCACTGGCCAAAGGCCGCGAACCAAAGTCACAAAACGAACTACTACAAACGGCCAATGCGGCGCACGAACGCCAAACCCAACCCGACACCACGCAGCTGGAAAATGTTCGACAAAGCCTTTGAAAGCTTTCCCCGCACGATGTTGGCTGGTGTTGGTGTGTTGTTTTTCAGCCTTTCAGCATTTACCACCCAGCCACCATCGCCGGCAGATAGACCACGCCGGGCAGCCGGGGCAAAACCCAAACACTCTTTAATTTGAAATTAATTACTTGAAAACTCAACTCGAGCGGCATGGCGAACCGGCAGGAAATGAAAAGTCGTCCGGTCGATGGGAAGGAAATTACGCGCTTTTTGACTTTCGCCGGTCGGTTCCGACCGATGGATGGCCGACTTTTCCGAATGGTGTAAATGTTTTCCACCCAGTCCCCCCTGCCTCACCCCCAGCCAGCCAGCCTGCCTGGCGGGATCGATGGCCCCGCATGGGTAGTAGAGGCTCGAACAAGGGGCAGGAAGCAAATTTATTCAACTCTTAATTTAATTACACTTTAATTGATTTCCACTTTCGTGGCTACCGGGTGTGGTGCATGAGGGCGCCCGGGTGAAAGAGTAAGCGTTCCGGATGTCTAGGCACCCGGAACCATCGAACGGTAACGGGGAAGGATTGCGTTTTTGATCAAAAGATTAAAAACGTTTGCCATGAAAACTTTCAGCCTGGCCAGTGGAACGGCATTGGAGGGATGCGTCTGTTAAAGCGTTACAGAGTTTATTCAGATATCATTCTTGTTACTATTACAATGGACATTTGAATGTTTCCTTACCTTGTTTTGTTGTATTCTATCTTTGTGTATTTCAGTTCCACCGAAAATTACGCACGTCACATCCGGGGGACATCTGCAGGTCCGGAAGGGTTCCCCGGTACGGCTCGAGTGCTCCGCCACCGGCAACCCGATGCCCAACATCACCTGGACCCGGAAAAACAATCTGTTGCCGAACGGTAAGGCTTCTAATGGTTTATGTTTTTTTCTGAACCCTTTTGACCTTTCCAGAGACGGCGAGGAAATCTTATCGTTGCGTGTGCTTTTCTCTCTTTTATTTGCCGATCTGGCCCATAAATCTGACACCACCGTAGGCGAGGAACAGTTCACCAATCCCGTGTACGTCATCGAAAACATGGACCGGCACAAGGGCGGAACGTACATCTGCACCGCAAACAATGGCGTCGGGCAGGTGGCAACCAGCCAAATTATTCTGCATGTACTGTGTAAGTAATGTCTAAAAAGTTGTCCCATGTCAAACCTCCAAAGCGTTGTTTTAATGGGAAAAAATTTCAAATTACTGTTGTCAAATATTAGTGGTCAATTATTCAAACATTTCACTGATTTCTCATGCACTAAGCATCAGATAAAACTGTAGTTTAGTGAACTGCACTCCATCTGATCCCAGCAAATCTGCACTGCAATCTAGCCGTGTCAATTACCGCCCACAAACTTCGTCAACTATTTTCATGGCAACCAACATACCCGTGGTACAACAAAAACACCCCTATTCCACCTATTTTTGGAAACTAAAATAACTCGCCAAATACCCAGAACTAACCTTATGTTCCGGTAGTTCCGCGAAACAATCTCATCATCGCCCTTGAACGCCGGACAGTGGACGTTCGCTGGACGGCCGGCGACGTTGCAAGGATATTGGTTGTGTGCTGAAAATGAATGTCCTGCTCTTTTCTTGTAATAGTCTACGTGCAATCTCCTTGATAGAGCACGTGGCAACTTGTAATACCATCATCGCGCTTCCAACGAGAGCAATCTACGATGGGACTGTTTTTTCGTGCTCTGACCTGACGTGTTCCGGGGAAAACTTCATTTTGTCCTTTGTTTGTCAGTGCTTTTAGAACCGCCGATCGCTACTGTTGCTACTCATTTCTGTGAAAGCTTTTGTAACTTTTTCGCTCACTTTGATGAAAGGAAGGTTTTTCGGTGTGGAAAAGTCGAGAAAAGATTTGCTATTAAACGAACGGACCATGTCTCCACGAAAAAGCAAACATTGTAAACATGTTGCGTTATTGCGTTGCGTTTTGGCAGCTCCCTAGCACCGTGCGATGTAGCCCGCTTGATACCAAATAGAGTCATGACGATACATTTCCCATCCATTATCGCACACGAAACAAACAAGACGCTGTTTAAAGTGATTGCCGTTGCAACGCCAACCGGGAGTGTGCCAAGCACCCATTAAGCTTCTAACGCGTCCAGCTATGCGTGATGTGCCGGTTCGTGCGCTTGTTACTCCGTCCGGTGCAATGCAAAAACCACTCGCTCGTTAAAATCATACCTTCGGTCGGGTCCGGAAGAGTGCCGCGTCCCAGGGCACTTGACAAACGGCCTCGAACGGCGTCCGCGTGCCCAATAGCGTGACGTTGCGTGTTGCGTGCGCAAAAAAAAAATGTCAGAATTTAAATGTTTAGCTAGCAGTTGTTTTTTCGTTGTGTTTTGTTCACCTTCTTCGCAAAAGCGTGAGTGAGTACTGTGACGGCGACTGTCAGAGCTATCGGACTGTACCAGTGCGGGCACACTGTCGGAAAGTTTTGAAGACACACGGCCACAAGTACAAATCAGCCCCCGGCGTGCCTAACAAGGTGCTCCCCCGGGGGGATCCGTGCAGCGCCCGCAAGCATCATTGACTGCAGGTATGGCGTTCCGTATTAATCTGCATATGCAAATGCTACCGGCCTGGGCAGCAATTTTCGTCCTGCCCCGGGTTGAAGATGACCCGAACCCAAAACCCCTTGCACCTTGCCGAAGGAATCCCGGGTTCGGAACAAAACCGTGCATTTATCACATAATCAGACCGTACCACGCACACACACACACACACACACACACACAGCGAGGGAACTAGCTACGTTGATAAAACCCTTTCATTATTTTTGCTCCCCAGTGACCGGAGTGGCACCGGGGGTCAGTTCGTGTGCGGAAGGTGCGGAAAGGCATTCGTGATAAATGAGATTCCATTCCCAAGGGTGTACTGTTCGCAATCCTGCACCCGGAATGGGCTCTGGTCACACGAACCCGCACGGAGACATTCCCTGGCGCCGGGGGCCGACGGGTTGGGAGTGGTACAACGCCAAAGTATAGGTCGAAATTTTTCCCCTTACCTCGCGCACACAAAGAAGCACACACACACACACACACGAACAGGCCGATTCGATCTTCAACCCGTTCCCGTCGGTGAACGTGACGCCGGGAAAACCAAACACATACATACAAAAAAAACTACTTCTCACGCAGGTCGTTCGCGTCGTACACCACCACCGGTCGGATGGGCGTGAGGGCATGAGCATAGTCCTCCACAGGGTGGTGGACAACTAGAAAAGGATCGTCAACACACACACAGGTTGAACAGTGGTAAAAAAAAACGTTGCAGCGTCGAAGATAAATAAGGTGAAAATAAATTGGAATTTCCACTGACCGGATGTGGGGCAATAGGGGGTTGGAAAATGCTCGCGGCATTGTGCTGCATAAGTGAGCCCCTAACTGCAAAGCCCTGGGGGTTGGGGGAGGTGGTGAAGCCACATGATGACAGATTATGGCGGCACGTACCGAGTTCAAACGAGTGTTCCAGCGAGTGTGGGGGGAGCGATAATCATCCGACAGTTTGACCCTTCATCGTCTTCGTTCGTGCGGTTCGATTGGACCCGTGTCCCTTTTTTAAAGCTCGCCTAAGCTGCGGGAACAAACCCAAAGCAACACAACAGCAAGTTCACATTCAGTTGCACATAAAAAAAACCGAAGAGCAGTTTTCAGTGGCACGTTGCATTACTGGAGGCTTTTATTTTACGCCTCGCCAGACACGTTTAATGAATGGCTTTTGGCCGGCTTTGGCGTGTGTAAGCGACACTGTGTGTTCCCTGCACATCTGCACACAGCTGCACAGCATTTATTCCAATCACGCTCGTCTCTCAAGTGGACGGTCTCACCACTACACCGCTGTTGAATGTCCGAATAGCTGACGAGCTGGGGGAAAAGCCGGTTGAAATGCGACTTTCATGATGAAACAACAAATAATTGTAATTTTTATGGGCTTTCCGTGCGGGCGAGTCGTTTATTTCGACCCCCTCAAACCCCCAAACCGGTATGGCTCCTGTCAGTGGTTGGCTGTTTTTTTTTGCACACCATTCTTCTGGCCACGGTGCTACTTTTGTGTGAAATCGAGCCTGTGTGAAAATAGGCTTTACGTTCGCAACCCGGAGCGCTCGGCGAGGTGCTTCGCCATTTAACTACGTCAAGGTGAAAAGACAGCAATTTCCCGACATTCCCCTGGGGATGTCGCCGTACACCACACGGAAGAGCGACTGAAGCAGAGGAAAGTATTTCATGGTGACCTTGTTCGTGACAGAGGAACTTTTTTTTTTTTGCTGCGTTTCTGTCTTACATTTTTGTTGTTTTTTTTTCTTCCTGCCCGTCAGGCTCAATCATTCCCACAGTCTGCTCCGTCTGCAGCACCCAAGGGAACCAGGTGTAGATTTGAATTATAGCACAAGCGTAAAATTAAGCGCTGAAATCCGAGTGACAGCTGCTACCTTTTTCCGCCTTTCTATTGCTCCTTTGCCCCACAATGTTTCGCCATCCTCGTTCCATTCATTTGAAGGAAAGGAGAAGGTTGTGATGGGACTTATAAGCAGGGAGTCAATTTTTAGGAACAGATCTAGCAGGGATCGCTCCGTGCGGTGCGTGGTAACGAGCTCTTGGCACGGAAAGTCGATTTCACTGTGTGCTGCTCCCCTTTTGCTCGTCCAAGGCAAGACTCGGGTGTCTATGTGCCGGCCCGCATACGGCATACGCTGCTGCGAGTGCGTGAGTAAGCGTTTTATTTTATTCACATTTTATTATTTCGCCTCCATGATTCCGGCACCGTAATGTGATGATGGGTTCACAGCGATTAGCAATTAAGATAAAAATCGGACTGGCTCTTTTGGGTGTTGGGGAAGGTTCGGCACGATATGGTGGAAGCCAGGCAGGGTAAAGTTTCACACCCTCAACGTTTGTTTGTGTTTGGCCACCCGGGGGATGCGCGTGTGGGATCGTTTCTCGGTGCTAGGAATCTCTATTCATGCTGAATACTTTGAATTTATTTCGGCACGAATTGATGTGGTTTTTCAACGCATTTGCATACATTGTTGTCTGAAAAGACACGAAAGAGAGAGAGACAGAGAGAGAGAGAGAGTGAAAGTGCAGTGAGAGGAATTAAACACTCATGCTCTTATGGACGATGGTCAGCAAACGTGTGTAAATCAATCGTTCATTGTACTGCCACCGGTACAGAGGACTATAATGGTTACTTTGTCGAACGACGGCTTACGCGGAAGCTGCTTCGCTGCATTGAAAAGAGCTTTCTGCCCATTAATGTAACTTTAATTGAGTTTATGGTACAGCGCGTGTTATAAACCCCTCATAAACCCGACGCTATTTAATGCTGAAACAAAAGCCTTGCAGGAAATTTCTACAAATCACTTCCTATTCGAATAAAATTTACATTCATTCTACCCATAAAGACTACCACTCGACTTTTTCACTCAAAATAAAGCAGATTTATCGCATCGCTGGATACAGTGGCAGCAAAAGCAAAAGCGAGCGAACAAGTTTGGCACTGATCCAGCATGGTGTTTTTGCTTCCGGCCAGCTTTGCAGCGTGAACCCTTTTGCTTTTAAAGCTATTTCTTAACCGAAACCGGTGCCGTTGTCGGTGACCATTTTCTCGGCCTTCATCCATCAAACGCAGCACAGGCGCTTTATTTCGCCGAACCACGCACTTCCTGTTGGCACGCACTCGTACACTCTAATTATAATACTCCTTTTTTTGTTGGGAGTTTTTTTTGCCTCGTTTTGTTCGGAAAGATTTACGGGCCCGGAGCCTTTGTCTATGTCTGTTCTGCTTTAAGGTTAACTTTAACCCTCTCCTCGCATAAGAGGGGGAGGAAATTTAAGCAAGGGTGCGAATGAAGGCAACAAAAAAAAACAAACAGAAAATTAAGCGCCCCGGGGTGGAAAATAGGCACAGAAGGCACCGAGAACAAGTCCATTACCTTTATGGAGCAGCATAAAATTATGCTATTTCCTATTCGTATTTACCCGGGCGTGGGAAGTGTCGGGACCTCTACTATTGTTCTCGTTCTCACTCTCGGACGGGTATGGAAAACGAACTATAAGGACGAGCGAGTGAGAAAATGTGGAAAACCCCCCAAACGTGCACGTACTATACGTCGAATAGACACGCCGAGCGAAACTTATTGACCACGGGCTCATTGTGAAAACCTACCACGGACTACGTGGCCATTTCGAAACAACAGGGGGGGTGGGGGAGGCGAACGAACCCCCATAGGGGGGAGAAAGCAGGATGAAACTTTTACGAGCATTAGCTTGCCGTCCCGTTAATAGGCAACTAACACACGCGTCACCTTCACCCCGAGCGTCCCTCTGCACGCCGAAGCTCACTCTATGCTGCGGTTTTGTCCTTCCGACCTCGCCTGTTTGGGGTTTTAGTTTCGGCCAATTAGCCATGCGATGGTCTCGTATTTCCTCCACCGATGGCGACGGTGACGACGGAAACCCTGCCAGCGGCTTAGCTTAGTTTGGGGGGGGAAATGAGCGAAAGTGAGCGTGAGGTGTTAGCGTCATTTGACATTTGACTTCCTGATGATGCCACTTGGCGAGTGGTACTGCCGCCGCACGAACTTCCGGAAACTTCATGGAACTCCCCAACGGCGCACACACACACGCACACACACATACATAGATACACCCGCGGGCATGGCTTCCGTATGAGGTACGCAGTCCGGTAGAAGTGCAGTACAGTCACAAGTTTAGAATTAATTTAATTATACACCAGTGGTAAGGTTGATTGTTTCCACCTTTTCCGTTTTCTGCTCCCGTGGCGGTTTGTGAAGTTTCTTACCGTGCTGGCCCCCCTTGCCGCGGTTGGCCATTTGCATTTTCGTGCATTAAATTCAATTTTCCTTCACTCACTGCTGCTTGTTGTTGCGGTTTAAGTGCGCATTTCGTTTGAAGTAGTCCGGAAAACTCGACACCAGCAACCAGCAACCGACACAGGGGAGCGTGGGCCCGCTTTAATGCTTCATAAAAGCGACTAAAAGCCAACATAGGGCGGAGGGGGAGTGTTTGTGTGTGGTTCAATTGAAGGCAAACAAGCGTTTATTATAGCAGTAGTTTTCGTGAATGTGTCCGCGTTGCAGCATGATCGTTTCACTCTTGAACCAAAACCACACCGTTCAATGGTATTTTAATGTTGTTCGTTTTTTCTTCTCTTTGTCTCTCTCTCTCTCTCTCTTTCCCGTCCTCTTCCACCATTCCAGATCCACCCGAGATAAGCGTCGAGAATCCGACCGTATACTCGGGCGAGGGCCAGGAAGCGATGCTCGTGTGTATCGTGCACGGTGAATCTCAACCGGAAGTAAGTAGTTTTCCGCGCCCGCTCTCCAAGTGCGTCTCCAAGCGCTTTGGTGCGCTTGCTGTTTTCCGTTAACTAGCTTACATGGTTCTTGTAAGGCATTAACGCTTATCGGCAGGATTTATTATTTCCTTTTCAGTTATGTTTCTCGAAACGCGAGCTTTTACGTTTGTTTACTTTTTCTGTGAAAGTGTGCATGCAATTAGAGTAGACGGGCCCAGTGTTGAGTACCCTGTTAATGAGTAATGCTGCAGTTCTTTGTGTTGAACTTTATAACACTTTACTTTTATTTTAGTTTCAAATTTAAAACGCTCTCTTGCCCGTTTTGTACGCTTCCCAACGCTAGCTAAACCACTGTTTTTACTATTTTTACTTTTTTTATTCTTCTTCTCCCACCATCTCTCTTTGCTATCTGTTTCTCTCTCTTTCTCTCTCTCTCTCTCTATCTCTCTCTCTCTCTCTCTCCCTCTAATTTTTCCTACCTCTCTGTGACACTGCCTCTTGGCCACCACTCACAACATGGTCCTTTCTAACCACGCTGAAGGTACTGTGGCACAAGGACACGATGCAGATCGATCAAACCGAGCGGCACGTGATCGAGAACCGGGGCGCCCGCCACACGCTCATCATCCGGAAGGTGCACCCGCAGGACTTTGGCAACTACTCCTGCATCGCGGACAACCAGCTGGGCAAGACGCGCAAAACGGTGACGCTGACGGGCAAACCGAAGACGGCCGTCTTCCGCTCCGTACCGAACAGCCAGTGGAAGGACAAGTACAACATCTCCTGGATCGTCGACTCGCACTCGCCGATCGAGGAGTTCAAGCTGTACTACCGGCAGGTGGACGGGGACACGCTGCAAGCGCACGACGGCATCTTTCTGGACAACCGGAAACTGCACCACAGCTATGCGGGTGATAATGTAAGTACGCAACCAGTGGTGATACACTTGAAATCAAAGAAGCAGGCTTGTTTGGATGGACTAGAACTCGTCCTTTTTGTGCACGTGATTGCCTACACCGTAGGCGCTTTCCATCTCTTACTAGCTGAACTGTCATATTCAATAATACTGTCATCATAAATGTCAGTTCAATTTGCTTTCCAATCGTTATCGGATTGTGTTTTTGTACGGTCTGTCTCGCTGGTTCCTTCCCTTCTCTTTCTCTGTGCGACTCATCTTGTTCGAAGTTGGTTCCCGCTGCTATCTACCATTGGAGATGACATTTTCCATAGGCCAACTCCAACCGCTCCAAGTGCCTCCTCTAGCCAATCCACACTCATCCCCACAACCGCAAAGGGCATGGAAGCGAAAGAATTAATTCAATCCCATCTGGTTCTTTCATTTTTCTCGTTCTCGGTGTGATTCCATTGTGCGTCACATTCATCATTCGGGGATCCTGCTGGCTGAAATCGGGGCACTGTGACGCTGCCCATGGAACGACCCTGCTGCCGCACTGCCGTTGGATGGAAATTTGCGGTTGAATATGGCCTCCGAAACGTGGCACAAAATGAACGGCACCAAAAAAAAACCCCTTCACACTCACTCACACCAACATCACCATGACAACCTTCATCTTGCCATCAAATCCCGCAATTTTTACGCACGGAATACCAATCGAAAAACGATGTCACTTCTGCACGTTGCGGTCGGCCTTGCTGTACCAATACACACACACACATACACACACACACACACACAAACATGGAACTACGGCTATCTACACACAATACTGCCACCGCCACACACAACAATAATCCCAACTAACGCTCGGCAGATGCTAGACTACAACCGGAAAATCAACTCGTACGATAGCTACTCGTACAACAATGGCTACCACAATCTGCACCACAAGTGGTCCAAGACGGACTGGCGGGACATTGTGCTGCCGGCCTTTCCCTACTCCCACCACTACACGCAGGGCATGAGCTACCTGATACGGGGCCTCGAGCCGGACCAGCAGTACGAGGCACGGGTACAATCCAGGTAATTATTGATGAGTGATCATCCAGATTTCCCGGGCTCGGCTCGGTCCTTCGGGACACACTAGAGTGGAGTGCACCTTTACGAGCCGCCCCGTCTTGCCCTCCTGCGCCCCACTGCACCTCCCGTGGCGCCTTGCAATACTTTCGAAACCTGAACCTTGGTAAGAACCTTTCTTGGTAAATCTTCCTTCGAGGAGCTTCTATCGTGCGGAGCTTTAGCTTTTATAATCCGATTCCTGCCACAGCGCACCACAGCGGGGCACACGATTCGATATGGCAGAAAATTAATGGTTTCTGCTTTCAAACATTACCCACCACTGCAAAAACTCTTCCTGTAGCAGCTCCTAGCTTCTCAATTTCTAAAAGCCTCGCACCACTCGAGCGCATCACGGGAATGGCACACAAAAATTGACAATTGAAGACTGCTTCATTGGGCTTGCAGGCTCAACCCAAAAAAAAACACGCCGCTCCAATGATCTCGTCCCGTAGCGTAAGCCTCTGTGCACGAGCTGTTGCTTGCACATCGAAAATCCAATCTTGTCGTACGAAAACAGGAGAACATAATTCTCGCTCTCCCATCGTCCCCTTAACTTCCCTCGTTGCTGTGAATCCTGCAGGCAATATTCATGTTTGCGTTTGGCTCCAGCTAGCTTCTTAAGCTTGAGGGATATCATACCGTGTCCGAACACGTGATCGAGTGACATCGGTACGAAGATGCTAATCTTCTTACTCCTGTAGGGTAGAAAAAAGGACCCCTATCCAGCCTGCGGGAGATTGGATGTTGCTCTTCATGTGAATAAAATTGATTGCTTCTAATCGATTTTTAATAATGGTGTCACTCCTGCGGGACTCCTTTGACGTCGATACAAAGCCCCGGCACGGGCGAAACGTTCTGTACGATTGACGATGCAGATGCGCTTTCGAGTCGGAATGGTTTGCCCCCAGGGGGGGGTAGCCCTAGAATCCTTATGTTCCCACACAGCATCTAACGCGCTTACCGGTGGGAATCTGTTCCAGACTTCCCAGTGGCTCGTAAGCGGATAAAGCACTCCACGCTGCGATGGGACGTGGGCTGCCGGGTGACATATTCTTAAATTGAAATTTAAATTAAATTTATTTTAATGAACTCACATCCCGGTAAATCCATCTTTTTCTCTGTGTTTTATTCTCCCCTTTATTCACTTGCTCTTGCTACGAATCGGGACGCTGGCTGGAACCGATTTTCCACCGTGATTAAAACCCATTACCTACCGGGTGTGCTGGTGATGGTGGAAAATCGCACTTTGCCTTCGCTCGACAACTCGGCTCTGCGGTGGACATCTTGCCGACTCATCCCGCACGGTTGCATCTCGCGCCGTCGATAGGAACCGGTACGGTTGGAGCGACTTTTCCGAGAGCTTTCTGTTCACCACGTCAAACACAGGTAAGTGGATTGGGCAATGTTGCACGATCCAGGGGTAAAACACACCGTACACCGAGGGATGAGGCGTTCCCTTTAGTCGATGCAAACACTTGAGATTTTCGTACGAAAAACGAACTTACGGCAAGAGGAACCCCTTCTTACAAGTGTTTACAGTGCGCTTCAGTGCCATTGATTATGGTTGGTTTGTTCGCCTGCGAAGAAGTTTGTTGATCTGTAAGCGTACTGGGTAATTTCCCGTACAGTAAACACACCGGCGAAAACCATTGTGTTTAATTTAAAAATGCAAAATACTTCACCCATTTCCAATGGAAACTGATTACAATTTTGCCGTAAAAAAAGGGAAGGAGCCCTTCAAGAAAGGACACAAAAGCAAATCACTTAATTAATTTGTTGCTACATTTTACTTTCTCTCTCTCTCACTCTCTCTCTTTCTCTTGTTGCAGACACCGAAATACGTGATCTGAGTGTCACCCACTACAGCTCCTCCAGAGCGTCCGTCATCTTTGCGAGTGAAATACGATGCCTGCTGGGCGCGCTGGCGCTCGTTGCCGTGTGCCGTTTGGTAAGCTTTTGAAGTTGACCCTCCTTCTCCTAATTGACGTATCACCGGCGCACGCAACATCACGGCGAAAGGTGCCCCGCTGGGATGGTGAGAAGGGTTGATTTGTGATTGCGTAGCTAATTCAGTTATCATCAACACTTCAAGCACGAATTAGGTTCCCTTTTCGGTACAGTTGCTAGAGAACTTCCCCTGAACGATGGGCTCCGTTTTTTGGAGAATCATTATGAATTTATACGTTCGATCGAGCGCAGCGAGTTCACCTACCACCACCTTTTGTAAGCACAGAAGAGAAAAGTTGGGTAGAAGGAAATTTATTTTTTGTGTAGCAAAAACCAAACCATACGTTACTATACGCCCGGCAACAAGCAACATTTTATATCAGACAGACTCAATGAAGAAAAAAAAAACCAGAAGAGGTATGAACGCAAAGAACAACAAACCCCCAAACTCCCAACACGCGGGCTGAAATTGATTAAGCTGGAAGGACTATATTTTTGGATGAAATTTAATTTACCCTGATAAAATAAACAACCACTCAAATTAAACCTCTGGCCACGCCACCGGGCAAAGATGGCAATTTCAACAATTACGCGACGACGACGACGATGATGGCAATGATGTTGATGATCATGGTGACGATCGTGGTCAGGACCTTTTGCACACCTGACGGGTGCCACGTCCGCTGATGGCCCCGCGAGTACTGCGCGCACACAGGTGGCCATAATTTATTACGATTCGCCTCCCCCAGCGGGGACGGGCAAGAGGACGCGCAAAAAAGAAGAAGTAGGTTAAAGAAAGAAAAAAAAAACAAACGCTCACTTCTCTGCTCGGCTATCGAATGAAAAATTCAACAAAAAGCACTCCAAAAAATAGCAAAAACCTCTGATATGATGAACTACCAGACGGGTGAGCCAGAATGACAAAAGAAGGGAAAAGATAACAACAGCAAGAAGCAAAACAAGCGAACCATTGCGAGCGATGAACAAAAGTAAGGAGCAAAAATTAAATTAATTTAATTGAAATCACACTCCCGTTGGCGTGCGTGCGGTGGCTCCTCTTCCCAGTCGCCGCAGTCGTGGGACAAGGGCTGCTCGTTGGGCTTTTATTTCGTGTGAATGATTGCTGCGTCCGGAAAAGTGAAAAGCTGTCATTTCAGATCTGGTGCCTACAGTGCCACGCGAATCACAATTGAGCACAACAAAAGGGCACGCTATGGTGCAAGTGTACAATTATTTAAACGTCGTTAGGGTAAAAATGACTATTGATATGCCCCAGGCCAACAAGCTGCACAAAACTTTCGAATGGACGCCGTCCTGAATCGTGTCAAAACATTGCATACATTCGGGCGTCCAATTAAAGGATATGCATGCCATTAAACGGAGGACATAATTCCTAAGCATTGTTTGTAACACACACACATACCATCTCCCTGTAGGGTTCAATAGAATGGTGCCTGGCCAAGGGTTTTTTTTTCTATTGTTATGATGCTCCATTTCAAATGCTGTTCAAAAAAACTAGCCCCCTCCTGGCACTCATTTGCGGATGCAAACCATTATGAGCTTATGAATATGGAAATAGTCATCTGTATCGCCGCGTTTTTTGTTGTTGTTGTGACGGTTTCGGTCTCCCCGGTCCCGTTTGTTGCCGAAGCATATTTGGTGGCCAGCAATTAAAGGTGCATAAAATACAATCATTCCCATACTGCCGGTCAGGAACGCGGCCGATAGGGGGATGGCCACCGCAAATCGACCCAGCAGTTGACCCCAAAAAGGATGCTAAATATGCATCACGCGCTTGTGTCGATTCCACCCACCTTCCCCCTTGCTGATTGGGGTGGATTTTGTAATTAAATTCAACGAAACGAACTTCAACTAATACTCTTTTGTCGCAGCTCGGACCGCACTCCGGGACTGGGACCGTTCCCGCCGGAACGGAAAGGCGCATCCAGCTGTGTTGCTGAGCTTACGCTGTACGCTGGTAGGGGTACATTACTTTTATCGTGCTGGTAGGGAAATAACCAGCCGGGCGAACCTATTCATGCGACAGCCGGCCAACAGCCGGTGTAATTGGTAAAACTGTGGAACTTTATGACGGTGCAGCATTTGCGCTCGTAAAAATAAATCGGTGGAAAAAGGCGTTTGTACCGTTTGTAAGTTTACAGTTTTTTGTTTGTTTGTGTGTGAAACGAATTTTACACATTTAAGTTGACTTCAAGTCTCAGTTGGGTCTCAACTGCTCATTCCGGATCTCCAGTGTAACAAACAGGAGTGAAACTTTCCTTCAAAGCTATATCAACAATCATTCGAAGGTGTTGATTTTACCAGTTTGCCCGTCAAATACGTCAAACTCGTTTCAAATATCTTGCACCATTAATGTCTTCCCCATGATCGTTCATTGCGATGCACGACCCATCATCACAACTGGGAATAGACCAGAAGGCTACAGCTCCGGCAGCTTGTTCGCCGACGGTCAGCAGCAGCAGCTGTTCGTATCCTCAGGTCCCAAATGAGTTTCACGGCGGGCTTACCACTCACATCTGGAAGTCAAACAAAACCGTTCCCCTTCTCCCGGACAGCTGTGCTCAGTGGCACAAAACTTTGCCGACCTTTCTTGGCGAACCATCTTCTGTTAAGGCCACTAGTAAGCGTCGCTGGCGTGAAGCTGGCGTTCCGGAAGCGCTTTGTTCTGGTCCCGTTTCCCCCCTCCGGCTTTTTGATGAGTCCAAATTGGAATGGTTGATAGGAGCATGCACTCGCCTTTCTTTCAACCCTCGGGTTGGCGCCCCCTTTAGACAGTTCAATCCACAACGCTATCCGATTGTACGAGCCAGTCAAGCAACAGGGCTTACCGACCGACCGAGCGTATGTGTGTGTGCGTTTGCGTTTCGGCTTAACCGAGATACAAGACAGCACCGCACGGGATTGACTTCCCTTTGCCCCTCTGTGTGTTCCGTTGCGGTTTTCTTTATGCGGCGTGAGTTTATCTTCAGGCCCACATTGATTAGAGCGAGCGGTGCAGCACTTGCGGAGGCGAAGGCCGAGCGGAAAGTTTCACCAACATTCAACTCGACTCGGGCCCGACAAGCAACAGCTCCCTTGAGTGGTCCTCAGGCTGGTGCGCCGTTTACGGTGAAGGCTAAAGCGAATCGGGAAGTGGAAACACGAGAAAACATCCTCCAAATAAGGAAGAAAACCTGACAAAACTTCATCCACTTCTAATCCACTGGTGGTGGTGGTGGTTTTCATTTGCTCGAACCACACAAAAACGGCACCTAAGCGGGTGGTCAGAGCATTGAGTTTTATGGTGAAGTGTTGTCGTTTTTTTATTGTGTGCTTCAAATATATGCCACAAATCGAAGAAAAGCGTCTGGCGGTGGTGATAAAGGAAACATCAACATCATCATCGTGCTGGCTGCATCTCATCATGCACATCATCGTCGCGTTTCGTAATCTTGTTGTGGGCGAGGGTGAATGTGAAAAGTTTTCAAGCACACACTTTTCACAAACCACATGCACCGAAAATGCAACTGCCAAATCCCGCACCGTCAGCTGGCACCGGAGAATGGGGGCCCAAGCTTTCTTTGCGCAAAGTTTTGACTGGCGGAAGGCGGAAGTTTTGCGGTGATGCTGGTTCACCATTTGCATACCGATTGGTAGGGTACGAGGGCGGGTGAAGCCGCGGGTTAGCAACTGTTTGTAAAGTATTTGTTTCTGGTTTCTGGATCCCGATCGTTCGAGCAGCGCAAATGGGTATCGTTTGTTTCCGCGTACGATTGAGTTTATCTTGCACGGGTTATTTTCATAGCTTTCACAGCAGCTCACCGACATGCGGGAAACACTTACTGTAAATATGGATGTGAATGTGCTGCAGAATAAGTTCCACTACTCGGACCGGTGCGGGCGTCCAGTTCGGGTGGAACTTTTCACGGAAGCGTGTGTAATACCCTGATAGAGGATGGTATTTAATGGGCAAAATGAGTGCAGAAGTTAGGACAAGCCGTTTACATGAACTAAAGCGGCACAGTGCTAACGAACGGAAACCATCTTCTTCTGCGAGCGGAATAGAGAATAGTTTAATGAAGCGAATGAAGCAAGCAAACACTAGGAAAACAGAAACTGAATTTGTTGTAAGTCATAGCACGGCCCCCCAAACACCGTTTCGCCCTACCTGTTTCTGTACATTTGCTAGCGCCTTAGATGTGTATCCTGTCTGTGTTGATCATGCTTGACCATCGCCCACCTGAGTAGGTGGACACAAGCCCCCTCCCAAAAAGAGAGTCGTGTTACTATTTGTGAAAGAATATTTATTTACCCCCACGGAAAGGATGTGAAAATGTATTTTATTTACTTTCCCTAGCAAATGCATAGGAGTCGTAGCAGGTTATGTAGTTGACACGCATTAGCAAAACTGTGCATTAGCGGTGCAGAAGGAACGCAGGCAACACCTTCCCTTATCGAATGCTCCCCTGCCCACACCCAGGGGCAGAATAGGAAGCAAACCGAACATGTTCACACTCTCTCCAGCTCAATCGCGCTCGATCGCGTCTGTCTCGCGTCTTTTCCCTCCCCTGCTGCGTGCAGTTTGCTGTGCTAGTAAATGTAAATGTTTAGAGTGTAATAGCTAAACCGAGGAGAAACACAGGATCGACCAGGACACACTCCATTAGTGCCCGGGCTGGCTGCCTCTCGAACTGCTAGTCAAAAAATATGAGCGCCTGCAGTGCTTCTGTTTCCCGGTATAGGTTAAGATCATCCAAAATTATAGTGAAAGGGCGTACTTCTTAAAATCACATCCTCCTTAAGTGTATTTAGTGTGTGTGTAAAGAAACCAGTCCGGGGCGTCATGTTAGCTTAATCACATGGTGTCACCATCCAATCACAACGAGATTCATTGCAGCAAACAAGACTCAATCACGTGGCGCTAGAGTAGATCGTGCGATAGGGGGAGGAAAACTGAAATCAATGGAATATTCCTTTTCCCAACTTAACAGCAGCCCAGGATACGCCTCACCATGCCAAGGATATTTCATTTCCCACTGCAGGGAGTAGGAAAAGGGAATGAAATCATACTATGTATGGGGCATGGTGCAGCCGATTCGAGCAAAATCTTGCGAACAAAAGTAGCGAACGAAAAAAATGGAGGGGAAAGGTCAGCAAAACCTACATGAGTAAAATGATACAAAACAAACAATTCTTTATATGATGACTTATACTTTTTATGATACCTATTTAAATAAAGCGAAAACAAAACCGAAACATGATTCCGCTGCGGTGTGTGCGATGCAAAGAAAACCCCCAAT
Source organism: Anopheles arabiensis (assembly GCF_016920715.1). Lineage (NCBI taxonomy): Eukaryota > Metazoa > Arthropoda > Insecta > Diptera > Culicidae > Anopheles > Anopheles arabiensis. The sequence goes on from NC_053517.1 coordinate 20,959,061, forward strand.
CGCACATACTCGAGGAGGAATGGAAAACAAAAACGTAACGTAAATTGAAACAAAACAAAGACAGACACAAATGTAGCAAATAGCTGAGCCGAAGGATAAGCTGGTGAACTTCTAGATGCACTTTTTGTATATATCTACACACACACAAACACACTCACTCACTCACATACCTAAACCCAGGCCAGCTATCCTAGCAAAGTGCGGCAGGTGTACGATAGCTGTAAGCTGTAAGCACAGCTCCGGTAAGATCGAAGACGAAAATATTCTCACTGCGTACATTTGCAAAGCTTATCGAATGTGTCGAATAGTTTATTCAAAACCCAAACCAACAGAACGAGATGTATGTTACACGGGAATGCAAACTGCGCAGTCTTCAAGGAATGGGAAATAGGGGAGGAGCAAACAGAAAGGGAAAATATTTTCATGGGCAGCATAAATAATCCAGATAGAGAAGCAAGCATACGGCAAAGGCAACCAGAGAACAGAACTCTGTACACACACACATACACAAACACACACACACACACACTCCTTCTCTCTGTTTCGTTCGAGCTCGAACGTTCTTCAATGATATTCGCACACAACTAAAAGCACAGGTGTAGAGATTAAGTATGAAACCAATCCCAGCAGAGAGCCAACCAACAAGCTCAAGGTAACGATGATGGTGCAGTGCAGTCAGCGTGTAAAAGAAAAAAACCATATACAGGATAGCTTCCCTGCGGCGGTTGCGTTCACCTATCAAAAGCATTCATGCAATAAAAAAAAATCATACTGCAATGCCAAAACGTGCGCAGCAAAAATGGTAAAAAAACAGCATGAAAGCGAAAGCACACACATGAATACCGAGTAATTGATAACACTTTATCTCAGTGCAGAGTAAGCGCCGTAACGAGTTTAGGGCAGAAAGAAAGTCAAAACAGTTTATGAAAGTATTTGTCAAAAAAAAAGAAGGATAAAGGAATACAAAAAATCGTACATTTAAAAACAAAGACCCACAAACGAACAAACAGAACAACCCATTAATGTGTAACAGGAGAAGAAGCAGATGAAAAAAAAACAAAAAAACACAACTACACTTTGTCCAGCAGATGAAATAAAGTAAATTCAATAAAAACTAATAAAAACAACATGATACTTGTTATGTCTCTTCGTATTGGTTCAATCCTGTTTACTATTGTTTTGAGCCATCGTTTATGTTTATTTATATTAGTTTATTATTCGCTTGTTCTTGTTTATGTTTTTTTCCCAATTTTCATTGTTCTATTTATCGGCAATTTATTCCACTGTTTTGTGTTAAAGCTGTAAAGTTTTATTAAAGTTTCAATCATATCGTAACTTCTTTTTCGCTAAATTTACAATCTTTTTTTGCCTTCTATGCACGAATTACTCATTTCACTAAACACAAAAGCTTTATTTGACAGTTTTTTAATATATTTCACTTCCGTGTAAACAAACGTTCGTGCTCGAGCGGGCTTGGTTGAGAAACTTATTTGCATGTGGCATATCGGATGAAAATATCTTCACAATTAATTATGCACGACAGCCATCGGTCCGGGTATGGTAAGGCAGGCACGATGAAGGGGCATGAATTTAGCACCGAAAACCTTTGCCTTTGGCGGCGAGCGCAAAGATTGCGCGTCGATCAATTAGCCAAAAAGACGAAAACTGCCAAAACTAATCAAACGCACGCCTCACGCACCATTTCATTAGAACGCCGGCTTCCTATTTTATTTAATTCACTCCCCTCTCTATTCTCAAAACCGGCACCCATCACGCTCCTGCAATCCATTACTCATATGGTGTGCGCTAGAGTCCGCACGTCAAAAAGTGCCCCAAAATTAGCAATTCAATTCAGAAAGCTAGTTCTGGCAGCACGGGTGACACAGCAGCAAGCGGGGCTGGAGGGCCACAAAAAATCTAACGCAACTTCCGTTCCGTCCAACAGCAGGTAAACCGTTCCAAAACAGGGACGCCAACGCCATCGTGTGGCGGTAGCGTGCGATCGCGTCGTTTGGCGCGCACGGAAAGAACGCACGGTACGACGTGCGCGGGAAGATGCACGGCTGCCAGACGGGTTCGGGTTCGCAAATTAAAACAAATGAAACCATCCCATCTCAACATCGGCGTTGTGTTCTGGAGCCTTTTTGGTGCGCAATGGAGGTCTTGCGTTAGCTCGATAAATTTACGCCATATGTTGCCGCAACGCCGTTGATGATTGCGGTTTACAAATAAAACCCGGTTTACACTACCCGAGATCCCGCACCCTTGCTGCAGGTGTGGTTTAGTGTTGCTTGCAAAAAAAAAGAGATTTCAGCGGAGAAAGGAATCCTTCCAAACACTAAGACACTCCAACCGCGGACGCTTTGTATGCATACGGGGAAAAAGCCGCTTCTAAGTTTGTCCATCATCAGTAACCCTACTTAACATCGGCGTACCCGTGGGTTAATCGGTCTTTAAGCACGAAGGACCTGTGCCACTGTTTCTTCAGGCGCTCTCGCATGATACAAAGTATTAGAAGCGCTTGTTTCACGTTCACCTTCTGATCTCGGTTTCAAGTTTCTTCCCGCGACACCACTAAGCAAAAGACAATTTATGAACAGTTGGCTGCTTTTTTTCGTTGTGCTACTTCGCTCCACAGAAAGGCATGTTTTTTACGCCTTCCTTTGCTGCCTCCTTCCAACGCCCTAGTGTCGGTGCACCCCGGAGAAATGTGATCCATGGCACACTGGATGGTCGTGAATTTTTTCAAGGGTGATAACGACTGGCAGGAAACGAAACGCTTCAACAACCGCAACCACCTTCTGCCGGGCGAACCGGCAACAAAGGAATGAGTGGAACGGAATGCTTGTTTCTGAACCCACACACGCATACGCACACACACACACATACACTGACAATCTCATCCTGGTTCGCATGTTTTTTCGTTCACCTTCCACGCACACCCCATCATCCCCTGGCACATGCTGCTAGCATCGGGCCCGCAAGCATACGCGTCGCATCGTAAAGACTGTCACATTTCAGCAAATTATTTAAGAGATTACCGTTCTTTACAATGCAGAGCGGCCCGAGCGCTTTATCGCCCGTGCGTTGCTGTGCCGGTCCGTGTACTTCCCGTCGGCGCTCGTTTACCGGATTTTACCGTGCCTGTACCGCTGCCCGGTCCCCTTGCATTGCTGCCGCCCATCCCAGCCTCTTGCACATTATTATGGATTATGCTCGCCAAGGTGTTGGAGGGGCCCAGGTAGGGCCCGGTAGCGATAAACGGCGCACCGAGTTTTTGCTTTCGTTTTTTCGGTTTTCTGGGTTTGAAAATTTTATAAACCACTTCGTTGAGAGAAAAACCGCCCACGGAAGCTCCGCTGGTAATCTACGGCTGATAAATGCGAGCTTCCAGTTTCATTCATTTTCATAAGCGCCGTCGAGAGTGAAATTGAAAATATGAAATACGAAAGCCCACGGAGTGCTTACGCGGGCGCGTAAGGATTGCGCCGGTATCATTTGTTTTCATTTGGACAAATGTCTAGAACGCACTTGAAGGGCTGGCAGGGTGTTTCGGCTGTATCGGCAAAACGAACCCAGTAATGTGTTCAATCCAGTTAGTTTCTGTATTAATGCTATTCAATTCAAAAACGAAAATGTAGCATTAGATAGTGTAGTTTTGACCGTCAACTCCTGCCTAAAAGCACTAAAATGTACATTCAAATGCATAACTTTAGGCGTTATTTAGTACAAATATCTCCTTAAATGATACAGTTTACAGCATGATGCTACTTTTGAGTGCTATACTACGTTAGACATTCGCTCAGGTTTGCATAAACTTTGATACACAGTACTGGTACACACAGTGGTACTGTGGCTGGGATATGACCTTAATTACCTCTCAAACTTATACGCGTACGTCACCTACGGTGATAGCACATCCATAGTACCGAACAGCTCACACAACCCATCCCCAGATAATCTCACCATTTCATCGAAATTCAAATTGATCTCACCGGACCGTACTTCCACGTCCGGGTATCGGCACACTTCCGCAGCAACGGTTCATCACGCCCAGCTCCAACCGCACAAACTAGCCGGGCCAGGCTGCAGCGGCCACAACGGACCAGGTACCGAGGCCGCTTTTCCACTGGCGAATGAAAAATTAAGCGCTCATAAAAAAAGCCCAACCTCACCCTACCAACGCAAAAGCACACGGTCCGGCACGTAAAACGTGTAAGATCTGTTTCCTGCCGCGTACGCGCACTTGAGCGCGTTTCATCTCGAGAATTTATGGGTCCTCTTCGCTCTACCCTCGTTGCTGTTTCCCCCCGCTAAGAAGCCTACGAGTGTCCAGGGACTCTTTTCTACCACCCCGCGACGGTGGCAGGTTTTGCTTCCAGCGTCGGTGAGCAAAGTATGACGAAATAAAATAAAGCCTCAGCCCACGGTAGAAATGTTGGGTTGTGGCGCGTTTCCAGCCGAAGAGACCGGGGCCCCCGAGATCAAGGTAAGCCGACCGAGAGGGTGGTGCGTGACGCGGGCACTGTAAAGACGACCGTGGTGAAACCACTTAGAGCACATCTTATGTGCTGGTGCTCTTAGCGAGTCCCGGGCAACAGTATGGAATCTTCCTTCGGCACGCAACAAAAAGCCGGCACCGGAAGCAGACCGTCACGGTTTGGTACACATATACACAGCGCGTGGAAGGGGGTGGAAGATAACGGAAGAGCAGGGGACGAATGAAATCTTGCTTCGCCTCCCACAGCGTATGGCAGGGCGAGTGAAAGTATACTGGCCGGAAAGCACGTAAGCTTGATGCGAAAGCGGATCATAAATGAAAATAGCACGTTGCCTGACGCGCATTGGCTCGGGAGGTTCCAGAATTTATGTCCGCCGAGTTAATTGTGTTCTTGTGATTGAGAGGACACGAAAGTGACATTCTTCGCTATTCCCTCGACCGCACTGTATCTCCTGCATCACCGTGCAGTGGGGCTCTCTGCTTCTGCTAAACAACTCACACATATGCACACACACACACACACACACACACACACACGTGGGAAAGTGTGTGGCGCACTTGCTTTCCGGCTGCAAATGCCATAAGCTCGGTTTGTGGTTTGCGGGTCAGTAGCAAAGGCACATGACCTCACGGTTGTGGCGCAGTTTGATGGCATACTAGCTCTTGCCCCACAGCATTCCGGGTATGGTTAATGGACGCATTTTGATATGTGCATCCTATCCACTTTCGTCTGCCTTCGAGTGGTTGCGTTTGACCGGTTCTAGCGCTAATCTGAAAACTTCCGGCGAAACTCGGGCCAGCACACGAACAATGAGCGAGGATTTGTTGGCATCCCAATTTTCAGTCGACGAACTTGGATGACCCGTCCCGTCCTTGGTGCCGCACCAATGGTCTCAAGTGACAGATTTGAGGTTGGAATTGCGTGCATGAACAATCGGATAAGGCATTCCTAGTGTGATGGCTTCGACAAGCACAAACGATGCATTGACGGGTTTTTGAGGATTGCAAGGGATTTTGAAGGAAATGTTGAATGAAACTAAACGAGTTGAATCACCTGTTAATCTCACGATTGATTGGTTACTGATAAAACAATTGAGATACTTAATATAAAGTGCTACTCATTGGCTCAATACAGCAGTATTTCGTATAGTTGTTATCTAAAGCTCTGTTCTCGACGCTTTACTATTGAAAGACTTTTTGTTGCCCACTATCAAAGCAACTTCCGCAACATTTATTGGCCCAAAAATCAAACTAAAGCTTCTAAGATGTAAAGCTAATCTATCTTGCGCTTCTTGCATACTAACCACCTTCATTACTCATTGCCTCACTGGCTAGATATCGCCACAAACATAATGCCCGTACACTACAGGCTACTAGAAGGACCTTCTTTTAAAAAAGAAGCTTCACACGAAAACAAAGACCGTTGTTTAACAGCGCCAGCCTCACAGCAACACCATAAGCCACCGTTCACCGTTTGCACAATCCGGGCATCGTCCGCACGTCTTAAGTGACCAAGAAAACCACCACCGAGATGCAAACCATCCTTGTTTCGGGATGGGAAGATCATCCCGTTAGTCGGGCGTTGGCGTCTGCATGCCTGCAAGTGCGGCACTCCCCGCATCGTGCACGGAATTGCTTAAGAAACCGAAACCACACACCGTCAGCGCTACTGCTCAGAAGGGAGAAATTGAATATCTTATAGCATTAGCATATGCTTATGTGTGGAGGCGTGTGCGTCTGTGCCTGCTTGACTGTGCAGCACAAAACGTCCTCGTTGCATGTTTACCATCCAGCAGCATCCTAACGCGCCAGCCCCTTGCTCGATCGTTTTTTCGTCGTTGGAAAGAATCAACTAACAAGCGAGAAAGAGAGAGACAGAGAAAAAAGTACGCAAACCAAGCCCGCACGGGGCAAAACTTTATCCGAACGCACTTTTCCCGGTGCCCGGCGGGTTGCTGTCGAGAAGGGCCCAGGATTGACGAACCCCGGGCGCTGAGATGCATCCAGCTCGTGCTCGGCCCACAGCATATCGGCGGGCGAATTCGCTTATCATTCTCGACTCACCCACATGCACAACCGACACAAACTCCGAAACTCATGTTAACGAAACTTTGCGGCGGACAGGTGTGCAAAGGGAATGTGTTTGCACACATGGAAAGTGATCCTACCCACAGCCCCCATCGCCCCACCCAAGCCGGGTTCAATGAAGGATGAAGAGATGGCCATAAAATTTAACATAATTTGAAGCGTTTTACCAACTTGCTCCCGTTCAACCTTTCGAACCAGCCCCGGCCCCTCCCCCCGGAGTACCGAGGAGTGTTCGAACACTGCCAGAGTTCTGTTGCCCCATCTACCCTGGTCCCGGGCAATGCTCATAAATAGTACCGTTCCCGATGGTGCCATTGTTTCTGGCAGCGCAGCGAAGTTCGAAGGACGAACATCGTACCGGCACACGTTCATCGGTTCACTTTTATCGACGAAAAACTTCAATCCACTGCTCTGTGGGGTGTCGTTTCTTGAAGTTTTTTTTTGTCTGTGTGTGTGCTTGTTTCTTACGCAAAACTCAACTAGAAAGCACAACCTTTATGCGCTGTACATTATCCAAATGTGTGTAAACGAAAAGCACACATTAGACGGAGCGAGCGAGAGCAAGTGGGTGTGTGTGTATGTATGTGGGTGGTTGCCATAAAGCGGGTGGAGCAGATCGCCTTGTCCTCCGGATCATCTTCCGCGCTCGCTATCGTCTTTCCGCTCGGTTTATCCTTGCGCACCGCCACATTCAGGTTGATGATGTTATGAAATGTTTCACGCTTTCGCACCACAGGAAACACCCCCGTGTTGATGAAATGTTGAATATTTCTGCGAAAACAACATTACCTTGCCACCCCGACCATCGCCACAACCGAAACGATGGTGGATTCACGAAAGACGACTTCATATTTCGGCGGGCTGGCGCTGGTGACGGATCCCGGCTTTCAGGGCGTCGATTCGATCCGTCCAACAACATGCGAAGCGCAACGGAACGCTCTTTCTTCTCGGGAAGTGTTGATTCTTGTTGCTGCGCTCCGAAACGTGCCCTGCCCCGGGTTGGATGTTGTCTTTGACGGCATATCAATTTCCGAAAACGCAGCGGGTGCCTGCAAGATGGATGCGCGATGGCTGCTGCGGAGTGTCTGCCGCGATCCGAAGATGGAGAGCACTTTTGATGTGGTAGTTTCGTGTTAACTTTTTCCACGCTTCTTTTTTTGTTTCGTGCTGCTTTTGCTACATTTGCTACGAGAGTCAAACAAATGCATTCCATCTGCACCGGTGGCTGGGTGGTTTATGCTGCGCCACAAATGGAACGGCGCTATCAGCTGAAAAACTATGAAATGGGCTAGTGAAACATCTTACAAGCGACTGGAATATGAAGTATCGTCTTTAGAAAGTTTGTTTTTCCTTTCTTTTCTTTTATATAGCTTATACCTTGAGTTCCTTTTGTGATATCTTTGTTCCACGCGGGAGTGAAACGTTTGGGAAAGTCATCTATTTCGCTAAAAGGATTTGCACCATAGTTGTTGGTTCGTACATCAGCGTGCCAAGCGATGCATCAAACAGAACGAAATGGAAATTGAATTTTTACCACAGGTTTTGGTATGTTCTTGCTGCCAACAAAGCATTCTCAGTATCTATTTGTATTTCAACTCCTACTTCATGCATAGTTCACACCTAGCAAACCTAGCGAAATGTTCAGTTTGATCCCTTGGTGTACCAATTCCATTCAAAACTAGACTAACACCATTATTTTTCTAATAGTAATAATAATAATTTTAATAATTTTAATCATTCCGCAAGTATTGCTCCAATATCTTTTTGTATAGCTTATTAAAGATAATCTTCAACACAATACAGCACGACATTTCGATCATTACCTTGAAGCTTGGTAACATTTATTTATTTCTGCTTTTTTGGCTCAACAACCGTTGTCGGTCAAGGCCTGTCTGTACCACTAGTCGCCTTGGCTTTCAGTGTCTTACTAATTGTCCATAGCACGATCACTATCCCAACGTATGCAGGCACGATCGATCCGAGGCTTGAACCCAAGACTGGCAAATTGTTAAGTCGTACGAGTTGAAGACTGTACCACAAGACCGGCCGAATTTATCTGTTTACATCGCTGTAATTTAAAGCCATTGCGGTTGCCGACACTATAATGAAGCTCTTTTTAAAGGTGACCCTTTTCCTGTCTTCTCGCATGCTTGTCATTGTCAGTTCATTTATTCATCTGCTGCGGTATGATAAACTAGCACACCAAGCTGACGTCACCCGAAACAGCAATAGTGACACGACTCCAACGAGAAGAAATTAGACACCTCCCGAGCCGCCCCACTCCACTTCACCCATGGGCATGGAATTCAAATATGTAAGGGCACGGTCCCATCATATTCATATACACTCATGTATAGATATTGCCGATGTTCAAATATAAATAGATTACTACTCCGGACGCACGCTTCCTTCTAGCGCTCCGCCAACCCAGCTTCACCCAGCTCCGGCTCCATAGATCACAGTCCACAGCGTCGAGCCATGTTTGAACAGCCGAGTGAACTTTAACGATCCTTTAGACGCCTTGCCTTCGGACACAAAGCGCTCACGGAAACCATTCCCATTCGCTCATTCCGCCTCCGTAACGAGGCACCGAAAACGGCTCCACACACAAGGGGAGGAAGAATGCGGAACGAACTGTGTTCGTGTGTGTGTGTGTGTGTATGTGTGTGTGTGTGTGTTAGATACAGGGAGCAATGGTAAGGGTGAATGTGCAATCATGTGGACATTTTTCCAGCGGAAGAGAATCCCGCACCCTCTCCCGGCCCGCACGCTCGCTGTGCAAGGAATTCAGCACCACCACGGGTAAGACGTTGCGACCCGGTTGCGTGAAAATGATGATACGATGAAATGGTGCAGAAATTGCATCGGATGCCTTTCGTTGCTGAAATGGGGCAAAGAAAACAGCAGCAGCAGCAGCAGCAGTGCCGAGGGAAAAGCAAAGAAATTCCGAAAGCTGTTCCGTCCCGAAAACGGAAACCATTTCCAGATCGACCCACTTGCAGCGCTGGAAGCGTATTTGTGGGGAAAGATGGGTTGAGGGTGGGCTGGGATTGAACTTGTTGAAGATAATACTTCTCCGATACACAAGCATCGGGCCCGGCCCGATAGTGTTGCCGAATGGGATGAAAGGGTTTTAAAATATTCATACAAATCCCCGGGAATCATAGTTTGTGCAGCTTCGTGTATGGCCTTACCATGGCGACCATGGCCTTACTGCAAGGTTCTTGTGAATCATTTTTCCACTCTCCTTCGCTTCTAGCAATCGGATGCACTTGACTCACGTCTTGAGCGTGTTACGAAAATGGTTGTTCGGTAATACAAAATCGGACACTGAGCAAGTGCTACAACACTTGAAGCTGAACTTGATACAAGCTTGTCAGGAGGTTCTTATTTACCATGCAGAAACTCTCAAACCTTTACCTACACCAGCCCGACCGGTTTCAAGGGGAAAAACAAACAATCTAAACCAAGTACCGAGCACACATTCTGGACATTGATGCCCATTTTCATGATAAATCCTAATGCTTTATGTACCAAGCACTCTTCCCTGTGCCTGCTCTTGCCCACAATACGTTCGAAATTAACTTGCAAGCGCTACATTTCCTAGCGAAAAGCACCAGCCTCAAACAGGCCACGAGTTGACGAGTCAACTCGACTCCATCTTTCGTTAATCATCCCGCACAATCCACCCTAATCCGTTCTATTTGAACTGAAAGTCCATCAACCGAAACCGCGTCCAGACATGCACCAGAATGCTGCGCGCGGTGCACGGTGCAGTGCATCCGCCATCCGCACGAGTGTGTCGTGCGCGCTGTGTCATATACACAAGTTTTAATAAATTCACCCAATCTTCCCTTTTTGCCTCTTCTCCCTCCTCTCGCCCTTGGTTGGCACCCGTATGGATGATGATGGAGCTGCAGCCAGTTCGCCAGCCGCCCCAAGCCATCCCGGCAAGTTCAAACGAAGGACATCTCTGGGGCGGGCGTCATATTGGGAAAGCTTCACGTGCAGTTTTTGAAGTTGACGTTACGGCGGTAGCGCTGCATCCAATCCGGGATCCGCTCGGTTGACACTAACAAGAAAATGGCTCGGTTCGCCCAGGACGCGCCCTGAGCTGACAGCGACATTCATGCGAAAGGCACCAACACGCAGGCACAGGAGGACACGGCAGCAGGGAAGGGGCGCCCAGAAGACGCCCTGACATTCTGGCGACATGGTGTGAGTGCTGTGCGCGATGGTACGCGATGAATAATGTTAGGAAATTATGATTAACTGCATACTGTGTGTGCGCGCGCGCTCGGTTGCGTCCACTTTCCCGTGCCGTTTCCTGTCCCCTGCCAGCCACCGCAGTGCATCAAAATCCTCTCTTTTATACTTCAAATATCCGTCCGGAATTCCCGTTCCCACACACACACACTCACGCACACACTACCAGGGTTGCTGGCTCCATCATGTGCGATATTTGTTTGCGCTTCCGAAACGCTGTCGCTAAAGTCGCTCCCCGCTAACTGGTCCGCGGAAAGCTTGGCACTGTGATGGGGTAGTTGTTTTTTTTTTTATTCTTTGCTTTTTTTCGCTGCTCCATCCACATCCATTTTGTGGCTTACCCCTTTCGTTTCTACTCCTAACAATGCAGTGCAGCGGCGTGGCTTCACCATCCTGCAAAAAGGGCATATCGTTCACATCCGTCCGTCCGGGCGTGGACCTCTTCCCCCACCTCCAAACGGTGACCGACCGCACAGAACGCGCACAGAATGTCCTTTGTAATGATGAATAAATTATAGCGTATTACAAATGGCGCACGAGGGTTGCGCAACCGGCAGGTGGGATAATGAGTGACGAAGGGCGCGTAGCAGCAACAAAAAAGCATACATTTTCCACCGACTTCTCACCGGTTGGTGGCGGACGAACGAGTGCTAGTGTCGCTAGGGTCAGTCAAATGACCGAGGGTGACATTTTCCCGGCTCCGTTTAGCCCCGTTGAGGTGCCGGGTGGTGTGATGTGACCGTGGTGCGGAGCGTGATGGTTGAACGTCATTTACGCGGCTTGTGAAGCCACTGTACACTCTACACTGCCGACCATCGGTGTGGACTGTGGATTTTTTTCCACAAGGATGGACAATCTCCCCCATATCTGCTTCTCTCTCCACACCAGGTCGGATGAATGACGAATGTCCGGACTGCGCTGTTTGACTTGCAGTGTGGGTTACGAGCGACAATAATGAATGGAAAAACTGTGTGCAATGTGCAGATTTTTCCAATGTTTAAAAAAAAGTGTCCTTCATGTAATTGTTCTTAAGCGCACAGCTACTCTTAAAAGTAAAGCTTTGCAGGGAATAAGGTATAGCTTTAGGAGCGTGCTAAATATTTCTTCCTAACACCTAACTGTCCAAGTTTGCCTTAAAGTATGCAATCCACACAACACAGCTTTGCCTTTCTTTCTCTTAACGTGCTCAGTCTCCGGCAGCTAATTTACCTCTTCCACGCCTGAAACCGCTTACCAAGCAGGGAGTTTATGTTTCATACCACAACCCCTTTTGTAGCTCTTCCCACCCACACACACACACACACACACACACACCCACACACGCACTTACACAAAAGACATCGAGCAACCCACGTTGACGCGAACACGTCCCCAGTGTGCTGAGGTGGTCGTTTTTCGACGCCCATCTCCCACAGCATGTGCACACACGTACGGGGGCAGCAGCAGGTGCGTGTGCCAGGACATCAGGGCTTCCGTCACCCATCACGGGCCCACGGGCGCATGGTTTGCGGTCGTCTGCTGTCGCTTTTTGATAAGAATGATTAAATAACGGTAATGATAATGCTAATATTGCATGCCGCCGTCACATTTGCTTACGGCTGCTTGTCGGCTGTCCCGAAAGCCATCCCTGCGTTTCGCGGGCGAATGATGGAGGATCCATGGGTTTTTTTTCTCTCTCTCTTTCTCTCTCTGTTTTGCTACCCCACTCACTGTTTGCTCGCTCGGCATATTAACGCTAATGGGACGGTTCGTGTTTCAGTCAATACTATCAGCGAGTAATGGGCAAAAGTGGTTCGAAACGGTTTACAGTCGCGTCTCTGCGCCACCGTCACCTAACCGCAAGGTGTGAAAAGTGAGCAAGCAAATAGGTAATGGTTTGTTGGATTTATTAAACTGTTGCATTTTTTTTCTTCTTCTTCGCTGTGTTTTGCATTGCATTTTGGTAGCATATCATCGCGCGCTATGCTGCCAAAGCACACCAACGCTCATCTGCTTCCGAAATTAATCTGGTGCAAATTATCGGTGGACATTCCTTCCAATAAGACAGGCAAGACCAATGCCTTTTTAACGAATCGATAGAGCAATTTATTTTCTACTACGCCAAACACTCTCTCACACACACACACATACACCCATCCTATGTCACCTGTTCAGTTGGCACCGATGCGATGCAACGGACTCTCTACGGGAAGATGTTTCCCTCACTCACAGTAGCGAACGATTTTGCTGGCTCAAATTGAATTTTATTTTAATTAAAATCTCAGACAACAGCCAATTAAAATTCAATTATTTCTGAAAGATAGGATTTTGTGAATACCTTGCCGTACCCCTCGCTGACGTTCCAACACCCAACAGCCGCCTTGGAGATGGTCGTCGAGTGTGGAGTGCCGCAGCTGCAGCGCTCGACGCTCAAGTTGGCACCAGCAACCCACTGCCGAGGCTTGCCCATTCGCTTTGATAGTTTTGCCCGGGTGGGGGCGACCAGCTCGAGCACATTTCCGTGCCCACATTTGCTGCATGTCACTCGATCCAGCAACGAGGGCACAGCATCTTCACTTTTCTTTCCCAGCCAACGGACGTTCAATTCCGCCCAGGCCCGGTTCCGTTTCCGCCTGCACCGTGTTTAGCGAGCTGGCCCGGCTGCTGTCGGGAAAAGGCATCAACCCGTTCAGATTATTGCCACTGCCTTCGAGTGTCACAAAGCTTTCAAATCGTTTCTGCCGGTGTGCGGCACCTCCCCTGGCCGCTTACCGAAACGATAGGGTCGGTACGGTTCTGGCTTCTTCGGTCAGCTGCTCCTTCGGCGTAGGCCTACCGCCGCTGACAGCTTACAATTTTGGATTTCACCCCCAGTGTCTCAATCGTATCTTCGGGACCTTTTCCGGTGCTCTTAAAATGAAAATTAAATTTATTTTAGCTTTCCATTTTCCACTCTCATCGTGCCCCGATGTGGGCAAGTGCAAAAGCGGCATGCAAAGAGAGACAGTAAGGCGACAAACGAAACGAAGTGGGTCCCTATCTACACCACATGAGGATGAGAACGGTTTGTGGGCTTTTATTGAAACGCTCGGTTCGGGCGCTCGTTGTTCGCTGAAACCGCTGTCTAGTTTGCGAAGCGGTGGCAGGAGCGCAAATGAATTCTCATCATCACCCAAGTGGAACAGGCTTCGCCTTTCGAAATGCAAAAAAAACGCTTTCACACACACACACATAAAAAGCAGTGTTTCACCTTCACGGAGCACTGCAATAGTTAGGAGCTCGCGAGGGAATGTTCAAGTGAGTTTTCAGTTTTCATCAATTTGGAAAAAAGGGAAACCATGTCCTTGCTTTCAATTGGACGGGTAGTGTGAAATGCAAATAAGCGGCTGGAAATAAGCGAAATGCAAATAAGCGAGAGCTGGGCGGGAATATTCGATAGTTCCAGCTTGCAGGCAGGGAAAGGAGGAGGTTAATATTAAATTGCACAATTAAACGGTAAAGCGTAGGACGTCATTTAATGTTCAGCTGTAATAAATATAATTTAAGACGATGTAAGAGCTGAATGTAGGCAGCGAGGGCTTTCATTACAAGCAAAAAATCATTGTTTTCCATACAACGCACTTAACAACATAATTGTATAACGCCTGAACAAGCCAAGCGTTCGGTTCCATTCATCGTATAAAATGTAATTGCTTTTATACATACAGTCCACTGTCTACTGAAGGTGATGAAAATGGTTAGGTAAGGTACAAATCGTGCTGATCATCACAACATATAAAATGATGTGATTTTTATTGCAATTTTATAATTCTTAATTTTAAATGTGCTATTGCAGAGCATATGAAATATTTTATGTTTCAAAATTAAATAAAACACACACACACACACACACACACACACACAAAAAATGCATTGCAAAAAACACTTTCATTTGATCATGCTTTAAAGAATTGTAAAAAAAAAATATTTTCTAACAAATAATCCAAATAAAATATAAAAAATGCAGATACACTTCACCTTACCTATATGTTAAACACAGTTTATGCAGCAAATAAGGCAAACTGCAAGCATCAACACACGTTCCCATTCCACCAGACCTCTGCCTTGCTTAAAGTTAGCCTAGTAGTAGGTTTAACTATTTTCGGCTTCATTTGCAAAAACATCGCCTCCCCCGAATCACGATCTGCAACAAGTTTCCCTTTCGGCACAAGCGGATCTGATGCCACCGTCTAAACACCGTTCAGCATATTCCACCCAAAAACCATTAGCCATTCTCAGACAGCTTCGCGAAAGTTTCGATGCGAGCCCGACATGCCGGCACACATGCCAGCGAGCCTCGCACAGGTGTACGCCGGCAGAGCAGACGGCCACACGGCTTCGGCTTCGTAACACTTTTACCCGCGAGTGTGTTGATTGGATAACTCAATTTAGCGTAGAGGTAGAATTTTGCCTCATCTTAAAATGTTCAATTTAGCGTGCGCTTCAAACCCCCCGAAACCCACCACCCGAAGCATCCAATTCGGATGCATTTCGCGAATCCTTTCGCGAGCGAGCTTTGGGAAGCAAAGTTGCGGCCTTCGTACCAAGCTGGAGCGTGTGTGTTTAGCGCGTCCTTATTTGTAGCGCCCTGAGTGCTGCCGGTTCAAAAGCATTTCGTACCCATTGCCGTTTCGCCCGCCCTGCCTACCATTCACCCGCGTTGGGTGAGGGTTGGGGGCATCGAGAAAATGCCCGGTAAGCCGGCGAACACAACCTATGCCCACGGTTCTGACGTGGGAGATGAAATCCATAATTTATGCTTTCATTACCCCCATAACTAATGCAAATCCCGTGTAACGGTGCGAACGAAGCGACCGCGCCAGTGTATCTTTAACTGTATTTTCTCCATATTTTAGCACGTAATAAGTTTGCCGTTTCATGGGCTCAGCGATTTTCGACCAGGCGCCTCGCTCGAGTGTACGGAAGCTTTCGAGCGATATTTATATCCGATACTGGTTGTCGGAGTTTATATGGGTGTGTATGTTTTTTTTCTACCTCATCATGAAGAAGCAAGCGGTGTGGCAGCGTGCAAAGGAAACCCCGCCAGAAAGATAGGAGATCCGTGTGCTGAAAATCCGCATACTCCGAACCCGAACCCACTCAACGCAAAACAGTCAGCCCACTGGACCGGATACACGGTTTATCGGGCCAATGATGGTGAATGGTTTCCGCAAGCAGTACATGTATTCCGGTGCGTCTGTGTATGTGTGTGGTTGCGATACTCGGTTCGAATAAGTTCGCGGTTTTCATGCATGCATTACGGTGCGCGTTGCACTGACATCCTACTGGAGGCGCCTGGTAGAACTGCTGTAGAACGAACCTTTGCGGAGCACGTGATTGACGAAGTTTTTTCATCTTTTTTTTTTGCTGTTGATTGCATCTCACCTTGTTCACCTGGCTCTCTTTCAAACCGCAGACCATGCGGAGCGTTCATCGAAATGAACAAGTTTAGTAACTGATAGGGGCTAACTTTCTTTTCGAAAACCTCAGGGCTTTTCACGTGCTTACTGCCGTCCCTGCTCATGTCGCATCCATCATTACCACCTTTCATCGCAAAACTTTTCCTCGCTGCTCTCCTGTATCTACATCCTTCCACTGCAACTCGATGCACGTGCTGACACTGAGGTCAAACGTTTGGCTTACAAGTGCAATGGAGGCGCCTGGTTCGTGGTACCTTTCGAACCTTTGATTTTGCCGGGGAAAACACATTTTTAGCAGGTAAAACCCAACACTTGAAAATAATTAAGCGTATCTCACTACCCTCTCACTACTGCTCTAAATTAACTGAAGCGCCAGTTCACTTTATTTGTTTTTGCACTAGCAGATGAATTTAATGATTTCATTTGTACTAACTAAGCCACACTTTCCATGCTTCCAGGGAAACAGACAACTTTTTGCCGGCCGCATCTCGATCCAGTAGCTTCACTTAATTTAGCTAAACTGATAACAGATTCTGCCGAAGCATTGCTTCGGAACAAGCAGATTGACTGTATCTGCACAGTGCTTTACGGTGGCGCCCGGTACCAGCAAAAGCAGCAATTCAATTTTGCAACCCAGATAAAACAATTTCACCATTGAAGTCAAACTTTTCATCTTTCACTAACTGGGGCCCCCTGAGGTGAGGGAATGGAATGGTCCAAGTATTTCACCAGTCTGAAATTGTGTGTGCCCCAGGTTCAGCCCCATTCAGTACCGATGCCAAAAGGGCACAATAATTCTAGCAAATATTCTACCCCGTAATGAACCCACCTAAATTGCATTATACTAAAGAAAACCAAACAGCAGCAGCAATAGCAGTGAGCAGAGCAATGCGACACTGAAGTCGAACAGAAATTTACTGTCATCCCGGGCAAGAAACAGTCAGCGTATCAAAGATGAGGGAACTTTTTAGCAAATTAATTCCATTAGCACAAGTGATGCAGCAGCTCAGGATGCTGATGAACGTATCCAAGGTGGATACAACCGATGGAACGTGAAAACACTACCAGACATACACACAGAGACATTGCTCTTTTGTTTGTGCGTCAGCAAGCAACAAAAACGCTCCGCTTACGGCCGGCTGCCCCCATTGTCTTCCTATTTATAGGAGTTGATTGTTCATTCGGCTACATGCTGATTTCATTCACCCCAGCGTAGGGTCAGCGTGTCTGTTGGTGCTCAAAAGCACGATACGCTGGATTGTCCTAACTAGATGTGTGCGTCAAGATGATCCGTTTGAATGCACAGACAAATTTGTCACCAGTAAACAACATCCGAAATGTGAAACAAACACTAGAAGTCAGCAGCACGGCCAAAACACTATATTGTAATGAAATTGTGAGAATTGTCTATTTCTTAGGTCAGTTCATAGCAAATGGAAGAACTCCAACTCACTCTACGGATTGCTTCTAGTGAAAGGTATTCAAAGAGCACTGTTTACTCAGCATTGTTACTTTAGATAACAATCGGAACGAGTTTTAAAAGCGTTGATTTATACTCTCTCGTTGAGTTTGCGAAGAAGCACCGTGCAGTCAGTAACCTCTTCACATTCGAATGCACCCCTTCACCGTCCTTTTCCAACCCTCATCTCCTTCTCTTTCGGTTGAAAAACTTTCATGCAGAGGTATTTCAAATCAGTTTTAAACCCATCTGCCCCCTCGCCTAAGGAGTCTTGCGAAACAATCTGTTCCTTTCGGCAAACTTTCACCCACAGCGGCAGATTCCCCGAAACAGATATTAATTTTTCGCAATCCACTACTAACGACTAAAAAGTGAGCAAACGGTTAACAAATCTTTCAGCTTTTGTATTATGTGCTGTTTTTTTTTATTTATTTGGTTCAATTGAGCTAGACGAGAGAGAAAAAAACAACGACACAGTTTATCACTGCTTCTTCTACTCACTTTCAAATCCGAGCATCCAAAATTTGCTTATAGCTCTGGCAGCACAAATCGCCAAAAGACCTTTTGACACGAGAAACTTCTCAGACGGGCGGCGTTTCCGGCGTGCTGGTGTGATACCAAAAACCTTTGCCATTTCTTTTCTTTTGCAGAGTTTTATTTTACACTTTTTCATATTTTCCTCGCCACAATGCTACCAGTGAGCGAGAAGTAACAAATAAAGGAGGTGGAAAGGAAAAAAATACGCCCGAGGAAAACGCAAACATGAGCCTGCCAAATGGTAGGATTATGGCTAAAGTCTCTCCTTAGCCATGAGATGCCGCATTTGGGTAGATTCAAGATAGGCTGCACCAATGTTGCCATTTTAAGGGGATGGTAACAGGCTTGCTCTCTCGCTCTCTGCTTATCCGTAACCGGCGTAAGAACGACCGTCGGTTTGCTGACTTATTTTACTCCTCCCTTGCCAACGATCCAGTGCCGATGATTAATGTAGCTTTCGCGGCAGTCTTCGATTTGTGTGCGGTGGAAGCATGATGAGCGGTAGCTTCATGGCTTGTTTTATGATAATGCAATCGCAACACAAAAGGGATTGTTTTGAAAGTCAATGAATGAAAGAAAACAAAACTTTTACCTAATTTATGTATAAGAAGTTAATAAATTAGTTCATTCAAATAGTTCCTCAGACAACTTGTAGTCTTGATTCCAGTGTAAACTAATGAATGGAAAAAGGAATTAACACACCGAACACCGACAAACAAAGAAACTGAATCCAAAGATGCTTCAAAGCCCTGCCACAGATTTTCGCTTATTGGAGTTGTTCATCCAAAACGCAATATGCTATCGATAGCCAATTTATCGGATTCTTCCATCTACCGCCACATTATCTAGCACTGGTGGGCCCTACACCCACCAGTAAGAAGCAAATGAACTGAAACGAAACATCCCTTAAATTATTATGCATTGCGGGCTCTTCCCTATCAAGCTTAGAATGCGGAAGCCGTGCTCTTCTTAAATGGACTCGCTGATCCTTGCTGGTGACATTTGTTCCCTGCATCCCAGCTCCCCTGAAACAACGTCCAAAGCCACCCAGGCACAAATCCTTGCATCCTCGTCCGCCTCGATCAGCATCACAGGCAAGCGGGATTAACGTTAATTTGTATCCGTGTTTTTTTCTTTCTTCTTGTGTTCTCTATCTTTTGCGTGTGCTTTGTGTTTCCCGGGTACCGGCGGATCGTTTTCTCGTACGAAATTAGTCAGCACTGTGCGGCGGGGAAGGAAAAAATCTGTTTCGGTTGTATCATCGAAGAAATGCTTATTATGTCTACGTTTCCTTCTTGAGGCAGCTATTGAGAGGAGCAAAAAAAAACAACAACCCATAGCTAAAATGAAAATGAAAAGAATACACGCCCATCAGGGTGAGCTTTCAAACGAACGACAAACATCGGCAGTCAAATTGGTGCTTCAAGTAGCCCTTCCTTCGACCCCGTTCCAATGGTGGGAGCGGTTGGGGTGGGACAAAAGTAATCCTGCGCTTCAGTACGATACGTACGCAACACGGATTTCACTTCATCTCTCTCTCACTCGCGTCCTTTCCACCAAACGATTGCTACCGTATGATAAGCTTGCCGCGTGACTCGTTGCTGAAGCGTTGCGGTAAACAAAATCCTCCACAAAATGTACAAACTCACACAATCACACGGAAGCACACCTCTCTCATGCCCTCTCCCTCTCTCTCTCTCTCACCCTCACGGTCTCTCTCGTTCCGTTAAGCATATCAAATATGTTTGGTATTGTAGAGGACTTTCCCCGGTGGTGTAAAGAATTAGTAAGCAGGCAAGAAAAATTCAGCCCCTTGCTACCGCTTGCAAATGGGTGGGGGGGAGGGAGGGAGCTGGAGGGAAACCAAAATAACTTTTCATCCACAGCTACGCATTACTTACTTTTGCAACCGACGGGTGAGCATTCCGCGAGTGATTAAGGAATGTTGAGCTCGAAGCTTCAAGCTCACAAGCGCTAAAGCACCACTTTCTGAAGCACTGTTCCATTTCATCCTTTCCTGTTTGTGTGTGTTTGTGTGTGTGTGTGTGTGTGTGTGTGTGTGTGTGTGTGTGTGTGTGTGTGTGTATGGGTTGATGGGGGGAGAGACTAGTAGGTGGAGGATTCGGAAAATATTTTTGTTATAAATGTTGTTCACCTGTTTCGCCAATCCGCCCAGCACACCCCATTAGCTCATCTTCATCATCAGCGGCAAGCCTCCGCCGGGACGAATAATCACCGAGAGTATTCGATTTGTAGAATCACGTCTCTTTTTTGTGGGTCTACAAAGAAGAAGAAAATAGAGGTAAAGGTTCACTCACACACACACACACCTTCATGTCTTCTGATTTCCCTAAAAGTTTCACCGACCGTGTCCGTGGTGGAAGAGAGCAGTGGGACAAACACTCGGTGGAAAGCTTTTGAAGAAGATCCGGTTAAGAAATTCCATCGTTGCAACATTTGTTCCATTCTTTTCCTTCACGCCTTCGGGGATTTTGATTCCCTGCGCAACCCTTTGCCTGGCACTAGCCCCACACACACACACACACACACAACCAAACAAAAACCCCCTCCTCACCGAACCCCAACCTCGAACGTTGGTCAGGGCTAAAAGTAAACCTTCATATAAAGCATGCCAAAGAATTGCTGCCAAAGGGGGGGGGGGAAACAAGGAAATATGTGAATTTTGAATAAGGTATAAGTGTTACCTGGGGATTTATCTTTGCCATCCCACCACCAACCGCCCCACCCAGAGCCCTCCCACCTCTTGGTCCTTTTCTCTGGCCGGGCAGATAAAACAAGCCGAAAGGGTTAAGCGATACCACGAAACGAGTGCAGTGGAGGGCTCTCCGAAGCTCCATGCCGCTTTTATCTTGCCCCGTTTCGGTATTTTTATTCTTCCATAACTACAATTTCATCTTCTTTTTTTGGATCGGACCAAACGCAAATTGTGAACGTCTCCTTTTTTTTTGCTCGATCTCAACGGAATTGGCCTAAAAGGGGACTTACACTGCGCGGGCTGCCCGGAGAGAAATATGAAAGGTAACGAACCGACGTAAATCGATTGAGTTTACATTTTTCCCCAAATATGGATGACCAATTGGGTGAAGGTATGGTGCGCCATGGCCACTGCCGTGCAGATGTCACCTTACCATCGGTACGGTCGTTTGGCCAATACACGAAGGAATTGGAAATGACGGAAAGAAAGAGGCAACGTCACAGCGGGCAAGATCAATCGATGCTTACGGTCCAATTTGGAGGGGTAAAAGAAGAAGGCTTTTGAAATTTGTTTACATAAAACTCAGCTCACACACACACACAAACTTGAATACTTCTCTCATCCCTTCTCGAAAAGGAAGGATCACACGTTGCCTTTTGTCACATTTTATTTACAGCTATTCGTTTCAACTGCTCAACCTTTTCCCTTTCGCATTTGCCATTGCCATTAGTTTGCATAAAGGGGGGGCACGGGAGTGGCTGCCTTGCTGGCAGCCGTGGTCAGCACGGTCAAAGGTTCCATTTGGATTTGACCAAAAAGGCTTGCTCGGTGATGATTTGTAAATATTGAACGTGGGTGATTGTGTGTTTGTGGGTTTGTGTGCGGGTGGGTATGCGTTATTACCGAATCTCCCACTCAGTGGGGTGGCCCACAAGCATTCAATTCTATTTGGGTGGTAATTTGTCTTCGGCAACAAACGCAACCCTTTCGGCAACAATTCCCATAGAAAATTCTTGCTGGAAGAGGTTGGAAAAAAGCAGGTAGAAAGGAAAGAAAAATAGATTCAATTTATTGCTTCATAATGATTCGACACATTTTTCATTTTTATTTTCCATTCCACAAGCACACGCTTGCCAAAAAACTTTGCATTTGTTTCAGGTTGCCAGCGTGATTGTACACAAATTTCACCCGATAAGGTTACACTAGCTAGTCGTTAGCATATTACAAATTTGAACAAACGCACTGACAAGCAAAAGCTTTTTTCTTTGCCTTGGTATAGTTCAATAAAATTTAATTTCACGCACATTACAAAGCAATTACTAGCGGATGCTCCACCAGTGCCAGCTCGACCAACAAGCATGACGATTGCACATCGCCCAGGTTTTATTTTTACTACCGGAAATATTATCCAATAAAAAGTCCCCCACTCGTCTCACAGAACAACCGAACCAAACAATGCGACAAGCAACAATTCACCCCTGCCCGACACGCAACAGAAATCACGACGCGCTGGAACTCACGTAAAAAGTTCAAAAGTCCTTTCCGTCCTGCCGGGCCATTTCGCTGGGCCATTCCGGGTGGATGTCGGGGTGCCATCTTCGGCAAACGAAATATATTCGCGGCTCTTCAATTTATCATCGCTATCACGCAATTATCGTAAATCAGCACCAATCAGCCAGCCGAAAATCCTTACCTCATACTGCACATAAATCATTCCGTTTGCCACACAGTCGGAGGGCAAAACGAGAGGAGCCGGGGCGTGGAAAAAGAAATTGGTAGAGGTTTCTGGTTGGCGTACACAAAGATGGCTTCCTTCTTGAAACGGTAGCTGCGGGATAAGCAAATTTCGTTGCCTTGTATCGAGCTGTGAATTGTGAAAAGTCAAACCAATCGAAAACATTCACCGCCATTCCCTCCAGAACCGATATCTTTGCGAGTCCCGTAAATCCCGGGAACAGCAGCTTTGAACCGCCTGCTTACCAGGTGGAAAAAGCTTCATTCGTTATGCAGCTGACAAGACCAACAAGCCTAAGTTTCTGTGCCTTTTTTTCTCTCTCGGACAGGAAGAGTGTTAATGCTTCTCGTACCTTTTTTTTTTTTTTTTTTTTTTGTAAGCTCACTTTGAGAACTGTTTTTCGAACCTTTATTTTTCACACGGCAGCAATGGGTTTCCGGCAATGGGGTTCGATGGGATTTTTTTCCCAAAGACTTTCACCTTCGCCAACGCATCGAACGCGGAACGAGCTTCGCCCGCAGCATATAAGCTCGGGAAAGATAAAGAAACCAGGCTTTTCTCTTGTTTAGCCGCCGGCCGCGTTCCCTCGCAATCTGATCGAAACGGTGAACAATGCGAGGGAAACGTGGCGAAATAAAAAGCTCACGCCCAACATACACACACACACACCTGTACACCTATACGGGGCTGAATGCTTGTACAGAAATAATACAACTCGAAACCGTTCGCCGAGCACCGCCACCACCCGTTGAACCTGCCCACCCCACCGAGGGCATTAACTGCGCAAAACGCGTTAAAAGAAAACTAATCGTTAGCTGGAAAAGCACGTACAAGATATTCAAATAAAATATTCCTCCAGGGTGTACGAACCTGACGATAACCGAAACCATCTTTTAGCTGTTCTTGACGCGTTTTTCCTTCTCTCTCTCTCTCCCACTCTTCCTTTTTCTCGACGGATCAAGTCTTTGGCCAGTACAGAGAAAAGAAGTCAGCAAAGGGATAGGGAAATCGAGCGAAGAAAAGCGAAAGGGAAAGAATTTAAATCTCCATCCTTTTTTTTGCACACGAAATGGTTCGTTTCTTTTTCTATTCTTTTACCGCCCCCCCCCCCAACCTCCCCTCATCTGTACAGGGAAGAACTGCCAAGTGGCCAATCGGTGCAAAACAGGGAAAGACATTTCACTGAAGCGCTCCATGCGGAAAGTGTGCGTTCGTTACTGCCGAAACACCTCGCCGCACTAGTCTTGGGAGTGAAAGTGATACCCAGTTCTGCTTACACCACGAGCGACCGTGGCTTGCGTTTCGGCTCTGCACCGGTGGGTGCTTTTCTTTATCGCTCCCACACGCGGGCTGCAAACAATCGAGTGAGATTGTGATCACCTGAAGCGGGGCAAAAAAGATCCCGCAGGGTGAGCGAACTGCCAGCTGCCGGCAAGTTGGTCAAGATGGTTTCTTTTACAGTTTTTTTTTTTTTTGTGTGCGCCTTACTCCCCAATGCCCAACGGGGAATTATACCCTTCAGTCATGAGGGTTAGCGATGGACAGATTGAAAGAAGCTAGAGCATCACAGGTACGCTTTTCCGATTTGCTGTTTGCATCGGTTGAGTACACCATTAAAATTAAAACGCTCTTAGCCTAACCCTTGAGGCCCATCTGGACACGGTGCGTTGTGTCTCGCGCGTTAAGGTCAGTACATTAGTGGTTATGGACACTTTAAAAAGACAATGCATTGCAAAAGAAATTAAATCCAGAGAATATGAGTTTTGATCAAAGTTTTTCTTTAGACAATGGAAATAGAATAAAAAAAACAGGTTCTTTTGGTATATCTTTTTACTTTATTTATTTTACATCTTTTCTTTACCTTTACAAAATTAAACCTCTTGAAAAGTCAAGTTGTGTAATTTACAGAGGCACAAAATCCTTCTTATAAATCGTACGTAAATTTATACGTGAAGTTACTACTGTTCAAGTCAAACTATCTAAACATGGGTCTATGCGTAGGGGAAAGGGTCGTCTATTCTACTATATACTATAACTATATTCTAGCCTTCTGAGGCACAATGGTCGAGACTTTGGGAGCCTTCTTCTATAAGTCAAGTCTTGTCATACTCTGATGATCTTTGGTCTACGACTCTCCTATGTAGCTCAAGCTTTCCAAGTGGCAGAGAAGCTCGGAATCCAGATAATCGAGACAAAGATCAAACTGATGGTTTGAAATCCAGAGGGCTAGCCATGGAGCAGCTCACAAGTGTAGAAAGGACGTAATAATCCCAAATTAAGGTGCCAATAGCTGTCCGCCATTAAGACCAGCAAAATGGATTTGCAGACGAAGGATACTCCTACAGAGGGCAATAATCACTTAATAAGTAAGCATGCAAATAAGTACTCTAAAGAAATTTTTTTGATTTGCCAACATTTTTACTCCACTAGGTTGGGAAAACATTTTTGGCTAATTTTGTTATTGGTTGAAGGCTCTCTTTACTTCTTCCATTTACCAACTTAACACTTCCGAGTGTAAGCTTTAACTGTAATTTGGTCAACGTGTTAATTTTCCTTCATCATGCCAAGCCAAATTAGCAAGTTCAAATTCCGTATTCCACACGCGTTGCAAAGGCACCGTGGTTCGTACTTCAAAGCTATGCTTTAATTTAATACGTGGATGAGTGTACGATTTATCCTTAAATACAACTCCTGCCCTCCTGCCTCCCATTCTCCTAGCTCCGAGCCAACGAAAATCAAGTCATCCAACCATCTTGAAGACCGATCAGCATCGCTACCGCCATCGTCGAGCCACTTCATCGGAACAATTTCCTGCCGACAGCCATTTCAGGGCGGCTTACGCGACGCAACAAGAACTCTTCAAAATCCCGGAACACGTTTATGAATAGGATCAAAATTTATTGCCGCTATCATGCCGCCGCTAATGTTGACGCTTTCCGCCTCCCGGCGCCACTGTGCTGTGATCGATTCGTCTTGAGCCGGCGCCAACCAGCCCGAGCGCTCGGCAAAACTGGTGGCAAATTCATAATTTTACGGCTTTTCCGCACCAGCGGTGCCAGTGCCCTGCTGCTGCTCACCAATCGTTTCGGGAAAAGTGAACGTCCCACATCCGCCGTTGTGTAATTTCTTCCTCCCGCCCTTAGTCCTCCCGGTCCTCACGCCAGAGATTAGGCGCAGAGCATCACGGCTGGTTCGATGCTGCACGGTGAAGAAGCTTTCGCGTTGAGGACGTGCAGGAAAAATCAAACACTACTGCTGTAGGGGAAAAGCACCCCTAAAACCTGCTACAAGAAACCGTCTTCGGGTGGTTGTTTCGCCGAATTCGAGCCAACACAGCAACATCGCAACCGATGAATACTTTACATAATTACAATCTAACAACTCGGAGCGCACTCTTGGAAAATCGGATCGAAACTACAATTCTTCACCTTCTTCGTCGTTCTTCGTCTTGAGTAAAGGATTGCTGTTGCTTCCCAGCCACCCTGGTAGCTGGGACTTGCCCTGCTGTTCGTGCTTGCACCACTCGCCGGTACCACCGCCACCACCATCACCAGTTCGTCATCTGCTGACGGTTGAAGTGATTTCTTGGAGCTTGGCGATATTGGCTACGAAACTAATTGGTAAAATTAAATTCCTCGCCTAATTAACTTCTCAAGTGTACGCACACAGCTGAAACGCTTTTTGCCTAATGCAGAAGAGCCGACCCTCGAGGAGAGCGGAGATGGGTTGTTTTCGATGGAAGCATTTGTAAATTGCCGCGATCTGGGCACGAGCCTTTCCCTGCTCATGCTGGCAAACACTTGAAGTGTTTCAATTAAAGGTCGCAAACGACAGTCCCCAAAACCACACTCACTGTTGCCACCCGTGTGGCTCACAAACATCCTGCTGGATATGTCACAAACACTCTTACATGTACAGATGGGTTCTTCCTGGAAAAAGATGGTCAATCATGCTAATTTTAAATTTTATTTTTCGCTACCCAATATCACAACAGCTGATATTGTTGGTGGTGGTGGTGAAAGTGATTTCGTTTAAACTCCACAGTCAAGATACACTGAAGAAAGGGCCTTGCAGCACAAACGAAGGACAAACATTCTGGTTGGAGAAAAAAAATCAAGTCATCCCAATTAGATGGTCAGAAAAGTCACCAACGCAACCGTATGGCTTCAAGCGAAAACTGCTTTCGCTAATTATATTTAACAAAATTGGAGCCTTGTTTATCGTGGCCATTTTTAATATCCAGCGCAATGAACTTTCATCTTGCTATTTCGCTGCAGAAACTGTGTGAGGGATTCGAAGTCGATCATTAATTAAAAATGTCCCCTGAACGTTTAGACAAAAGGAAGCACACAGGCTTTAGTTAAGATTGGCTTACAAGGCTTATTGTAATCACGGTGTCCAAAAGTCCAATAACTGCCTCGAAGGATTGAAGCATTGAAGAGGCCTTTTAAATAATATTAAATATGATCATAAAAACTTCTCTTTATTGAGCAAGACCAACAAAACAAACTCAAACAAATATAAACTTCACATTCAAGTTTTATGTTTCATTTCTATCAAGTTTTTGCCATTTTACAACAGAAACTCCTTATACAAATATTCTTATCAAGAAACTAGAGTAGAAAATGTGCACACTAATTTTTCACTGCTCGGCTGTTGACCCTTACCGTAACATGACCCATCATAACCTAAACGGACCAGCTATAACATCAAACACTACGACGGATAATCGCATCTGCGTAGCCATCCCTTCTAACTGCCATCGGATCGGACAACGATTCCACGGCTAATCTGCTGCTTAAATATGCCCAAACAGCTATCACTGCCTTCAGGGCAGCTACTCAAGCATCAAACGCATCCAAAAAGAGGGAGCATCATCCGAACGATCCATCGAGCAAGCACGCAACAAATTGCGCTCCTAATGATATCAAAGGTCCCGCTGCTTTCCCTGCCACGTAGCCACGTTTGACTGTTTATGGTATAATAAATTTTAATCGCATTTAAGCCACTCTTTCCTCCACTCCTTCCTTGCTGGCGGCTCCAAATCGGTCAGTTCGGTCAATGGCAATATCCTAAATAGCGTAGAATACAAACAAAAAACTACCAGCGCTAACTTCTTTCCTTTTTCTCGCTCACACGAGGAAAGTGTTTCACCGGAGGCTAAACAAGCGGTACTTCCATCAACTGAAACCTAGCTTACTGTGTGACTTCAGCCGGAGGTACCCTTGGCGAGAAAAGAGCACCCCTTACACCATTTCAGAAAGGAAATATCGTAGCACCTTGCAGCATTCATGCCGCACTAGAAGAGAAACAGGGTACAACGAAAGCACTGAGGTACGTCCGACACTTCTCACTCAGCCACAGCTCCTCGACCGGGATCAACAAACCCATTCAATTGCAAACCGAGCAAGTAAAACTGGCGCGGAAAAGGACTCAAAGAAAAACGGCTTCTTAGCTAAAAACAAAACACACACTCAACAGTAAGGTGCAAAAAATGGCATCGCAATCCAATGTTACAATTTCCACCTCACTGAGCTCGGGGCTCATGTTTCTCGGGGCGATTGATTTTTATCGGTTTTTTTTATCGGTTGTGTGTAAGTGTGTGCATTTCTTAAATCTTTTCCCCTGCTCCGTGTGTTGGAGCAGCTGCGGTAAAGTAAAATTCTTCCATCCCTTTTCGTCCACATCCCCCAGTCCGAAAGGTCCACCTTTCTATCCGTTCGTTCGCAGGACTCACCCGTCATGGAAACGTATCCCAAAAAAGGTTCTTGATTTCAGCTCTCGCTCCTCGCTGGGAAAAACCACCCCATAATATAGATTACTGAAGGGATCGTTTCTGAACTATACTCCTAATTTAATTATATCGTTCGGTCACTTCGAATCGCTGGAATATCCTGGACTTGGGTATTTATGTGACCAGCGTACATGCCTGCCGGTGGCAGTTGGTGGACGCGCTCACAGAAGAAACATACAAAAAAACAGAGAAAAACGATCGAGATAACGATCCTGCGTGGCTGTCTACGTGTGTGGTACGGTCAGTTGGAACACGGCCGAGGTGGATAATGTGCTGCGCGCCCACCCGTCCCATGAACGGCTTTGCTGATTGGTCAGCAAAACTGGCCCATTTCCAGTAGAAAAGACACACGGGCACAGCGCTCGAAGATGGAACCAACCACCTACACCCAGCCTACACCTCAACACAGCATCTGTACAAGTGAAAGATAATCGTGTAGAAATTTAATTAATTTAAGTGTACCAAAAGGTTTCGCCAAAGTGATAGCTCAATTTATTACTAACCGTTTCCTACTGGGGCGATGTCTCGGTCTTTTTTTTTCTTCTTCTTTGCGTCCGTTTCTTTATGTTCGTTTAATTTTCCTGTACAAGCAGGAAAACCCCAACACATTCACGAAACTCATCATTTTGCAGCTCGTTGCAATAAAAACGACAAACCAGATCAGGTAGCAGAATTGTAAAGCGTCAAGTTATGTGCCTTGTGCCTGCTCGCAGCCTGTATCGCCTCCCCCGGGCAAGATGAAAAGGGCAACAACTTCTTGGGAATTTATTTCTCGATGCCACTCGTCCCTTCTCTTCAGAGGTAATTCCGATTGCAAACCGATAGCTGAAGATTGGTTTTCTGATTTTATTGCTACCACCCTTGGTGCAGGTGGAAAAAGTTGCCTACACCCCCATTCCAACGTTCGATATGATATTGATGTTCATCATGTAAGTGCTTCCATTAGCTGCTCAATTCCAGCGATAATTACTTACACGAGAAACAAAGCGTACCTTCTCAAAGGCAACAGAAACAGAGTGAAAAATGTTACACATAATATATGAATTGATTTGCGAGGAGATTTTCATCGGAAATCTTAGATTGTGATTGAAACATGCTTTTATATTGAATTCTGGCCATCCTTCTGTAAGCGCAGTTGTAACAAAATAACTGCAAATTACAATGTTATAGATATACCTCATTATGATGTTTCATAACACAATGAAAACACTCCTCTTCTGTTTTTTTGCCAGCAACGCTGCTTACATGACTCTCTAAAGCCAACGAACGGAATGCGGAAGCAAAAACTCTTAACACACATTTTTAATACCTTTTAATTTATTTTCTGACATTAACACCGGTTCCTGTCAATTACCTTGTCACGGTTGTCAACAGTGCTGTCCCACGCTCCCATCGTTCGACCGCTGCTCGCACATTGTGCTGTGGTTTCCATTTTCCCCCCTCTCACACGCGGCACCCGGCTTGCTTATAAACTTCGATTCCTTTCAACGATTTTCCATCGCCATTCTTACGCGTTCGCCTTCCTTCAGCACGCCAGCGGCGCGACATTGTTGATGTTGTCTATTCTAGCTGAGAAACACGCCAACACGCCGAAACCCGTGAAGCTTCTAGTCTGCGCAAACCAAGCCAACAAGCAAAAAAAAACAATGAGCCACAACACCTTTCCCCGTGCTTGTCGATGATGGTTGGTTGAATTTTGCAAACAATAGCATTACACGGCGAACGCCGAGAGGGGAGAAAATATTGTCATAAAGCATATTAAATTACCGAACCCGAGCCAACGCTCCATCCGGGTGGAGGGAAGCGTTCATTAAAAAAGTGTTTTTCTTGTTTGCCGCACCTTAACCTTACATCCGGTGCGAAGAAAAATAACCCACAGAAATGCTGCATCATACAGCTCCGTTTACTTTTGCAGCCAACGGCCAAGTGGTAGCGCTCTTGCCGGTGTGCAGGGAACTGTGGTTAGCCCCGCTCTCCGCTTGTAATCGAACCGAACCGCAAAACGATCCTAGAATTCAAGGATTATCCACAGTATCTAGTAGCTTCGGAAGGAATGAAAGAGAACGTAAGAAAGGCAAAGGAGAGAATGTGAAGCAAAAAAAACACATGCCACAGCCAATAGATGATGGATGGTACCGAGAGCAGCAGCCCTAGCGAATGGACCAGCGCTGATGAGGCAGACACGGCACAAAGTGAGCTTTTTCGCATAATCAGAAAGGATAATGAAGATCTGTCCAAAGAAAACAACCCATTAAGTGTGTGCAGATAGAGAGAGAGAGAGAGAGAGAGAGAGAGAGAGCAGGCAATATGGGCGTGCAAATGGCAAAAAGCGTTCGAGCTAGTGGTCATACTGGGCACAGAACGCGCGAAGGCATGACAGCAGAAGCGGGAGGAAAGCTGTGGCCTGGAGTGTGGAGTGCGAAGCATTTTCTTCTTGCTTTTTATTATTTCAGGAAACATCATCTCAAGCACGGTTGTAACACATTAATCAACACGGGCAGATATGTTGGAGGCCATCAAGTCCATCTACTTTATTAAAAGTTTATTAACAATTAAGTTATAACTTTCGCAAGATTTCTGACTCAGTTCCCAAAACCGTACAGCGCAACAAAAGGTAAAGCTTTTCAATATATAGGTGTTTCTTTAAATTTAAACCATTTAAATGGTTAGACCGATTGAATTAGACTTTTTTATTTGATTTACTATTTGGACATAACATAATTAAATTACAAAAAAAATCTTTATTAAGTTATAAATAAGAACACTTTTAAGTTGTCTCTGTTTTATCTCTTTAAAGAAGAAAAATTTCAGAACTTTCACCGCACCAATTCAGCGCCAATTTTTAATATTTTTTATTGACATCCGATAGAGGCAAAACATGCAAAGTAGTGCGTGACTAAAAATATGTTTATCCAAAAGAAATAGTTGAACCCAACAAGAATTGAGTAAATAATATTCAGATTCCAAAATGTGTATACAGTTCTGAACCTTCATGTTTCACGCTTCGAAAATCATACCCACGTTGTGCAAACCGTGCTTATCCGCAGACCTCTCCATTCGATTGCGCTCCTCTCATTCGTACGGGTAAGAATATTCCCACGAACACCAGACAAAAACCACAAACCATGCTTGGCGAGTTCTTCCGCTCGCAAACACGCAGGCCTGCAAATGAGTGTCCACCAGCAGTGTCACAAGCGAACCGTTCCGATTTCTCAGCTTCATTCCGAAGGGAGGCCCGGAACAAAATGAATGCGCAAGGCAGCGTGGTACAGTACCGGTGCGGAAACGGAAGCGACTCCCGGTGGTGAGGAATCGGGCACGGCAAAAGCTCACCCGAACCGACGGTGTCTGGTGGTTTTGTGGATGATACGGCTGTCATGTCGACTAAATGAATTTTGACACTAATGTTTCCCTTTTGTGAAACAACGTCCGGTTCGACGTTTCGCTACGCCTCGGACCGCCGTCTTGCCAGCGGTTGCTTGTCTTGGGCTTGGTTTAAGCTTTGCGTGTCCATTTGCGAATGGCAGACCACCACCGCCATCCACCAGCCGCGCCCTTCCGACCCCAACCGGAAGGATGAAATGAAATGGATTAAAATCATCGCCGCCACCAGGCCGGGAGTCGATCGATCATTGCTATGCAATAATTATTCTGCCCGAAATCACCGCCACACATCGTAGCGCGAGCGCGCTTAGCCGGATCAATTAGTTCGATTTGTCAGGCGACTGCTTCGTCCGTCTGCCGCCCCCGGCTCTCTGGCGATTGGGGTGAACGGACCGTCAGGGGAGATGATAAAATTATCATCCTTGATTATGGTGGGATCTGATAATATTTATCAAAAACAAGGATCCCTTCCCTACAGCGAACAGAATAAACTTTCCACCCTTCTTCTCCACTCCCCAAAACGGCGTGTCCTCGTGCACAAAACCACTCTCGCTTGCTCGGAAACTTGTTTTCCCTCGCTTTAATATTCACGAGCAAACTTTGACTGCCACCAAAACACCACCGACCGGGCTTCCCGGACTCAACCGACCACTTGGACGGGGCGGTTCCAGCACCCGCGCACCCGCCGGGAATATGCAAAAGGACTCGGACGGCGCCCTTTTCGGCTGCGGGCCGGCACCGTTACCGAAAGCACGAGAGACGACCGCACGGTTGTGGCGACACCTCACGGTCCGTTTGGTTGCGGGTAGTTGCGGGTGGGGTGCTAGAATCTCATTAAAAATTCATCACTTGTCTTATTAGCGTGTACGGGCCCGGTGCGCGTTTGGTTAGCGCCATTAGTTTGGCCTGCTGTCGTCAAATCAAATTTCGTCGTATTTAATTATGACCTTAGCGTGTCACTACACACCGCTGGAAGACCACCATCCCTGTCCCTGGTCACCCCACACCCATAATGCTCGTGTTTTTGGTTCGTGCTTTTATCGTCCCCGGTCCCGTGCTTGTATCTGCAGCCGGGTACGGGGACAAACCGGAAGGGAACAAAATCCTTGCTAACAACTTACTTTCAACCGAGGTGCTGCGTGTGTACGGAGGTTGTAGTTGAACCATTGCCTTATCAAAGCGTCTATAGGAGCAGGGGATGTACAGCAATTCCTCCGACAGAGACCTACTTGGATGATATGTCTGTGTAGGTTTAGTTTTTCCGGGAAAAACTACATTATATTGGGCTATTTTTGTGCCCATGACGACGGGTTGATTAGCCACAGCTAGCTCTATTATTCATTATTAAAGCTTTATTCGAATCGACAAGTACTTCCCTTGTGATTACGTCTCAATTGAAGTAGACGAATGAGGGCTTCGGGGAAAGAATCGAGAATCGAGAAGACAGTTGATAATAATAATTACTACCTAGAATAAAGAAAGATTCAAATAAAATATTTTCCATAATTTTCAGTGTACCGTTCCAAAATCAATAGATAGAATAGGACATAATTATAGTTTAATCATGTACCATTCCTGGGGAGTTTTTTTTTCAATTTCTAACAGTGGGGCTATTTCCGTTGTAAGTTCGTAGGCTGAAATTTCAGCCTGTCAGCTGTTTGCATTGTATAGCAGTTTTGGAGCAGCTATCTAAGTGAGTGATGGGCTTATCCCAAGGTGTATAAATTTAGAAGGCTGATTTTTATCGCTTCTGCTTCTGAATGAAGATATTAAGAGTGTTTTGTGTATTTGTCAAGCCTCCAGAAAGCTTGTTTGAACAAAAATGTTCACCCATCTTGTCAAAAAGTGATGTTCAAAATTGGTTATAAAAACATGCTATGAGACCACCTGGACTACATACACTTTGATTCTGGATTCCACCACCTGATCTCTTTAATGCACCTTGGGGTAAATGTAAACAATACCGTGTTTTCGAGCAGGTACTTGAATCTAATTCTAGCTTTGAGGCCAGAATAATCTAGACTGAAAATTACAGACTAGTTTTTTGTGTGGTTTTGTATGGAGTGTTTACATGATTTCAGCCTCCAACTGTCATACTCCATACAAAAAACTGACTAGAATCGTGAAGGGCCCCAGTAACAATAATGAGCTGGACAATAAAAACCAATCGTAAATGCAAAAATGAGACATGACTACTTTTTGAAATCAGTTTCCGATTAAACCTCGGTTGTGAAATCTGTAGAGTTTAAAACTCATCTTTCAAAACATAAACCCATACACACGTTCACTCACTGTGATTATTTAAACCACAGCTGAATCTTGCAGCACAACATACGCTGTAATAGCAATTGATACAGCATGATACAGGCTTCCAATTTTGAAGTCATAAAAATTTATTACTTCTGTTTCGCAGGCAAAGCTTTTACCACTGATTCGGTTTCGGAATTCTTTTTATTCTGCATTTGCATTGAACCAACGCCAAAAAAAAAAAGATCTCTCGCTGTGCCTACACGCTGCAGACGCGCGAACGGGGTTTTTCAATATTGACCCAAGCGAAACTCCTCCTGACGAGAGGGAAATATAGCACAGTATAAAAACGAAACCCCCCAAAAGCAGACAAAAAGCACAAGTGTGCTTTCGGCGGACGCAAAGTCAATCAAAGCATCATGTTTTAGCATCCCACCTTCCTTCTCAAGAGTGGCGAGTGAATAGAGACAGGAAACATAACAAAAAAGAAAACGCATTCACCCAAATGATGATTCCCAACCAAACCGAACCCAATAACTACCACCCTCGCACACACACACACGCATACAGTTGAGGTGACCTCTGCCATTTCACCCTCCCTACCGTCCCGGTGGGCTGCTTTTTACGATCGAAACCGCACGTGACGCCATCTGGCGGACGTATCGTTAGACTCTGGTACCGTATTTAATAGTCATAAAATTTAATATTACAAAACCCACGACCCGGGAAGGGAGGTTGTGGCCTTTTTTTAATGACAACAGCCACAGAAAGTAGGAAGTAGGGTGGAACACACATACAAACGGTTGCCAAATGGTCCTAACGGATACAAAAGCGAACAGAAGCGGGCATGTTGCTAAACACTATTGAATGGTATAAAAACATATTTTATTTACATTTTCCAGACCCACCGCCACGTGGTGTGAGTCAGGAGGCAGAATTCGAAATTAAATACTTTTGATACAGTGCAGAGCCAAGCACAGCAGTGGCCGTCTAGAGAGGGTAAAGCTACAATCCACGCCGCCCGAGGGGAGACCCATCATCTATAATCCACCGCCGGGCTCAGTTGTGGTAGCATCGCGCTTTCTGCATTTTGTTTGCGAAATAAAATAGAAGGCATCCATAAATTCTTACACCAAAGTTTGGGCCATCCCTACAGATCCCACAGTTGCCGTTCTCTCTCTCTCTCTCACACTGTTTCATACCTCCCTTGTGGAA
Organism: Anopheles arabiensis; assembly: GCF_016920715.1. Classification (NCBI taxonomy): domain Eukaryota; kingdom Metazoa; phylum Arthropoda; class Insecta; order Diptera; family Culicidae; genus Anopheles; species Anopheles arabiensis. The sequence goes on from NC_053517.1 coordinate 20,994,441, forward strand.
AGCAAAAGCAAGCCGAGCATCGTCCTGAACGCCATTTGGGTGATAATTTGTTTTCGGCCTCCCGGTATCCGCGCACCACCGGACGTCTCAATCTAGCGCCTCATTAGCTCCGATTTAAATTCAATTTTCACCGGAAAATCCTACACCACCCACGACTCGCCGACTCGGCCCGCGAGATGGAAGATGGATTGCTTGTGGCAGTGGCAATGATTGAAATTACACCATGGGCTGCGAAATTGACCCCAAACCCGCCGCACGGCCGAAAGCCGATTCCGACCAACACCTGCGCCAATGGTGCAGCGTAAAAGTGGCTCCCACGCTAGCAGCGTTGAAGAAAAATCCCAAAGCCGCTGATGGTGCTGGTGGTGGTGATGGTGATGGTTCTTTTGTATCCTAAGCACAAGCCTCACCGGAGCTGGTGGAAGCCGAAGAAGCGCACTCACGCAGCTGCTGGGCGAGTGTTTCCCCCCTTATTAGCAGCGCAGTTCGATCGGCCGACCGCACCACCGGTCTCCGGTCACTAATAAATTCTCCACAGAATTTAATCAACTAAACACACCTTTTATGCAAATAATTCTACTTTATCGCTTTGGCCCGGCGAAACTTTTTTCATTTGTCCGCGTGCGATGTGCGTTTCATATTTTGCTTCGATTCCTGTATCGCGCTTTCTTGCCTCTGTCCCGACTTTCTGTCTTGCTTCGAACGGAAGCGTGGGGTGCGTAGGAACCAAAGCGTACACACTGTCCCGCTCACCGGAGCCTCGTATTTACTGGTTTGTCATGTTTTCTACCGCTCCGCACCCTCCGGCCCGCCATACGGCTGGGTGAAGCGCACGCACGAAAATTGGTCCCCAAGGTGTCCCCTGATCCACGAGCAGCACGGAGGCCGATCCGATCCGGGGGCGTAGGTGGAAGCCGCTGAAACGGACGGCACGATGATCAGAAAGGTGAAAAGTTTCCTTCCCGCACGGCGGTGGCTACTGACAACTCGGGGCTTCGGTAGCGGAATGATGATGATTACAGGCAACGCGAACCGGGGGACCAATAAGTTGCGTGGTCCCTTCTTGGAGAGGGGCGGAACAAGAAACGGCGGAGAGCATTTTTCACTTTACGATTGTCGGCATCGTGCGCCCATCGTTTTTACTTTAGGATAAAAAAAAATCCAAAAGCAGAACGCGAGCAAAAAAAACATTGTGAAAAAAAAGGAAAAGCAAACAAGGACAATAGGCGAGGGAAGAAGATTTGATTAAATTTTCACTACATTTCCACCGGCGAACTTAAGCGGCCTTACCGGTTCGCCAAACAGTTCATTATGTAAATGACAGTGTAACTGAACAATAATCCCGAGCCAACAACAACTCACATTCAGCGCCGCTTTATTCGCTTGTTTAGAGGGCTGTAAATTTGGACCGGATTTTTTATGACATTAACATTTAACTGTGTTTATGAAATATCAACAAATCTCCAAAGGGAAGACATCACATAGAATCCTCCCAGTAAAATAGGCATTAGAGCAAGCGTCTGTAAACCCTCCCACACACACACACAGTCCATCGCTCTATTAATGGAACAAGTTCCTGACATTGGTCACGCGTACAAACACCCGCTTCTTCGCCTAGATATGTTTTCCTAGTTCCTTCTAAAGCGGAGCGAACGGATTCATAGCTCACGCCTCATACATCATCACGGACGAAACCACCACGTATCGTGATTATAAGTTCCCTTTCTACACTCCCCACGTAAACCACCTTCTTGCGTTCGCGCTCAATGGTAAAAACACAAACAAAGTCATCTGCATTTTAACCGGCGCCCAAAGCTGGAGTGGGGAAAAATGAAACCATCCAGCTAAATCCGAATCCTTCCAAATCCGAAACCAAAACGAACCCCGGCAAGTTCGTAAAAGGCAAACAAATCTCCCGCTCACCGAAACACCCCAAAAAAGGAAGCAAACCCCCGTAGTGAGCAGCTTCCTGCTGGTGGTGCTCACACCAACTTACGAACATCCTGTAATTATCCCTAAAGTGCATTTACCGGCACGAATAGAGTAGCAGCAGCCGAACCGAAAGTGCAGGCAGGCAGTAAGGCATCTTCGTGTGTCCTACTTTTCCCATGCTTCCGCTTCTCCCAAAACTCAAATTTTCACCCCCGGTATTGAGGAAGATTGGAAACGTAGGGAACTGCCAGCGGGGAGAGGCAGGAAAATGCTTTTTCCGCGTCGTCCTTCTAGCAAGCATACACGCCACGCGGGAAGAAGGAAACTTTCGCTGTCCCGTCACGAACTTCCTGCCCGCACAAGTACGTGCGCACAGGAGCGGCGGCAGCATGCGGCATCGAACCGGTCGGCCGCTTCGGTAAAAACAGGCAAGCGAAACAGATATCGAGGGCAAAGCAACCACCCACACCCCACCCGCACGCGCTGACATTAATGGCAGTCATAACGTTTGCAGACGTGTAACATTTTATGTTGCTTCGGCAAAGCTCACCGAAACCGGGCTGTGTGTGTGTGCTTTTGGGGTTGAAAGCACGTCGGTTTGGATACGTATGGTAGGATACGGATGGGGCGGGGAAATGCTTTCACTAAGGCAAAGCAAACTCATATATTTTCCTGACTTCTCATGACTCCCGCGAGGGTTCCGCGGGACCGAACAGAGCGTAGCAGCTTTTTAGATGCTTGGGTCGGGCCGCCCAGCAAAAGGCGCGGGCGCGGAGATGCCGATGCACCGTGAATAGACGACGCGCGCAATGATGCATAAAGATGCACAGCCCGACAACGCGCCGTACAAAAGTTTCGCTGCCCATTTTGTTTGAGTTTCTAAAAACGGAATCTTTTGTGAGTGTGTGTTTCTTGGTTTTTAACAAAACTAAGAATTGGAGACGTATACGAAGCAAAGACTTTCATTATGCTTCGAAGCTGGTTTTGAGGTAGAATGAGCCATGAAAACGTCGTCGTGCAACCAGCTCATTGTTGTTGACGTTTTCCAATTGGGGCTTTATTCTTCTTTTTATGGAACGACTTACGTGTTCATGCCAGATGTTTAAAGGTTGCAAGACTTATTATTACTCCGTAGCCGGATAGAGCGATTATGAGGGAACGGTCTGGAACCTGAACCAGAACTTAGCCTGAACCTCACTCAAATAATGGTATACTCTGATATTGAATTAACGAAAGATAATTCATTCCTGAGTAACTATCCTTGCATTGCTTGTCTGTTTTGCCTTTTTCTAACTGTCACTCCCAATATAGCCTAACAACTGTGCTATTTTTAATCCACAAAAAATAAACTTTAATTATATTTGTTCAAACACTCACACCAGACAAAACCAATGCTCAGCCAACTGCTTAACCAGCCGTAATGTGCACTTATTATCACTATCTACGCTTTCGTACTTTCCAAAAACACTTTCCGCGTATTTTTTCATTCTTCTCAAGCGGTCCTAGTCGTAGATTGCGTCCTACACGTGCAATGCTGCACTGCACTGTACGCTACCATTGCCACCACCCTGTTCGGGACGGGTTTTGATTGCATTCATTTATCCACCTTTTAACCTACGATAGGCACACCGTTATTGCACCGAGGTAGCGCCGAGCCTTGCAATGCACGCCTCGGACACAAATTCTATGGTACGTGTCAACTCGGTACGGAACGGTTGTCATGCTTTTTATTCCCACCTCTCTCTCTCCCAGTATTCCCGCTACCTCGTGTACAACAGCATCCGCTCAAGTATTGTTCAAGCGGGCCGTTAAAAAAAACCCGGCTGCCAAGAGAGTACCGCCCGACACTTCAAACGGCTTTGACAGATCGCGACCACATGTAATATGGAAGCACTAAAGAGAGAAAGCTCGAGAGATCACGTGAAAGAAGGTGGATGTGTTGGCGGGGAAATGTAGCAGCATATTCCATCCACCTTGAGGCGCCGTCAAGGCGCTGGCGAAGCATTATTATGAACGCACTTCTCGCGTTTAACGAGCCCCGGTTTACCGGAGAGCCCCAACGATTGTGGAAAGTGTAACGCGAAGGTCACACAGCTCACTCATTTCGCGCGCCAGGCTAAATGCAACAGATAGCTTTTTAATGAGCTGCTCGAGCATGAAACTATTACACAGCGCACGATAAAAGACTCATTACCCTTTTGTGAAGAGGTGGCGCGCCAGCTGGTGCCACTACTAGTGTAGTATACGGTTCGTAAGCAAACGAGACATTGTAAGTTGTGCAGAAAATGTTTCATACTTCCAATTCTATTCAGAACGGCGTAAAAGCTTGAAGAGCGGCTGTTATGCTACAGCTGTACGATAAGGCATTTACTTTTCAAGAATTTCTGAACTTTAGATGTATTTTCAAACAAGCATCCGTCCGGGGGGAGAAAAGACCCGCACAATCATTGGTCACAGCTGTACGCTGTTTTGACGTTTGCAATCGATCAATGTCTAGCTGACAGAGATTGGTAAAGTCATCTGTTGCGCGCACGTCTTTTGCGCTGAAGTTCACTCGAATGCGTGTTCCCCGCGCGTGTTCAATCTTGCCCACCAACAATTTGGTGTGCAATAAACTTTTTTCATTAATTTTAAACACACTCACAATTGGAAGCCGACGCACCGTTACGTGGAACGTCTTGTTGCCGCTTTACAGCGCTCGACACAAACGAAGCGGCGAGACACGCATTCGCTAAACACTTCTGCTCCCGGAGCGGTCGTTATGGGAGCCATTAATACGATTACACCGTTCGGGAGGGTGGACAAAGTTCTGTTATGCTGACTTTGCAGCCAGTACCGAAAAAAAAAACAAGAACAAAATGTGTCCCGTACTGTCCCCTCGCCCTGGAGCCGCTGTGCTTGTCTCCATTTGGGCGCCCGCTTTACAGCGCCCGGTGCACCCAATTAGTGAGCCAACCAACATAGCCGACCGCTGTGTCGCTTCGATCTCCACTGTGTCCTTGATCTTTGGGGAGCGCTTTGCTTTCGTTAGATTTTTTTTTCTTCTTCTTACTGTTTCTCTCATTTTGGGTTCGGCAACCCGTGTGTCCCTTGCGCGGACTGAGCGGGAGACTGGGTCCGTATTTCGGTGCCCTTGGGTTAGCAGCGTCCCCCGGCCTGTCAGCTCATTATTCGTTGGTACCAAAGTTTACCGAATAAATTAATCTGCTTTTCCCCGAAGTGGGGCCGGGAAGTGCGCTTCCTTTCCTCTCCCCGGGGGCATCAGCTGTCCGGTTTTTGTTTTTTTTTTTTTGGTTTGGTATGTTCAGAGGGGATAGAAGCGGACATTTCTAGCTTATCGATCTCTTCATTAAACAGATTTCGACAAAGCTCTCGCTGATTCTATCATCCACCGGGGTGGGGTGGTGACTGTTTATTCGATCGGAATATGTTTTTTGTTTTATCTTTTCGATTCATTTTCCTTTCGTTCGGAGCAAGGAAAAATATAAACATGAACCGGTGCCCTAGGCAGGGCGCTTCGCAAAGCCTACGGATAATGCATTCTGGTCGAGGCGCTTCAACGGCTTTTCCGGAAAAAGAAATTAAAAAAACACAAACAAACACATGAAGAATGCGAAATATTTCCATGATTTTTTCCCCCACCAATCTCTCATTGTTATCACTCTCAAAACCAGATCCTCTATTATCCTCCGCGATCAGCCATCAAATCTGTCATGTAAACGCATCGCAACACATTTCACTAGCAGGAAACACTTCTCGGCCTGCCTTGCTCTTCCCAGCCCCCTTCCCGTCCCTGAACAAGAAGAATATGGTCACTCTAATACGCTGGAACTGTCGGTGGGAGTAAGATTTCCGTACCGCATTTCCCAATCCAAACCCATCAAGAAGCGTCACGAAGTTTGGAAACAAATTTGCGCCCGTGCCTTTGCCTTAGCCCATCTGCCTTAATTCTCATTTTCCACCTCGGCTCCCTCTCTGCGCGTGAACGATACGCAAGAAATACGCACAACACAATTTGCCATCTGCCACGCCGAGCGGGCCAGCTCCACTCCGTGCGTGCGCGCGTTCGATTTTCCGAATGCCTGCCTGCCTGCCTGCCTCCCTGCAGGTCCGGCCCAGGCATTATCTGTACTGTTCACAACGCGTACGGAGCCTTCGGCACGAGCTTCGGCTCCGGTTAGTAATTTGATGAAATTAGCATAATTTCAATTTGAAATCAAACTTTTATCAGCAAAACGAATTATTCAAATTGAATTAATCCTGCCTAGCAAACATGAAATTTGTGTGACGGAAAAACTTCTTACCGCCCGGGTGCCGGCAAGACTTGTACCTTCGGTTTGTTTGTGTGGTGGTTAGGTGGGTGAGGTGAGAAAGCTGGGAGAGATTTTTCCAAGACTTTGCACTGTGCTTTCGGAAAACAATCCAACCCGGTTTCGGGATAAGCGTAATATAATGTCGTGAAACTTGATTTGTTTTTTTTTGTTCTTCTTTCTGATCGAAACGCACTCGCACTCATTGCTGTATTGGTACTTCAGCGTCCAGCTTTGAACCAGTATGTTGGCACCCATTTACACGGTGGTTGTTTGAGAATATTAATTACAGCGAAAATACACTTAATCCCATACTGCGTGCCCTGTGAGCGCACCAATCAATTGGCAAGTTCATTTTCAGCAATGGCAGCGCACAGCATCACAAAAAATGGGGGCGACAGCATTTTCATTTTTGAATTGCATCGTTTTTACGCCTTTGCGAGCTGCCTTTCACCAGCTCGAGAGGGCCCGGTCGGTGGTTTTCAATGCATTCAACATTTATCATCCACCTATTAGTTAACGCTAGAGAGATGATGCATGCAAGCGTACTATATCGCATACAGGCACGCACGTGCACACAGCCGCTCGTTGGAAAACCGCAAGAGTCGACCCCCACTTGATGCGAGCCGGGAGTTGCGCGAAATAATAAAACATTTTCATATGCACTGCAAACCCCGGGTCCGCAACCGTCCATTGAAGTCAGTTGGTGCATCAATTAATTTTAATTGATTAATGACTGCCCATTTCACAAACACTATGTGCATCGGAAACGGGCACTCGGGTTCGACTTCAAGCGGGCAGCGGGCCGACTGGATGGAGGAGCAAACTGGTGGAAGGTCACTTCCGCAAGTCAAAGCGAACTATATATTTTATGATCGATTGCTGCGAAAAAAAAGAGGGAAACTTAATAGACCGAATTATAGCAGCACTTGTGTTGAGGGTTTCAAAAGTAGCATGTTTAATTATTTTTACTGCTGCTAGAAAAATGATTCAGCTACAAACAAAACAAATAACACACACTAAACGATACAAATGTTTTAATCATCTCCTCTCTACTAATTAAACCCATCAAACACTCATTCATAACAGCCATCATTATGCTCACAGTGAACAAGATTCCATCGCGCTGCTCCTCAGTTGTAGCAGTGTTGGTCGCATTCATCTGCAATCAAATAGCTTCGCATGAAGTGTGTCTTCGTTTCATAGAACCGTAGTCCAGTGCAATGAATGGTATGGCTCGCAATCAAACGCACCAAACCCCGGTCGAAGCGTCAGAAAAATGTTAACATCTCCACCGGTTATCATTCATATACCTTTTGCTCCATGTGTACTACATGTGCAACATTTTCTCGATGCACCCGCGGGCTTCGGTGCTCTCGCTGCATTCATCTCGCAGTAACATCCTTGCAAACAAATTACCCACAAACGATTAGATCACAGCATGAGCGAACGCGTGAGAAGGGGACGCTCTAACGCACGGCTGGCAGATAATAGCAAACGATTCATCGCTCGCTCGTCAAGGTGCAGCGCCAGGATAATGTCGTGCCTGCAGCAGCACCGTGCGCTTAGCTATAGCTGACGCTGAACTGAACGACCTTTGAGCTGCCCGATGAAACGGACAACGAGATGTCAGCTAGCTTCTGCGGGCGGACAGCTTTCCCGGTACGAACGTTTGCTTCAGCCCACCGCCGATCGCCAGAAGTGGAACCATTCGGTTGTACACCGGAGCGACATAACGCTGCAGTACTGCAGCTATCCTTTGATGGTAACATATGCGTTTATTATTTATCCTCAAACACAACCTCGGCAGCCCTTGCCAACCAATCCGACCATCGCTTCCTCAGATGCATTCAAAGCCGACCCCGTGCTAGCAAACAGATGGATGGAAAAGATAATCCGTTTTTACCGCCTGCATCCATTCCATTATCTGGTTGTGAAGATCTGATGCATCGCCCGACTCCCTTTTCATAATATCTTTATTATATCTCGCACAGCAAGGCGAAAGCGAGTAAGGCGTAAACACTGGCGTTGGTTTGATCTCAAACCCCGTACATCCTGGCGTCCATTTGCTGTAATTGCGTGGCACGGTGTAGCATAAATCATGAACATGGGTATGCTTACTTACGCAAGGTGTAAACAGAACGAGATTGCTAAATAAAATTGCGCACATTTATTGCAGGGGGAAGCGGGCCGAAGGTGACCTCCTCCTGCACTGCTTCATTACGGAAAAATGCAGCACTAATGTATCGTTAAATGTTGCTTTCCTGCATAATGATGCATAAAGTGTGGCTTTGATAGGTAACATTTCCTGCTGTTTTATTTGCTAGTCGGTCGCCTTTCACAACCCCCGCTTTCACGGCAAATATGGACACGAGCAGCAATTTCTTTACGTGAGTGTAACCATCCTACCTTTTCATCGATTATTGCACACTTCCATGCAGGATGCAATTGTTTTGAGAGCTTTCACAACTCCATATTAGAGGTAGCGAAGAAAAACTGGAACGCTACACAGCTTAACAATGTGCACGTCAGTTGCGCGCGTTGCAAAAACCAAAACGCCTTAACTTATGCAACCCATCTAACAATGGTACCTTATTTTGCGTCAACTTGGAACTTTTCTTCTCCTTTTAATAAGCCGTGGTGTACTGGGCACATTATTTATCCCTCCAATGACTTCCCTATGCCCGTGCAACGAACGGAACTTGTTGAGAAAAACAATCATTTTTCCCCTGCCCTTCGCTGGATCACCGTGGGAGCGGATCGAGCCGGGTTTAGTTTTGTTCGCATGATTCAGCAAATTGTTGTAGAGCAAAAATCAGGTGTGATTTATGAGCATTCGGCACGCTCCTGCGGGAAGGCATGCCTCGAATCCGCTACCGTTGCTTCCTCTTCCAGTTTTCCAGACATTCCGAGACCATAGTCAACGCGCATATTCATTCTTCCGCTCTCTCTCTCTCTCTCTCTCTCTCTATCTCTCTCTGCCTCTCTCTCTCTCTGCCTCTCTCCCTCGGTCTCTCTGTACCTTGTTCACTCTTCCATATAACATAACGATTCCGCACGAATCTGCCAATTCGGAGGTTGTTGTTGCTAAAGAGCTTGTGACTAAAAAAATAGGGGGAAATAAAGTTGAGTGAGCGGGAAGGAGGACTGCAATGACGAAGCCAACAATCATTAACAAGTTTCAACGCAATGTGAGTAAGCGTGCGTGTGTGTGTGTTCGACGGTATCCTGGCACCACCTGTCGGCATGCATTTGCGGTGCGCTCCAGGCAGCCGAAGACAGCCCTCCCGTGAGAGCGTATGTGTTTGGGTGTGAAAATGAGCAGATGGCGGGAAAAGAAAACCCGTGAAAGGAAGCCAATTTTCTGCTACCCCCATCACTGCGAACCTGTGCCTGTGTGGTGATCCTAACATGACGAGCGTTCGACAACTTCATTTCGACAACTGTGCTTTTCACCGTTCGGTGAAAAATCAGAAATACTGCCCCAATGACTAGGTTGTTGTTTTTTTCACACTTTCTCCCAACCCACAAAACTACACCACAAAGGAAGTGCCTTCTCGCCGGGAGTGCGGGTTCGTTGGCCGCCTAGATTTCTCGCCATCGTTGTTCGAGAGGGAAGAATGTCAGAAACGACCGTCAACGATTTAATTGAATTTCTTCAGGACTTTTCCCATGCCTGCCCGGAGGAACAAAATAAGCTCGCATGCCGTTCGATTGGAAACCTCACGGTGATCGATCGGAAAGCTCTAACCCCGTTTCCAAAGCATGATAGTGTGTGTGTATGCGTGTGTATTACAGTGCGTACAACTCAACGTACCTTCTGATGAGACCCATGGGCCTCCCCCTTCGATGCCGATTTCCATTTAAACGCTCTCCCACTCGCTGCGTGCTGATGAGTGCCTTTTGCGGTGAACGAGCATGGCCAGGGTCAATGGCCACACACGTGCCAATCAATGACTTCCTTCCCGGAGCAGGATAGTAGTGCCCGTCTGGTGCTTCAATTCGCCGACCCTTGGCTATTGATTAAAGTGCAAACCGACACACGAACGCGTACACACATTCCACCGTCTTATTAAGCAAATGAGTACAAATAGCATGCAGGCTCACTTCGTGTATGTGTGTGTGTGCTGTTTCTTAGAATGGAAATTGATACCCGGTAAAGCCAGCGAAGCCAGCCGCTTTCTCTCTATTAGCCTGCCGCGCTATCGTGACGATAATTGTAGCTTAATTAGAAATCTCCAGCAAAAGTACCGCTTGTTGGCACACATGAGAGCACGATCTTCTGCACCACGTGTGCGATACTGTGCAGCGATCCCACTTCACTTCCACCGACTGCTACCCGCAAATGCGCTCCTTGCGGTAAACAATTTGAGCTGCGAACATGAAATCCTTAAGTACACATTGCATATCAATCGTATCGTTTGTAAGCTAGGCAACGGGCAGTGGTTTGATTCTTTTCTGCACGCGAGAACTGGATCCCGTAGCTGAGGTGAACGATCACCACTACCGATTTCAATGCAATTTTCCTTTCCGGCTCCGGGAATTGTACAACTGTTTCCTCAATTGCATGTCACGGAAATTGTTTCCCACTGTGTGCATTACTAATTAGGGCGCAATTGTTTTCTCTTTTGTTTTTTTAATGCTTCTTCAGGCTACTTTGTTGTACAAGTTCTTCTAGGAATCGCTCATATTTTGATTATCAGTGGATTGGTTAGGCAACTTACTTTACATGAGGTGGGGCCATGCCTTTATTTATAGAAACAGCATAATATTTATTTTGTCAATTTTGTATTTTTCTATTTTATATTGTACTTATTTATATGATAATCCTGTTTTGTTAGCTTGGATTGTAGTAATTGAATGTTCATACTACATTTAATCACCGAAAAGCATCTTACATTCGTTGCTGCTTTCATTATTCAACCCAGAAATAGCTTTCGGTCAAGCCTTGCTCCATCAATCCAGAGAATTTAGGATAACCTTTTCTTGGATAACCTGTCCAATCCTCCGCAACACCCGGGCAAACAAGCAATTGGCACAACGTTCGCTGGTGGCGATATTAAATTAGGTCATCTAATTTTAGTGCCCACCGTTCGGAAGTTCCCTTTACAACCTGTATCCCTCCACGGAAAGTTAGGCGACGGCTGAACGGATCATAACCACCCCACCGAAACCAGCGCCGTGGCCATTTGGGCTTAGGGTCCGGCTAGCCCTTACCGCACCACATCCGAATCACACGTGCTTTCAATTAGCCGCTCGCCCGATCAACTCTCCAACGATCGGTCACAATCGGTAACCGACACTATTAAACATGCCCTCGGGGTGGGAACAGCGCTAGTTGCTACTACATACTTCACTCGCAAAAATGACCCCCACCGTATCACACCGCTCACGAAGGGTAAAGTTGTGGGCCCGGATAGCTTCGCTATCGCAGCTGGATAATTGGGCTTATTGCTCGCGTATCGTGTGTAGCCGTGTGTCGACAGTTGGTGAAAACTGCACCCAATATTCAACAGCGAAACGGAACAAAAAGGCCTCCGAAACCGAAGTCACTTTTGGGGAGGATGGTGAGGTCTCACACACTGCATCGAACCGCACACACACACACACTTTCATAAACACAGTGCCGCGCTCGAGCATATTTTATGTGGCGATTATGCAATGAACCTCTTTAGTGGTGCACACAAAATTGGCCTACCGTCCGAAATTGGGACCCTCCCGAAGGTCCGGTCCGTGGCCGGCTAACACGGGACAGCTTAATTAGTGCTTCGGGACATACCGGGCAAAACATCGTACCATGCACACACACACACACTTGCACACGTTGAAGGATTGGAGCTACCTACTCCTGCCTGTTCTGCTGCCAAAGTTGACCAAGGCACGCCTGTCGTCGACAAAAACCACCGGACACGGTGGACAGGTTCTGGCCAAAGTTTAATTTCATAGAGTCCTCCGTTAGTGAAGTTTCGCTCCGGCCAGCACCAAACACGGGCCACGGGAGAGTTGGGCCGAATGAATCTGATTACCGTTCCCGTTCTCGTACCCTTCTGGCTAGTGTTGGTGGCGCCTCGGCCCGAAAAAGGGGTATGAGCTAGAGCGCAGCAAATGAAAAACCTACCACCGGACAACATTGTGTCGCACAAAAGGGAGGATACTTTGTGTGCGTGTGTGTGTGTGTGTTCGTCCACTCTAATCGAATAACCGGCCGTGAAGCGAAAGCCGATACGGCTTTAATCAGATCTCGTTGTCGTTTTGTTCTTTTTGCTGACCAACCACCACCACCAGCAGCCCCGAAAACAACCGGTCGCAAGTCTATTAGTTTACCCCCAATTCCAGCGAGGCTCGAGGAATTTCATTCCCTGCACGCACTCGTGCAGAAGATGAGCTTAAAGCCTGTCCAGGCCCGCCGCGCCCAGGGTCCTCAGCTGCCCAAAAACTCAAACACAACCTCGGTGACAATTTCCTCCGGTGAGGAGAAGAGGGAAGGCAAAGAAATAACTGCACCCACTGTCTTAAATTGGGTCATTGTGTGCTTTTCGGGGAGGCGAAATTTAATGCAAACATTTCCCGGACTTTGGGGTTCTATTCCCTGGCTGGCCGATTCCTCAAACCACCCCACAAAATCGGAGGCGCACGTGCAAACGAAAGGAAACGGAAGACATTGCCTTTCGCTTGCACCAGGCAAGAGCAGGTGAACAGAGAGCGATTTACCATTAATGATACCCGCCCATCCCCATGTCCCCGCCAGGTGTGAAGAAAAGGCGTGCAGGCAGCACAACGGCACACGACAGCAAAAAGCAACTGGGGAAAAAAGGCTTCGGCACCACCGCGTGCCAGAAGTGCTAAAGTAAACATTAGCGTTCACACGGGAGCACATTTTACAAATGCGAAAACTTTTCTTCTCCTTTACCGGTGTCATCATATATACACACACACAAACACACACAGACACAGAGTGTATTCTGGTACAACTTGGCCAATGCGCTCCGTCGACAGCGTTGAGTTTGAAAGTTTTGGAACCGGGTTCTTCCACCGCAAACATTATGCTTTCTTCTTACAGTGCACTGCACACTGTACAGGTAAGGGGAAACGTTCAACAAAACCTACCAGAAAGAGAGCAAGAAACAGTCTTGAAAGTCGTTCATGCTCAAAGCTCTCTGCTTTCCTTTTCTTTTTTTTATTCTTTCCTCCGAAACTACTCCAAAGATCGGGTGCCGAATTCTTTCACCGGCTGCAAGCACAAAATATGGCCTTCTGCTTCGCTCAGCATGCAATGAATGATCACTAGCTGGTCGGAGCTGTTCCAGCAAAAAAAGAAAAAATCGGAAAGGTCATCATTATCATCCAGAATGTCACCCTGCCGTTCCGGGAAAAGGAACGTCCATCCGGGCGTGGCATTCGAAGGCTTTCCGTCGCGAATTAGAACGAGAACAAGTGCGCCCTGTTCTCGTGCCGGTGCGACGTCAGCGAAGACGTTCCATTTGTGAAGCATAAATATATTTAAATAAATTATGAAAAACAGCATCAAAATTTATACGAAAACTTCATCCGTACCATAACTCTTCTGCTCGTGTTTGCTCGAGAGACACACAAACACACACACACACATACACAATGAGACACACAAACCCACTCGCTCGTTGTGCTTCGTAAATCTGTCCCCCGGGTGATGCGCTAAGGATGGCAAGAAGAAAACTACCCCCACTGCGTCCCATTGGCCAACTTGACTTGCCGACTTGCTGCATGCTGGACCGAAGCTCATCCGCGTGGTCGTTGCACTTCTGCGCGGGCAATTCCCCACTATTCAGCGCTGATGGAGCAGTGCTCCTCGTGGTGAAGCAGCAGCAGCTGCAAGGATAATGACACGTCCACTACATGCGAGAGGGCGAGATGCGGAAAAAGCTGGGTGGGCCTGAAGTACGTCCGTGCGCAACACAAACTGCAATTAGTGTTCATTCATTATTCAATGGCAACTCATTTCTCATACACACGCAGCTCACACACAAACACACAGTCAAGCTGTGTTACTGTGCGGCGAGAAGAAGCCCTAAACATGGAAATAGGAGTGGTGTTTTTTTGTTTTTCTTACCCCAGGATCGTGTCACAAACTCAGCTCCTTCATCTGACGTGGCCCGCGGACAATACGCTCCGGGGGACACGAAACATGCAGCCGTCTGTAGCTGCAAAAGAACCTTTTCGAAAGCCAGAGCTTATTGTCTTTAATCAACATAATCAAGCGAGCGAATTCTTTGATACAACATGAGCACTACTGCAAATTTAAAATCATCAACAGAAACCATCGCATTTGGCAAATTCCCCTCTCATAATGTTGAAAGTGTTGCATACATTTAGGCTGTATAGATTTTTTCATATTAGTTATGTGCTTTTGATGCTTAAGCTCCTAAAACTTTGCAACCAGTAAAACAAAGTCCCTGTTTTCAACTTCCGCTTTTTTGTTAATTATCTTTTAATCGGAATAACACCCAAAAAAACATTACAGTACTCATTTTGTGATGATTTCAAACAATAATCCTCCCGTCTTTCTCTATTAGCCTCCGCATGGACACCATTCTGTCACATGAATTTTACCATACCATCATAGTGGAAATGCGATCAGAGCTCAAAGGGAATCTAGGTTTTCTTGCAAACGAATGCAACCTGCATTGTACAAGCAATCGATTACTGCATACTCACACGTCACTTGTTGATGTACATTGCGCCAATACGCATCACAAAACATGTAATCCTATTGATGCGTTTAGCCCTTTTTTTTTGCAAAACTTCCTTTTCGTCATCGCTTGCCTAAGAGAGAAATAGCAATCCTTTTTTTATTCTCAGCTATTGTCATACTCTTCCTCAACATGAAGGGAAAGTCAAATCACACAAACGTCCATTTATCTTGCTCGTTCGCCGCATGTACTGTCATAGCCAGCCAGGACGTTATTCAACTGAACCTTTCCTGCAGCGGGCTGCAATCGGAGACGAACGTGCGCTCAGGAAATGCTACCGAATTCTTTCGATTTGTCATACCTGTGGCGCGGAGAAGCACGGTAGCAGGTGCCTGCAGAAGACACTGGTGGTCAAATGCCATCGCATTTTACCGACTTCTAAGCAGCTTCAATACACGTGATACACACACGTAGAAGCAAAAGCACAAGCACACGTTTCGTGTTTAAGCACACTGTCGCCCCCGGTAGGCTTCGGATGCAGAACAGAAGACGTACACATTTACCGCATATTGCCTTCTTGATGAACAATTCAAGCGCCAGCAACGTGTGTGTATGTGTGTTCTCTGCAGTGGAAGCTACTTCATCATTTCCGGCCGCCTCACAGGTACCGCGGTGAAGCAGCGTCCTTCTCCTTGCTGCGTATGGGCTGTGTTCAAGCGAACGGAAAACCTGCCCCTTCCTACCGGGAGGCCACAACTGGAACCTGAGTAAAGCTATTTATTCCCTTTCCCCGTTCAGGTTGCTCAGTGCATGAAACCGGAATAGAATCTTTCCGTACACGTGTGTGAATGTCTGTGTGTGTGTGTGTGTGTGTGTGTGTGTGTGTGTGTGTGTGTGTGTGTGTGTGTGTGTGGGTGTGTGTATGTGTATGTCAAAATGTAGATTTTCCAGCTTCAAAACGTAGCATTTCGTGGGCAATGGCTGTGAGTGGGTTAAGCATAAAAGTGAGGCACAACTGCACAACCGGTCTTCAGCGAAACACGTGCACAACCTACACACACACACACAAGGCCCCGCCCGGCTGACAGCGTGACACAGACAAATGCATATCGCGTCGGGCTAAATTATGGAGCGCACACTTGCCGGCACAGAACAGGGGGGGGGGAGACAAAAGAAAAATTATCTTAAATAATGCAGAAACGTGACACGTCATTCAGGAGGGCAGTGAATTACACCTCGCTACGCTCCTTATCATAGCAAGAAGTGCTTATGCTTCTCCCGTACCGGGGCTCTTTGTTTTCCCTTGCGAACCCCACCCACCCGGCAATCAACCAGGCAAAGGAAAGCTTGCAAAAGACCTAAACAAAGATTTGCCTCTACCGTCCGACGGGGCAGCTGCCAGCTAGCAATAATGCTTTCATGCTTTCAACTTACAGTTTGACATACGCTGTTGCCAGTCGAGTGCTTACGGAAGGCGGCGAAGGCGGCTATGCAGAAGGCTGTCCGGTGTGCTAAGCTTTGGTCACACTCGAATGCAAATTTGCCATCCGACCGACCGACCGACCGACCGAGGGACCCCTTCTGGAGGTTAAAAATGTGGAAGTCACTATTGTACACCTTATCGTTTTACCTGGACGGTCAAGAGAAAAAGAGACCAGAGGGAAAAGCTACAAAGCAAAAATGGGATGAAAATTATCACTCACCGAGTGCTACAATGCTAGACTGCCGGCAAATAAGCACCATCACAGTACAGAGTAATGTCCCAGTACATCAGGTTACGGGGCATTACTTTCTGCAAGATGGTTATGCAATTATGCAAATGCATTTAGCTTTACCTTTTGCTTTGCTTTACCACATCTAAGTTCATTTGTACAGCTTATCTTAAGTGTTACATGTACAAAACCGTCGTCTCACATGTAGCAAATATAGCTCGAGCTTTGCTTCCCTAGAATATTGTGCACACAATTTGACAGTGATTTCTTTTATGACGCCTTTTTCTCTCATCTATTTTGGGTTGGCTTTCTGGAACAGCTAACATTGCATGCTTGTTTCTCTATACTGACTAGGCTAATATAACACAAATGCCATTCATAAGACATTTCCACGAACGTCGATGCTCCCTGCTCAATAGCATCGAAAGAACGGTGGAAACTTCAAACGATTTCCATACCTCTTCCATCGCCAGAACCAATGGAATCAGCTACTCCTCTGCAGGCCGCACATCAAAGCAACTGTCACAGTCTTGTGCCCGTTGCTGTATCAGTTACTTTGTTCGGTTCCAAAAAAAAACTGTGCTACTCACGCTGACGGTGGTAAAAAACGTCCCTTGACGTTCATTGCGTTGCGCTGCAATTATTCAAATGCACTCAGCCTGGGTGACTCATTATCGCCGTTGCTGTTTACATCATCGTCTTTTTTTGTGGCGTTGCACTTCAAATTATTACCTTCGGGATGTGTTGCGTTCAGCATGCAAATGGGAAGTGCAGTAGCTACCGCCTCCATGGCTCACGATGACACCGTTATCATCAACTGAGTGTGTATCCTTTGCCAAAGGATTCAGGTGTACCAATTATGCTGGTGGAAATAATGTATAATAGCGATGCCACTGTCTGCTAAATTGTGGCAATTGTGCCAGCCATTCGCTCAAATTCCAGGATGTAAGAAATTGTTTGCATTGTGACGTGTAGTTGAGATTGAAATTTCGCTCAATCCTGGAGGACAAACTTTGCCTTTGATTTGTTTAAGATTTTTTTTTTTAATCCCTTTCAGTTAAAAAACATCTTTAATCTATGGTACAACTATTCTCACGAGACTAGTCAGAGATTATCTCAAGCTACCAGCACAGCTCCACACCCGCACACGGGGCTGGCCGCAAAAGCCAACTTTTCCCATCCGCAAACACTTGAAAACGCCACACGTGTGGGTGTCATGGATGGGACTTCACCGACGCACTTCACAAGTCGAGCGCTACAACACCCGAGACACACAAGAGGATATATTGTGTGCGTCGGGCGAGAATGTGATTGGGTTCGGTTGGCCGCAGCCCGCCAACCCGCCTGCTTCACGGAGCGTTCGATGGGAGGGGAGCCTCAAGTGCTGCAACAGACCATCAGCTCTAGAGGGCATGGTATAGCTTTTGCTGTACCGACAAATATGTCGGAAAGTGTGTGGTGCAGAGGAACAAAAAAAAAGTTATCCATCCAGAATGAGAAGCATCAGGCCCATCGTTACCCGCTGGTCTAGCCCTAACCTAACCTCGATGTGTACTACAGCAGCAGTCTGCCACCGATAGTAAAAAGCCGACTCTCTTCCTGTGCTTCCCGTGCTGACGGCCCCGTGTTGACGGCCCCGGACTCTGGTGTGTCTGTGCTGGAGATTGAAAGTTCTGCACTGCGGCCTACGGTTGTCTTTTGCATAATTTTGCACAGGGCGTCAAGGCTGCAGGGCAAGGAATGTAGCCGTACACAATCGTTGCGTGGCTGCATCGAAAACAATGGCTACAGTGTGATTCGCCTAGCGAGTTTTGTGGGTAATGCTTCCCTTTCATGGAGTCTAGTGCTTCTGCTGGAGTATTCAGTCAGTCAATGTACATTGATGCACTTTGACGGTGAGATTCATAGACAGCTGAAGATGTAACGTATGTACTGGTAACCTACCGCGGCAAAAACGTAATGCGTGGACTGGTGCACTTATGCTTATATCTTTTTTGTGTGTTTGATTGTACTTCTTCATTCGATGACTATTTTTGAAGAAGTGCAGGTCTTTTTCATGGATATTTTCGTCTACTAGATAGGTGAAATTAAAGCAGAACATGCCAAATAATGGTGTACGTTATCGTTTCATTGCATACGTTTAGGCGCTAGTTACAACCAAATAGATACGTTTACAGCATGCTTTAAGAAGCAAACCATAATAATCAACAAACCAGATAGATTCTTCTCCCAATGCAATCATACTTTCCATTGCATGATTCTTTAGTAAATTAAAACACATTTTACCTATCACACTTTATGATTTGTGCATTACTCTCACTCACTTGATTTCCAACTGGTAACATCAATCGGCCATCGTAACAAATCACTGCTGTTGCTGGTCGCTGCAACTCAATTTACCCTCCTGCGAAGCCTTACACTTTAACCCCACATACACACATACACATCAGCACAGAACACACGCACGCACCTAATAAATGATGATCCTCCAAATGATGATGGCGTGCGAATCGCTGCTGTCAAATCATCGCACGAAAAGGCGCGAAAATGACCCATTCCCCAGCCACAGACACAATAGCACCCCTCATCACATACACACATACACACGTACACGAGGTTTGTTTCATTCGATGCTATTTGTCTGGCCACAATGGGTTGGTGGAAAATCGGTAGCGAAGCCCGGAAGCCACGCAAAAGGGCGTAATCTTTGGCTACCATCGTAACCCGAGCGGTACAAAAACTGGGAAGTCAACGCAACACATCGCCCATTCACCTCATGTGGGTGTTATTTTGTGTTGTGTGTATGTGTGTGTCTGCGAGAAAGAGTTCCCTTTTCATAGTCTCCCAAAAAAAAAAACCAAACAGCCCCATAAGCCATGTCCACGCAGTTTCGCCTTGTTCCTGCCATCGTTAACGATTATATCGAACATGGTAGCTCAATT
Source organism: Anopheles arabiensis (assembly GCF_016920715.1). Classification (NCBI taxonomy): domain Eukaryota; kingdom Metazoa; phylum Arthropoda; class Insecta; order Diptera; family Culicidae; genus Anopheles; species Anopheles arabiensis. Next base: position 21,014,006 of record NC_053517.1, read on the forward strand.
CCGAGTGTCAAACCAATATCATCCAGCACCGCTGCTTCCACTGCCCAAACCTACACACCCACACTCACGGGGCACGAATGCAATCGAAATAATCTATTTTTCATTCGTACGTACGTTCGTACGTTTCACGGCTGGGAGTTGCCGTCTTCTACCGTTTTCGGTGAATCGCCGCGATGCGGGCATTCCGCTTGCATGCGTGCCCCAGTTCCGTCCCCTGCTAGTGATGATAAATATATAGTTTTCCGTTTCCGTTCCCCTCGTCGAACACTTCCATCGCAAGTGCTGCCCATTTTGTATGCATTAGTTCGGCATTCTCCCATCCTGCGGTGCGTTTTATGTCAGGACCATGCACACATTCACGCACAAAAAGACACACGCAGCAACAAGCCCCGAACAAACAAAAAAAAAAGCTACCAAAATAGAACCAGCTGGCCGGACAAAAGAAATATCGACAAGAAGCCATCAAACAAACGAACGAACGTGGGAGCCCCGGACCGAAGCAACAGCTTCGAATGATTTTTTGACATGCGAAAAGCGAATAAATCGAAACGCAATCAACGTAAAAGCGAATCTCCAAAATGACCGGCCACCGGGACTGGATCGTTTCGGTCTCTCCGGGTCCATCGTTATGAAAAACAAAACAAAAAACTACGGCAAGCAGGAAGCTTTCGTGCAATCCATAATGTGGTACGCGGTTGGAAAAAAAAGGTGACCGGAAACCCCTCTACCAACGCAACCGTGAGGCAACCACCAAATGACCATTGACGGATGGACCGGGTGGTCCGGGCTGGCCGTGGCTTGAAACGCAGGCGAATTCGATGATGATCGTTGCTACTCAACGCTGCCGGATTTTATCGTTTTCGGTTGCGTCCCAATCGGCAGCGAAGGAAATGATGAAAGCAACACAAACACACAAAAATATTACAACCGCTCATGGAAGAGAGGTAATCATAAAGCACAAAACAACATGCGCAGCGAAAAAAAAAAACGCCAAAACCGGCGTCCGTTGAACCGCGCTCGAAAAGGCATCGCAATGAAAATTGCGAAATGGTCGAAATTGTTAGCGCCGAACAGCCGAAAACAGAACTAGTAAAAAGTCGAAAATCGACCAAAAACTAATAAAAATAAATGAACATCCATTGCTCCGTGATCGAATCAGCGGGCCCCCGGGAAGTTTGGCGAGTTTCATCGACCATTTGCCATTCACGGGGTGCTACCCGACGGGCGGAACGAAACGGCATCCTATCCGGGGAGTGGGACGATGGTGGTAAGAAAAAAACTTTCCCATCCATACGCAAGTGAACGGAAAACTCACGGGGCGTACGCGTCGGGCATTATTGCCGCAACACTTCAACGACCCCCCTCAACTAGCAGGAAAATGGAAAGCGCGGCTACAATAAAGGGAAATACATCGCAACAAACACACGCGCACGCACGTGGGCACACAAAAGAAAACGAGTGAGAGTTTCAGTTCCCACCCACCGACAGTAGCCATAACGACGGCCCCTCCAATCAGTATCGATCAACATGAATAAAAGATAATTATTAAATGTTTATGATCAACAAAATATTTTTATTTATGACTTTTTCTGCAAAGGCCCATAACTCACCGCACGGTTACGGGAATAAAACGGGCACAGTATGCACCATGACACAGGGGAACACACACTAAAGGGAAAATAGTATCCAAAACGAAAGCGAAAGTCAAGCGCTAACAGTAGTAGTGGTAGCAGTAGTACAAGTAGTAGTAGTATTAGTGTTGAGGGGAAAAAAGTAGCTGTTTCATTCCACAGAGTGGTTGATTGGGACATTTCGGAAATTATAGCACTTCCCGCAAAGGAGAAAAAGAAGCAGCAAGAACACAAAATCATAAACACGGAAATTTCACCATGTCCATTTTTTACGATCATGTCACGCTTGTTTTTGACGTTCTTGTTTCTTTTTGGAGTCGTCAGTGGTGAATGGCACGGTTTTACCATAGCATAACGATTAAAAAAGGAGTTCGAATTGGATTACATATATGATTGGAAATGCATTTGGCTCGCAAAATATCTAGTACATTTTTTTTCAAAACAAACACGATCGATAAAGCTTTTTCATACTAAACCATGAAAGCATTTCCCATGGTATTCTTTTATTTCCATTCATTTTTTGCTTTTGGTTAGAGTATTAACTCAGTTCTTTCTGACTTTACTCGATGCTTGTAAATGATAGCTTCCTGCGTCGTATCTATTTTCATATCTCACACATTTTGAACTATTTAAACATATTTTTATTTTATCATTTTTTATGCCCTATCAATCCTGTACTTGAGCTTTTTTCTACGAATCTTTGGGTAGCTGAAGCGCTGATTATTGGATTGATTGCAATGCACCGAACGGATAGTGCACTGAACTGACGGCCAGATGTTGAAATGTTGATGATGAGTTTCCGCTCCATTTCAATTGCTATTTGCTAACGATCGATCAAAGCACACCCACTGCTGGGTCGGAATGGGTCGAAAACTTGTGTATGTGCTCAAGCATGCATGTTTTGCTTTGCAATACAACAAAATAAACATTGCATTGCATAACTTGTGGCGTTTTCGAAGTGAAGCGTCTGTTAATTAATGTAATGGTAATTTTAGTTGTTAATAACATGAGTTAAAAGAGTTCTGTCTTTTTAAATGCTATTCCAGTTTACACATTCTATACATCCGATTTTCATTCGCTGTTTCAAGCTTACATTATCCCATAGTGCCTAGCCGCAGGGCAAATATCGCATCCTGCACATTGAAAACAATTTAATTGGCAGTTATAAATGTGCCTTGGATACTATCCATACCTTCACACGGTTTGGTACTCCCTCCATCCTTCCTTGCTCACTTGTACCTGACCTATCACTCCTTTTTTCAGTTCCCTGCTAAACTTCCGAGCACCCGGTTCATTAGCCCCTCGATACAACTTCAAAACCCCGACCGCTGCGGGTGCGAGCGCACGAAAAAGGCTTGTGAGGTTTTGGAAAACGACAGAACGACAAACCACGCGGCACCATCCGGCACACCAACGTCACCGACTGGTAGATAAATCATTGTCTTGAAACGTCAAACGTGGCCCCGAAAAGCGCGCATCACCCAAGCTCAACAGACGAGGAGCGACTTTTGTAATTTGTTCTTTGCTCCTATCAGCGTTCGCCGATCTTTGCGATGAGGTTTCGCGAAGGAATGAAGCTCTGTGTTGCACAGTACAATACCCTGACTGACAGCGAATGATGGGGAAAGATTCTTGCCGATGCTAGCCTCCGTCTTGCTGCGATCCCGCTCACACACACACACACAATCCCGCAGCCAAACGCAAACAAACTGCTGTCAATTAATCACGACTTTTTCTGACGGCTTTGCCACAATAAACTTTCTTATTAGACCAAAATTTCTAATTTTCCTACATTAAAGTCAAACCTCTCTCTCTCCTCCGCTCTACCCGCGTGTCAAATCATCTTTGCTTTCCTCCGTTATCCATTCAACTTTGTTTTCTGCTTCCTTTGTTTCGAGCGTGCGGCTCTGTTTAATGACCCTTTTTGCCTTCACAAGCCGTAAGCCTCGCTAATGAACATTAAGCAGAGCTCGTCCCCGAAAATACTAAAAGCTCATCCTATCGGCCCTAGCTATCGACCCCCATTTCGCACTCACTTCCAGAGAAACCCCCGGTGCCGCTGCTGCCCGTGCTGTGCTGATCGTCCGATTTAAAGGCTCGCCGCCCGGGAGAAGGAAGGCACTGCTCCTTTCCGGCTGGCTTCGATCCATATTTTTGGTACTCAATTATCACCGGAAGGCGTTCGGTGGTGAGATTATAATTGTCTGAATTAAATATTTGCAACTTTCGACCGAAATCATAAATCTTCATTGTGGTGCAGGCCGGACGGTCATAATCCTTCCCTCACACCACGGAAATAACAGCGGTCGAGATGGGCCAAATTTTTCATCCAGAATAGTCTGCACATACACGCCACGGCCGACAAAGACGGCCGACAATGTCCGTGGAAAAGAAGCATTCACTGGCAGACTTTCGGGACGGTGCAGATGATACCGGGGGACCGAACAACACCGCAGCATCGATGCAGGCCACAGTGCTACACTGCTGGAGTGTCGTCAGTTATTGTTAATGATGCTGTGCTCCGTTTTGTGCTTTCTGACATTTAAAGCCGTGGCTAAATGGTAGCAACGAACGAGGCGAACTGAGTTGATAATTTAGCGTTCACTGCGTACCATTCGGCGGAAGGGTTTAGAGTCTAACAAACACTTCCAACCGGTGCGGATAGTATAACGCCATTATCAAGCTTTTCCAAAGCGTAATATTTTGCATTCATTACTGCCTAAGGAGAATCTTTTGGCTCGGGTTGGTTAGAGTCGTTAACTGCGGGCGCCAGCTTTTAAGGGCAGTCTGATAACAACAGTACATTCAACTTAAACCAAATTGTATTTATGTAGCTTTTAATTGAAATACTTTGCCCACTGTTTCAAAGAAAATGAAAGCTTTTACGGGATTGTTAAAATGTTACGACACTTGATGTTTTTTGCAGAGAAACATGCTGATAACAGTATTCAGTCCTTTACAATACAGTCCTTTTGAAACAAACGTTGCATAATTTCAGGCGTTTTAAATGTTAGTTTGTTGAGTGCCTAGTAGCATGAAAATTCAATAGCCAGTCACGAGTGTCTGTAGTTACAACCAAACTCATGCCAATTGTAACATGTCCATCCCTCTTTCCGCCATACACTGAGGTCAATACAACATCTCATCAATTCTGACCATATTTCCGTGCCAGCCAACGCTCCCGTTACCATATTAGCAAGCAGTCGGATACGGCACGGGCCTACGATAACGATCCGGGCATTCATTTTTATTGATATTCCCTCCCATTTCTCAACATTTATGTTGCCACCGTTTATTTTTTACCCATTCATTTCACTTCCATCCCAATTTCATTATCAAAAGCAAACACGGCGCACAAACTGTCTGTGTAAGAGGTTTCCAGTTCCCGGCACCCATCCGTTATGCGTGCTGTATCGAATGAAACGTTCGAATGAAAATAAATAGCAAACGGACAAACAACGAGCAGCAGCAGCAGCACCGAACGAACCCAAACCAACAAAACGAAAAAAAGCCACCATATCCAAAACGGAGGTCCCCAAATGTTGGCCCAATTTTCCCTACCACAAGCAACGGTTACTCGCTGCCCACTTAGCCGTCGAATGAAAAGTGTAATGCTTCGATCGCCTGCTGACTTCTAACTCACTGGTTTCCTCTGTTTTGATGAAGCAATTTAGAGCCTTTCCATCATGCTTGACTTCTCTGACCGCGGTCGGTTGAACCGCGCCGGTTGTCATCCGCAAAACTTCCCGCCTTGATTCAAGCGCGCTCAACGAGCACCGAGTTCGATCCCCTCTCCGACCTTCGCGTTCCGACCTGCTGTGCATGTTCTAGCGACATTATTTGGTTTGCGATATGAAGCATGAGCACCCGTAGCTCACACGAGCGAGAAGGAAGCGATAATTCGTTCGCTCCATTTGGTTTACCACTTTACGACGACTGCCCCATTTGCCTGGTCGGGCACGTGCGCCCCGCTTTCACATCCCCCTTGCATGGCACATCTATCTCGCATTGTTCTCGCTTATCGCCGGTCTAAATCATTTCCCTGTTGACGCACTGGGAAACAGTGCCCGCTGGCAATGGTTTGACTTTCACTTTCGCTGCCACCCATCAACCGTCAATTCAGCGACTGAAAGGAATGTCTGACAGGGCACAGTGGAGAACGGTGGTCATTGTTATCGCTTTGTTAAGACACATTAGCACTTATGCTGCCAGTTTGATCACACTCTTTCGGCCCAATCTATAGCCCGATAACGTAAATTGCGTGGTTGCTGAGGTGGCCTATCGAAAAGCGATACAAATAAGCTTCATCCAGCCAATGTATCAACAGGCTGAAGTACGTTTGGGATTTCAAAACAAGATGAACCTTATGTAGTTCCTGCTTTTATTTATTTCTAACATGGTGAGTGGGTTTTCATATGCTTGTTTAAAGAAATATTCAATAAAGTCTCAAAAATATAAGAGTACAAGATCTATTTCGGTACCAGACGGCACTCAAACAAGACCTCGAATCATCTTTGGTTTTTTACTGCTTTTTCCAATTATATCAAGTCCATCTCTTTCTGTAGATTACAATTATCTACTGGAGCTTTATTGGTACATCAGCTGTTGGTAGTGATCCAAAAACGACTGAACATCTACTGGACAAGGCACTGGTTCAGATGGCTAAAAATAACAGTAGCTGTTGATTCTTCCCGTTCACTGATCTTTGCGATAGTTTCGATGAATTCACTTTGCTCGTCAGGCTTCATCAGGCAGGCTTATTGTCTCTGTAAATAGAACATTACAAAATACGATGCGCCCTGGAATGAAACAAAATGTTTATCTTTAGAACAAATAAAACTGAGACTTGTATCTAAATGCTTGGTAAAAGTGTCAATTCCAAAAAAGTTCTGCGCAAAATTTAACTCAATGATATATTTTTAGATACACGACATCCGCAGCATGCAATTGAAAAATTGCAATGAGCTTTTCTGGAACAGGATGATATCTATAGCTACAATCATAAGCAGTGGCAGTCTTTTCGTATCGTTACCTGAGTTTGTCTTCAATTTTTCTTTGTTATTGAGGCTAATGCAATTAATCGTGAAGATATACATTAAGACCACGCGAGGATTATACACATTGGATTCATTCGACTAAAACATCCCTTTTACATTGATGTTCCTTATCGCACAAATCTGCTAGCATTAAACTCAGTCCCAGTTTTGTTTATCATTCTAACAATGAAAAACAGCACTCGATTGCACTCAATCTTAGTTTGATGAATTTCAACTGATTAGCATATTTTGTCGATGTGAACCAAAAAAAAAAGCCCCCAATCGCTATTCAAACTCTTTTCCATCTCCATTAAAAACACGAAAGGACTGCACATTGTACCTGAGAAGGAAAAAAAACACGGTTACGGTATTGAATCCACCATCCACCACTCGACCCATTCCACTCGAGAGTAAGAAAAACGCAAACCATTACAATTTATTGCGGTGCAAAAGGCGAAGGAAATGCCATTCAATTTTCCACCGGAATGGTACGCGTCAAGCGCAAGGTTTCTCAACCTTTCAAACAGCGCCCTGCCCGGTGAAACGTGCGGCTCGCCGGATTTGTGTTACCGCTGACGGTTGCAGCTGAGGGAACGCGGGCAAAAGCAATAACAGTACATCTTCGGGACTTCAATTTTAATGCTCGCCAGTAAACGATAATCCTGTAGTAAAAGTGAAAGATAAAGCTGATGGTGGAGGAGGAAAAATATAAAAAAAAGAAGCAAACAGCACACACAGCACGACGCCATTACACCCAGGACCGCCGCCGGGCAAGATCTGCTGTGCTGTGCTGCTGAGTTGATAAATTGTTAACGAATTCCAAATTTAAATTATCCTTTGACCCTTCCCATCACGCCCAAGATGCAACGGGCCGCGTACTGAGGCTGCCATCGGTACCGCTCGAAATTCGGCGGGTTTCGGCATTCAAAAAACGAATTAAGTTCTCACTGACGAATGGTGCGGACCCTTTTACTCCCACTTCTGTGCGAGTTATTGATTCGTTAAAAGTTCGTTAGAGTTCACCGTTCAAGCAAACAAACAAAAAACACACCATCACACATTCCAATCGATTATTGATCGAGCAAAGCGAATGATTTAATTCCACACCATAAAAAAGGCTACCTGCTGATATGCCTTAGTGTCGTAAATTTGTTCCCATTATGCTGATGGTTTTCTGAGAAGCGGACATCGAGGCATCCTTCTACCTTTTTTATCAAACGAACTGCCATAGCAAGTCAACTTGCCCGATCGGCGACCAAATTAGGACGTAATGGTTAGCTATCGTAAAAACTTTTATTTCCCTGTCACAAAACGAACTTTGCCAGGCGAACCATAATCCAAAGGAGCACACTAAACCCGCCGGCCACAGTGAACACACAGACTGCCGAAGATCGCTTTTACCTTCAAGCACTTTGATGCAGTTCCAGGATAAAGCAAAGTCGCAATGCCAGGAATTGCAAAGCATGTACTTGCAGTGCTTGCAGCTCTGCCCGGATTGCACTTTCGGACCAGTCACGAAGATTCGATTTGTATAAAATATTCAAAACCAGCTGTCAAAACTCCTGTCCCTCACGCTGAGCGTACGGCAAGTCGCATCGAGCTCCGACTTCGATAGAATATATTCTTCTTTGCTGGTTCTACTCTGTTTCAGTCCCAACCTTGTTCTATCTCTATCTATTTTTTTCTTTTTTTATCCTTCTGCCAACGTTACGGAAATTGGGATCCAACGACATTCACCTTTACCGATTTTTGCAAACGAACTTCCCTGCGGGAGTGTAACCTGCGATGAGGATTTTTCTCGTAAATGAAAACGGCTCACAACACTGGACTCATCTGAGTCGACAAAGTGTACAACCCCGTCCCAGCATTGCAGCTGAAGATATCCCACAGATGTCGACCGATGGAGCAACACACAAATCCGAGTGCGGTGTCGCACATCTGAATACAAGTCAAATCAACACGACTTCTGACACAAACAAATCTACACATGGGAGGGAACCGAGACACACACACATTCATCGATCGATTCTCACCGAGCATGGAAGTACCGGTATTGATAGATTTATGAAATATGTAAAACTAAACATGAGAAAAACCGAGCCACCCAACAGGCAAGCTTGAACTCGAAATCCACAGTCAACAGACATTGCCTTGAGCTTGAACATACCAGATGGGGGCTACCAGATTTGTCAAGCTAGCCTAACGCTCCGGGTGTGTGACGTGTGTATTATGGAAATAGATTTCTTCCCCAAATCCGGTGTCAATCCCGGGACAAATTCGATGTCATCACAAACCATCCACTGCATTCGAGCACCATGCCTGTACGGTCCCAGATCATGGTTTAACAGCTTCGGATGCTTTCACTGTTGACTTCATCGATTTGCTTCGACAGTTCATCCACACCCTGGTATTCTGTGTGACATCAATCAATCAAGAGAAATATTTTTACATTTCACTCCTACCCGACCCGAATGCCCTGACGCCAGTTCTGGATAGCATCAACTTTCCCTCTAATCGATTCGTACTCAATTGACCTTTCCCGTGCATTCGTTTCGTATCGGCGAAGGTGATCGGGAAAGAGAATGAAGCAGGAGTGTCAACTAAAAGCATGCTAGTTCATGTAGGCCACTCTTTCAAGGAGGCAATAACCATAAAACTAACACTAAGGAGTATTATAAGGTTTCGAATGGAATGGAGTTAGGCATAGGAAGGCTTGCTTGTGCGCGAGCTGTGAGATACGAACGCATATTCAACAAATGAACGGAAAGTTTAAATTTTGCGCAGTAAAACGCCTAAAGCTATGCAATGTGCGTGTAATATTACGCTTTTAGTGATGTCATAGATTAAATAACTCCACCACAATACAACAATAAATAACATCATGCAACACCTCAAACCACGCCATTAAATAATCGCTCACAGATAAGCTTAAGAATGTCGGTCGAATGAAATGATGTATGCTCCTCCCGTGCTCGAAAGCGCCAAGTATTCTTCTTACAAGCCATAATCGTTACGGCAGCACCACACAATTCATGCCCATTGACCGGTCGCGAGCTTGAACAAATTCGCGCTCTATTAGCACACCGCCCTCGGCAAAGTCATCAAATATTAACGCCAACGCCTAATGCCACCAATCAGTCGACCCTGCATGCGTGCGCCTTTGCTGGTGAGAAAATCTAGCACCCAAACCCACCCGCTGCTGCGTAAATGGGGTAAAAATGGGCCACCCCTAATTGTGCCGTTCACACGCCAAAATGATCGAACGGCGTCCATTTGTCTTGCTTTGCGCTATCGTTGTGCCTAGCACCTACCACTGACGGAAAAAGAGAGAGAGAGAGAGAGATAGAGAGAGAGAGAGAGGGACAAAAAACAGCTTTACTCAACTACGCGTGCCCGTGTTGCTCTGCCCGAAATGATTCCGGCCAGTGGATACAACGGGAGCTCAGTGAAAAAAAGCACAACCCCTATCACACGAGCGCCCCATCAAGAGCGTGCGAATTGCCCACCGAAACTACCGCTCCAGAAGCCACTAGCTGCTCTGGTGGTGCTGCCACTTCCGGTACGATGTTCCAATATTTTCTGGATAAATTACATCGATTATGTTTCGGTCGATAGGCGCAACCCACGACAGGCTATAGTCGAGTCTCTATAGCCTGCCGCCTGCTCGATCGTGCGCTTACCTTCCGGTGCTGCGGGCGACAAAACTACCACGTCGAAAGCACCGTGGGAGCAACCAAATTGAGGCCACCCCTTACCGAAAGCTGCGAATGACAATGGAAAACAATTTTCAACCATTAGTAACATATTTCAAACTGTAAAAATCCAATTTGCTGCCATCGGCCATTCCGATGCCATGCACGGAGACTGCCTTTCTAACTCCCTTCGCCCTTCGCCAACGATCGGTGCCACCATTTTGTCTGGTGTCTTTTCGCGTTTTATGCCTCATTTAAACATGTCGCCTTTTCGCAGCCATCGCGAGACCGCGAGGCACTGGTGACTCGCCAGTTTCACACGACCGCTCACGGTTTGCTATCGGTACGGGTGTTGCCATCCATAATGGTTCAATATCAACATTTAGCGTCATCATCGGGCACCCCCCATTCACATCCGTTCGCTGTCGATGCCCTTTCTGTGGGACCTTATCGATGCTATGCCGCTTTGGTGGAAGGATTTTTTTTTCGGTGCACCCTTTCACAACTAAGCTTCGTTCGTCATTCACAATTCATTCTTGTGCCGGGTATTTCCGCTTCTTGTTCTGCGAGACTGCGGAGAAAAAAAGTAACCTCAAGCACGAACACACACACCGCCTAGAGGCTTGCTTCGTTCCATCATGCGACAACGAATGCATTCAAATTGCTGTCATTCTAACGGGAGGTCTGCGAAAACAGACATCCCAAATATTGCCCTGCAAGTATTTTTTTCACTGCTCTATCAGTGGTGCATTGAATGCCAGGGACACCACACTGAAATAGGACTAGAGCGATGTTTCATAAATTGCACGCGCTTGGGAAATCGACACGAGATCGATCGATCTCTTACTCAAAAAACGGGAACAATTCTATCTGAAAGGAATTTACAGTAGAGTTATTTTTAAATATTATATTATATGTCCAACGTTATACAAGTTTTGCACAGAAGCATACTATTTCTTAGGAATCTCAAACATGAATATACAATTCGATTGAGTGCTTCCATTCAACAAAACTATCTATACTGCTATGATACGACGTATGGCTGAGACAGAAATCCATGATCATGTAGCACGAACGTTCAATAGAACCTGTATGGATGAATAGCACCAAAAGTAAAGTTATTAAATTTATTCTAGCTAAAGCTATCTCTAGGCATATCCTCTATAGAATAAAACGAGTAACGTATAATATGCGATATACCATTTATAAACTATTCACTTAACAAGTGACGAAATATTCACCATAGCCGGCTTTCAGGTATATGGCCAGCTACACATAAAAGTCAGCCGAGTCGTACATTTATCATTTCCAGCTTCACAACAATAACCTGCATCGAAGATTGCTTTAGAACACGCTACCATTTCATGAATATTTGTAAAACGTCGACCCATACTCGTACCCGGTCGTTCGATTTTGCACCAACAACCTTGATGAAATGTCATTAATTTTCATTTGTAGCAATTTTGCTTACTGCTGAGCTCCTTTCCTGCAACAATACAGTTACCCGGTAACCAAGGCGGTTACAAGGCACACCATACGGATTATCAATTTGCCCTTTTGCACCTGCCCAAACGTATCCACAAATTATCTTCCCACAACCCCAACAACCATCGAGTAAACACTTTATTTTCTACTCTGCAAACCATAATGGGCATGGAGTTACAACGCTACAAGGCTAACCCAAACACTGGACCTCACCTCATCCAAACCGGACCATTCGGACCTGTTTTCGTTAACTTATGAGTCTGCCACCGGTCTGCTGACCCCGCAAACTCCATGCCGGCCGAGCTGGAGTGGCCACTTAGCTTGCAACTTCTCCGTCCATTTGCCGGTAATCGATATCTTAATTTAGTTCCTTACCTTTTTCGGACCTGCCCGTAATGCCGCCACCTCAAGGGTCTGTGCCTCTCCGCTGTGTGTATCGGGCTTCAGATTAAGGTTAATTGAAAAGTCTGGTAGTATACAATCGTTGCAAAGGGTGGAGAAAGGAAAGCGAGAGGTTTTCGGACGAAACCTTCGACCGTCCGGTAGCTTTCTCTTTATCAGTGACATTATCATAAAACCCGCTCGACACTGCGACCTGACCATTAGTTTCTCTTCTCATGCTGCCCTCCTCGTGCCAAACTCCCGCCCAAGGTTTCGGTTTCGGTGAATGGAATAAACACATATGAATGTTATCATATTTCCGGTCACCGTTCTGAGCGACCCAGGAAAACTTAACACCCGGTGACATTTAAACTAAAACAAAACACCCCAAACACACTGCTGCCGTATCGAACGAGCGAAGGGGAGAGGGATCAAACAATGGCCCACAGAGCACAGTGTCCGCAGCGTGGTCAATGTTTTTTCACTGCATGCAGTGCAAAAAGTTATCCCACGCCCAGTCAATGCCGCGGTACCACCTTCGTGTACTGCTGTTACTACGTCCACGATGGAATTTCGCCACCGCCCAGCAAGCAACAAGCCGAGTAAAACAATTTTCTGCTGCATAAAGCGTTAGAGATATGTACGGTTTCTCACTTGCACTGCCCATCCCGTACGGAAACGTACCACCCCGAGGACAACAATTTACCAACCTTACGGCATGATGCTCCCGAAACGGTCACCAAGCGCGCGGGCTTTTGGAACGATTTGAGGAGACTAAGCTCCCTCGAAAAAAGAGAGGACAGTCGCAACAGCTCTATCGTATAAACACCCAAAATCGTGTCCCCATGTCTACACCACACAGACACAGACCCATACACACAACCACTCCGGAAGACAAAAATATTGTCCGCAGGAGTTCCAGTGACGCGACAAACCAGCCAAAAAACAACATCCCGTCCGGGGCGCAATGGTCACCGTTTGTTCGACGTTGTAACGACGCCCATACCCACCCACAAAATTGTAGTGTTATTCATTTGCACCGGATATAACAAGGCATTTATTTTCACCCGGTGGCTGCTGGGCCCGGTAACGCCCAGGGTTTCACACCCTCCGTTCTCCCTGATGTTTGAGCCGGTTGCGACATGGGACGGAAAAGGGGATAGGATGCTGCCCTCATCGCTGCCCATTTTCGGCAAAGGTTTCGGTAAAGCATGTAAAGCGGGTTCGACTGTTTTTCCATCATCCGGTTTATCCCTCGCTCATACAGGCGACGCGTTGGTTTAGCTTATTCAATATCGACATGCGTGCTGCACACACACACACACACACAGACACATACATCCGGTAGGACAAAACCAAACTTTTACCGTGCCGGGATATGAAGTGAAAAAGTCATTTTCATGAACACCAAAAGTGGTTGGTTAAAAGTTTACCATACGTTACGGAACCACCGCACCGGTACCCTTTTTCGCCGAGGTGGCAGCGTGTGCTGCTCCACCGACGGAAATGGTACTTTATTTTCCACAAAACCCGACCCCAACCCAAGCCCTGTCCGACTTCACTTCAACGCACTACGTGCGAGTAGGTATACCGATCTTTTCTCTTCACTGGCTGATTTTAACTCCAGCGAATCTCATTACGACGCAAGCACGCAAGCCTGGGACCTGGGTACGGGTTGCCCGGCTGGCCAACCTCAAATGAATCAGCGACAAGATATGACATTTAAAATATTATCACCCATAAAAATGACCATTAAAAAAGGGGGACGGAAATTTAAGCGCACCACCGTCCTACCAACCATCTTTTGACCCACTTTGAGCAAACATGTTCTGCGGAGTTTGTAATAAAGCTTTCACAAGACAAAAACGATAAAGAACGCTTTAAAACGATCTTGAAGTAGTGAAAACCGGTTCGATTATACACACCCTTTCAACGTACAGTTCGGTAAGGGTCCCCAGAATACGCTTATTATCTTGAGATTGTTGAAAAATTTAGGCGACAAGCTTTAGCAGTTTCATGCAGGACAAGTAGCTTAATAATTAATTTATTATTGTTTTATTAATTTTAAACATAGCATTAGCAAATACTAAAATGATGGGGTTAAATGTGCTTGAAAACAAATCCGTAAATGAATTCCACCTTCTCTGAGTAGATGAGATGAGCCGTAGCCGATATAGAACGCCTAAATATATGCAATCAATTAAATATGTTTTTTTCTCTAAGAGGCATAAAAAAGTTCACTGATCTCAACTAAGCATCAACAAATAGAATTAATCTATAAAATGCAGCAATTCTGAAAAGTTCCGCTCATAAAATCAGCTACGTGCAGACATTTCACTTACAGAACATAAAATAGCACCACCCTTTTTAACACTTTTGCACGCTACCAGCCTACTTTCAGGCGCAACCAAACGGCATGTTTTTACACATCCGTTTACGTACGTCACCTGCAGTGTGTCCGGTATTAGAAACATGCAAACACAACCTTTACAGCAGATAGCATTCTTGCAACTGTGCTGCATCGCCAAGTGACACAGCCCATGCTCCCCACACTAGTACTTCCGTCGTATATATACCTTAACCTAGTTTAGCATCAAGCTCGTGCTTTATTCCCTTACCAATTACATTTACGTTTGCACTCACTCGAAAAATCGGTTTTTCCTCAAATCTGTCCATGTTATTTCCACCGCTTATTGCTGCATTAAAGCTGAACAAACTTCCCCCTTCGCACTGCGTAGCCTCCATTTGTACCAGATGAATAGGCTGACCGCAAAAGACAAGCTCCTTTAATAGTGCCACCATCGGTCGGTGGCAAAACAAAAGACAACCACTTCAACCGCCGCTCAAAAGCGAAGCCAAAGGTTAACCAGCACATGCCCGTGTCTTCGGATCCGCGGCAGACAGTGGCAGACGACAACCCTTAAGCGTTTATTGTTCGTAAAACAGCACTTTCCGGGTTTTTGCATCGTTTGATCTTGCACCCCATTCTCGTTTGCGTCGTTTGCTGTACGCCTCTTGCTTTCATTTTTCAATATCTATCCTTCGTTCCTCTTTCCCCTCGGACACTATCGCCGAGTTTTCTGCACTACAGCCTGGACAAACACTTGGTGGCCTCGGAGTGCGGCCCACCCTGGTGGTAATCATTCGATCGTTCGTCTTACGGCTTTCCTCCCAAACCGTCTTTCCAAACCGCTACACGCCGCCGCGGGACTGCAATCGAGTTGAAATTAATCATACCCAAAACCCAACTCCAGCAAACCCAAACCAACCCGGGACAGCATGTTGTCATCGTCTTTTGCTCTGAATCGAGAGTCATTTAAAGCTATCAACTATCAACGATCCCCTTGCCCGGGCCGGCGAACGGAATGAGCTGAACAAGTGCCCGAGCTTTGCGGTACCCGAAAGTGTCCCAATTCCAAAGTTTGTCATTAATTTATTTCAAGCATTCACTCGTACTCACACACACACACACACACACACATACTGATGAGAATACAAGCACACGACCCTACGGTACACACCAGTGCCAGACAGCCACACCACAACCCGATCCGACCGATGCCCGGGTGCGCGGGGGTGCAGATAGGGATGATCCGAAGCTGAGCATCCATCTTCTTGCCAGTGCCAGAGGATAAACATAAATTATCGCTCGAAAGCACTTTAAAATTCTATTATTTCTCCATTCGCCCGTGAGAGAGATCTATTTCACTTTCACCAACCGTCGACAGGCACCGACCGAGGCGATGTACCGACCGAGGCGATTGGCTGCCAGTCGGCAAGAACTTGCCGGTGGAACTTATTTAATCTAGCTCAAGTTCTGGAGCATCATCACTCAAGCCTGGGCACCGCCCGTTGCAGAACTAACCCGCACAACCGCTCAGCTGATGCGCACGAGACACACAGCCGGATAACCGGGTGGGCATCATCACTCTCGCCTTCCGATCGAACGCCCTCCTACCACGCTAAAATCACTTTCAAACACCGTGCCACACATCATTGTCTTTCGCTCGTCGCTTTTCACAAGGGAGGACGCCATGGTGGCGCATTGGGAGCGAGAGGATCACGCGCATCTGCTCACCACATGCAAAGCATCCTGCTGGCACATTCGTTGCAGGGTGCGGATGACGATAACGGAACTTCCCCTCGTCTCTCCCTCACACACACACACTCTCATGCGCGCTCACAGTCAACCAACAACAGGACACGCGAGAACTACACTCCCGGAACCACGGCTTATCTTTGATCTGTGTCAGCAATAAAACCGCCCCAGGCACGACTATTTTTCTCGCTCCCGAGCTTTTCAAGTGATTGTTGCTGGTAAGGTGGTGGGGGTTTGTCTTCTTTACCAGCACATCGGGGCCACCCATTTGCGGCCATAACCCATCTCTCTCTCTCTCTCTCTCTCTCTCTTTCTATCTCTCTCTTTCAGTCTTCAAACCCTCCTTTTATGTTCCAACATTCAACAACTGCTGAGCGTGACATATTGTTGTTGGCCACCGCGTCATCGCTTCCTCCTGATGTGCGGGGAGCTGTTGCTGTGTTGTTGTGTGTTGCGGTCGTCTTCGCTCCACCAACTGCCGGGACACTTGTTTCGTCTTTGGCACAAGGATAGTGCTCGGCCTCGAGGAACATCTCACAACAAGCCGGGCACGCCAGGCCCTGAGCATCAAACGTGTGAAAGTCAATGTGTTGATAAAGGAAAATAAATGATCCACGACTGGTGCACGTCAACGCTGTCACCGGCTTGGGGCGTGTTCCTGCTGGAAGCGGATCGTCGGATCGCTTGTAATCTGTAACCCAATGCCAACTGTGCATGCGGTAAACGATGCATGGAAAACTACCGAGTTCATTGCGGGTAGTTTGAGGTTTTTTGTCACCGTTTTTGCCATTAAACGTAAACACATCCTGGTGCCATGACCAGAATTTGATTGAAATTTTAAACAATACAGATAAAACTTAATGCATGTCGTCTAAAAAGATAGTATGTATTGTTCTATATCTTCACGCAAATTAAAATTAGTTAAATTGGCCTTCTTCTTCTTATTCTTCTTCTTTTTCTTCTTCTTTTTCTTCTACTTCTTTTTCTTCTTCTTATTTTTCTCCTTCTTCTTCTTTTTCTTCTTATCTTTCTTCTTCTCCTTCTTCTTTTTCTTCTTCTTCTGCGTATTATTATTATTATTATTATTATTATTATTTTTATTATAATTATTATTATTATTATTATTATTATTATTATTATTATTATTATTATTATTATTATTATTATTATTTTTATTATAATTATTATTATTATTATTATTATTATTATTATTATTATTATTATTATTATTATTATTATTATTATTATTATTATTATTGTTATTATTATTATTATTATTATTATTATTATTATTATTATTATTATTATTATTATTATTATTATTATTATTATTATTATTATTATTATTATTATTATTATTATTATTATTATTATTATTATTATTATTATTATTATTATTATTATTATTATTATTATTATTATTATTATTATTATTATTATTATTATTATTATTATTATTATTATTATTATTATTATTATTATTATTATTATTATTATTAATACTATTACTATTATTAATATTATTTGTCTTCTTCGTCTTCGTCGTCTTCTTCGTCGTCTTCTTCGTCTTGGTGGTCTTCTTCTTTGTCTTCTTATTCTCTTAATACTGTATCCGTTCCGCCCGATCCGGCTTAACATAACTGTCGAAAGATGGGCACCAATTCATATTTCCTCATGTTGCAATCGCCAATGAAATAGTCAAAACATCAATCATAATCAAAGCATTTCGCTAGACATGTTTGGCGTCTTTTATTACCCATTAATAAACCTTCCGATCAAAGGCCTTACAGTACAAACAATTTACCTTCATCTCCATCAGCGAAGGACGCTGTGTACAAATCAATCAAGTGATATCGATCGATTAGGCCTAACTTTTTCCGCTTTAAGTTCTCATCTCACTCATTGGGTTGATTTTTCACCAGCCGGCCGGTCTGCAGCTAAAATTGATTGGGACTACCCGTTCTCCCGTTTTTCCTATTTTGCGCCCCGGAACCATCAAATTCCAACGCACCCGGCCCGTGCCGTTGGACTGCCGATCTGGATCTTTCGACGATGGGAAATACGTATTGCCCCCACCGAAACCCGCCAACACGCGGCGTAATGGTTCGTCTATGTTCAGCAAGGATTCGAGTTTTACATTTATCCATTAATGATTCGCCTCTTGCCGTGCCTGTCGAGCCTGTTCCGTGCACTTCCTCTCCTTTCTGGCTGGGTAAATCGAACTTTCTTTGATGTTGCGCTGATCAGAAAACCGTTCGCTCGTTGGCGTCGAATGAATATTTCACCGGCACAAACAACATTCGATCGTCCAGGTGGTACTACCTTTTTCCGCGGAGAAGAAAGGAAAAAATCCGCATAGACATATTAATTTATGATCAAATACGAACTCACCTTCCACCGAAAACTGCCACGCGTACCCGGGAACCTTCGTCAACGGGGTGAAGCTAGCTTACAGAACAAATCAGAAACCGTCCGTGAACTAACCCAAAGCTGGCTAATGAAAACGCCTCTTCTCGCCGTCGTCGTTCTTCACCTACCCCGCCCAAAGCTCGAAAGCACGGGAGGATCTCTTTTCAGCTCCAATTTGTAGAACATTTCAGTACCACCGTTCCTTTTGACCGGACTCGTCGCCCTCGCTTCTCCTTCGTGTCATCCGAAAATCTCAAACGAACAAGAGCATTCTAGCGAGGTTCACCGTTGCCAGCTGCAATGCAAAAGCGTCCCTCCGTCCCGGATCCAAGACGGGATCATTATTGGTCGCATCAAATTCCGCTCGCGTACCCCGAATTCACCTGAAACAGTTGGCTGATTATTGAGATGCCATAAGGTTAATGGAAGGGACGTCCCTTTTTTCCATCCCAGGCACAACTTGACCCCGGGTCTGAGCGTACTGACATTTAAGGACGCAGGGGACACTTGGCAAAAACGACAACTCATCTACCCGGTTGGACTGGTTTAGCGGAACTATCAGTATGATAAAATGATGCCGAAGTAGAGCAGGGCTCGTAAAGTTCTGGATAAGAACGTCCACGCCGGTTCACACAACTTTGGCCAGTTTAAACTAAGGTAAGCGAAAACTTTGTCCTTCGATCGATGCTTTATGATTATGGTGAGGCTCAAATCCCAAATGACAAAATGGATGTAATTCTCCTACCTTCGCCACCGAAAAAACATAAGATTATTTTAATCTCTAAAACAAACTTTATCGTTAACACACAAACGCCACCCGAAGGATGAGCGTGGGAAAATATCATGATAAAGTTTCACTCCACCATCAAAGAACCCTGTCGCGTTGGTATGTCACATCTTACGCATAGAAATGTCTTTCCGTTTCAAATCCATTCCTTCATTCCATGAATTGGCCAGGACCTTCCCTTAGCTGGAAAGAAATTAAATGAGCCAAAGCCAACCGATGCCGGATCCGAAGTTGATTGAGCGGTGGTGCCATTTGTCCGACCTCCATTCAGTTGCAAATTGAAAGGAAAATGCTCGGGCACAATTCGCTCGCTCGTCATCGAACCTGCAATCGAACGGGTCCAGCAAAAGGATCCACGCCCACCCGCCCGCACACTCGCAATCGTAGACAAATGAACCCAATTGAGCGAAAGGGTTCCAGGGCCCGGCGACCGCTTTGATGTGCACCTGATCGGCGTACTGTGAAACTCGTTTCTTGCAAGACGCTCGTTTCACTGCACCCTCAACCGCGGTGCGGGCGAAGTTTGTGGAAGGCAAACACGTTGAATCAATCGATAAAAACAACTCGTAATAATTATACTGTTTGAATTTCAATCAAATGCAAATTCTATCCGACTCATGTACCCTCCCCGAACGATTTTTTCTTGCAATAATGATGATGATAAATTCACCCGCCTTTTTATGGCATTCCACCACCGACACTTGGGGGCACTTTTGAAGTGGCATGATTTTACCTGCAATTTTAAACTCTTCTCCCTTGATTTTATTCATTTTCCAACCATTTTCCTTTATACTGACCTGTCAAATGAACGATTCTCTCACGCGGCGCTCCTCCGATTTCGTGCGGTACAATCGCAATTTGATTTGGACGTTGCCAGCGCCGCACCCAAACCACAGCCGTGGCTTTTATTGCGTCCCGGAAACGTGCCCGTCCTGTGCAGCGCTGCAAGACGTCGAAAAATGACACCGGTGGCGGTGTTTTCCATCAAACGTTTTATGCAAATGCAGGCAGCGCGAACGAGCGCGAATGCAACGCGCCTGTTAGGTGCAAGCGAACCAAGCGCAACCGAGCGCTTTTGACGCAGCGCTACGCTTTTATGAAACGAAGAAAGATTTATGGCGACGTTTTAGCGGGCGCAGTCCACCCACCGGCGGGCACTAACCTTTTGCTGGGAAACGCGGGTGGGAAAACCCATGCTGTGCAAGAGTTATTGTGATACGGATGAATGGGAAATCTGTCACCATGAATCTTTTCCGGCGAAGAATTTTCGTACCTGCACACTGGCGCAAACGTGGAGAGTGATGGGTACGCGCCTTGCCGGTTTGGTTGCTCGGCGCCGGTGACGCACGGTACACTACGCGCCAAAGATTTTCACAAACACTTCCCCACCCCGGCAAGATGGAAGCAACGGAAACGGGAACAGTGTGCTAGCTGCGCCCGGTTTTGCAGCTGGTCAATAAATAACACACAACAAATGGTCACGATTATTGGTTCCGTTGAATTATGCGTTTCTTTTTAACGGCTGCAACTGCGTTACGGGACGTGCTGCTTGATCTTAAACGGTTGCTGCATGAAATGTCTGAACTATGCAGCATTGGTTTAGATTTTCTTTCGTAGCATATTTTTTTTGCTCTGCAGTATTCTATTCTATAATAGCCAAAACAAGTAAATGAAACAAAAACGATCTAAATAAGGTCTTCTGTCTTGTGAACTCATCTCGTGAACGCTAAGGAACTAATATGTTGCACACATTTAGGCGCTCGTAAGCACCCTTCCATGTACAAAGAGCTGCCAGGATGAGATTTACAATTCTGCCACAAAATGTGCTTCTAGTAGTTCATGTTCACCTCTCGCCCTCCCCTGCTCGCAAGGCATTGCGTGTCCAAATCGACACGAGCTAAGCGCCAACCAGAAGCCAATCCGACTGAAATTGCAACGAAACAGTATCGGCGGTAGTAAGCCCCACAAATCCAGAAAGTGTGTAGCAAAAAGTAGTTACATTTGCCCGCGTCCAGTTCCACTCAGTTTCCAATTCGACCGAACGTTCGCAACACAGCGTCATACGAGACGCTGTGCCGTGACTGACCTTTCTGGCCGGAAGCACTTCGGTTTGGTGCTTCAATGAGCCTTAACCCACCGGGAACGCATCGCGTGCATCCGGAAAGGTACCACCAGTTTCGTGGTGGTGCAAAAAAGCGTGAAGTCTTCGGTGTAACGCTGTCGACGTATTCGGCTTGTACTTTTTGCCCCCCTTTATCTCTCCCCATCCTGAATGCGATGCGTGATGAGCATGCACTGAAATGAAACCGGATGTACCGAGCCGTCCGGTGGTACGAACCGCAAACTTGACCGTGTGCCGTTTGCGTTGGCAAGCGAAAAACAAAACCCATCGAGCAATATACCCAACGGGGGCAATAAAGTAGGACAGGATGCTGAACACTTGCACTTGCCGATTCATGGGCGTTGCTGGTTTGATTTTACAATTTGTCCGATACAGCGAAGAGGGTGGGGCAGTGGGGACGAGATTTGAAAACAGTTTACCAATTCCAAATCAACCTGGTCAACGGTAAGGGTAAGTATTATTGACTGTGGTCCATCTTTTTAGTGTGCCTCGTATGACTTCAAACCGAGAATGAGTCTTGGACAGTCAAAAATTGAACCTTTCCCTGTACGATGTCCATGATAATCCTATCAATGGCATTGTAAAACGAGAAAATCTGGAACTTTTGCAATGCTTTGCTCTCCCGTACCATTCTCATCAACTCCTACTCTTCCTGTTTGGAGAATCTAAGCCGTCTAAGTCTTTGGGCAAGGGTGGCATTGCAAGTTTAAATCCCCTGTACGCCGAATCAGAATAATACCGGAAGCGAAATCGACTTAAGAGCTGCATCAAATGCCCCATTTCGGACCCTTTCGTTTCGAATCTCTTCTGTAAAACCGAAACCCCATTCTGCTCACAAATGCACCAGCAAAAACCATCGGCAACCTAATGACTGCGTTTGTGCCTACGTCTGGTCGGGCTTTGTGTACCTCGACACGAAACGGACTCGATTGTTTACCGTAAGCAAACCGGCAACAGGTGCAAGCTATTGCCGCAAATCCCTGCATTGACCTGCATTCTACACACCCTGTCTAGGGCGGATGTGCTTTCGCTTGTGGCCTATGCAAGCCACCAGCTTCGTCAACTTGAATTCCGGAAATCGATACTTGACACAGGCAATCCGCCCTCTTGCACGCTGGGTTGAAATGACAAAATTGATAAATGTACATCTAACATAATCGGATGAAATTCGACTTATTCGATAGTGTGCTGTTGAGCGGGTATGCTTGTGTGTGTATGTATGTATGCACGAGGCTTCCTCGATTACTGGTACTAAATGTTAGCACCTAACTTTTAAATCTGCTTCCCAGTGCAAAACCTCCCCCAGTGTGAAGTGTGAAAGGGATTTTAGTGATGCGATGAATAAGTGATAGGATAAATGTGGCACAAGGATTGTCATAATTCAATGGAAGCGTGAAAGCTTGTTTTTTTTCCTGTACTACTTACTGCTGAAATGATTGTGCTTTTACAATGTGGGTCGGTGGAAGCGATAATCCGAAAGTGAGTGTAATTATAAATGACAGTGCGAGGGTTGTTATTACCTCCCGTAAAACGATCTGGGTGCATTCATTATCATAGCATAATCACGATATGATTTGCAACACTGTTGCATTACACTATGTGTGTCATTCGTTCAGTTGAGATTTATATTTATAAATAAATTATTATATATTTTACCCCTTTCTATTCACCCACCCAGTTTTACAAATTCATCTATGTAGGAACAGATCTAATAGTTCTAAAGCGCCTAAAGTTAGCAAATAAAAAAAAGACATTTTGTTGGAAAATGATAACATTTATAGTCAGATAAACTGACTAATTCAAATTGCTTTTATGCTGGATATTTCTAAAACATTATTTAAGAACAATATGTGTCATGCATAGAGCATTCTCAAACTTCCGTTCGTGTGACTACGTCATACCCTCCCTTCGTATCACTGTATTACATTCAACATCGACGCACAGTAAGAAAAGTATCCCAGCGGTACAAAATCCCGTCTCAAAAGGTCCACGAAAAGACATGTTCACGACCACCCTTCCCGCACGTTCCATCCCGCCAAACACCCACCATTTGCGTTTTGTTCGTGCTGCATCGAAAACGCTGCTCCGACGCAAAACAACCCAGATACCTGCTGCTGCTGTTGCGGTTGCTGCCACTGCAACCCGAACGTATACAACGCATATATATTTCACTCGGAATGCAAACATTAATTATCATTAGAATTTGCATAAAAGAAAAATCACGCGCTCTCCCGCCGCTGTGCACGCTGCAGGGGCGCTCATACTACTCTAGCCAACCGCACGGGTGACGTCCGCACCGTCCAACGCGACATAGCCCCCATCGACTCCGGCGAGTAGGGGAGTTAACGGTGTGAACGGATGACTTTTTTGGTGTTGGCATGTTTTCTACCGTCCAACCAGCACGGCACCAACGTACCGGCTCAAGGTGGCAAGATGCAACGGTTTTGAAGCTCACCAAAGCCCACGACACGTCCGGTACGAACCAGAACCAGCGCTGAAGGATGCGAGCGTGGATCCGCTTGGTGCAGTCGGGGGTAGGAAAAACATACAAAAAGTAAACATCCATTCACTCACACACACACACACACACACACTCACACATTCGCCCGCACATCTACTTGCCAGACTGAGTAGCACCCTGCACCAACCGGAACGGATACGGCTGCGAGCGGAACGGATCGACGTCGTTGTAAACATACAACCCACTCCGGCCACCCAGCCACGAGCCCGTTAAACCGAGACACGGGACCATGTTGATGGTTCGCCCTGGGTCAACAGCAACAACAGCGAAACCAGAAATCTACAACCGTTACTACACGTCCTGCGTCCCGTACGGTGGCAATCGTTACGCCAACACCCAGACCACGCCGCAGCAAATCCGGTTGAAGATAATGGAAATTTATAACATTCTTGTTCTGGTCAGCCCTCCGGGTGGCCTTGCGACCTCACCGTGCCCGTGGCGCAAAAAAAAAAACAGCTCTGTTAGCTGCGTACACACACAGCGAGAGTGGACCAGGCAATGAACCGTGGCCGCAACGTAACGACCACCAACGGGGCAGCTGCCCAGCTAATCGCATGTTCGTCAACCTTTTTGTGCAGCACCGATGTCACACAGATGGGGCCATTCTCTCTCTATTTCTCTCGCTCTTCTTTTTTCATTTGGTCCCTGCACAACGTTATTTTGCGTGGTAAGATGCACTTTCGCCAGCTACACACATACAAACGCTCCTTCCACTCCCTATGCTGCACTAGCCAGTGCCCTCGTGGATGACCGATAGTATGATGACTGGAAAAAGAGGGAGTAAAAAATGCTCTCACACACACATCACACACAAACACCAACAGCTTGAGGCTACCCGCTAAAAGGACAAAGCGTCCACCGAGCTGTGGGACACACTGCAGCGACAAGCATTGAAACGGTTCCCCCGATGGTGGCCGATGCAACAACTGTAAATAAAAATACCACCAATCTCCCGGCAAAACTGTACGGAGAGTGGGTTAAAAAATGCATCAAGACACACACCTTAAGCAACAGTGAATTCGGAACGTAAATGGAGAAATCTCTTACTTGTGCTGGTTTTCCAACAAGACAACAGCAGCGCAAGACGGCACGATACTGTTGCTTAAATCAACACTACCAGAATTGCCACTCCAAAGCCCTGGGTACCTCTTTGGAGGATGGGTGAAAGGGGGAAGTGGCAAGCTGCAAGCTGGAGCATAAAATGAAACAACAGCAATTGTTTCTTACATTCAATTGACTCCCACCGCCCTCCCGGCCATACACAATCCTTCCAGACAAACAAGAAGCACTGGTGGTTCAAGGTAATTGTTTATTCGAGTTGCCTTTTTTTTTATTCTCTCACCAGTTCTCTCTGTATCTCCCCAGACGAGGACCCTGTTGAGCAAACACGCGGTTGATGAACTATTCGTGCGCAAGTACGGGGTGAGGTTATGGAGCTTGAAACCACTTGCAGTGCCATGAAGCTGCGTGGAGCGGTTTTAGCGCTTTGCTTTCTTCCATTTTACCATTTGTGCTTCTTCACCCAGTGCATCCGCTTGATTTACCTCGCAAATCTTTTTCTCCCTCGTTGTCCTCGTCCATGGTTTTCAGGGCCGCTGAAACATTGATCTATCACCGTACACCGCCGAAACCCGCCTCGGGCAACGCGACCAACCGAGTTCCGAAGATCCCGAATTTCCCGCAACGACCTGCGATCGGTGACCCTGCGGGTGAAATATGCAAATTGGATTCCGCTGTCGGTACATTTACATCCGAATGCAAATGCACGCGACGCGACGTCCCCTATCCGTGCACCTCTGAGCTCGGCTTGATCCGGATCCTGGTTTGGTGTGTAATTTCAGCTCGCACTCGTTCGCGGCTGTCCGAAAACCAACCGGCAAAACCAACCCACCCAAAATCCTTTCACCTGTCGCCGATGGGAATCCCATCGAGAGTCCGGCTTTCTCTGGGCTCAAATACACACACATACACACAGAAACTCCCCCAAGGGCACACAATTGACAATTTTCGATAGCACCTAGTGCTTGCTGCTAGGTTTTTTTTTTGGTTGCTTTTAGTGCGCTAATGAAATTACTCCCCTCCAGGCCACTGGAATTACTCCCACAGTGACCACGCTGGACGAAATGATTCGTAGCTTTTGCCGTTTTCGTTCCCATTGCATCCGGCTCGTTTGCTTGCACAGCATTTGAGGTAGTATGATGACGAGTTTTTTGTTGTTGTTGGTTTGCTTTTGGGTTTGTGTTTCTGGTCCAACTGGCCCGTTCACCTTCACTTACTTCCTAGTAATTTGAGCTAAGTAGATTGGACCATCAACCGGGAACTGTTGGCATGGTGGGGCTGCTCTCTCAGCTGTCAAAGGCATTTACTTTGGGTAAGTGATAGACGGTGTTTGAATAATTTGACCCTTTTGCTGCCAACGCTGTGCCAACAGTCCGCCCGGGCTCCGATCGACTGCATGTCAAGTGGTCATTAGCAGCGTTGCGTTTGCCAAATGCTGTCAGCTCGCACGGAGTAGCACTCATTACGGGGCGTTCGCTTATCAAGATCTTAAGAGCCTTTTTTTAGTATAATAGTGTTCGTAGTAGAATAGTTTGGTACTTTAAGTACTTGCATAGAATTTTACAATTTAATATTTATTTTAAGAACTCAAATCACACAGACACACACACATTTTCTCAAAACTTTCACTGTTAACTAAAAAATTGACATACTTTAAAATAATATCATAACATAAGGTTCTTAAGAATTCTTATGAAAGCGACACTTTCAAGACAAAATGCGGCTCATTTGCTGACTGCTCCGTTCCGTCTTAAAACAACCTTCAAGAACATTGCACTGAACTAATTACGTCACTGAGGTTGAAAGTACCGTGTAGATAACTTCCATTTCCCAACAACAGAAGTCCGCATTTAGAATTGGCACTGTGGCGCAATCCATCGAACTATAAACGTTCAGCAATTATTTCACACTGCCACATGTAATCACACTTAAGCCCGTTTGCAAGATTATCTGTGCAATCCTCCCGAAAGCTAGCCGACTAATGATTGCACACATGTATTTACTTGGACAGCTTCTACCGACTACTGTTCCGTTCTTCCCACGTTCTTCCATTCCAGCCCGATAAAATGGCCATCCATTTAATAACGCAACCGGACAAATCCGCTTGCATAACAACCGCTCAAGAAGTTGTTATGCTTGCGATTGAATGCCACGTGCTATGCAGGGACCCGTGACATAACTTTCTGCGTAAGTACCAAACAGGATCTACTGCCGCCTTCGCCACCGCCTTGAGCTTGAGATCGGAGGGGAATCTTCAGAATAAACTTTCTTCCGAAAATGCTTCTCCCCCCGGCCAGATCGTGCACCAGCGCCACGAAAACAAACAACAATTTCCCTAATGGATCGCCGTTCACGTTCACTTTGACGGCAATAAAACTAACTTCCATGACAAGTGAATTATCAGCGATGGATAACGATTACAGCCCGACCTCCCCCACCCGGGAGCAGAACGGTACGCGAACCGGGGCGAATTGTCAGCTCCAACGCATCCGTATCCGTAAGAACTGCGCCAAATGGTATAGGTCGTTACACCGCGTGCCGAGGGTGCGGAGGCTGTTATGTAAACGATGTGTTTTTTTTTCTCTGTCTCTCTTTTCTGTATCCGGGGTTTTTGCTACATCCTCACCTCCCGGGTGACAGCTTTTGTGTTTTGTCACACGCGAGCAAGGTCACTGGCGACGTCGGGATTGCCCTCACCCGATAGGCAACATTGATAATCAGGGCAGAACGCACCGTGATTGGTTTATCGTAATCCTTTCCCTGTCCCGCTGCCCTCGTGGCGGCACATCATAGTTGTTGGGCTGCTGGGATGTAATCAAACCACCGGTAGGATGACATGACAAAGCGCAAATACGCACCCGCCCGATCGGTTCATTTTTCGGGCGACAACACAACACTGGGAAGCCCTTTTCAGAATGGTTGATCCTTGCTCAGCCACTTTGACAATCGCCAACGGGGGCAAGTTGTTTTGATGTGAAAGATATGTCAAAGCAGCAGTGCTAACCTAGCAACAAATCTTACCAGCACGCACCGAAGGCCTGGATCATGCTATGGAGAATTTTTATTCGATGATTTACGTGCTCCGTGACGTTTTGCACAAAACAATGATTTATGAAAGAGCAGCTCCTGCTAAACTACACTTTCTAAATTGTTCGCCCTTTTTGTTGCTTTCTTCGAGATGATCTTCAGCATGGCCAAGTAGATGTTTTCGATGGCCACCAAGTCAAACACGGAAGAGATTCTAAAGAAAGATTAAAAAAAATGACAAGTGTTATCCAGTAGAACACGAGATCAAATTATTAATCATATTTTTGAATAGAAGAAAGGCTGTTCTATTCTTATTTTTGGTGGAAAAAATAAACAACACGGCCCGGTGACATTGAATGCAATCGGATGTTTTCCCTGAAGTTGATTTGATGGACGGAAGCGTTTTTATTCAAAGTTCCAGCTGCAGCAGCAGAGTGAGTTAGAAAACCATTATGCATATGTGTAGCTCAAATCTGTGTGACGAGAAGACAGACATAATATCTTTATGACTTTATATCTCTCGTACTCATACTGTATAACAAAACCACTTTTTTAAGCGTTTCCTCAAGCAAGCTATTGTTATTGCAAATCTAAAGACGGTTTCCGTGCTGTCCCCTTTTTTTGTTGTCTCCCCCAAAGACCCTTCTTTACACTTTTATGATACTTTCTTGACAGCAGTCAAAATTCTTTCCCTCGAAACCACTGCGCTTGCCTCGTGCCTTGTGCTCCCACACTCAGTGCAGGAAGATAAATGATACTACAAACGATCAGAGTTGACGAGGCTCCAGTTAGTTTCACTTTCTAACTTTGTTATTGCCATCCCGGTCGGGTGTATCGTCCGGCTACCGCTGCCTTTCGCTTCGGCCGTCACATTCCCATTGAGCGTAACAAAAACTGTTCGCCCAAACAACAAAGTGTGTACAAAAAAACACTCACAACCAAGCACAACTTAACGAGCATACCATACACACTAGCATAGAAATGAGGCCACAAACATTCAGTCACATGTATGTACCAAATAAAACCATTCAACTCTGAATAAATTAAGCTGCCTTTCTTCTCCGGAGTTGGTCGAAAGCGTTGCCCGTTGCCAGGACGATCCGGGATGCCAGTGGGCGACATCAACAGGCTTCACCAGCGGCCAAAACCAAAGAAGCAGAGTCGAAACTAGGGCAGAGGAACGAACCAAGGAAGAAAAAAACCCGGCTCCACTTTTCAGTTGCCTTCCAAGAACTGACAACTTTCCGGTGGCGTTTGGCTAGGCCAAAAGGCACCCTCTGTTTGTCGGGGAGGCAGACTGGAAAGGGACACACCGCTCCCTGGGTACATGCGATTGTGTCGACGGTGTTGCGTCTGCATTACCATTTCTTGTTGGCCAAATCTCAGACCGGAGCTCATTTTAACGCTATCAACAGACAGACGCGGAACGGAAAGCTCTGCCAACGCTGGTTTGCTGGTTGCTGCCGTGACATGCAAAGCATCCCGGAGCGACCATA